>NC_080858.1:13950835-14699169 GCF_030435755.1 Ochotona princeps | reverse complement strand
TGTTATCTTAGGCATTTAATGCTACATATATCCAAACATGGACAGAAATGTTCAAGAAGACCTGAACATGAGAATAGTTGTATGTTCTATATGCATTAAAATGATATGGAATACCCAAGCATATATATGCACACATTGTGATTACATATGGGAAATACTTCTCAACATTAACAAAGATACTTACTTGTGAATTGATGCATTACTTTATGTTTTAATTTCTCTCTCTAACTCAATCAAAGTCTATATCCTATCTATTTGTACAGAAATTGTACTGAGTGTTAGATGGGGCATGAAAGAGGTCATTTAAATGGAAGCTGAACCCAAAGGTCTGAGGTTTTGAATAGAAACTAAAAAGACAACATGCTTAGAGAAACTAGAGGAGACATTTAAAATGACAGTAGTTTCACAATTACAGACTGTTGCTTGATTACAGAATTGGTGAAGGAATGACAATTAGAGAAATATTCAGAGTAGAGTGATTTTTAAATGATGAGATTTCCTGGAAGAAGTGAGATCGACATAGAGCCTGTAAACTAGATCATTGAAAAAGCAAACAGTGCTCATTGGTGACCTTGTCTTTACGGCACTGATAATTCCCTCATTATTCATGTTAGCTCTACATTCCCTGTGAAAGCAATGGAATACACATATTAACTAGACTGGCAGCATGACAAGGATATTTTCCAATAGTTGTTCTTGCAGTATGAATAACAGCCAGGCTCCATGTTAAAGACTTTACTTGCTTTATTACTCCAATCCTTAGATAAGTTTACAAAGGAGGGACTATGATTTCTGGCATATAGATTGGGAACAGAAGCATAGACATGGCTGCCCAAGGTCAGACTGCTGTGGAGTGATGAATAGTGGAAAATGATGTCACATATATTCGGCATATATTCTTAAAGCAGTGAGAAGCCAATAAAGAATTTAAAGTGAGGAGTATTTCTAGAGGAATTTTATTTTTGATGGTAGAAGAATAAAGAAAAAACAACGCAGAGTGCAACAATCAGAAAGCAGAAAGAGGTATCAATGACACACACTGGCTGATCTGGAGGGTCATTCAGGATAATTCAGCAGTTTCCATGTTTTAGGATTGATAGAATGATACGGGTATACAAAGGATATATAGGGAGTGGTTATTAGTGGTCTAAATAATTTATTTTTGGCTCTTCCAAAATAGAAATCTCCAATGAGATAATGGAGAAATTATAGGTAAAAAAAGTGAAATGGTATAATGAAATAAATTATTGTTCTTATGATTGTAAGTGCTTAATTTGAACAAGATGGCTTGATGGGTGACCCAAAAGCTTGGAAAAGCAGTTAATGATGGGGCAGTATTGGCAAGCCCTGGACAGAGGTGGGACAATATGGAAAGTTTGCTCAGATACAAACACAAATTGGGGGCAACACTGGTTACAAATTTGTAGCAGAGGACATTCTTGATTGGGACTAGCTTTTCAGAGATGAGGGGAGTGATACTGAAAGCACAAGTGACTGGGGCTACCCTTAGTGCTGAATTTGAGTCAGTTAAACATTAAGAGATGCTTATTTTAGCACCTACTATACCTGACACTATGTTGGGTTCTAGGTCTATAGCACAGAACAAGAGAGATGTGGACTTTGCTCCTGTGGGAAAGTACAATATGGGACACCAACAATATCATCAGCCCATAAACTTAAAATAAATGAGACTTTGTGCTGTGAAATACGATAAACACTAAAAATCAAAATAAATAAGTAGGTTGAGTGAGTGGGAATTTTGTGAGAAGGAATGTATGCATATAAAAAATATCTGCTGTATAACAGTAGCATCTGCAATGTTTCTGTGCAGGGAAAAGATCCTCTTAAATTGGAGAGACAGAGAAAGAGCTTCACAGTAATTCATAATGGATACAGTCTTCTCACACAGGGCCAAAGAAGCCATCCTATGAGAGTGATTTTATTCCAAATGCAATAGAGTCATGGATAGGCAACATGATCAAATCAGTCCCTGGGTCATTCTTGTCACATGGAGAAGTAAGTAGAAATCAGTGAAAATGGCTAAATGGGTTTGAAGGGCATGAGGAGACTTTGTGCGTTGAGATGAGTGGACACTGAATCACTGTGGTTGTTGGGACAGCTAGCCATGTTTGGATGTAGTACCTTCAGAGGGTTGCTGATTGACAGATGGGAAGTGAGGGAGAGAGAAGACTTGAAGATATTCCCTGGATTTTGGTGACATTTTCTAAGGTAAGGATTATTAAGGAGGTCAGAGTACATGCTGGAATAGAAGATGGTTCAATTAGGAGATGGTGAATTTGAAGCTGCCATATTGAGAATAAATGATCTACGCAAGCTAGATTGAAGCCACGTGACTGGATGGATAAAAAGGAGGAATAGTGTCACATGTATGGAGAACCAGTGTGATTATTTCTAGGGAAAGTAGGAACCTGAGTGGGTCTCTGGTTAATTGTGTGTGTGTGTGTGTGTGTGTGTGTGTGTGTGTGTGTGTGTGTGTGATCTCATGTAAGGTTAAAACAAGGTTCCTTCTGTTCAAAAGGTAAGATATGGGGTAGAACCTTGAAATTTAGAGACAGAAAGAGAGGATTGACCATGAAAGCATGAAAGTATTGACATGTCAGTGCATTGGGAGGTCATAGATTTATGGATTTTTCTCAGCCTTACACCATTTAATTAAATCCCACCAGCGTTTCCCAAAGTGAATGATCAATGACATTGATCGGCTTGGGGATTTACAGGAAAAGTGAAAAGAATGTGGGCAAGGGGAAAGAGAATGTTAATAAAAGAATTAGCACAGTGAGGGCTTCTGGATTGAGGAAAACAAGAAGCAGAAAGAAACAAGAGATTGTGAAAAAAGAAGGATTGCAGAGAGTGGGAAATTTTATGAAAAGTTTATTTGGGGAGTTGGAATGACTGACTGCATTTATATATGAAATGGAGAGGGTGGATATTGTGCTGATGAGATAAAATTAACAAGAAAAAGGCAGTGATTGAAAGTGGCAAATGAAAACCACAATGATGTTCAAGGTGTCTCAGCTACCCTTCTCGGATGGTGGATGCAGGATCCTGCTACTCATGGTCCAAGGAAAGACACAGGAGAGACGATTTGTTTCTATTCTTTGACCCCAGAGGGATGACAACACACCCATGACAGTTGTGAGGAGGGAAAAAAAGTGGTTGTGATGATCATGGCTGCTTTGGGGGGACAGGAAGTAGTGGACGTTCTGGGACAGATAAAATTGTCCTGGAGGAAAGACCTCTCAGGTGTTCCATCAACGGAGCCGAATTTTGCTGCACCTGATCTCACATTGATAATATTTTCCTTCTCACAAAAAGCCCCTTTCTTGTCAGAGGGCAATCATCTGTATTGGTAGCATTCTCCACCCACATGCAGCTTTTGTTATCTCCTGAAGAAGTTTGCCCCTGCCAGAATGCAAAACCCAGAGATGGTCCCCTCGGCATCTGCACTCAGGCTGTGTCTGACACCTTTGGCCCCTGAAGGGCTAACATCTGTCATTTGGACAAGATTTATGTTAACTACTGGCCAATTTGAATGTTCTCCCAAATGCCAGGGCAAAGGACTGGATGGAAAGACCATGCAGCTGACTTTCGAAAACTGTAATTAACCAGCATGATTTAAAGCTTCCGTCAATATTACAAAGCATAAACAACTTTCACTACTCACTTTACTAATTTCATTGGGAGGTTAAATCTTTGCCACCCTTGCTATCTCTAACAAACATATATAAGCCTGATGGCTATGCATGGGAGAGGAAATTAAGTCTGGAACCTGGACTGGAGCAAAAATTCCAAAACACCTTGCCCCATAGTCTTAGGTTTCTGGTTCTTGGAATGTTATAGAAAAATCAAAGTTGTGAAGCATCCAGCACAAAGAATACACTCTAGGTACACATTAAAAATACATTTGTCTTCCTCATATTCCTTTCCTACATGTTTTGAAACTCATCTCTATATAATATATGTATACACAATAAATTTGCTAGAAACCTTCCAACCTTTCAGTTATTCATATTTTTATGTCTCAGAAATACCTAATAGCATAATATGTAACTAATTAATACTACATTGCGGGGAAAAATGATCTCATGTTATGTATAGGCATAAACACATGAGGACATGACTTACACTGAATGAATATTTGTAAGCTTCAGTTATGAGCTCTTACATGGCAAAATGCTGCATAAACCCGAGGCAATATTTCTACCTGATATTTCAGTTTGATTTGTATGTTTGATTTTTTTTTAACTGTTGAGAAATGAAAGCCCTTATAGGCTAACACCTGAACTTCCATTCCTGTACTCAAATCAAATGCTGACATTACCAAAATCTATGGTAAGAACAGCACATGGTGTATATAGGGTTTAGTAGTGTAAGTTGTTTCACGTATACACTGGGAGCATTGTTCTGTAACTCTGAAAATTGGGAAGATTACTGCATTTTCACTGATAGTTTTGGGATGAATTTTGACATGGTCTACAGAGAAGATAAGTTTTCCAGCATGAATATATTGCATTTTGTTTTTACAGCTCTTCCTTTTCTTCCCCTCTATTCTCCCCCTTCATTCTTTTCAGGTGAATTCGCTGTGTATTTGTTGTGAGCAAGGTCCTTAGAAATACCGCTAAATGTAACAAACACCATGTATTCTCTCCTAATACTTCCATTACGGTTAGGAGGACAGAAAATGCAACTCAGAGATAAGCAAATCAAAATCTGAAATAATTGACATTGTGATAAGATCTGTGAAAGAAACAGATATGAGGAGGT
This sequence comes from Ochotona princeps, assembly GCF_030435755.1. Classification (NCBI taxonomy): domain Eukaryota; kingdom Metazoa; phylum Chordata; class Mammalia; order Lagomorpha; family Ochotonidae; genus Ochotona; species Ochotona princeps. The sequence continues at coordinate 14,694,384 of NC_080858.1, read as the reverse complement.
GACCAGGATGCACCTGGGAGGGTACATCAAAACTTCTGTGGAAAAACAGAATTTGAAATGCCTATCTTGGTGTGAAAGGAATTTAGAAATGCATGCATGGTATAAATTTTATGTGAAGTTGTTGAAGATCTGGGATAGTCTTAGCCTCCAAGCGATTTAATCCTCAAGCGATTAAACTAGAGTGTGGAACAAAAACTGTACTACAGAACTTGATGACAACACAAATCGATTGTGGCTGTGCTTTGCCTGTCAGGCGGAAAATAATTAAAACAATGAAACAAGTGATTTGGACGATGGCACTTTCTTATCTTACACGACATTTGATTTGAGAAAAGGAAAACTAAATAAACATTATCATACTGATTATGTAAAAAAATGATTTTCAGGAAAAAATTAAAAATGGAGATGGGCAATTAGTTTGGCGGCAGCAATACCATACTTGTATCTATACACTCTGTTTTCTTTTCTTTCTCAATCTCTTTCCCTTGTTGCTTTCAGTGAACATTTATGATGCCAGGCATTGAGCCAGATTCTGGAGATAGATTAAATATGAATAAAACAAATTTCCTGGAATTAAGGGCTGCACAGTCTACAGAGTTTGCAAGTTGCTTCACATCCCTAACTTCAGCACCTTTGAAAAAAAATGGTGGACATCAAATTTCTTTGGGTAAAATCCATGTGATCAACATACCCATGCAATCAACTTCCCACATCCCTTCCCAGGAACGACTCTTTCCTCTTCTCGGTCTTGCCTGACACAGCCACCTCCTCAGCAAGGATTTTCCATGCCAGCTTTCTCAAACAGCAGCCCCACTCTCCCCTCGATTCAGTCCCCTATGTTCCTCCCTGTTTCCATTTTTCTTGTTGGCACAGATCACCAGTGACATACTTGGTGATTTTCCAAAAATATGTCTTCCTTCTCCAACACATAAGATCAATGTGATTACCTACAGCTTTTAAAAAGATTACTTTAGTTATTTAAATATCTTAAAGTCACAATGACATAGTGGGATGCACATACACACTGACAGACAGAGAGTCTTCCATTCGATATGTCACTGTCCCAAGTACCTGCACCAACCAGGGCTCAGCCCCACCCAATCCAAGAGCTGAGAACTTGTGGATGAGATATCCAAGCACTGCCAGGCTCCACCCAATCCAAGAGCTGAGAACTCTGGATCACCCATGTGGATGCAGGTACCCAAGTATTTAAACCATCATGTGCTGCAGTACCAGACACTTGAACCAGGAGAATTAAAGCAGAGCAACCAGGACTCAAAGTGGCACTCTGATATGAGATGTGAGCATTGTAACCAGTGGTTTAATCCACTATGCTACGATGCTACACCTAGATTAAAACGTTCGACTTGTTCATTCATTTCCAGCGCCTAAAAATGACTTTCTTCATACCTGCTGATTGACATGTGTATGTCAAGTGAACGAATGAATAAACTTTAAATGACAACAAAAAATGTAGCTCTGCTGTCAGAGAATTTAGCAGAAAATAAAATGGATCTGTTATATTAAGGCATTTTTCTTCATTTTTCACATGTACCCCTGTATATCCAGGTTACTGCTACCTTGCTTCCCACCTAAATTGTGGCAAACTATAATGTCAAACTAAAATGATTTGCTTGAGATTGTCTTATATCAAAGAGATACATATTGTTTTAAAGTTATTTTAATTCTTTTGAAAGGCATAAAAACAGTTACTTTTCATCTATTGACTCTTGCAATGCCTGTGACAGCCAGGGCTAGGCTAAGCTGAAGTCAGAAGCCAAGAACACCACTCTGGGTCTCCCACATGGACGGTGGGGACATAAGCTCTCGAGCCATCACTAATACCGTGCAATACCAGAAAGCTGAATGAGAAACAGAGCACAGAGTGTTCTATATAGAGTCCAAACTGGTGGCTTAACCTACTGCACCAAAACACTGGCCACATGTTCTGTATTTTTTTTTAAGTACAATCTGGAATCTTGAACACTTTTAAAGACTGGTGAGTGTATTGATTATAACAGAACTAAGTTAATTAAAGCAAAACCTTGAGTAACATGGCAACTGCTGTTAAAGGGGAATGATTTCCTCCTTCACGGCAGAAATATTCTCACAACGGAACTCTGAGGGTAAATCATTTCATCCTATTTCCACTGTTAAGTGTCCCAAAGAACAGAACACTGAGTAACTTGACTCGGAGGTTCTGAAAACCAACACCAAAGACAATTACCTACGTGTGATATCAGAAGGAATTTATATTGCTGATGATACAAAGAAAAAAAGTACACATCCTTATTTCTAAAGCTTTTATAGCCAGAGATTTACAAGAAAATGTGTCTTTCGAAGGATGTTGTTTTCAGTATTGAGTCTAGCAGTTAAGAGATCTGTATTTCACATCAGAGAGTATGAATTTCATTCCCAGCTCTGGCTTCTGACTTGATTGGCCCTGTGAGGTAATGGGGATGCCTCATAGCTCCTGCCACCCAGATGAGAAATCCTGATGGAATTCTCAGCTCTTGGCTTTGAGTGTGGCTTTGCGTGCCTGGTGCTGGATGGTGGGGGATTAAACTAATAGGTGAGAGTTCTTACTGCTTGTCTCTCTGGTTCTCAGATTAAAAGAAAAAAAAGAACAAAGTAATATTGCATGTAGTTGTTTCCTCTGAACTTGACAAGTACAAAGCACGGAGTAAGATCATATTTGTCATGCAAGTACTTAATATGTCTAAATAATGAATTCATTTTGTCTGGAATGAAACCAGGTGAAGGTGTGGGCCTTGGGGTTAGGCCCGTTAGGTACAAATGCTCCCTTCACCAACTTATGCTTATACAATTTGAAGAAAATTACTTAACATTTTAAAATCTCAGTCTTGTTTTCTCAAAACAAGATTAGTAACTGTAGCTTTTAGGTTTAGTATTTGTACATTATTTCATTACATTTATACATTTCATGTGACTTTCTAAATACAATGCATGGCATGAATTAATATTCCAACAAATGATCGTTGTTACTTTGCTGTTAATATTACTCAGTCGAGTTCATCATAAAGATGTAGACTTTCCCAAAATACTTGTGGTAAAGGGTAAGATTTTGACTTTTCCTATCTGTTATCATGAAACTTTTTAAACACAATAATCTTCTGAAAGAGCTGTATTTTTAATGTGACAACTATTGCTGTTTGGAAGATGAATGCAATTTCAGAGTATTTTTTTAATGTGTAGGATGTGATGTATATGTTGTACACAAACATTCAGTTATATAAACAATGATGCTTTTGATTTCTTCAGGACAAAGAAATAAAAGAAACAAACAGAAAAAGCTCTTAAGAAAAATTGAATCCTGTGTGTTAAAAGTATAAACATGAGGACTGGCGTCGTGATGCAGTGCATTATTTAGTGGAATCTCGGACTGACATGCCGACTGGAGTCCTGATAGTTCTGCCTCTGACCCAGCGTTCTACTAATGCGTCTGGGAAGGTAACCAATGATAACTCAAGTCCTTGGGCCCTTGCCACCCACGTGAACGAGACCAGGATAAAGTTCTTGCCTCCAGTTATGGCAGTGATTTGGGGAGTTGAGCCAGCAGATAGATTTCTGTCTGTCGCTATGCCTTTAAAATAAATACATAAAACTTTAAAGCGATAAGAAATACATTTCTTAGCATAAATGTCTTTTTTTATATTCATAAAATTTTATATTCATAACTTTTAGACTGTAGGTTTCATTTAAAATTTATTCTTCTGGGCCCAGCGTGGTAGCCTAGCGGCTAAAGTCCTCGACTTGCACATGTCAGGATCCCATAGGGGCGCCAGTTCTAATCCCGACAGCCCCGCTTCCCATCCAGCTGTCTGCTTTTGGCCTGGGAAAGCAGCCAAGGACAGCCCAAAGCCTTGGGACCCTGAGAACTGCAGACACTACCTTCAGTAAAGTAAGCTGAAGTTACAAAGCAGTCTGGCCTGCCCAGATCAGCATGATCGGAAGATTAGACCGATGATAGCAAGCTATGAGTAGACTGTCACACTGACCACTCCCTTACTGCCTGGAGAAAGGCACGAGCGTTCAGTGGCCCATCTTCTGTTTCCCTGTTCTGCCTCCACCTGCCCACCAGCCCCCTCATCTTCCCCTAACTGCTTCTTTCTGGTCTGCTCTGTGAGCCTTAACATGTGACACTGGTGGTTTGGTAACAATTATGGCCTCCATTCCCAAGTTGGTCCATGTCATGATTCAACCTGCTCTCCATGCATCAGCCTGTCGAGCCTCGGGCTTTGGTCAGTATACAACCTGACCCTTAGTAACAACAGCTGATTAAATATGGCCCGGTACCAATATAAACTTTCTGTGTGTATCAGACTTTCTTTAAACTGAATCTTCCTTTTTTTAAAATCAATTTTTGGCTTATCCATGTGCTGATTTTTATTTTCAACAATGAAAAAGGAAAATTGCACGTTAAATGACTGACAGTTAAATGTTCGGACTGGAGGGATTATAAGACCTCTCCCACTTGTCTGCTAGATAAAACAAAACTGTCAAGCTGCAGTGGAACCATCTTAGGCCCAGCTTTCCCTCTTCCCTGTTTAAGCTTACATGAGGTCAATGGTTTCTGACAAAGATTTCTCTTGTGTGAGATCATTAGTAACTATTTCTGTAGTGATTCTAAACATACAGGGTCTTCAAAGTGCTCACGAAAATTTCATATTATGAAAACTGCAAGTATTTCCATTTTTGTTTCAGACTAAATTTGTCATTTTATGAACTAACTTCATACATGCCATTTGCTTTAATGCACATCAAATAAAGTTGAAGTGACTTCATTTGCTTAAAAATTTAAAAAAATATTTGAGAGGTAGAGAAGAAGAGTGACAGAGAGAGAGAGAGAGAGAGAGCAGGTGCACCAAAAAGACTGAAGAATTTATTGATGCACTCCCTCAGGGACTTAAAGCCAAGTAGTCTGATATAGAATATGTTTTTTTTTAAAGATTTATTTATTTCATTACAAAGTCAGATATACAGAGAGGAGGAGAGACAGAGAGGAAGATCTTCCGTCCGATGATTCACTCCCCAAGTGAGCCGCAACGGCCGGTGCTGCGCCGATCCGAAGCCGGGAACCAGGAACCTCTTCCAGGTCTCCCACGCGGGTGCAGGGTCCCAAGGCTTTGGGCCGTCCTTGACTGCCTTCCCAGGCCACAAGCAGGGAGCTGGATGGGAAGTGGAGCCACCGGGATTAGAACCGGTGCCCATATGGGATGTGGCAGGTTCAAGGCGAGGACTTTAGCTGTTAGACCACCATGCCGGCCCAGAACACGGGTTTTTTTAACTGCGAGATTAAATGCTCACTGTTGGCTTCATAAGTTTAAAATCCCCCATATATATTATCATAAGAGATTATCATGGATATTAAAGATGTTACAATTTCAAATTTAAAAAAAGAAGAAGAAACATTAAAAATCAATGCTTTGAGTTTCTTAGAATTGCTAGAATTCTTAGAATTTTTCCACAAAATGGGAAAGTTCGTTTTGGCTCTTGAAAAATGATCAGTGTACTGCAAGCCTCCCAGAGGTCTGTGAACTCTGTGGAAACACTGCAGTTCATTTTAGCATTGTGTGAAGATGGATATTCAGAAATAAATACACACACACACACAGTGGGATGTTAACAACTCACAAAGTCTCAGAGAGGACTTTCACTTTCAGGTTTCTAGAATATAGGAACATCATGGCCAACCTTGCAGATGAGATGGAAGTAACACATACTCAGGTTATGAATAAGAATTTAAATGAAATACAGCTATCAGGGCCTGGTGCGTTGGCCTAGTGACTAAAATCCTCACCTTGAAAACACCAGGATCCCATATGGGCACTCGTTCTAATCCCGAGAGCTCCACTTCCCATCCAGCTCCCTGCTTGTGGCCTGGGAAAGCAGTCGAGGATGGCCCAAAGCTTCGGGACCCTGTACCCGCGTGGGAGACCTGGAAGAGCTCCTGCTTCTGGCTTTGGATCAGCTCAGCTCTGGCCATTGCGGTCACTTGGGGAGTGAATCATCAGACGCAAGATTTTCCTCTCTGTCTCTCCTCCTTTCTCAAATGAAATACAGCTATCAACAGCAACTCAGATCTTGTCCAAGCCTCCTTGACTTAACCTTTAGGGTCAGACAGAAGCCCATCCCAACCCATGGTTCTACCTATTCCTATTTTGTTCTTTCTTTAATTTGAAAAACATGTAGATAAGCACAACAAGTAATGCAATGAGCATGTGTCTGTCTTAAAGATGAATGATGCTTATTTTCAGGACTAGAATTGTGGCATAACAAAGTGAAGTCAACACATACAATGCCAGCATCCAGTGCGGGTGCCCTGTAGAGTCCAGGCTGCTGTACTTATCCAGCTCCCTGCTGGTGCACCAGCGAAAACAGAGAAGATTGCCCAAGTTCTTGAGCTCTTGAACACATATGGGAAACTTGAAAGAGGCTGTTGATTTTGGGAGCAAATCAGCAGCATAAAGATGTGTGTGTGTGTCCCCTTCTCTCTATAACCTTGCCATTCAAATAACTAAAAATTAAAGCCTTAAAAATAGCATCTGTTTTTATGTTTGCCTTAATTCCTACCTCACACCCTTCTCTCTCCATGCGTATTTTGCTGATTGCACTAGAGTAGTCATATTTAGGTACAAAAGCCTGGCATCTATATGGGCAGACTGTACATCATGATTGGAAATGTTCATTAGTAAGTGATTAAGCTTTAATTTTCACACTAGGCATTTTCAAACTACCAATAAGCAATAATTTCAATTTATGGTCTTTCCCTCACTTAAGTAACATAAAGGAACTTTGAAAAAGTTCTTGGAGAAATAGAATTAAAAGTTTATCTTGCTACAGAAGGAACTTTGAAATCCATCAATAAAAGAGGTCTTTGAAAAGTTAATGAAAAATGCCTATCATGTTGAATTTTAGTTTTTGCCATCAAAATAAACTTGTATTTTTTCTTTTACAAAAGAGATTCATTTATTTAGAAAGTCAGAAAGAGAAAAACCTTTCATCTATCAGTTCACTCTCCAGATGACCTTAATGATCAGAGATGGATCAGGCTGAAGCCAGGAGACAGGAGCTCCATCCAGGTCTCCCTTGTGCACTGCCATCTTCTGTAGACATCCTGAGATGTCCAGTGCATATGTAGACCTTCAGTGTCACTAGTACATACCACCATCACAACACCATCAGTATCTTTATGGTCCTCAGTATACGTACTATTGTCCAAGCCAAATTACTGTGATAATTTTGAGAAAATTTCTCTCATGGATATGAACAATAGCCGTATCTTCTGGAAGTTTAACATGGCTATTGGTTTTCTAAAATTACTTAGAATATTCTTGGTGAGTTTTGGAAAGATGACATATTATAGTAACAGGGTAGATTCTATAGTCCACATACCTCTTATTAACTTACTTACATAGTTTCACCTTTTTAGAAAAGTAATTCCCATTTTTTACTAGCCATCTAACATTGAGCAAAGCATTATTTTTATCTGTAAAATGGACATGATGGCTACCCTACAGGATAGTAATAAAATTTATTGAAATGCTACATAAAGAGTTAGGTGGAGGATCAGTGTCATTTTCTTTTATATTTCTCCAATAGCTAGGGGGCCTGAGCATTTCCCATATGGCTATTAGCCATTTGTATTTGTTCTGTTGATAAATGCCTACTCTTTAGTGCATTGAGTACAGAACCACACTTTTGTAATGAAGGCTTGGAATTATATAAACCAGAGAACAAAACCCCTTTACAATACAGAGCAATTGTAGTTGAGAAATAGAGTTGATTAAAGATAGGGAGTTAAGAATTGGTATATGGGTTGGTTTAACAGAAAGTACTTTTGAAAACAACAGTATGAAAATATGTGCTTTCAAAATTTTTAAATCATTCTAGAGGTTAAAATAAAAACTTCTGCATGAAAATGATGCAAAAATAAAACAAAACTCAGTAACATAAATACCAATATCATCATGATAAAGAATATTTTGTTGCCATCTACGTCATTTAGATTATTATGTATTTTTCTCTACTCGTTTCCCTCCAAGTAGCAGTTTTTACTTTGGTATTATGTTGAATACTGTCTGGTTTTTTTAATGCGCAAAAATTGAGCTTCCAATAGGTCTCCAGTTCATTTAGTCTTCTCCATTTTATCCTCTAAAATAGTACTAGCAAACAAGTAGTAACAGAATTTACCTTTGTAGTCCAACGAAAGTCGTCACATTTCAGAGATGTTGGCAGTTGTTTTCATAGTTTATGAGGAAACCTTAGCAGGAAATATGCTATAATTGTATTTTGCTTTAGTTTTCAAAATTACTATCAATGGTTTATTAGTCACTAAAAATCAGAATTCATCTCTTTCTTAGCAATACCATTGTTATCCTTGGAACAGTTTTTCACCTAATGCAGTCTTCTAAAAAATCCAGTAGAATTCAATATGAAGCATAAAGGAATTTTGATCCAATGTACAGCTAATAAATACTTGGTTCTTGCCATGTTAATAAAATACAAAATAAGAAAATCAAGAAAAACAAATGATTGGTTTTGTATTTATGAAACTTAAGCTTCCAGAGGACAAGAATGTTATCTAATGTATATAAAACCCTGTGTACTGTGGGCGCTTGGATATTAAAATTCGATATTACAAGTGGAACATAATTTACTGAGCCATTCCAATGCACAAGCAAATGGAATGTATTGAATATCTTGGGATTACTGAAATGCACTTTGATTTTATGCAACATCTTGTTAACTTTATCTGTTTTTCATAGCTCCTTTCCATTAGAGGGAGGGTGAGGGGAAATTGGATCAAGGTCTTGGTTTCTAATACTAGGCATCAACACTAAGAAAAAAAATCAAAGACACATTAATAAACTAAATATTACCTCCCACTGCTCTCTGGCTACCAGACACAGTGTTTTTTTCCATTGGACTCCTAAGAAGGCCTTCAATAAAGTAAAACTGAGTTTGACATTTCTCTTGCTTGCTGCCAGGAAATTCTAAATAGAGTCCCAGTTGTTTTTCAGATTAATCCATTGGAGAGAACAGAATCTGAACACAGTGTTTTACAACTTTTTGAAAATTCATTTAGGCTAAATTTAGGTTTGGGTATATGTATATATTCCTAATTATAAAATACTCCTGTCACATCAAGTGCACATGGGTAACATGGCTGTTAAAAAAGATGAGGCAAAGCATTTATCAGAAACATTAACAAGTTTTCTCTGAATAATCAGAACCAAATGTTTATTACAATATCTAAAATGTACTATATTTTAAAAACTGGTCTGCCTTCAAGAACTGACATATTTCCACTCCTGAAATGGTGAGAAGAAGCAAACATTAGGTAATAGCTTAGCTATTTGTGTTATATCTGGGGAAATAAACAGAACTTTCTAGGAAACCTCACTCAATGAGACTTGATGCTTTGAGTTCTTCAGTCATGTGTCAACCAAGCCAACACACATAAGGTGCATTGCAAAATCAAAAGATGCTAGTGATTTCCATATTTGCTCCCTGATCTTTGCCAAAACACTCTGGGAATGGCTCCCCATAGGGACATCTTGAAGTTTCCACTGGGAAACACACAGTGGTTAACTCCTTGGGTATTCACTGCATGAAGCACATTATACCTGGGCAATTCCTATTGGCAGAAATTGAATGGAATTGTACTTTCAGGCTTTTTAAGAGCTTATTTGGTGCTTCATATATAAGACTTTATTAAAAAATAGCACAGCTTTCAAAAACCTTTTAAGGTACTGGATGCTTTTTTAAATCTAATAAATATGAATGGCTGATTAAGGAAGGTGTTTTATATATTGTATGCTAATGCTGCCTTTTCTCTTTATTTTCCATCTTTCTTTTCCCTTGCTTTTTTTCTGGAAGTTTCAAATAATAAGCTGACTTTTTTTTTTGAAGGATCTACCATCACTTTTACTATGAATTCCCAAGTATACCTATAAACACTGTGAACTCTAGTCTACCTTTGTCCCCCTTCACCCATAAGTAGTTCAATACATTGAGCACTTACTCAGAACAAAATAAAAAAAAATTTTTTTAAACACCCTTTTCCCAGTTTACAGAGTAGAAACTGACCTGAGAGAGGGTTAGTAATTTTCTTATGGTCACAAGTCAGCTAATTCGCAAGGTCAGTATGTGAAAGTTGATCTTTTCAGTAGTGATGGCTATTGTGATAAACAGGATTGTTAGGCATTATGCAAATAAGCTTTCATAGTGTATTCTAGACCCATGTTGGTAAATCTCCCTCTACGTGCAAGCAAAGGTAAGGTTTTTATTAACAGTGATGGGACCAACAATGAGACTAACAAGTAATGACTCTTACTATGGATTTAGTGTTCTAAAGACTTTGAGGTTAAAGAAAACTTCCTCCTCATTGTGCTAAGGTCTGAGGATTGTAAATCCTTGTCTTTATCCTCTGCCCTTTTCAAGTGTACAAGTCAATAAAATGGAACTTCTTGGAAAGCCATCATCTTCACAAAAGTGTAATGTTTTTAACCCGGAAAACTTGGACGGTAACTAGTCAGTAAAATTGCAGGTGGGATGATTTGGTGAGAGTGTCCCTGGGGGACTCCTGGAAATGCCAAGAAAGCCTTAAGGAGGCGGGTGCAGAGTGGGGGAGGGGGACCTCCACCTTCCCACCTTTCCCAGAAGCGCTGCCTGTGTGCCACCATCATCAGAATTCGGAACAATTAGCTTCTCAGTTTCATTGCTTATTAAATAGTAGTAGGTGTTTGATCAGTGTCTTCAACTATCAGGTAGATAGCAACATCTTAGATAGCAATAGAATGTATAACTTCGGTGTCCTCCATGAGGTTTCACACTTAATTTTCAGTCTTAAGCGAAGATATTAAGGAATGATTCCTAACTTCCTGCTATGGTCTTTTCTTCCCTTGATTCCACGTCTCTTCTCTCATTAAACCAGTGGTGAAGAATTTGAGACCCTGTTATTCAAATATTTGTGTCCTAGGCAAAGTGCAAATCATTGCTCCAGCTTTGGATAATCTGCTCAGACGTGGCTAGAGGTTACAATCGTCCCTTTTATTTTATTTTTATTGCCTTCTGCTACTCTGTGATTTTAATGTTCTTATAAATGTGAATTCTGACATCAAGATATGTTATCTAAATTCTACAGAAAGTGATTATCTTTTAAGAAATATACTCCATGGTTTCACAGTTTGCCATTTTGTAACATGTTAAACGTAGTTCAGCTAAAACTTTCATTTCACTCAGTATGTTAAAAAAAAAAGAAAAAAATGGAAGAAAACACAGATGTAAACGGAATTTTCTTAAATATTTCACTGATTTTAAAGGTACTATCACCAAAATTACTTGTACAGAAAAAGTCAAATTGCATTATCAATCAGAACTTACTCAATAAAAAGCTTTCATAACAAATATTTAGTCACACTAAAACAATTTTTTAATTTTAAATGAATAAAATTAGCCATGAGTATGTATATGAAGTAACACTTAGGGGTCACTAAAATTTAGTTGAAAAGATCTCTAAAGGAACATTTTTTTTTTAAGATAGAAGTTTTCCTTCTAAGGTCTCATCCAGAATTCACAGCTTTTGCATCTTTGTGTCATGGCTGTGTCATGACATAAAAGATTTCAGCTTCTTACAATGGACACTCCATTAAATGTTTCCCTCACTCAGGAACCAATTGCTTAAGGCAGGATGGCAATGTAATCTTTGGGAGATTGTGTTTGTCATATATCTTAGAAAGATCTTTAGAAAATTATTTTGGTTAGGGTCCTGTGCGATGGTTCAGTGACTAAATTCTTGCCTTCCAAGTGCCAGCATCCCACACAAGCGCCATATAAATACTGGCTGATAAACCAATGTTTAAACCATTGTTAAAAAATTTTACAACATTCTAAAATTGGTCGATAAATTACTTTTGTCCTTGGCAAAATTTATTTGTATTAATTATCTTTATATCTTATTTTTCCCATTTCTGTTTTTATTTCTGGAATAAGGAGTCAGTTAGAAAGTAATAGAGTCTCCAGCATGGGAGCCTAGTGGCTAAAGTCCTTGCCTTGAACATGCCAGGATCCCATATGGGCACCGATTCTAATTCTGGCAGCCCAGCTTCCCATCCAGCTCCCAAGTGGCCTGGGAAATCAATCGAGGATGACCCAAAGCCTTGGGACCCTGCACCCACATGGGAGATCCGGAAGGAGTTCCAGGCTCCTGGCTTCATATCAGCTCAGCTCCAGCCATTGGGTCAACTTGGGGAGTGATTCATGAGACTGAAGATCTTCCTCTCTGTATATCTCGCTATCCAATAAAAAGAAATAAATAAAATAAATCTTTATAAAAGAAGAGAAAGTACTAGAGTCACAAATTTACTGTTAGAATATTTTTTTTTCTGAAAAGAAAGATGTCTATCAACATGTACAATTTGGAGTTAATTGGAGAAGTAATTTTGAACTGTTAAAAATGTGAATTGTAAAATATTTTTAAAATGAGAAAAGGATCAAAATTCATGATGGTCTCAAGAGAAAGCCATGAATAGATACCTACATATAATTGTATCAGGAATGCAAGGAACAATATTATTAGCAGAGAATAGTAGATTTATTCAAATTTCTGTGCTGAGAGACTAAAAAAAGGGAAAAAATCTCAGTTTAAGAAAATTAGATTTCTCAATTTTATTTTTACTTCTATTGATTTTTTTTTGTTGTCTGTTCACTACATCATCTATTTATGCCCCTGGGAAACACTGCCAACAGCACATTTATAGGGTGAAAAATCATAATGGAAAAAATTTTTATAAACCTCCCGAAGAGTCAAATGTTTGTAGTCACTTTCTTGCACCCTTCTTGTTTTTATTCGAATACATGAAAAGATATCCTATATTGTCGTTCCGAATCAATACATTCCTCAAACAACTCTAAAATTATTGCTTGATAATGGGTTGGTGATTATCCTGTCAGTTCTGAAGACATGACGAGTTCCTGAAGGATGACTGTAACTGGCCTGTATCCTGCCTCTAAAATGTGATTCTCTAAACTGCCCAATAAACACTCTCCTTTCACATCATGGCTGCTCATCGATTCTATCTGTTCTATGTTTGCCTCACATTTTCCTGGAATTCTCTTTCTCGCTTTCACTTACTGTGAAAACCCATGCATTCTGTAAGTGTTGCTGAAATCTTCCTACTTGTCTAGTCTATGTCTGCTTCATCTTTCATTGATCTTGACATAGTAATTATTGCCTGTACTTCCTAACTTGACACTTAATCATATCTAAACTTATGCTACTCCGTATTTGCTCCATAGTGGTTTCATTTTTCTTACCAAAGAGAAAACATGCCTTCCAAGGGCAGAAGACATCATACAATAATTTTTCATTCCGCAGAAGAATGGTAGATTGTGCTAGAAGTTAATGTCCTAGAAATACTCATGTAGTAGTTGGGTTGACGTGAATTCAGTAAGGTGTCACTTATCATTATTATTATTGTAAATTTTGAAAATAGCAACTGGAGTGGAGTCTCCTGGGTAAGATGCCATCTGCAATATCTTGCTTCCCATTAGAGCCCTTTAGTTCAGTACTTGACTCTGGCTTCTAATTCCAGATTCCTGCTGTGTGGACCCTGGGAAGCAGCAAGGAAGACTGGAGTATGCCTATGCCTGCCACCTTTGTGAGAGACACGGAGACTGAAGTCTTAGCTCCCTGCTTCATCTGCCCAGGAAACTGTGCAGATATTTGTGGAGTAAACAAGCAAGAACCTTCTCTGTTTCTCTATAAGAGAAAATACAGATTGTCTTTACAAAATAGTAACTCTATTTTATATACTCATCACTTGAAAGATGTTACTTTTATAGCTTTCCTTCTACCTCATCTTTTTATTTCCTTTACTATATGCTCTCTGATTACATTCTTACATAGTGGTGGATTATCTTATACGAGTAATAGGAAGAGTTTGGATTGAATCCCATGAAGAGTATAAAGTTACACAAAGACAACCTGCAAACAGCATGTATCTTTTAAATGCTAAAAACTTAGTCAAATGCTCAATGTTTTATCTACATTTATGACTCTGAAAACTGGATGTTACTTTCTGTTTGAGTTATAAGATTAAATTTATGGGGTTAAGTCAAATAAGTTGATAATCTGACTCTGATTTTTGAGCTGCATGAACATAACTTGCTACCATTACTTGACTGTAATTTTGGACTCAGTGGCAGACGATGAGGTCAGAGGGGCTAGGACATATCTTATTAATCTTGTTTCCAGAGAATGACAAGATACCTAATGTAGAATAGATCCTCAAAAGATATATTTATTGAGTAGAGATTATTACTGCCAGCCACACTTTTTCCAGGTATTGACTTTCTAGGGTACACTGTTTTTTTCTATTAGATTTTTTTTTGTCTATTATTGGTTTTCTATCTGCTTTCCTATCAGGAGAGAAAAAAATGTAGAGACGTATTGTAATTACATTAAAATCAGATTCTTATGTGCCTGTTTGTAAATTTCTTTTCATTGTAATATGTAACACTGAGAATTCCCTGAGACATAATGTATGTTAGCTCGGGTTAGGCATAGAGCAGAAGCCAGGCAACAATATACAATACAATAAATGTTAAGGAAATAATTCTATATTTATATAACATTCTACTTGAAAAGTTATTATCAATAGTATAATACTTTATTGTACTATTATCAATTGTTTAATATTTTTATTATGCTATTACAGATAGTATAATAATGTTTTAGAGAAGTATGAAATGGCAGAGTGACTCACAATGTTGCAATGTGTGTGGCAAAGACTTTAGATTCATTGATTTGGGGTTACTATTTTGGCTCTCATGTTACAAACTATGAAGTGTTGGGCAAATTACTTAAACTATTTATGTTCTAGTTTCTTCAATCATTTAATAAGAATAACAATACACTAATTTCACAGGGAACTTATAAACATTAAATAAAATGATACAAATACTATTAATGGCTCAATAAATTTAGCTATTATTATTACTATTTTTTATAAAGCAGAAGCATTGCACAGAAAAATCTCATGAAAATTCATTTATGTTCCAGGCATCATTGATCTTTTCACTTACTCTAACTTGCACATACAATTTCAGCAAAACTAATTAGGAGCATGATAAATAACTTTATGTATCTAAGCTGCTTAGATTTTGCAATGTTAATCTCTGTCTTTAAGTGTGTTAGCAATATAAACATATTGAGAGAGTGATACTAATCAAACATCATGTTAACAATTGTATACTTCAGCAAAAACGTGTTAGAATTAATAAATACATTCAGTACATTTGCAAGATACAAAACAAATACTTAAAAGTAGTAGTTCTTTGTATGCTAATGGTGAACTCACAGAAAGAGAACTCAAGAAAGAAATCCCAGTCACAATAACCACAAAAATAAAATGTTTAGGAATAAATTTAACTAACATGAAACTTTTCTACAATGAAAATGTTCAAATGTTGATGAAAGAAATCATCAAAGATTCAAAACAATGAAAAGATATTCCTTGTTCATGAATTGAAATAATCAATATCTTAAAAATATATATACCATCTAAAGCAATTTACAGATTCAATACCGTTCCTATCAAAATACCAATGACATTCTTCACAGAATTAGTAAACGTAACACTAAAATCCACATGAAATCATGGAATAGTCAAAGTGATCTTGAAACAAAACAAAACAAAACAAAACAAAACACAATGGCGGTATCACAGTATTTGACCTCAAAGCATGCTACAAAATTATAATAATTAAAACAGCATGGCCAGATCAATGGAACAGAGTAGGGAACTCCAAAACGAACGAAGAAACCATATACATATAGCCAATTGATGTCTGAAAAACAGTGGAGTAGGGATAATCTTCTCAACAAATTTTGCTGGCAAAACTGGATGTATGCATACACACACACACACACACACACACACACACAAATCAAGTAAGATCCATACCTTTCACCATATACAAAAATCAACTCAGGATGGATCAACAACCTAAATTTAAGAGCTGATACTGTGAGGTTACTGGAAGAAAATGTAAGGAAAATATGACACCAATGTAAGGGATGGCTTCTTGTATAAGATCCACAAAACATGGGCAACAAAAGACAAACTAAACAAATGGGAAGCTTTTGCACAGCAAAGCAAATAACAACAGAGTATAGAGATAGAACCCAATAAAATAAGAAAGGATATTTGTGAATCACTATCTGTTAAAGGCTTAATATGTTGAATCTATTAGTAACAAAACACTCAGTAACAGAAAAAAAATCTGGTTGAGAAAGGGGAAAAGACTTCAATAGACAGTTCTCAAAAGAAGCACAAACCACCAACAAACATAGGGAAAAAATGCTCAATATTTCTAGCCAGCAGAAAAATGCAATTCAAAACCACAAACAGATATGACATCACCTCTGTCAGAATGGCTATAATTCAAACCACAGGGAGTAACAAATGCTGGTGCAGATGTGGAGAAAACAAAACACTTACACATTCTTAGTGGGAATGTAAATTGTGCAATTATCCTGGGAAAGTTTGTAGAGACTTATTTAAAGAAAACCTGAAAGCAGACTTGTCATAGAAACCCCACTATCAGGTATATACCCAAAGGCCTGAATACAAGGAATCAAAGAAATACCTGCACCACCACATTTGGGATCAATATCCAAAATATGGAATCAATCAAGGTGCCGTCATCATGCTGAACAAATAAAGACAATGCAGTATATTGCACAGAATACATAGCAGGAGTGCTGTAAAGAAGGATGAAATACTACTATTTCAAGTGGGTTCAATGGAAGAACATATGCTAACAAAAATGTCAGATCAGGAAAAACAAAAAGTGCATGTTTTTGCTTATTTGTGGAAGCTATGCTAAAATTTAGAGAAAAACAAACAAATAAGAAATGTCTATGTATATCAGTATTGCGGAAAAAAGTTTCATAAAATTTTGTACCTTTGTCAAACCAATACTTAAGAATGTTAGGCTACTATAGTTTTAGTGACTTGTGATTATTTAAAAAATTACTGTCTTTGGGTGAAAGAATCATTTCTTCCCATTCAAATACTATTTGCAGACATTGTCTTTATTCCCACTCAACTTAATTCTTCCTGCTTTCTTTCTTGCTAAACTTTTATACAACAAAGTTTTAACTTTTTTCTGCAATGTAGTTTTAAACTGTTATTGTAAAATTTTAAAAAAGTTAAAGAGACAGGGAAGCAGTGAAGGAGGAAGGAAATATCACCATTTTCTGAGAAATGTATCTACAATTCACACTGAACCTATTAAAAACTAACCAAATTTTTACAAAAAGCCTTACTTATTATAACTGAATTATAAGAGCAACTTATTCAATTATTATACTAATTTTTCAGATGATTATTTAAAATTTACCATCTTACAGTTTTTCCCTATTATATAAAAGAGGAGTCTTCAAAATGTTCGTGAAATGCATATCATGATGAAATCATGCATGGATTTCAAAATTTGCTTGCACCAAATAAATTCATCTCTTGCTTTTCCACAGGCTTATTGGAAGTAGAAACCACACACACAAGGGAATACTACACAATTGTAAAAAAAAAAAAAAAAAGGAAGAAATAATGCCATTTACAACAGCTTAGACAGAAACAGAGTGCATTATGTTAGGTGAAATATTTCCGTTACAGAAATTCCAATTCTGTTTTGTGGTGTACGGGTAAAATATTACTTGGAGTACCTATATCCCATATCAAACTGCCTGAGTTTGAGTCACAGCATTTTCACTTCCAATCTAGCTTCCTGACAATGAACCTGGGAGGTATAGGTTGATGGATGCTTGGATCCATGTGGGAGCTTTACATGGATTTTCTGGGTTCTGATTTCATCTTGGCCCAAGACCTGGCCACTGTAGCCAATAGGGGGGTGACAGAGAAAAAGACAGATTAAGAAAGGGGTCTTCTTACTAAGACTCTTTTCTCTATTCTCAGTGCCATTGCATTAGTTCAGCTACTTGCTAATTGGTTCACAGCTCATCTTGTTTTTATGTATGTAGAACCAAAATTTTATGCTCATTTTTTTCTACTTTTTCCTTTTAATTTCACCGCTAACCAATAATTAACTGTACATCCTAGACTCTTTTGCAAGGTGTGGCTGACAATAAGCCCAAATTCAACCCAATATGAGAAAGTTACGTGTGTGTGAAATTCTTGGCCATTTTTATAGAAACAAATCTACTTCTCTTAGGCTTTTTTTCATTTCCTATTCTGCTAAGAACTTGGAAAATTATCATTGACAGTTTCTTGAGTTTTCAGTTGATTTTGCAACAGAACCATCTCACTTTTAAATTGTTAGTAAAAGGAAAGCATGCTTTTCTCTGGTTTAGAATGCTGTGTGTCAGGATCTTCTTTCCAGAAGCTTAGAAGTGTATCCTTAAACAATTACAAAATTGGTTTTGGCAATCATTGTCTTACTCCAATCCATCCCCCAAACTGCCAAATGAATATTCTTGTCCTAAAATTACAATATGGAGGTGTCCACATCCTATGTAAGTTTTTTGTAGTGAGATTTGCTTTCTTTCCAAGTTTTCAAAAATAAGCATGTATCATGATCATGAGAAAATAAGTAAAACTATTTGCTACTTAACCCCAAGACTTCAAAATAAAATTCAAATGGAATAATAGGGTACAAAGATCCCCTTCATTTTCTGCCCTTTGTCTCTTTATTCCTTTGTACACATTGCACATCCTCATTCTCCTTGGGCACAAAGTTTTTAGTCCCTGTATGGTGACAGGCTCTTGTACACATCTATGTCCGTGCACCTGCTACTATCTCTGCATTTCTCCTGCTCCTCTGCATGAGTAATGGCTATTCATCCTTTCAAGATGTTAGGTCTAGACTGATTCAAGTCTCTGCCAGTGACTCCGTAGTAACTAGCCACAGATTCCTACAGAAGTGTGTAGGTATCCTTATCAGAGTACTTTTCATATAAAGTCCAACTGATTTCTAATTAGATATTGATGTCCACAGAAAGTGTGCTGTGGGCCTGACACAGTGGCTCAGCTGACTAATCTTCGACCTATCAGTGCTAGCATTCCATATGATTATCAACTTGTGTCCTGGCTGTTCCACTTCCCATCCAACTCCCTGCTTGTGGCCTAGGAAAGTGGCAGAGGATGGTCAAAGCCCTGGGATGCTGCACTCGCATGGGAGACCCAGAAGAGGCTCCTGGCTTCAGATCTCCTCAGCTATGGCTGTTGTGGCTATCGATGGGGCATGTAGCAGCAGATGCCTCATCTATGTGTATCTGCCTTTCCAATAAAAACAAATAAATGTTAAGAAAAAGTGTGCCACATTTAATCAGTCTATGCCACTCATCTTCATATTTACATAGCCTGTGTTCAATATTATTTTTACTGAATAAAGAAAATACACTCCTTTTTATTTGATGACACAGTCAATGATGACTTTCATTCACATCCATGAAATTTACATATTTTGATCATATAAATTTCATCTAAAAATACAGAATTTCAAGAATACGTACTTCAGAATCTAATTCATTTAATACAGTTAAAGGTGAGTTAGGAATATGTGTTTTCTCTCAATGTCAGCCTTCTCTAAATAACTGTGAAATTTTAATGCATTGTGAGAATTTAATAAATATTATTTTTATCAATAAATACTTGAAAATATTGTGTTTTATATAACAAATTATCAACGAATGTCAAATGAATAATGAAATTTGAGTTTGCAATATGCAACTTTTCAAACATTAAAATAGTTAATTTGATTAGGAAAAGACAACATTTAGATCCATGGGTGGAATAAAATAAAATATACAATTAAATATTTGTGAAAAATCCTTCAAATCTTACATTTTTGGCTGGGAGAAGCTTAAAAATATGCCACAAATGGGAAAAATAGTTACACTCATGTTTTTAACTATGACAAGATTACCTTTTGAAAATATGTATTTACTTATTTAATTTGAAGGTCAGAGCATGAGAGAGAGAGAGAGAAAATCTGCCATCTGCTGTTTCACTCCCAAAATGGCTTTAAAAGCAAGAACTGGGCCAGTGCTAAGCTAAGTGCCTGCGGTTCCATCCAGATGTCTCATGGCTCTGTTAGGGGACCAAGCAGGTGCACCCACTACCTGTTACCTTCCCAGGCGCATTAGAAAAAAACTGGGTTTAAAGTGGAGCAGTCATGACTCAAAGCACCACTCCAAAAAAAAGATCCTATCTTAATCCACAGTGTCACAATGCCAGCCACTTTTAAATATTCCTCTAAAAATGTGATGAAGCTTTTTTTCCCTCATTTGTTATGAAATTTCACAACATAGATTCTAAAGGAATTAATATGCCGTTTTTCAGATATATACTATCTGACAGACTAACATAAATGCTCATGTTATGCAAATTTGAAACTATTCCAACTTTGCACCGATGTTTTAAAACTAAAAACAAAAAGTGTCCACTTCTCTAACTTATTCATCTTTGCTCTGGGACTTATTTGCCCATAAAAAAGAGCTTAAAAATGAAAACATATATATATATATAGATATATATTTACATATATAAAAATGTATATATTTACAAATTCATTTGTAAAAGTATTAATCAACCACAATGATGTGTTTTCTGCTGCAAATCTATTAGAGATATATTGGTCAAGATCACCTGTGTCACCAAAGCAGGTTCAAAGTTGCACATGGTGCAGCAATGAACAGTCGTTTACCCAGAAGACCCTTCCCTCGGGTCCTGCTCTGCAAGTGCCATCTTGAAATTTGGAATTTGGGCAGTTGGAGCCCCAGATTTCCATTTTGCACCAAGCTCTGCGAATAACATAACCAATTAGATGTCTAACTTCAACCGTCCTCCTGATTTCGAACAAATGGTCAGGGAGTGCGTGACTAAAGCGCCCATTTCTAAGCAGCTATTCACGAACAGCAAACCTACAGTCCTCGCTGTCTGCCAGGCTCAACATGGCCAGCTTAGCTGTCAGGAGCAGCCGCAGGGTTAAAAGAGAAAAATTCTCCGAAGTGTCAATCCCTCCTGCTGGCTGGAGAGAACAAAGCTGGCAGGCAAAGTGAATCAGATAGCGTCCCATGCACACCCAAGCTTCAGAATAAAGCCCAGAGGTCTAATTTCAGCTTTACCAGCCAGGGTCGTGTTCCTTTAAGTTTACTAAGTCGGATATACCTATAAGCAAGCAGCCTAATGTTTTTGTGAGCTTGCTGCTGTGAAAGTATTTAATAATAAGCCTCAGAAGTTAGGAGGTAAGAAAGAAATCTATGATGTCTAATGCCAAGGTGGTGTTCAGTGTGTTGAAAGTTGATTAAATTTCCTTTTAACACCCCTTGAAACTGACATTTTGCTACCGTTTAAATTTTTTTCCCTCCAAACTGTTTTTTATACCCGATTTAGAGTGATATATAGTAAAGCAGCGGCTATGAATTGGCTCAAAATGATTCTTGGGGTAATGAGTAGGGATTGAACAAAAAAAAAAAAACCCGCTGCTTCAGTTCATTTAAGGAATGGGAAGCTAACTTTATCCTGTAACTGCATGCCAAGGCAGGGTCAAAGATTTGAGACTGCTCAAATAGTGCCAGCCAAATTTTATCGGTTTGAAGTGATAACCAGGTTCCAGAATCCCACAGATTGATAAAAGGAAAATATATTTAAATAGATTAGTGCCTTCTCAGCTATCAGTTGAAAAATTGCTTGCTATATTCACACACTTCCATTTTTAAAGTACATCTGTTTTAATAGAGCAAGTCTAAATTTAAAAATTAGGAAAGATAGCATATATCTATATTTTATATGTCAAGTATCTGATTTTTTAGAAGACAGTTATTATATCCATATGTATATATCTATTTTGGGAAAACATGGAAACCTGGAAGAGCTTACAGAAGCACCACTGATGGAATATTTATTGACACATGTAATATTATTTTTTTAATTTTAAAATGTTTTATCTTTATGAAGTGAACAGATTTCATGTGTACAGTTTTTAACATATAATGACATTTCCTACCCAATAAATGTTCAAATAATTAAAAGACAGCATTGGAAAGTAAAATAAGACAGTATCTTCAGTACAAATGATCATCGATTGTAGTTATTGGAAATGTATTTATTGACTTTCAATTGCAAGCATGTTTCTGCATTACTCATTGTTTTTTATATCCATGGCTAAAAGAAGAAATTTTTTAATAGGAAGGGTCTAAAATATTAATCCTAGAAAATAGGATGTGCTGAGCTTGTCTGGTACAATGCATATATTTCATCTCATTCAATGTGCACCTTGGGCTCCTGAATCCTGCTTCCTGCGATGTGAACCCTGGAAGTAGTGATGGTTTGAAAGCAATTGGGTTCCTTTCAGCCAAAGGGAGCTGTGGATTGAGTCCCAGCTATCGACGTTGGACTAATTCAGCCTCTGCTACTGCAGGCATTTGAAGAGTTAGCCAGGGGAAGGGGAACATTTTTCTACGGCATGCTTTCTACATGAAGCATTACATTTAGATTAAAAGATGTATCATTTTATATCGATTCAAGGCACATTTGTTCACCATGTGTGTCCCAAACTCACTGTTAATGAGTGTAAGAGATTTTAGGTTGCAAATGTTAATACTGACATTGTTGTTTATGTGATCCAAAGTGGTACTCTAATTGCTAAAATAGGAAAATTTCAAGAAACATTGTTCATGTACTACAAGTGAAAAATAATTTAATTTCTAACATTTTATCACTTCGTCTAGAAAGTGGGATAACAGGGATGGCTCATAATTATTATTATATTTCATAAAGACTTTGCAGATTAACATTTTTTAAAAAACCTACCTATAAATTAACCAATATATGTTAGTTGTTGTCATTGTTGCACATATAGAAAAAGAATTGGATTCAAGTTGTATATTTCTTGATTTCAATGCATTCATGTAAAAGCAACTATCAATGAACATTAAACCACATAACATCCAAAAGGCTTTATCAAAGTAGGTAATTAAAAAAACACAGGCAAAATGACTTCATCATAAATGTGCGAAGAAAAGGAGTAGAAATTATATAAGTTTTTTTTTTATTATAGAATTTTTTGACTATTAGGAACTACAGGAACTCTTTCCTTCTCCTTTCAATGTCATGAAAACGTTGGGTTTTGGTAGTTTCCAATGTAAGCTAAGAGATACCAGTCCTAAGCCCCTTTGCTATTGCTTCAACATCAAGCAGTGATTTTATCCCTATCACATGTATTTCAAGGCTGAGCTAGTGGCCTGCGCTTCCCCACAGCTGGCAAACTGGTTCACGACAAAGTTGCCAAAAACATACACTAGAGAGGTGACATTGTAGGTGGGATTGGGGAAATTGAATATCTGTATGCATGGCAGACGTAAGACCCTATTCTCTCATATCTCATCTATATAACACCTCAAAACAGATCAAAACCATAAAATAAAGCTTGGAACTATGAAACTTCTAGGAGAAAACTTGCAGAAAATCGTTCAAGATACCTGTACAGACCATGATATTTTGAATTAAGCCTCAAAAGCAAAGGCAATGACAGCAAAAAATGGCTAAAAGGCATTCTATCCAACTGATAAGCTCTGCCCAGAAAAGGGAACCATTAACAGAGTGAAGAGACAAGAGACAGAAAAAGAGAAAAATTTTGCAAACTATTTATCTGAAAAAAAAAATTAATAACCAGAGTATATAAGTAACTTCAAAAACCCCTCAATGACTAAGCCCAAATAAGTAGTGAATGCTATGAATAAATCTTTTCAAGCAGTAACTTAGAATGAATAAATTTATGGAAAAAATAGTTAATGTTAGATATCAGGAAGTGCAAGTCAAAACTACCATTTAAAATATTTTTAGTTACAATGAGCATATTTTTTCTCTACTTTAAACATCTGAAGTATCTAAAACAAGCCACCTCAATTATAAATATTTGCAGGGAAAGATGTGGTACATGCAGACAGTGTGTATCTGAGCTGGCTTTTTTCTATTCCATGGCAACTCATGATGTTGCACCAGGCAGAGTCCATTGCAGGGTGGAAGTAAGGCAATTACACACACATTTTCCTTCTCACAGCCATGACTTAAGTCTCCCCCAATATTCGCCCGTAATTCATTGCAGAGCAATTGGGTGTCAGGTTATTCAATATTTAAATCTTACAGATTTATAATGTATTTAGCAATGTATTCTTTTAATAAGATCTATTATAATAACATTTGAGTATTTTATCAGTCCCCTTTACGCATGATCTCTCAGACTGTGATATGCATTTAAAAACAAAACCAAACACGTGATTTGCTTGATGAGCCAATATATGAACTTGAACTTCACCACTTTATATAATCAGTGATTGACTTGTGAAAAATACAACCCAAATTAGTGGGGTTGGCTTAAGCAGTTGCTTAAAGATCATTTTTTATAAGGCACATCTTTTAACAGGTTTGGGATACAGTGGATGTGATAGGGAGCTTGTATTCCAGCCATTCATGTTTGAGATAGAGTTTCTAGCTCCTGGCCTCAGCCAGGCTCAGTCTTGGCTGTTTGAGAGCACTTGGAGAGTGAACTTGAGAATGGGTGGTCTTTGTCTTCCTCTGTCTCCATGTGTATCTGGCTTTGCAAGAAACAAATCATAAAAATCCAAAATTAAACTAGGGATTGGTGTTGTTGCACTGTGAGTTTAGTTGCTGCCTGTGATGATGCCAGAATCCCATTTGAATGCAAGGTCAGGTTCATGTTGCTACTCTACTTCTGCTTCAACTCCGTGCTACTATGTGTGGGAAAGCAGTAGAAGGCAGCCCAACCATCATTTGGGGAGTGAATCAGTAGATGTCAGATCTTTATCTGTTCACATAATCTCTCTTTCTCTTTCTCTCTCTCTCTCTCTCTCTCTCTCTCTCTCTCTCTGTTTCAAATAAATAAAAAAATACTACATCAAAACAAAATAAAAAAGAATCAGTTTTGTGCCCAAAGAAGCCCAGGAATAGATAATTGTTTTATAGTCTGGCTAAATGCAACCTAAGTCATTAAAACTGCCAGAGAAGAAACAAGCCATGATTACTAATGATTTCATGGCACATCAGGACATATGAGCTTGCAAATTGCATCCTATCCTGTCAAAACTGAGTGGAACATTTTATAAGGTAACCATGTTTCCCGAGGAGATCTTGGCCTTCATAATTCTTTAAATATCTCTATGGCTTACATAATTTGTATCCCATGCTCAAAACACCTGTGACATACACATATATGTAGGACAGAAAAATCAAATCTCATAGTAGTTGAAGTTAGGCCACATTTTCAGAAAGTTTAGAAGACATGAAGGGTTGGAATGGTTTGTGGAACAATGGGCAACTTTCCTGATTTTGTTCCTTGCAATAGGGACAGTTCTAGAGTAAAACCAGACAGCAGAAATAGAAAGAAAAAGATCAAATTGAAGATTGCTCTTGAAAACAATATGCCTGCTAATGTTAACACATCAAAACATTTAATTAGCTTAAGACGTCACTCTAACTCCCGTAGGGATTGTTTTTGAGATCTTAGCTGATATTGAAGTGGAGCTCTGTCTCCACGTGGCATGTGGCACATTCGTGCGAGAATCTTTATACAAACACACTGCTTTCTATTTTTTTTTTTTTTTTTGCCTTGCCTCCTCTCTCTCCAAACCATGTCAATATATAGACTTATTTCAGAAAAGCAGGCATTACATGCACGTTCTTACTTTATTAAAGCTTTGGATAGTTTAGTAGTATATGATTCTGAGGTTCATAATTTCCCTTTAAATAAGCTATAGGTTAATGTGTAAAAATCCCTGTGGATTTTTTTCCTGTTGTTTAAATAATATCCTGTAATTCATGCCAATAATAACATGTTAAAAGCAAACAGGAAAGCAGTTTAGCTCTAAATTAAGGTTCCTCCGTCAGCACTTCCACTCAGTCTGGATATTTTCTGATACAAAGCGTTAGTCTCTCCTTTCCTGATGTTATTCTGCAGTAGTAAAGCAAGCAACCACAGCTTCATAATGCTAAGCACCCCAGTGGGAAACACAAGCAGAGTGTATAAACCAAAGTATTCATT
The DNA here is from genome assembly GCF_030435755.1 of Ochotona princeps. Lineage (NCBI taxonomy): Eukaryota > Metazoa > Chordata > Mammalia > Lagomorpha > Ochotonidae > Ochotona > Ochotona princeps. The sequence continues at coordinate 14,668,272 of NC_080858.1, read as the reverse complement.
TCATGAGGTTTTATTAAAAGGTTTCACCTCTAAATTGAGCTGTCATACACTGTTGGGAAACTTTTTACCACAGTTTATTTTAACTATGTAAAACATTAAAGGAATGGAATTTCTTCGGCTTTTCATATAATGGCATGACCTCTCTTACACACCACAAGCAATCTATACCGCATTTAATCAAATTGCCTGTAGAATAAAACCAGGCCGTATGTTTTCCTGCTTTCCCCGTTTCCAGAATGACCCTAACCTCATTAACATGCTGTAGATTTTTATGTATACCCAGCAAGCTCTTTGGCGTTCTTACCGAGAAGCTATATTGCGTGACTCACAGATAGCCTTCAGATGAGGAAGACATTGGGTAATTGATAAATCATTCATTTGTGACAAAGCTTTATACAGTATTTCAAGGAATTGCATTAACTGCTTTTGCAGTTTCCTCAAATGTTGCTTTCTGTCGACAGTGTCATAGGTCATCACTGATTTTTTCCTTATGTAAGCAATACCAACTTTCCATTAAAAATACTAATTTCCATCCTACTACAGTATCTCTTGAAGTAATGTGTACATATATATATATATATAAAATCAAGTTGCTTTGAAATATTAAAGGAATACATTTAACTGAAGGGTTTGCAGACAGGTTGTTTTTCTATATTTCTGATGACAGAAAGATTTTAGCCTACAAAGTCAATAGTAAATTTTATTAAAGTCATTATTTTCCTGTTACAGGCATTGTGGTTTAAATAAACTACAGCTGACAATGCTCCCTCACACACTGTCATACTGTAAAATGTCCCCTCTTTATTACCGCAGGGACAACTCATTTAGAACTTTGAAAGTGTTTTCATATTAGAGTTGCTCATTTGCAGAGCTGGCCTATGGCTGTGTTTAAAGAATGTGGTGGATGTTTCTATTTTCCTCTAAATATCCTAGGGAGAAATATAAATTTGCCAACACAGCATTTTTAGATAAAGATTAATGACTGTTCTTCATTTATAAAACACACCTCAGTTTTTCCATATTATTGTGTTCTGACTGCTTATAACATTAGCCCCTCCTCATATAAATAAGATTAAAGCGCTCAACATATATGTGGCATATTTTGTTTTATGTAATTTTATTGCTCCTCAAATTATATTCTTTAATGGCCACCCTTTATATAATCTTTTTATGAATATAATATTTATTACAAAAATGTGATGACCCAAATTGGATGATCTTCCAGAAAACATCTTCATCAACATGAATAATAGGAATAAGTTTTATTATTTTGGAGTCATAGCATTTCATCCCAAGTGTGCCCATTTGACTCCTTATCGTATCACTCCATTCCTTACATTACACTGCAAATTTTAAAATGGATTTTCTCCAATCCCTTCACTCACCTATCATGCCACAAAGACAACAGCAACTATTCCAGTTTTTAAAAGACATAAGCAATTTGCTGTACATTGGAAGCCACTTATAATCAATGACATAAAATCTACATGTATTTTATCTTATTTTCCTGTTGAAGATACTGCTTGAATATGTATCAATATTGTCTAGTGCAAGAAACTGAAAGTTTACCCTAAAGTTTTCAAACTCCCATGGTTACAATTGTTTGACTCTTTGTTCTTGCTACTGGAGAGATAAGCAGACCAGTGGAGGTAGGCTCCTGGTTGGCTCCAGATACAAGTCCTGTCATCTGCCCTCCAAAGACAGCATCATTTTATATTAGCTCATGCTGCACTCAGACCCCAAGGAAAGATTAAAAAGATGTGTACAAACTCCATAGACTAATAATGACTTAACTAACGCAAAGTCTTTGATTCAAACTCAGTTTCCTCTTCTCAGATCTTGAGGCAGAAATCTTTGCATCTGGTCTGTGTCCACACCCCAGTTTTGTTAGTTCTATTTCTGTGGCCTCTTAGGTTTAGGTGAAAGAGAATAGAGACAATAAAATACTCTTCCATGGAAGGAGGAAACCACGCATTTCAATTACATACTATTACTGAAGAGTTAATGTCTCATCCATTAAATGAAGTATTCTTTTGTGATCATTTTGTCTGACGACTCTCTTCAATATTACACAACTAAGTTATGTTTGGCTATTCTGTATTTAAATTACCGTTGCTCTGGAACATGAACACACACATTCTACATGTACAAATGAAATAATCCATAATTTATTGGGTAACTTAAAACAGCCTAAAAATTTCTCCATCCCCTCTATACACCTTCAAAACCAAAGTGTTTGGGGCCAGCAGTGTGGCAAAAATGAGTTAAGCCATAATTGGCAATACTAGCTTTCCAAATATTGCTATTTGGTAATGTGCCTGGAAAAATTCCACATGGGAGACCTGGATGAACCTCTTGGCTTCATTCTGATTCATTCCTGGGTGCTGTGGCCATTTTGGGAGGGAAAAAGCAGATCAAAATTTTCTGTCTCTCTTCTCCTTCTCTCTCTCCTTCTGTTTCTTTGCCTTTCAAATAAATCATTTAAAAAAGAATCCAGTTAGTCATAATCACTGTATTTCTTTATACAACATGGTACCAGAATGCTTGATTTGTAATAGATGTGCTATTGTTCTCTTTTTAAAAATATTTATTTATTTTTATTGGAAATGCAGATTTACAGAGAAGAGACAATGTCCCATCTTCTGGTTCACTCCCCAAATGGTTGCAACAGCCAGAGCTGAGCCAATCCAAAAGCAGGAGCCAGGAGGTTCTTCTTACTGTTCATAAAAGCATAAAAAAAACAGATACTCCGGAATAAAACAAAAAAGATGTAAACATTGAAAATTAAAAAAAAAACACTACTAAAAGAAACTAGGAAACATCTAAATAATTATGGATCAGGCGAGACACAGTGAAGATTTTAATTTGCTCCAAATTGGTCTGTTGATTTGAGACAATTCAAACAAAAGCTAGCCAAGTATTTTTAGACATTGACAGTTTTTAAAGCTTAAATTGAAATGCAAAGGATCTAAATCAGTGAAAACAATTTTAAAAAGGAAAAATCAAAGTTGGGAAGACAAATGCTACCTGATTTCATGGTTAAGCTTAAAGCTATCATAATAAACATGGTGTCATAGTGATGCAGCAACAAACAAATGAGTGAGGCAGAATAGGCGGATTCATTAATGGGCCACATGTGTAAGATCTCATCACTTTATAGAAATACAATGACTACTAACAGAGAAAGAGAAAACGAGAAAGAATTAACTTATCAAAAAATGTGCTAAAGTAAACAGATGTGCCCATACAAAAACATTCTTGAATCCACCTCTAGAGCCATATGCAAAGAATTAACTCAAGTGAATTATAGGCATAATTGTGAAATATACGACAAACCATTATCAGAAAATGGGAAAACTTGTGTCCTTTGGATAGGCAGCAACATTTTAACTCACGAGGCATAATTCATAGTAAAAATAATGTTAATTTGGATTTCATGACAGTTAAAGTTTTTCTCTTTGAAAGATATTCTTGAGAGAATAAAAATATGACTGAAGCCACATATGGAAAACATTAATCTGATAAATAGCTTGTATCTAAAATAGAGAAGTTTTGCAAACTCAGTAAGAAAACAAACAACCCCAAAATTCAAACAAAAGTTTGTATGGGCACTTTGCCAGTGAAGATATATAGAGGATTAACAATCACATGAAAAGACTTAGAATCATTGATTACAAAGAAATGAAAATTTAAATCATAATTAAATATCTTCACACCTGTTAGACTGGCTAACATTACAAAAATGAATCATCCTGAGGTTTGATGCGGTGTGGATAAAAATGGAAATGTTGGTGGGAACGCAAAGGATACAGTACTTTAGAATTTAGTTTGGTATTTTACTCTAAATTAAACAGATGGTAATTCACAGTATCCAATTATTCTACTCCTAGATATACGCCCAAGAGAAATGAAAATCTTTGTCTAGATACATAGTTTTACATGAGTGCATGGTGTTTCTATAGGCAATGTTAAACAGGGAACATCTGGATGGCCTATCAACAGGTGACTGAGGAAACAAGTTGTATTTACCCGATGAAAAGTTCTATTCAGTAATACAAAGAATTCGCTCATCCAACCATAAGAATGAAGCTCTAAGCAATGAGTGAAGAAAGCCACATGCAGAGCGGTCGCAGTTTATAAAAATTTAGATCAAAACTGGTCCAACTTGCCAGAAAACACATCTATGTTTGCCTGGAGATGAGGAAGATTGGAAGAAGTGATGATTTTGGGAATGATAGATCTACTTCTTTCTTGATTGTGGTGATACTTTTTCACATATACAAACCAGTCAAAACTTACCAAACTGGACACCATGAATAGGTAAGTTATTGCATGCCAATTATATTTCATTTGAGCTGATAAAATGTATTCAGTTTGCTCTAGTGTTTTTGGTTACGTGTTTAGATGCTTGGAAAGTTAAATCTTCCAGGCTTATTTTCTGGATTCTTCCAAAGACCTCTCATCTTGTCAAGTGGAAGAAATGGGACCTGACTCCTAATGGGTATGCAGTTTTTAATTGGATGCTGGGGTTCTAAAACTTACAAGGAATGGTTGCCCAAGGGTGAGCATATTAAGAATCTTTGGACTGCAGACTTTACATGGATGAATTACATGATATGTGATCCTGTTTCAAAGCTGTTGAAACAAAGAATACAAGGAGAGCTTGTGTGGGGGATCACTAGCAAGTCTCAATTTTTTTCTCTGTTCCTTAATTTTTAACTGTTATGATTATGAATATATTTATGTCAAGTGTTCATGTAAGCATTTTATTAGGTACATGTATTAATTCACCTCTCCCTTTCTTTTTCATGACTATAACTCTCAACTAAAGTTTTTTTTTTAATTTCTAATGTAGTATACAGTGTACAATTTACGTAAAATTTAGTTTTCTTTGTTCTTCTCCCTGGCATAGGTTTCACATCAGTAAAAAGGAGTTGGAATCTTCCCAGAAATCACCTTATAAACACAGATAAAATAGCTGTGTATGAACATTTGCTGTATTGTATCCCAAGAGTAGTTTGGCATCTAGAGATTTCTGGACACCTAAATCTCTGTCTTCTTAGTGTTCTCCTTTTTCACTTATATCTTATAGTAAGTCTCCTAAAGTGACAGATTATTGCTGGACTGTAATTAGTACTAATTTTTCCCTTCAGTGAACTCAACCACTCTTTCTGCTTCTGTAGCATCTGGCTGATTTCTACTACCATTCATGTGGCACTCCAACCCAATGACAGCATGCGCTCATCTTGAAAACTAACTTCTCTACCTCCACCTATCTTCCTTCTGTTACACCCTGTCAATTAGTTATTTACTTTTTGGCATACACAACAACAGACATAAACCCAATCTGCTGTATTTATAGCTTATTTCCAAGTCAAGTTGCATTTTTTGTTTCCCCTGAGGTCCTTTGAAGAAAAAAAAAAATCAGGTGGAGCTTCAACAAGCTTAAAAATAAAAATGAGTTTGTGATCTCTATGTAGAGGGAATACGCGCAATCTTGTATATAATTATCATCAGTCATCTTGCCAGGAAAAAATCTTAGGGGATGCTGTATTTTTACTGATGGGTTAAATTCACCACAGGAAGCAAAATGGTTTATAAATATAGAAAGAATTTTATTTTATCACTGTCTAATATGATATATGTTACTCTCGTGAATAGTCAAAGCTCCAGTGAATTCTCTACTTTACCTGCATCCTGCAAGTATTGATGAAAGCCATCAATTTAATGAGAAGTTGTCCATTGCAACTTAGTTCGCATTTAGATATAATAATATGGGAACTTTTATCTACTGATCTCTTAGTATTTCAGAACTGAGCAGATGATTGGCGATTATTTCAAATCTCAGGTGATAAATTTGAATAAGACCAGCATTAATGAGTTTATCTAAAATAGGTAAGTGAGAAATAGATGCATGCACCACACATCCCCGAAGTAATTTCTTACTATTCATCATCTAGACATTTCCATACTGGTCTGAGGATCATCCCAGATGATGATACAATTCAGTGTTTCTAATTTTGAAATTAATTTCAACAAGTAGCAACACTCCTCAAAGTTTATGAAATTAGGCTTCCTTTGTAGTTGTATATTGTTATTCTGGTATCAAAACCTATTATATTGCTTCTCCTGGATTTTAGATTTATGTCAACTGCAAGTGGGAAAATGTTGCAATACTAAGAAAAATTATGTAACAGTGATCTCAAAGGCACTAAATATAAATCAGAATGACTTAGTGAATCACTCAGCAACAAAGGTTTCCTGAATAAGCTAGTATGAATGATGAAAAGTATTAAAATACTGATTCTGACAAACACAAGGGGGCTTCAAAAAGTTCATGGAAAATGAAATGAAAAGGGAAATCTACTTGGGTGCTAAATTCTTTTGAATTATATACATAAGTGTTTCACAAAGCACATCTTCCATGAACTTTCTGAAGATCTCCTAATGGGATACCAAGTGCCAGAGTCCATTATAGCACAAATATTGCAAATTTTTAACTTCAAAAATTTTAACAGACACAAGCATGTTATATGATTTTTTATAGGATGGACATATTCTATAAGGTACAATTAGTGTAAATACATTTATCTTTTCAAGTATTTAATATTTGTTTATACTTAAAATACCCAGTTTACCTTCTTTTTTTTTTTAAATCAGAGTGAACTATATAGTATATTAACATTATCTGTAGTCACTCTGCTGGGAAATAGAATCTCAGAAATTCTTACTCCTATTTAGCTATGACCTCATTCCTATTAATCAAATTGGCCAATCCTTCCTCCTTATTTTCATAACTTGGGTAGCCACCATCAGACTTGGTAAATTGTGTTTGATCTCTTTTTAGGTTTTAGCAATTTCACATTTGATTGATGTCATAGAATACTTGCCTTTCTACACTCCGGGAAGCATGGGTATTGAGTGAGTAGTCTTTCACTCTCGACAGAGTTTAGGTGGCAATTATATCATCAAAGCATTCACTTTATTTGTTATATCAATAATCAACGTATCACATTGATACGAGAGATATTGTATTTGTAAAGGTTTGTAGTAGCGCTTCTCCTACTATCTTTGCATATGTTTGAAATTGAGTTTCGATATTGGTTTAAGCTTGTAGCTCAGTGCTGGTTTTCCTCTGTTCCCCAGTTTGGCCTGCACATATATACACACTTATCATTCTATAAAGGAGTATTTTCATGCAGAGTATATGACTTGACAAGGCATGATCGACTCTTCTGTTATGGTGAGGGTCTTGAAAGCTAGTAAATAAAGATGTGATATATTGGTTGTTTCTTCCAGTATTTAATTCTACTTAAGACAGTTATATTTTATAGCATTTTAAAAACTTATTGACTTCTTTCTTCAAAAGATTGAAGGAAAATGAAAGTCAGAGAGAGAGAGAGATCTTCCATTTGCTTATTCTTTACCCAAGTCCTCAAACAGCCAGGGCCGGGCTAAATACAAGCGTGGAGACTGGAAGTTCATCCAGGTTTCCCACATGAATACAGGAAACCCAAGTCACCCACTACTTCTCAAGCACATAAGCAGGAAGTTGGATGGAAAGAAGAGATGAGGCTTGATCCTAGGCATTACAGTATGGGATGCTTTTTGCATCCTAAGGAGTAGCTTATTCTGCTTTCTCACAGTGCCTGTGCCGATCTTGTAGAATTTCTACTTAGACAAATTATTATGAACTTATGTAAAATATCATTGTGTCAGGCTGTTCTGAATAGGAATGCCATAATCATTTTCAATCTACTTTCACAATTCAGAGTCAGAAACATTCATGTTTACTTTTGCAGCCTTCCTCCCAAGCAGAAACAAATATGCTATGATTTTTTAGACAGTGCAACATAAACGGACATTTTAAAAAATCCTAACAAAAGGAATAGAGCTTGATTCCATACCCTCTTTCACCCTGCCTAGCACTTGGACATGGTAAACTCACAGTAACAATCTTACCACTGCAAGGCTAGGCAAGAAGGTGTGCCCAGGAGATCAACACATTATGGATGATGCAGCAGAAACACATGAGACTAGGGGGTCGCTGATGTCATCACTGAGCAGCAGCCCCTCTTCTAGGCTCTTGGCAAATTGAGAAAATTTGCTGGTAAAGCAGTAGAGGACAGCCCAAAGTCTTGCGACTGTACACTCAAATGGGAAACCTGGAAGAAGCTCCTGGGTTCTAGCACTGAATCAACTCAACTCCAGCCTTGTGTCCACTTGGAAAGTGAACCAGATGATGGAAGATCAAGCTACTATAATAAGTGCTGGAACAGGTGTTTTTTTTAAGATTTATTTTTACTTTGTTGGAAAGTCAGATATAGAGAGAGGAGAGAGAGAGGAAGATCTTCTATCCTTTGATTCACTCCTTAAGTAGCCACAACGGCTGGAGCCAAGCCAATCCAAAGATAGAAGTCTGGAGGTTCTTCCCGGTCTCACACACAGGTAACATGTCCCAGGGCTTTGGGCCGTCCTCCACCAACTGCTTTTCCAGGTCACAAGCAAGGAGCTGAATGGGGAGTGGGGCCACTGGGATTAGAACTGGCGCCCATATGGGATCATGCACTTGCAAGGAGAGAACTTTAGCCGCTAGGGCACCATGCTGGGCCCTGGAAGAGGTGCTTTTGTGGACTTGATAGTGGGTAATATGACCTTCAGTAACTCAAGCAGAACAATCCTTTAGTGTTCTAGAGCAGATAAAAGAGAATTGCAAAATTCAAAGCAGTTGGCAGTGAAGTGCCTTTGAGACTGCAATAGGACCTTCAAATTCTAAAATCAAATTGTCATTAGACAGTTGATGGACACAAAATGTGGAAACTATTATAAAAGTTATAAATAATAAATCCCCAAATTTATGAAGATTGTGTTGAAATGTGGCCAAAGAGAGACAATAAAATAAATCCGGTCATCAAAAGAAGGTAAATTGAAGTTGATTATTCAGTATTCATTAACATTAATTTAGGATATATAAGTTGATATTTGAGAATTGGCAGGGATTTTACTATCTGTGCTCTTCTCCTGTATTATGTCAGCTAATATAACTTTGTGTCTATTTGTTAAGTGTTTAGGCTGTCATAGATATATTAGAAATCCTTTATCTCCTAATCCTTATTTCCCCATAGGGTATTAAGTTCTTCATTCAAATGTCCTTCTACTAAATACTGTAAGAAACTCAGTTCTTGAGGTTGAGAATGAAGTAATGCTGCGATCTTTGAAAAGTTATGCATTCCTAAATGAAATATATCCAAGCTAATAGATGAAATAATGACAGTTATTGTAATACATTCAGTATTTTTCTATTATATCTTGCTCTGGACTAGCCAATGTTTTCTTCAGTTCTATAAAACGGAAGTTGAGTATGTTAAGACCGACCTAAATATGATCCTTTGCTGTGTAGATTTTAGGATATTTCTGCTTTTAATAGCAAAACTGTTCTATTTAAGTCTTCTCAGATCATACCACTCAGATATAACCTGTTTGCTTAATCAGTAGATAAAGTCTTAAGTGGCATTGAAAAAAGGGCCAGATTTTGTTTTGGTGGAGAGGAGGGGTAAAAGGAACAGAGCTTAATTAACCAGAGTGACAGGCTCCATAGATCTCTCAAGTGTTTAAATTAAGGATTGCAAGTTCTTGAAACTTGACAAGCTGGGCAGGATTGTCACTGCTGCTGTCTGAAGCGGAGGTAAGCACAGATTAGGCTTGTCCTATCTTTATCATAAGCATTTTGCCAGGATCTAAGAACTTCACACTGTGAGCAGACTTGAAGGTTTTCAGTATACTAACGGAAAATTAGGCAATAATTAAACTCTCACAGTTTTCAAATACAGCTTGCTCTTTTAGCAATAGATGTTTGTGATGACACATGGTAGAAGCACTCCCATGCACAGGTGTAGCCTTTTCTGAAAGGATTCAACCATTTGCACTGCATGCCACATCGCAGGTTTAGTTTATTTACATCCAACATAGATTGACGTGCCTTGAATCTGTGGATGGAATGCTTAGGGGCAAGGCGAGAATGTTATTAACTCCCAGCCACCCGGTCATAGCCTTCCTGTGGAATGAGATGTATCCCTTCAGTTGTTTATTTGCTCCTTGTGCATGTATTCGCAAGTATAAATATATACATATGCTTGGAGCATGTTCCACTGCATTCAACATCTGGCAAGTCTCTATTATGAGACATTCGGTGCTTCCAATGAGTAATAAAATGAAATTACAGAAAGGGGGTGAGAATGGGGAGTAAATAATGCAAATGAGAGCCCCCGAGTCTGTTTCTTTGAATTTAGGCAAGTATTGGGAGGGCACCTGCTGTCAGACATATCGTTCTAATCTTTAACCAACTTCTGATCACATGCTGACTCTGGGAGGATCAAAGGCATCTGTTTATTAGAAACACAACTTTCAGATATGGGTATGTTGATATTTCCTGGCACAGAAAGCTGTTACCTCGCTTCCCTTAAACAGTAGCCTAAGCCCATTAAATAGGTGAAGGCATTTGTAGAATGGACATACACTTATTTTTAAAAAGGAAAAAAAAAATCTTTACTTTCAGGAGGAAAAAAAATGTTTTGGCGCTCACTCTCTCTCTCCCTGTCACCTGGTTAAAGAATATAAAAAAAGGAAGAAGAGAAAAAAAAGTTACTATGTGCAGTTAATATCGAACAGCAGCCATCTCCAGATGATCCCTGCTGCATCCAATTTCTGCCAAAATGCTTTCTGTTAAACCTCCATCAAACAGACACACGGTGCACAAAAGAAAACCTCATCACCAAGGGAAACTAATCCACCGGTGCGCAATGTAAGCCTGTCAACTTTTTATTATAAGAAGTCATCACTCATTTCAGTGAAGATTAAAAGTATGACTAAATTGAGAAAATCCTCTTAGCCATTTGGAATTTTAATAGAGGAGAAAAGGGGGTGAGTAAAATTTAGACTGTGTGTGTGTGCATTTATATATTTATGTAACTCTGAGATTGTGTGTATAGACACAAACAGACATGTGGCATCCCTCATGTGCATATATGCACATACATTTCAACATCTGGATATCCACATTGTTTTTACGAATGAGGGTAATTATGCATATATCTCCAGCCCTCCCCTCCCCGAAAAGGGAAAGCTTCCAAAAATTCATCCATAAACATGTAGCCTTGTAGTAGGTTTTCTCAGTTACCCCAGACAAACAGTTCGTGATTCACAGGAGCTTAAGAGATAAGAATGGAAAATGAGTCCTCACAGCTTTAATTACATCGCCACTGGCAACAAGGTGTTACAGTGGCAGAATGACAATTGCTTTTACTCAAAGGATGGATTCAGGGTCAATATACTATTTCATCCTAGCACACCAGAGCAGAGGAACACCATGTCGTTGCTATATTGGCCTTACGATAGTTGAACCCTGCAGGTAAAGTTAGTTTGATGTGCAATTAGAATTATAGGAGATGCATGCGTCCGCAGTCAACGGGAGCTGAGTTTCACAGATTATATTGAATGTGGTGCATTTCACTTAAGCTGTCACTGAAAATGTGTGTAATCTTTTACATTTAAAGACCATCATCATCTTCACCAGTCAAAAGATTTCACCTGGGTGAAAGCAGAATTATTCCTCCGGTCAGCCTGAAGATTCAAAATGATCCCCAGGTCTCCTTGTAGTCCCAAGTTACCATTTCAAAATTTACAGAGAACTTTACATTTATATAACTTGTGCCTAAGTGTGTTCTCCCCCTTGCCTATTTTCACAGCACAGGAATGAGGCTGCTCAGGTCCCACATTTGGTTCCCAGTTCCTAGCAGCAATCCTCAACAGTAAGTCCACATGAGTATTGGACAGCAAACAAGTAAGTCCCGCCACTTGCCAACAAGATCAACTAACAACTGCGCCTTACCTTTATGCAGTTACTCAAGCACCAACTGGCAGAGGAGTGAGTTGAAATTCTTCCTGGAAATGACTAAAGACCATGTGCGACCAGGAATCCTGCCTCTTAGAGCAGAGCGGAGCAGTGATGCTGACACCTTGGGGAGCGGATGGGGAGCCTGCCGGCAGTCTTCTGGTCTTTACATTCAACTATTTTCAGCTCCAGTCCCACCCCCACTCCCAAATTTACTGATGATTTTTGCTGTTCCAGCAGTGGTACACACCTATGGAACTGTTCCTGTTCTCAGAGCCTACTTTACTTTCCATAACCTTCCTTTCCATCCAATGAAAAGCAACTGTGGCCTTTTACTAAGTAAATGAGCAAATATTTTCCCAGTGTTCACCAGGTTAGATCCCCATTTAATTAAACTGGCTCATTATGTCCCTATCTGATTAGCAGAGTAGAATCAATTATTCAATGCACAAACATGGCTGCAGGAGCTAGAGGTGTATACAGAGCTGTTCATTTAATTCCAAGGACACTAATTAGGTACAAAGCAAGCAATAACTTTAACAATTGCAGGCACAAGCATACATGCAGTACAGGACAAGGGAAAAAAAAAACAAAACAGGCCTTCATTTTCTTAATAAGCTGGATTCTCTTTTCCCTAACAGGGTCAAGAAAAAACAGAAAGCGAGAGAGGATGAAATGTAGATCAAGAAAGCTAAGCATCCAGGAAATAACCCTTGGGATTTGCATATGTAATGGTGTGCTGCTACTTTTGTACTTTATAATCAAACAGTAGGCAATTATCCAAATTATTGACAGCAGATTTCTCATTTCAACTGCAAATTAAGGCCATTAATAAAGCTTTCTAATGCAAAAGTGACTAATTAACTAATGGAATGGAACTCTGAAGCTGTGATATCAAAACCAGTCCACCACATATTGTGGAAACACAGGGGAACTAATTAGTTTAATTATCAAAACAGCTAATTAAAATTACACAGTTGCCTAATTAGTTCTTTGCATTTTTTTTCCTCTGGTTTAATTGACAGGATGGAGTTAAATAGGTAACTGGTCTCATAGAGGGAAAGGCAAAGAACCAGGAATAGCTTCTGCTGAATATTTTAGCTGATGTTATCTCATTCATGTGGCAGACCAGTAACAGGAAAATAAATGACTCTCATCCTTTTGGTAAGCAACTCCAAATTTTCCCGACATAAATCTGCCCTCGGAGTAAGCTATCGAAAAAGATTTTCATGAAGTTAAAGGGCTGGGATGTCTCGATGCCTCGAAAAGGTCAGGGCGAACACATATTTTGGAGGCAGACAGCAGGTGGTTTTTCTTCAGGAAGTTAATTTTTCACTTAGTTTAATTTATACGGTACTGTATGTGCGGTTCCGTAATCACTGCCAAGGGACATGTAAAAATGGCTCGGAGAGCATGGTTGCCTCCAAGCCTGGGTCTGCTGATAGGTAGGGTGTGTCGGTGGTGGCTGAGTGAAAACACAAATTAGGTGTCTTCCAGAAAGTCCGAGGACTTGCTTAAGCTAAATCCTTAATGCTGAGGCATGGGACTAATTTATTCATAGAAACAAGGGTGGAGAACGTTCTTGATGTGCCCCCCGTACTGAGTTTTCTCCCACACTGCAGAGGAAGCTGGTCCCGGTCAGGCTCGCCCTAGCATTTCAGCACTTTTGGTGCTGGTCAGCACCCATAACTGCTCAAACCAGGTCAATGGTAGGATGTTACGGTCCCAGGGCTACCAGAGGCACAACATGTTTTGAAACAAAAGAACTGTTAAGACACAAGGAGCACTATCTCCTATATATAAATGAATTGCAAAGAAACCACCCCCCTTTTTTTCAGAAAACATGTATCAATTACTTTGCACATATGGCAAAACTTCCACATCTTATTGAAAAAATAGTGTCTCTCTTTTAGCTCAGTGTATTCTCAGTGAAGGAGAAGAGATGAGCCGGTGAAGGCTGCTGTTCAATGACTTTTGTGAAGGTTTAATATTCTATATATGGGTCATATATTACAGTCCTGCAAATAAATCTAACAGTTTTCTGCCTTGTGCTAGATTTATATCTAGCATTATCAAAATTTTTGTGGAAGTTTGCCTTGGAAAATTGAGGTTATAGTTAAGCGAGGAGTTCTAAAATAGCTTTTTTACCTTCACTTTTTTTTTCTTTAGATTTTATTCTTGATTTTTCAATTCACATGTTGGCTCTGAAAACAAATGGCAACTAAATGTGAAATGCATTCACATAATTTAAACTTGGTAAGTTTTATCTTTGAAAAGATTATATAACATTTGATGTGTACAAAATAATGAAAAATAATATATGTGAGGAAACTTTAAAAAGTTCATGCACATTTAGAGGGAAACATAATTTTATTTTGGTGCAACACCGTTTAAATCCATGTAAACTTTTTTCATGATAGATATTTACATGAGCTTTATGTAGCTACCATTAGATGGATAAAACACTGGTACAAAATAAAAGTTTGCTATCATTGTTTACGTATTTATGTATAATTTGTTTATTTTGTTTTTCATTACTTGAAGGATAGAGAGAGAATGACAGAAGACAGAGTGAGCAAACGAGAGAGAGGGAGAGAGAGAAAACTCCTGTTGGCCATTCATCCGAAATATATTCATATGTAAGTGAAAACACATAAAATAAAGTGAGTTCTTGTTAACTCACCATACATCTTTAGAGTGAATCATGATCAATCAATCATGATCAACAAGAAAGCATCTGAGTACCTCTCAAATCCATCCCCATTTGTTAACTCACCATATGGTTTAATAGCTAAATTATCTGTGTACTTCTCCAATCCAACCCCTTGCCCAACCATGTCCTGTGGCTTTACAAACTATGCCACAACACTGACTCGCTAATAAATATTTTGGAGCAGTTTCCTATACGCAAAATTCTGTTCTACTTGTAGAGAATATAATAGTAAACAAAACAGAAGAGGATGTTATGATGGAGCCATCACTGTATGGCAAAATGCAGGCACTAGATACTTAAATAACTAACATGATATTAGGTATCACTAATACTACAGAAAAACGTAAAGCAAAATAAAAGAAACCTGGCATCAGGAAGGGATTTGAGGGAGGAGCCTGATCAACTCCTCTGACAGGACACAAATAAATAAGCGCAGGAAGCATGGAAGGAAACAGCTCAGAAGAGGTTATGGAAGGTGTCCCACTGGCATGCGTGGGTTGGGGGTGGGCCAGGCTGAAACAGCTCGCGTCATCCACTGGCTAATCCGAACGCTGGAGCAGGGTGTGGGACCAGCCAGGTTCGGTTGCGACAAAAGCAGTACACAACTCAGAATGCCAAGGTGAGGCTGCCTGTGCTGGATGTGACCGCAGCACCCAACGTGAGATTCAGGAAGGGAGGGGCAGACTCGACAGGGTAATAGGGGTGGCTGCCTTGCTGGATAGCTACTCCCACTGGAGAGCATGAGCTGGGATGGGGATGGACCAGACTAGGTAGGGCTGCAGCACCTGTGTGCCTCATGTGGACCACCAGATCAGGGAAGAGCCAGCATGGGCGGACTGTTCCCACTAGTCTTTTGGCAGTGCAACTTTCTTGTCCATCTTTACGGACTAATTTTTATTCATCCTTCAGATCTCAGATATGAAGTCAGTTCCCTCAGGAAGACTACTTTGCAATAATTTTTAAGTATGATTTTCATAATATTTTGGTGTTATACTACCTCTTCGTTATCCTTATGTGACTCGACTTTTTAACAGTTTCTCTTCTTCCAGGTATATGTTAAGATTTGTGATGGTAGGAATCAAATCTGTAGTGGTTAGCATATAAAATCATTTAATAAATTATTAGTTAATTATTATTGAGCAAAATGTTCAAGGCCTGAATTGTAAAATATAGGTGCTATTCTGATCATTTGCTTACATAGGAGAAACTTCCATTGAGGGATATACCAGGAAATTATGTTAAAGTAGAATTTGATGGAGAGGATTTACTTTAAGTCTGCAAAAATGAACAACACAGAAACTTAACAAACCTAGTATATGGGCAGGTGTACCTCGGTGGTTACATTAAATATAAAGTATACCATATTATCTGCTTAATTCAAATGGCAGAAGCATATAGAAGTTATAGCAAAAGATGTAGAAAATTGTAGATGATTATTTTCTTTAGAACTCAGGGAATGTATGATCTTGAAATAAATCACTTAATCTCTTCATGTCTCATTTTAAGCATTGAGTATATAATGAACAAATGAACAATTGTTCTTAACTACTGCACGGAGTATTGTGAGACTTAATTTGCTAATGTTTACAAAGTACTTCAGATCGTCTGATTAAAAGTATCAAGTATCATCATTATTATGGTATAAAAGAGTATGAGACATTCTAATTTTACAAGAGTGAAATTATACCTTTCTATTATCACATAAAAAACTGAAATTCACAGCCATAAGTGGACTCTGGATCTCCAAGCACTCCTCTTCGTTGCCCTTATCATTACTGTCTTTACACTTTCTAATTCCTATGGTTAAGAAAGTTCAAAAGCATTTGCTAAAATGGTTCAAAAATCACTGCTTAGTTTTGTCAAATATTCCTGTGAAAGTCCAGATTGCTCTGTTATGACTAATCTTTCCTTCAACTCAAATTCCTATTTTTTTTTTTAGCGATTAGCCCTTTCATTTCTAAATATGCTTGTTGCTTGGCACATGATAAAACTCCAGCTCGTAAGTGCTTGAGCTTTGTAGCAGGTCAGGAAGTGGACAGGTTCAGTTATTTTCCCCAAGCACATCTTCCTAGGACTGCATGCCCTGCCTTACCTTGGCCAGGTTATATCCTATTTTTTCAACAGATTCTGAAAATTTAGCAAGGAACCACTGGAGTGCTTCCAATAGTTCCACAATTCATCATTGTAATGTTTCTAGGTTTACTTCCAATTTCTCCAGAATTGGCTTACATATTTTGAATATTGTGAAATTGTTTAATAATATATCTGATTGACTTTTTCTCACTTAATTTTTGGCATTTATTCTGAACATTTACATGCTTTCTTTTTTTAAAAGATTTATTTAAATTTATTGGAATGGCAGATACACAGACAGAAAGACAGACAGAAAGGAAGATCTCCGGCTGTTGATTCACTCCCTAAGCAGCTGCAATGGCTGGAGCTGAGCCAATTTGAAGTTAGGAGCCCAGAGGCTCTTCCAGGTCTCCCATGTGGGTGCAGGGTCCCAAGGCTCTGGTCCCCTGCGTTCCCAGGTCACAAGTAGGGAGCTGGATGGGAAGTGGAGCTGCTGGGATTAGAACCGGCGCCCATATGGGATCCTGCGCATGTCAAGGCGAGGGCTTTTGCCATTAGGCTAATGCGCTGGGCCCTTCATACATGCTTTCTGTGATTTTTGTATATATTTCTTTAGATTTTTGGTATTTTGCATTTTCTTTTTCAAATTTTAATTCTGGGATATTGGTCTTGCTTGATTTGGTCTCTAATTTTCTTCCTCATTTCTTCACAGATTAAAAACTTTCATCTGATCCATATTTTAAAATACAAGAAATACACATGTTTTTCTCCTTTATTGTTATATTCTGATTTTGTTTCATGATTGCAATAAGCTTTTTTAGGTTGTTTAATAAAGTTGTGTATGTATATAGACTTTAAATCTATGCATACATGTAAGACATAAAATTCATATGCTAGGTATCAGTTACCATCAAATATTTTGGTCTCAAGAATTAAATTATTAAAAGTTATTAAGGATACTAAAGACTTTCTATTAATATAGGCAGTATTTAAATATTTTAATTCACTTAATAACAATGTGTTGTTTTGAAAAGAGATGCATAGACCAATGAATCCAAATAACAAATCTAGAAATAAATCCATCCTCTTACAGGCTAATTATTTTTGACTGAGGCATCTAGAATACATATTTGAGCAAAGGCATTTTTCTCAATAACGTGCTGGGAAAATGGGATGTCCAGTTAGAAGAATTTAACTAGATTTCTACCTCTTATTATATATAAACAATTCAACTGAAAAATGATTTTAGGAGTATAAAATTGCTAGATGAACATTTAAGGGAAATGTTTTGTTTCTGTTAGTCTAGGCAAGGATGTTTCAACAAGCACGTAGAAGCACTGATAACTAAAAAAAGTGAGAGACGATTGGATTGCAGTGAGCTAAAAAGCTTGCAGATAGCCAAGAAGATAACCAACCATATGAAGATACAACTAATAGAGTGGGGAAAAATTTTCACAAGCTACATAAGTAACAAGATTTTAATACCCAGGACATAAAAAATTTCAACCCAGAAGCAAAAAGCACAAATAATCTGATAAAACCATTGGCGGAGGATTTGAATAGACAACTCAGAACAGGAGACATAAAATGGTTAGGAACTATATAAAAAAATTTCAACATCATTACTCATCGGGATGTCCCAGATTAAACTCAACAATAAGTTGGCTTTACTCCAGTCAGAATCATTGCTATAGGTAAGAAAGTGAAGAAATGGGAGCATTCACACATGGTTGATGGGGATTATAAATTTGTACAACCATTGTGGAAAGCAGTATGGAATTTCCTCTGTTTAAGAACACAACTAAATTGAAGATCCACAATCTTACTACATTGCATATATCAACATGGTATGAAATCTGTATGTTAAAAAAGTTATCTATACTCCCATGTTTTTTACAGAAATATCCACAACAACTAAAACCTGGAAACAATCTAAATGTGCATCAATGAGTAAACAGATGGATAAAGAAAATGTTTTATAGATGCACAATGCAAAATGACTCAGACATAAACAAGAAAACCTCCAGTAATTTAGACAACATTTACAGATGCAGAGATCCTAGTGTTAACTAAAATAAGTCAGGCACAGTAAGACAAGTAAATGATTTCAATCATGTGTAAAATTTTTAAAATCTGTGGTCAAAGAAGTAGAGTAGTATGCTGGTTACCAGCAAATGGGGAGAAAAGACTAAAAAAAAAGAGCATGTAGAAAGATCAATTCATGGTACAAAATCACAGCCTGACAGAAAGAGTGAAGAGGAATGAAGTCTATTGCTTTATTACATGGAATGTGATTACAGTCAATAGTATTGTTGAATTCCAAATATATAGGAAATGGTTGTGAGGCTTCTCATAAAAAGAGGCATGATAAAAATTTCAGATAATAAGCTAATAATTATGCAAAGTATAAATGTACCAAATTCTCACATTATACACTGTTAAGATACACATTTATTCTGTCAATTGACTAAACAAATGTAGGCAGGCAGTGTGGCATAATGTTAATTCTGCTGTCTGCTACACTGGCACCCCATATGGCAGCAGGTGTGTGTTCTGACTGTTTCACATCTGATTCAGCTTCCTGTAAATAATCTGAGAAGGGCACTAGAAAATGGCCCAACCACTTGGGCCCCTGTCCCCCAACAGGGAGACCCGAATGAATCTCTAGACTTCTGGCTTTGGCCTAGCTCAGCCTTGGCCAGGATGGGTCTCTGGGAAGTGAATCAACACATGGAAAAATCTGCCTCCCTCTTTTTCTCTCTGTCTCTGTCTTTGTCCATAGCTCTGACTTTTAAATAAACAAATAAACCTTAAGTAGTGATTAAAATAATAGTAAACATTACCTAAACATGTAACAATATCTTCTAACATAAATTATTTCATGAGAGCAATCATTTCTTGTGTATATATTTTTTGAAATCTCCACGTGTCTGAACGGTAGGCAGCTAGATTCTCATGGCTGCTGTGTATTCCATTTGTTGTGATGTCATATGTGACATTACCTCTGTAAAACCCTTCAGCACGCTTACCAGTGTATAGAGGATATACGCAGAAGAAAATGTTGACCTTGTAGACCTTTGGAGAGGGCCTCAGAGACTTCCTTCCATCTCTAGTCTGCACAATTTGGGAAATGCCGTGTAGCTGCAAATATGCATGTGTGTGCTACACACATCCCTTCTAGAAAGTTTTCTCTTCCCTCTTTTCTACAATGAGTTCATTCTAGGGCAGGGATTCTCAACTTCATTCAGTGTAAACATTCATTTAAAAAAACTGTATAGATCTGCTCTACCAATCTGAAATGAAAATCACAATGTAACAATCTCCGAATAGTTATAATTTTAGCACAACAGTTTATTACAATAATAATGTTCACACACTACATGGAACACTTGTGAAGGTGGAAGCTTTGAAAGGCAGACAAGTTCCAGTGTATTGGTGAGCAATATTGATATCTGAAATACCATGTTTTTTTTTTTTAAGTATATTTTATTGTGTTTGTTTAAGGTACACAAAATGAGGTTATAAAATACATGGATATCATAAAATTGTAAGTATAGTGAAACAAATTAAGATATCCATCATCTCAGATAGTTACCAATTTCCACCCTGTGGCAAGAGCTGATATAATAAAAATTCCAGAATATAATACACTGTTATTAAGGACAGCCATTATGCTTCCCATTAGATTCTTGAGATTTATCCACACAACCTATTGACCACTTTGTATCCTTTTTAGATCATCCATCTATCTACCCATCATCTATCTGTTTCTTTGAAAGGACAATGGTAGAGTGAGAGATAGAGAGCTTTATGTTGGTGGTTCACTCTCCAAATGCTCGAAACAGCTGCGTTCTAGACCAGGTTGAAGAACCAAGCTAGAAATGTCACCCTGTTCTCCCATGCAAGTGGTAGGAACTCAAGTACTTGAGTCATCCCCAGTGGCTTCCCAGGTGCCATCTCAGGGAGCTGGACTGGAAGTGGAGGAGACTAGGACAGGAACTTCCTTATGTGGTGCAGGTGCTCTAAGCAGTCACAGCTCCCCCTCCCCGTGTGTGTATTGTTTCATCTCCATCTCCATGTTCCCTGCTTCCTGATCCCACTCTTCATGGCCAGGTCTGGTAACCTACTATTTCATTTTCAGTATCCATATACTTCAGAAGACATTTCATATGTAAAAGAAAATGCAGCTTTGTTTCCTGCTTATATCACTTAATATTCATGTTTTGGCAAATGGAAGGATATCTACATTTAGAAAGCTGAATAATATTCTATTATATAAGTGTCAATACATGCATGAACACAGCCACATATACACACATATGTAGGTAGGTATACACAGTTTTATCATCTATTTCTCCATAAGTGGTTTCCATATCTTCGCTTTTTGTAAGAAAAATAAAAGTAAAGTGGCTTACTGAACATATGAGCACAGCTTCTTTTATGAGGAAATAATTCATTTCCTTAGGTATGAATCCAGAAGAGGGATTGTTACTGTGTTGTGATTTTATAAAATAATGGAGACCTCTTAGTAAAATATCAAACCAGATGACATGCCATCTTGTCAAAATTTAAAATTGCATCCCTGAAAAATTCAGTCTTTGTTAAGATCTTATCAAAATGCATATGTTTATCTGTCAAAATCTGTACCGATATGTAAAATGGAGCTAAGTATTAGATTTACATCATTTTAAATGTCTCTTGTCTTTTCTACTTTGATTGCAGGAAGGCTTTAATAAGGTGGATAATTCTTTGCCAGGGAGTTTCATAAATAGTAGGATGTCTGGAATTAACAATTGTTCCCCAATAAATGCCAAGTATGCTTCTCCAATCATTGCAACAACTCGCATAATTTCAGCCTACCACTCTCCAAGGAACACCTGCTCTGGATGATCAAGTCAGGAGCCAGACTTGTTGGGAAAACTGTAAGACCAGTACTTCATTTACAGATGGGCTCCTTCTCCTCTCTGTGACTTCTGCACTTGACCCTGAAGCCCTCTTGCCCATGTCTCCAAATGAGGAGTGAAAATGGGCTATCTCAGTGCAGGTTTATGCTGGAGGGAATTGGATGCTCATAAACACATCAGGACATGCCTAAAAGCTCAGCTGCTTCTTGGATGTGTTTCTTCCGGTTAATAAGCTCAGGGCCCCTGCATTGGTTACATTTAACACTGTTCCATGTTTGGTGTGAAAGATGAGTCTTTTTTCGTCTCTTCCATCTGCAGGTACAAGGTTTCAATTCCTTCTGTTCTATATTTTCCACCCAACCCTTCACTGGCTTCCATTTCTTTCAAACTTTCTCGACTTTTATCTGATCTGTTACTGTCTCTTCCCTGAGTGTCCTTTTTCATGGCTTAAGGATTTTTGTTAGTTTACACTTTTTTGATGGGAGGGGGAAGTTAACTACATTTCAGAAGCAGTGTTTAATCAATCATATTGTAATAGAAGTGTCTTAATTTTGTAGCTAGAAAAGGCAACATTGCTAAAAAAAGGTTGAGGGAAAGAATTTTAGAAAAGGAAAAGCTAAGAGACTTCAAAACTCTTTCTTAGTACTCTCTAAACTTTCAGTCACTCAGCCACATGTCTGAACAGGGCTGTACCGCTCCATCATTCTGTAGGTTTTCTCAGACAGCTGACAAAAGACAAAGCCTTCTGTGGAGTGAATGCTTCTGCATTGCCCTGAAAACTGCCGTCATGACAGCCATTCAATACATTGATTTTGCCTGCTTAATTTTGTTAACTCAGGGCCAAGAAAACTTTGTATAGGTAAGTTTTTTATTATTATTCTGGAGACAGGATTTTAAAGTGTTCTTCTTAACTATTTTCTGCATATTTCTTAAATCAGGAAATTTTGAAATAAAGTATTTCTTTCTAATCATTTTATCTTGTGAAGTTTTTTTAAAAAATGTTTTCCCAATTGTTTTGATGATCTGGAGGACAGTCAACCCTGAGAAGTAAGTGACAATTAAAATAAATCCGTGTAAGTAAAGCATACCCATAGATCTGATGTTGTCTGTGTTTAGACACAAATGAACAGACTGCAATGGATTACAATCTGTATTAAACGTTACAGACCGAGAAACAATTAAGCCAATTGGTAAATGACAAACACTGCTGTTTGCTGACTGCTTTTTCTTCTCTTACTGGTGTAGAAGAAACTGTTTAAACCAGTTGGAGTGGTTGTGGCAGAACCCACTCCTCTGTCCATTTGTCTGACACATACAGAGCCAGCCACTGATACTGGAGTGGTAGAAGAAAGCACATATATACTGGAAGGACAGAGCAAGGAGTTGGTTAGTTGTAATTTAATTTCCAGGCTTCCTGAGTGGTTTGGAATGAAGGTTCTTACAGATTGAAATTGGCAATGAGTGGTGCATGATCAGCGTGTGCCCAAATTCCTGATTGGTCAGTAATGCTGTGTCCTTCCTTCAGTTGGTGAGCAATAATGTACCCTATAGGAATTGTGGACGAAGGCCTGGTGGAATTCAGTTCATTGAGGATAAGGGGGTCATTGATTGCATGTAAGTGGCATTTACTTTCTGCCCTAGACCTGGAATTTCCCTCTCTAGATCCAGAATTCCTCTAAACAAAACCACAATGTTGGCAACATTTTTATCTTTTTGAGAAGCGAATAACGCAGGTCCAGTCATAAAAACCTGGTTGTTCCTCTTCTATAATTGAATGAATCTCTTTTGGTCAGCGTCTAATCTTTAAGGCTAGGTAAGGACTTGCCTGGCTGAGGGAGGCGGACGAAAGCACAGTCCCGGTAATGTTTTGCCTCTACTTCAGGGTGCAGACTCATACTCCCTCTTATCCCCACTAATCATTTTCTGCCCCAATTAGGAGTGACGTAGCTACAATTAGTTCTGATCTCAGTAGCTCTGTGGTTTTGTGCACTCTGATTTTTGCTATGCTTTCTTGACTACTGGATACCCCAGCTATCAGTATGCTACATTTAATCAATAGAAAGACGGCATAATCAACATCATTCCTTGCTCCAGCAGGAATTAAAGAAGGAATTTTTATACATACAGAACACTGTACTGACTGGACAAAAATCTAGTAAAACTTCAGAAGAAAAAAAGAGCCACACTGATGATCTTGGAACCCTGTAGAATCCTGGGATAGCATAAATGTTCTTCCAGAGAATGGACGATTCGGAGCAAGAAAGATGCTATCTCTTTAATTGTTCTCCATTTGATGTATAAAGAAACAAAATATGAAATTAGACACATATTTCATACTCATATATTTTTATCTAAAATCAAGGAAATGTATTTCCTTTATGAGGTACTCCATTATAACAATAATGTACCTGCTCTTTTGCGGAACATTATGGCATTTTTGGTCTCCATGCACCAATATAATCTAGGATATCATCACAAATACTAGTCAGCACATTATATGGTCTATGTTATGTGTCAAAAACTGAAGACTATAATACTTTTATCAGGTTGACTATCTTTATAAACAAAATAGAACTGCTTGAATTGAAGGAATGCTTTTGAATTGAGTGAATTTAAATTTTCTAAGCTAAAATTCACACTTCAGTAGTGTTTTCCACAACTTTCTTAATCATTTTTAGCTAAAACCACATAATATAACCTTTCCACTGTGTATCCTGGAAAAGAATTTATGAATAAAATTTATTTCTGGTAAATGAAATCATGGACTATAGCTTAGGGAACCTGAAAAGGATTGTTATTTGGAAAGATTAAAGGAAAATACATTGTCATTCAAAGAGAAGCATATAGTTGGCTTTGAACTTAATAGTAATTAACACAAACAGAACAGAAATTTGAAGGGGTCAATCACATAATCATACCTTTTAGAATGAGATAATTAGAATGAATTTAGAAACCTAAATAAATACAAGATATTAGTGGGAGTGTATCAATTAGGAGCCTATTGGAACAGATTAGATAAAAGATCATGGGACTCTTAAGGGAAGTGGTAAAAATGAGAAAGAGGTGAGGGAAAGAAAAAGTACATGGGCGGGATTTCAACATCACTTGGATACATACGAGATAAGAAAGTACAAGTTGTAGGCTTCGTCTCCTATTTTAAAATGGAAGGAAACTGTTTAGATTCTAGTGCTTTTACATAAATAAAAGAATAAGCTCAAGTGTGACATGGACAGGCAAACTGAATGTGTCACTGGGACATGTTTTGTGTGGGGGGTCAGCAAGAATGAGAAACACACATGTTGGCAGAACTATGTCTCCACATTGGAGGTAGAGATTTTAGAGCTGTGTCATGATGGAAGCATGAAACTTCCTGATAATACTCCTGTATCTTAGAAGACAATGGCCCCTTCTTCTCTCCAGGGAGAACGGGATGGGGATCCCCTGCCTCTAACACAACCTTCACGATTGTGATGATCTGGGGAGTGAATCAGCAGAGGGAAGATCTCTTCCTCTCTGCTGCTCTGCCTTCAAAATACATAAACAAATCTCTAGGACACAGAAAGCCCTATAGGAAGACTAAAGTGAGGCTATAAATGGTATTGCAGACTTTTAAAATACAACTTGCTGTAACAACTGTTAAAATTTGGTCACGGAAGTGAGTTGATTAGAAGGTGTGGAGAAAAAAAGTGGCAGCAAAATAATAAAAATAAAATTCTGTATGTGTAATAGAGAATGTATAGCTATCATAAACAAAATAAATGGATTTCAGAGAAAAAAATACTATATTGAAAAGCCCTGTGGAAAGGTAGTAGTTTGAGTTGCCAATAAACACAGTTTGAATTCTGCCCCTGCCTTCTGGCAATTAATTCTGTCTGGATTCCCATTCTCTCACTGATATTAGAAAAACAATATGTCCTAACATCTCTGTTAGAGTGAATAATCAGGTTGTGTTTAAAAGGCTTTCCACAATGCTAGTACTAAGAATATAATAAAGGGGAGAGAGAGTTTAAATAATTCTGGTGATGGAAAATGAAGGGAATTTGTTTACACTAATCTTGTCTTCACTCCTTTTAATTTCTTCATTGTTTTGGTAATTGGCTAGTTACTAGCACTTTCTAGAAACTCAAGAAGATTCCCAGGATTCAAAGCTAAGCCTCAATATTTACAAAGGTAATGAGTCTGTCAGCCCAGCGAAGTCAAGTGCTCTTACTGTTTGGTATTGCTAACCTCAAACCTAACCTAAAGGGACACCTTTCTTAGGGGATAACAGTTCATTTGTCTTCATGCTAACTCTATCAAGGAATTTTCCTGTGCAGAGAGCAGCTAGTTTCACTAAGCTCTGTTTGTGCAGTGTTTTTTCTGTAGTGTACTGACAGCCAGTAACCAAACCTAATCCGTCAAACTCATTTCACCTAAGACCTCAAGTATAACTCCAATTCTGATCCTTAAGGTAAAGGCGTCACTGAAGTACTTAGTTCCTGACCTTTTGTTTTTGAACACAGAGTACTCTGGTTCCTGAGCTAGAGGAATATTTCTCTTTGTACCAAGAAGTGTTGTTGTTTTGGGAGGTTGCATTTAAAAATATTGTGATTGCCTTGCCATTTGATTAACACTGTAGTATGGCCCAGCAGTGTTTGATGGAGGTATTCCTTTACACTGGTGCGTTTACAAGCTTTAAAGTGCATGTTAACTTTGATTTTAATTTAATGGTTGAATCATATGGAAATAATACATTATTCTTTGTAAAATGATACATCAGAGATATTTTAATTTTGCCTAGATTTCAGAAATCATAAGAATTTGAAGACTGATACGGCTGTGATCTCTAAAAGAAAAATCCAATGCTTCTAAATGCGCCATGCAATTTCAGAATAGTTTTTCTGATATGTGCTCAAAATGTATGTGTATATATATATTTTTTTTTTCCAGCTATTGTGCATTTTGCCATTTTTGAGAAGCAGAAAACGGGCATTTGAGAACTGTTTCTGCTCCACCAATGTTTGCCCTTTACTTCTTCAGGTGTTTGCTGAGGGGTTTGTTTTCTGAAGAACAAGGTCCCTACATTTACAGAAGATATGCATGGCAGACAGAGAATTAGGCCTGACCTACTGGAGAGGGGCCACAGAACTCTGAACCATTGGATCAAACAGACTTGCTTTATGACTAGGCCCCTCTGGAGTTTAAAACTAGAAAACTCTAGTTTGGAGCTACAGGTGCAGAGAAAACAAAAGTTTACAACTCCCAAGTGTGTCTCAAATGTCACTCGTGTGGATTATGTTTACATCACAAGTTAACACCTTTCATACTTGAGGAATAAAATGTCCCAAACCAGACATTATTTCCGGAAACTTTGGCATGGCTATGCCCACTTTCATCTCTCTGAACTAGAATTCTTTACTCTGCATGCCAAGAGAGTTCATGGTAAATAGGTCTTTGCTGATGACACGAGGCAGTATTTGCCCTGTAAATATGCACCACGAAACAGCAACAGGAATGGGTGAGAAGCCGTGAAAACCCAAGCATCTCTTCCATCAGTAAGTTAGCTGAGCTTGTTCTGCTGTTAATGATCTTACTTCTGCAAGCACAGTATGTCTCCCACTGACTATGATTTCATGTGGATGACTCAATAGTAACTTCGCAAGGAAAGTTAAGACTTTTTTTTTTAAAGCAGGGTATTACCATAGAATGTTTCCTTCAGTTAATTTTGCTTTAAACTCCGATCACTACAGACCAACCTTGAGACTCCTAACAAGTCTAATACTGTTTCAAAGTACTTGAGAAAAGAGGATTTCTATATCAAACACTTTAAAAAAAGTTTTTTTGAATAAACATCAATCTAGTCCATGCGATTTTACAAAATGAATACATCTGCCTAAATCTCTTGGAGCTTTAAGGGAAACCAGATATATTTAACATTTTTGGAAGAGGAGATGATTATTCTGTTTTGAATTTTTGCCTAATTATCTTAGAAACTGAATTTTACATGGAAGTCAAGTTTTTGTCATAATGATGGAAAAAACAGAAGTAACCAGAACACAACAGTGTTTGACCATAATCATACCTTCCCTTACAGAATGATGTGATGATTA
The DNA here is from genome assembly GCF_030435755.1 of Ochotona princeps. NCBI lineage: Eukaryota > Metazoa > Chordata > Mammalia > Lagomorpha > Ochotonidae > Ochotona > Ochotona princeps. The sequence goes on along the minus strand of NC_080858.1, from coordinate 14,640,603 downwards.
TCACTTTTATCATAAACTTTCAGCTGGACAGGCAGTTGTGGTATAGCAAGCTAAACCTTTGTTTGTAATAGTGACAGTATCACCGGGCATCTCAACTCCCACTGTTGCACTGTAATTTTTTTTCAAGATTTACTTATTTTTATTGGAAAGGTAGATTTTACAGGAGAGGGAAATATGGGAACTGGATGGGAAATGGAGCATCTGGAACTCAACTCAGTGCCCATGTGGGATTTTGTCACATGCAAGGTGGGGATTTACCCACTGAGCTATTGTGCTGGGTTTCCTACTCCTATTTCAGCTTCCTGCTACTGGACTTGGGAAAGCCGTGGTGATGATCCAAGTGTTTGGGGCTCTGTCACTAATATGCAAGACCACAATGGTGTTCTTTGCTCCTTTTCTCATTCTGGCCCAGATCTGGCTGATATAGTTGCTTGGGGAGCAAACCAGTGAATGGACCATCCTCACTCTCTCTTTATCTCTCTGTCTCTTCATCACTATGCCTTTCAAATAAGTAAGTTTAAATTTTTTTCAGCTAGAATTTATCTTAGTATCATTGAAGTAATTTAGGAATAAGTTTCATAAAAAACAAAATTTAAGCTACTCTGTTAACCCCAAGTGTCTTGCTAACCACTGGCCATGGTCTTCATGCTTCTCATTCATAAATTCTGTGTGGAGAATCTAAGGCATGCTCCAGAGTACTGTTTGTTATGGAATTGCACGTGTGGTCATTTAATTTACTTGAGTAAACATTTGTTGGAAGTCATGTTTTTCTTTTATTTGGGGGCAAACATAGAACTAGTTGGGACATAAAGAAGACCCAGCCTCTTCTTTAAAATATAACGAAGAGACCTGTTTAGGGAATGCTAAGAATCTGCGGATGAAATATAGCAGCACAGTGGGAGCATAGTGACCACAAACTGAGACTTGGGACAATACTGGGGAAGACTGTGGATGTGACCCATCATCCGGGCTTGTCATCAATGTGTGTGTGTGTGTGTGTGTGTGTGTGTGTGTGGCGTTGAGTGGGCAGGGGTTGTGGCAGATGAATGGCAGATGTATGAAAGACATTCCATCTGAATTCATGTAATTCACATTAACATGTTTTGAATTAATATATAAGAGGGATTGGATGAAAAGATCAGTGAAGGAATAATGAGTTGGAAAAGAAACTAAAGACAGAAACATAGTAAGGGAGCAGTGTGCTTGACATGCCATCCTTAGGGGGAGACTTGAATTCTGTAGGTGGCAGAGCAACAGTCAAGCATAACAATGACAACACAGCTTCTGCATCACCCACTGGACAGGAGAATCTCCTCAGGACACCATGAACACGAGTGTCCTTACGCTCTGTCTTGTCCTACCATGCTCTGGGAAGTATATGAAGAAGATGCAGAAACTTGTGTATGGAAATCCATGGACGTGTCCCATGTACATTCCATCAGCGTTTTGCTTTGCTCAAGGATTTTTTCTGGACCTAAAAAAGCTCTCATCTGTTTAGGAAGAGGATTTGCATTTACAAATACATTTTCAGCCAGCTCCAACAAGCAGCACTTTGCCATTTGCAAATCCGCTGGAAACATCTGGATTTGTATCTAGCCCCCAAATCTTATATAAATGGACAGCTTTAAGATCATAGTTTGGACATGATTTAAAAAGCAAAGATAAATGTTAAGCAATTTGCATAAGTTTGTTGGTTTTGAAAGCACAACCTATGTTGTTAACAAAATGAAAATATAAGCAGAAACTCAGCTATTTCTGCTAAAAGTGAATTAAGTAAATGCAATCAATAAAGAGAAAATTATAAAAACACCTTGACTTTGTTACTTGGAGAAAGGCTGGGAGACACTTTGTGGAAGAAGATTATTGATGAGAGTTTTAATTTAGATTTATGGTCTATCTCCTTTTTTGAAGACATAAGAAATAAGAAGAAAACCACTGATGACATTAACCCTGAATAAGAAGATACACACCCTATGCAAATTTTATATACAATAAACCAGTGAAGTTCTTTTCTAATGAAAAAAAACCCAGCATCCTAAAATTGCAGGATGATATTTACTCAGAATAAATTTATACTATACCAGTAGACTATAAGAATTCCATTAATGCTTCATTGATATTATCAATGATGAAAAAGCGGAATGGATGTGTTGCTTCTACTCCGCCGAGTGTAATGAAGCAGCATTAAAGCAGCTGTTGTCCTTTTAAACAGTTTTTTGCCCTCGGGACATCACTTGGTATATTGCAAGATTCTTCAGAAAAATGTTTCAGTCTTGTGGCCCTTACCTTTTATCATTTGTCTCTTTTCAAGAACCATGGGCTTCCAAGTTCTTTAGGGTGCTCTGTGGTCATTTGACATGTACAATGGAAATTGCAAATAGAAAAGAAGAATTGGAGGTTGATCCTACTCAGAGCATCTGTGAAGATGACTTCCAGTATTTCAGGGCTGTTGCCCATCAGACAGTCCTGTAGTGATAGTATGGGCACCTGCCAATGCACTGGATATTTCATTCCTGCTTTTTTTTCTTTCTGTTTGGTAGATGCATAGATAGAGCAGGCTACAAATGTGAAGTTCATATTTCTCCAAACAAGAAAAACATGGTCATGGATAGAATTTTTGTGAAGTTTTTTTGTTTATTTTTTGATTTTTGTTTTGTTTGGATTTTTGGCTGTGAGCATAACATTGTGAATTTTTTCAGGTAATGTTGATTCTAAGGGGTGGATGTGAATGTGATTTGGCAAGTTCATGACATGTACCTCAAAGAACTGGGAATATATTGGGGCCAGCACTGTGGCTCAACAGGCTAATCTTCCTTCAAGTGCCCATGCTCCATATGGGCACTGATTCGTATCCTGGCTACTTTACTTCCCATCCAGCTCTCTGCCTCTGTCCTGGGAAAGCAGTGGAGGAGGGCTCAACTCCTTCAGAGCCTATACCTACATGGCAGACCTGTAAGAGTTTCCTGGATTCTGACCTCTGATTGTCTCAACTCTAGTGGTTGCAACGATTTGGGGAATGAACCAGTGATGGGATGATCTTTCTCTATGTCTCTTCTCTGCAAATCTGCCTTTCTAACAAAAACAAATAAAATGTTTAAAAAACAAGTATGACCCAGCAACATCACACTAGTGTATCTTCATTTTACCTTTCTCACTGCCACTTCAAATAAAGGAGATTAAAAACTCAGAAAAAGCTCCTAGTTCTCTCACCTGTTAGAATCTGAATGGGGTTGTCCTGGGTCCTAAGCCAAGAGCAAACAGTTAGATCTTAACTTTCATTATGATTTTATTTAAATGTCAGCAGTCTACTTGATTTACATTCTAATCATTTCAAAAAAAATGTATCGTGGCAAAGTGAAAAAAAAAGAGGGGACACAACTTGGATTAGAATTAAGTTCTAAATGTGACTTGTCTTTTCCATAGCCAACACGTGTCTCCATAACCTTGAATGGAGAAGTAAGACACAGGGGCAGAAGGTGATATGGGCTCACACAAATCATTATATAAAATTTTCTGGTCATTGGAATAACTCTGGAAACTATAGAATGCGGGAAAGGCTTTCTTTTTGACAGTGAAAAGGAGGGAGATATTCCAAATATGTTTCTTTGGAAGACAAAGATACAGAGTCCATCAGAACCCACTTTTATTGCTTCTACATCTCCTTTGGACTCCCTGTGAATGAAGATACACAGAGTAAAACTAAGAATAGAAGAACTCCTGGTGAAAACAGTTAAGTATATCTTGAAAATGTATTAGATTGTCTAGTTTTGTCTACATCTATAGTGCCTGGATGCACTGAAATAGCAGAATGTTAAACTTGTAACTATCAGCAAGGGACTGTACTAGTATAATGATATGGGGAGGAACGATAGGAGGGGAATATGGGCAGGGAGAAAGGGGAGGAAAGTGGGGGGATCCCTATACCCACAACACGGTATAATGGAAAATAACAAAGCCAATGAAAATTTTAAAAAAATCTCAGCAGTGACAGAAAAGATGTTAGGCATATTTTGGCATTAAAAATCTAAGCTTATCACAATACACTTTATGTTCAGCAGAATGTTGATTCAATAAGCAGGATTGCCACACCATACACTATTAATGATATTCCCCTAAAAGTCTCGCATGGGAACTTAGCATTTGACAGTGTGATGCCTTTGCACGTTTAGAACTCTGAGCTAAATAAACTGCTTTTAAAGTGTTTATGTATTTGAGACATGTAAGCACACACACACACACACACACAGAGAGAGAGAGAGAGAGAGAGAGAGAGAGAGAGAGAGAGAGACTGAGAGCTCCCATCTAATGATTCACTCCTCAAATGGCTGCAACTGACCTGACATAGGAGCACAATCTAGTCACTCACATGGGAGTTAGGGACCCAAACACTTAAAAATTTGCTCCTGTGTTCAGGATCTGCATTATTAGGAAACTAATTTCAGGTCCAGGAGCCTGGAATCGAATCCAAACCTCCAATGTAGGACACGGGTTTTTAAAACAGCTCGTTAACTCGAACTCTAAATGCCTGTCCTCAAAGCTCTTTCAAAAAATAAAGTTAACCTGCCTCAGGTGTTTAATTATAGTGATGAAAAACAGATTAATGGATGTATGATGCTTGGAACAAATAAAAAGTGTGATAAAATATGCTTATTGTGTAGCACAGGGTCTGACATCAAGTTCTCACTAAACATCATTAAACATGTTCTGATTGTCACATTGCTAAATATAAACAATACATCAAGTACATATCCCATGGAGCTGCATAAAAGTTGACATACAGAAATGCTCATCTAGTTAGTGGATGGGTCTGCCCCCATGGAGGAAGTCAAGTTCATTGTCTTTCAATAAAGCAAGTCTGAGAGGGATGTGATGGCTAATTTGAAGTGTCAAATTGTCTGAGCAAGGGAATACCCAGATAAAAGGTAAAACAGTTTCCACAGGTGTGTCATTGAAATATATTAACAGTTATTAAAAAATGATCATCTTCACCAATGTGGCTGAGCTTCAATGAGAATCCAAACAGGATACAACAGCAGAATGATGGAGTATTGTTTCTTTCTCTCCATTTGAGCAAGCTCACCAATCCACATCAGCACTTGAATGTCAAGATTTCCGGTTTCCAGGCCTTTGGACTGGGTCTGAGACTTATATGCTCAGTGTCTTGAGCCACAGTTCCCAAGCCTTTGGATTTGGGTTGAATTATCCCACAGCTTGCAGACAGTAGTTTGAGCAACTTTTCAGTCCCTCAATTCTGTGACCCACTTTCTGATTCATTCTCTCTCTCTCTTTCTCTCTTGATTTTATTGGTTCTGTACTTCTGGAGAATGCTGAATAACACAGGAACTTACCTGTAAGCTACCAGCAGCCAATAGCCACAAAGTCCAGGGGAACGATTTACAAAATAAAAAGAAACATACCACGATATCTGTTATATTCCAGAAACTGTTACGCTCCGCTCTACCAGGCCAGACTCTCCTGGATTAATTGTTTAAAGTGAACATTTAGAATTCACTTATGCCCTGTGTTAGTGGGAAGACAAAGTGACTCCCCCATCAGGTCTTAAAGACAACTCTATGCTGAATATTTTATTTGGAGATAATTAGACCAACATCCAATGAATGCAAGGATGAAGTAGCTTATCAGTTTCTATAACTAGATTTATTATATATAAATGTGTTATATCCCATTTTTCTGGACAGCTGAAAACTAAGGAAGTATAGCTTGCTGATGCATAATTAATTAGTGATTATTTACAACTGTTTAATTCAAATTATATATGATTCTATAGTCAGTTATTTTTTAAAGATTTGTTTTTACTTGAAAGCATTACAGAAATAGGGAAATATACAGAGAAAGATCTGAACCTGTTGGTTCACTTCCCAGCTGGCACCAATGACCAGGGCTGGTCCAAGATGATGGCAGGAGCCCAGAGATTTTTCCACATCTCCCACATGTGTGGTAAGGACCCAGACACTTGTGCCATCTTCCACCGCCCTTCCAAGACCATCAGCAGGAAGGTAGATTAGAATTTGAGTAACCAGGAGCTGGCATGGTGGCACAGAAGGCAGATTCACTACCCTGTGTGGCTGGCATCCCATATGGGCACCAGTGTGTATCCCAGCTGCTCCACTTCCAATCCAGCTCTCTGCTTATGGCCTGGGAAAGCAGTGGAGGATTGCCCAAGTCTTTGGGACCTTAAACTCCTGTGGGATATCTGGAAGAAGCTCCTGGCTCCCACCTTGGGTCAATTCAACTCTGGCCAAGGCAGCCTTGTGGGGGGTGAACCAGCAGTTGAAAGACTTTCTCTACCTGATTTTCAATCTGTAAGCAAAATAAAATAATTTTTTAAAAGTAGCAGAGCAGCCAGCATAGTAACTAGTGCCTTCAGGGAGTGCTGAAATTGCAGAAGGCAGCCCTAACTGCTGCACACCTATGCTGGCCTCATATTCACACCTCTTAAAATACAAACAGAACATAGGAAAGGGCAGTGAGGCAGGGTTCTCCATAGATACAGAACCAATACAATGGATTGCAAAGACCCACGAAAATTCCTTATTCAGATGTTGTAAAATTTTATCCTAATGAATTTATTTAAATGAAAGTTAACATTTTCAAATTTTTAAGTTAAAGTCTATTTAATCACACTATACACGAGGGGCTGGCATTGTTGCATAGTGGTTAAGACCACCATCTCAAACACTAACATCCTGTATGAGCACTGGTTTCTATATTGGCTGCTTGACTTCCAAATCAGCACCTGCTAGTGGCTTGGGAAGAGCAATGCAATATAGCCCACGTGTTTGAGCTCCTGCCACCCATATGGGAGATCCAGACGAAGCTCATGGCTTTAGTTTAGTCTATCGCTGCTGTTATGGTCATCCTGGGAGGGATAACTCTTAAAACACTATACGTGAGAGCTACAGTGATATTAGCATTAATGAGGAGATAGTAATTTGTAGCTGAGGAACTCTGCTCTTTATGTTATACAAACATATGAATGATTTGCAGAAAAAAATACCCTAAGAATTGACTCAAGAAGTAATTGAACTAAAGTGTGGGAACAAATTCCTAAGACAAAGCAATTCCATGTTTGTTTTGTAGCTGGGTTATTTTCTGGGCTGTTCTGTGAAAGGTTTTCAGCAGCTATACTAAATAGGTAGTTCCTCCTCACTGCTGTAAAAGGAAAATGAGGGGCTGAAGGTATAACCTAATGGTGTCAACTGTTACTTATTGAACAAGAACCTGCATCCACTATGTCAGTGATGTGATTAATCATTGTCAGATCCAAAAAGAGGGTTGTTCCTGTTGAAATTTTGATTTATGTGTGCTGTTGCATTATCTCTTAAACTCTAGCCACTTGCCAGCATGCTCTCTGTAATGAGTTTGGCATTTGTGTAGGACTTAAGAAACATTAAATAATGAATCCCTCTAGAACATCTCCTTGTATTACCATATCCTACTGAAATTTTAGGTGGAGAAAATATAGTGTATGATTTCACTAAATCCTCTTAGCAAGTCAGCAATGAAGAAGACATAGATGCGGTCAAACATTACAGAAGTCTTTAAGCTTGCTTCATAGAGTCCAGAAGTGAGAAGGGTAGATTGATTTTCAAGGGTTTTTATTTTTTATTTACTATTATGAATGTTCAATGTTACATGTGGCTTACCATCTCTTCTTGCCAGTATTATACTAACACAACAATTGAGGAAGATTTTAAGGAATCCTACATGCAAATCTTGACTCTGCTCTTTAAAAGATTGTTATTAAATTTTATAATATATTTCTGTTTTTTAATTATTATTATTAATTACATTGCATTATGTGATACAGTTTTATAGGTACAGGGATTTCCCCTACCCCTCCCATAACCCTCCCCCCATGGTGGATTCCTCCACCTTGTTGCATTACCACAGTTCAAGTTCACATGAGATTCTTTCATTGCAAGCATATACTAAGCATAGAGTCCAGCATCTTATTGTCCAGATACATTCAACGGCTTGTTGGAGAGACCATCTCTGGTCTGAAAGTAGAGCTGGCAGAGTATCATCCCGATCAATTATAAGCCCCAACATAACATCAGCAACAATTTATAATGTTATGGAATTAATTAACATATTGAGTAACCAACATGTTGAAAAAAAATGCAAGTTCTTAAACACATCCTGCGACTCCTTCATTGACATTTCAATTTTAGTTTATATACAACCGGGTTCTATACACCTTAAAATGACTATAGATTGCTATTCAGCTGTCTTGTGTCTATTTTCATTATAGTATTTAGCATTTTATAGCATTGAAGCATAATTTTGCTGAACCTGGCTTTTTTTGGGGGGTAGTCTAGACTGGCTTATAACTCTAACAGGACATATGTCAACAGTTTAGGTGCAGAACAGTTTTAGGAGGGGTGTGCAGAGAAATCCTCAGCACCCTAGTGAGGAGTAACTAATCCTTGTGTCCCTCCTAGTAAGGTATAAATGAATCCACACTGGCCGTTTCCTGTCTAATTCTAAGCTTTCCTTGTTGTTTCCTATCTATTCTTGAGTTTTTGTTTGTGTGTGTGTTTGTTTTGAGGGGTTTCTGGAGCTATTCTGATGGTCATAGCTAGGGAGGGTGGAGACCCAAAGTAGGAACCAAGCGAGGACCCGAGAAAGCTCCCCTCCCTAGTCCCGAAGGAAGTTTACTGTTCTTCTGTTTCAATGAACCAACAATCAATGTGAGTCAGACTGCTTATGAACTACATCAAAGAACTGTAAAACCTAATATACTTTTAATACCCTATGTTATTCTGTAATGGGGTGAGAGAGCAGAGATATCTGCCATCTCCCTGGAATGTGTAAGGAAGATGTGAAATATAACCTACCAAGATCATAACTGGTAACGCATAGACAACAGACTGGAATCAGCATTAGACAATAGTTAAACTACAAAGACATATGGGGGAATTAAGAGCAAACCTGATATATTTCTGTTTTTTTTTTTTTTTTTTAAATGCATCTTTGAGGGCCCGGCGGTGTGGCCTAGTGGCCAAAGTCCTCGCCTTGAGCATCCCGGGATCCCATATGGGCACCGGTTCTAATCCCGGCAGCTCCACTTCCCATCCAGCTCCCTGCTTGTGGCCTGGGAAAGCAGTGGAGGACGGCCCAAAGCCTTGGGACCCTGCACCCACGTGGGAGACCTGGAAGAGGTTCCTGGTTCCCGGCATCGGATCGGCGCGCATTGGCTGTTGCGGCTCACTTGGGGAGTGAATCATCGGACGGAAGATCTTCCTCTGTCTCTCCTCCTCTGTATATCTGACTTTGTAATAAAAATAATAAAATCTTTTAAAAAATGCATCTTTGATAGTAGAATTATAATATTTTGCCCAACTAGTGTCTCAAAATGCCTTGTAGATGTTGTGTTTGGCTTTGTCCAACAAATCCTGGTAAACATATTTTGTGTGTCTGAAATCTTGCAAAGTTTCATTGTAAATCAAAATGTTTTAGTAATAATCCGTGTGAAGATGACAGCTGCTGAGCTTTAAAATAGATTTCCTTGAAAAAAAGGAGCATGTTCCTTCCAGCTGCTGTAAAGTACCCTGTCGTGCAGAGAAGACAAATTTACATAGTCATAGCAGTTAAACATACAGGGTATGGGATTTTAACGCAAGCATAGATGTAAGCGTATGTTGGTAGGCCAGCTTGGGGCATGACTATAGCTGGATAGTGTTGGAAAAATCAAGGTTCAGTTTCCTTACAAGCCAGGTAGACTAAGTTTCTCACATTAAGGAGCTCACAAGGAATTTGCTGTTTGGGTCACTATGGACAAAATAAGAAATATAAAGCAAGAAATTTGAAAAATAAGACAAGGGCCCGGCGGCGTGGCCTAGTGGCTAAAGTCCTCACCTTGAATGCACCAGGATCCCATATGGACGCCGGTTCTAATCCCGGCAGCTCCACTTCCCATCCAGCTCCCCCAGCTTGTGGCCTGGGAAAGCAGTCGAGGATGGCCCAGTGCTTTGGGATCCTGCACCCGTGTGGGAGACCTGGAGGAGGTTTCTGGCTCCTGACTCCAGATTGGCACAGCACCAGCCATTGTGCTTACTTGGGGAGTGAATCATCGGCTTTGGCATTGTACATGGATACTGCTTGGGATACTCGCATCCCACATCAGGATGCCTGGTTTTAGCCCTGGCTAATCTGCACTCTTCAGAGTGACAGGTAAGAATTCAAGCAGTTGGGTCATTGCCACCTAATGAGCGGGTTAGGCGTGGGGCAAGGGAACAGGACCAAGTTCCAGGCTACTGGAGTTGACCCTTGGCTCTTAGTCTTGAAGGGTATGTGAGGAGTGCGCCAGCCCATAAAACGTTTTTTTCTTTCTCTTCCTATCAAGTAATAGCAAGTCAATAAACAAATTAGTGAAAAATGGATCCAGTAGTTACATGTAAAGAGATCCTCTATATACTTTAAAAATTAAGACAGCATTACCAGATTTTAAAATGTCACAATATTGCCACAAGAATCCTACCTAAAGCAAAAACACAGAAAGTGTGGAAAGAAAAAGATGAAGAACACACACCAGGGAAAGAGTATTTAAGCAAAAGGAGAGTGACTATGTGAACATAGAAGATACATGGGATATTATAAAATCAGATTAGTTTATTGAAAGTTTACCAAAATATTAGCTATGAAAAATCTGTGTAGCAAATAACAAATAAAAGGAAAAATTGAATGTTATTAAATGACTTCATCAACACATCCTTGGAAAAAGGATCACCAAATCATTACAAACTTAGGAAATTTGTTTTAAAAAATCACACGATAGACTAGAAAATGGCTAAAGCTACACATAGAGGAAAGGTTTTATACATTTATAATGACAAATAGTAAGTAAATATTGTATGTAGTCATAGGTAAAATGCTATATGCAAAAGAGACTACACTGGGGACACAAAATAACTTACAACTTCATTTTATATAGTAGAAATTGACAAGCTAAAATAAAAACCCAAAAGTATTACACTAGAAAGTATACAATAAAGAGAAGATGATAAAAATTAAATGCTGGTTTCTCTAAATGGCTGAGATTAATTATCCTTTAGTTCAAGGCAGTTAATGACAGAAAAAAATGGTCACAATTAAACAATATTAAGACTAATGAGGAACATAGCATTGGATCCTAAAAATATTACAGAGGTAGTAATAGAATAATATGAAAAATCTTCTGGTGATAGATTTAGATAAAATAGATACATTTCTGGAACACTTCATCCAAAAATGACTCCAGAAGGAGGAGAATACATAAGCAGCACATACATAGACATTTAGAAATTAAATAATTAATCAGAAACTTTCCCACAAAGAAACTAAGTCCCTGATGGCTTCATTAATAGGTTCTGCCAAACACTCATAGAAGAAATTATTCTGTCTTCTCAAACCCTTTCCAAGAATAGAAATCAAAAGGAACTCTCCCCACTCAGTCTATGAGGTTAGTATAACCTTGACAAAAACCTGACAAGGATATTTCAGGAAAACTAAAATGCATGCCAATGTAATGTACAAATATAGATATGAAACTACCAAGCCAAACATTTGCAAATGAAATTCAGAAATATGTTAAGAAAGAATAATATATCTTCCAGTAAAATGCCAGGGTATTGCAGTTCAGTTGTGGCGTGAACTGCCTGGGCTAGACACAGATTTAAAGAGGGTTCCCTACAGCCTGAGCTTGTCGAATACTCCCATCACTCTGGTCCCATGTCTCCCATGTTCACACTTCTGACCAACAGATCATAAATTCAGGGACTGTTTCAACATTCTCAGTTTCGATAACAAGCTAAAGCATCTTTAGGAACTCAAGAAAGGGCTAATCTTACAATGTCGACTTTTTACTACGAAATATAAAGGTTAGAATCATCAGCCAGATGAAAATGGATAGAGCAAGAAAACAAGTTGAGTTACAACTGTCAGTCAACACGTATCATTGCAATAACAAAATAGAAGAAGACATCATGTAACTCTTGCAGTAAATGCAGAAACACACTCATCTCCCAATTGTGATAAATTCAGCTTGAGTTAATACAAAATTTTTAATTAGAACTTCATGAAACACATGCTAGATGACTCTCTGTCCCATGAAGATTGTTACCAAGTTCTATCACTTCAATTGCCTTCCCCTTGACCTTTTCATGTACTTTCAGATAATGTGCTTCTGGCCTCTCTCATGAAGACACTTAAATATCCTTGTTATTGATCTATTTTCTTGTAATGTTTCTCATTTTTAATCGACCTTCCCAAATTCCTAGCACATAAATTAATTCAGTTTTTGTTGTTTGCTCATTCTTTGTTTTTTTTTTTTTTCCTGTCCTTTTTTTTTAAGACTTACAAATGAAAACCACATTGAGATCCCGCCTGATTCAAGTGGGATTGGCCTACATTCAAAACTCTACCAACAACACCTGCTAGGGTGGAGCATCTCCTGCCGCTTTCCTCTCTGGGGCCCAGACGGGAATTTGAAATTGGTGTTCACACGGAATGCTGTGTGCACGCAGTGACTACCCACTGTGAATTGCCAGGAATTGCCATGGGTTACACTATAAAATGAGACACTTGGGCCTCCTTTTGCCATCAAATACCTTTCTTCCATATTAATTATAAATAAGAATCATTAAACATATAATTTCAAAATTTGTCATACCAAACCACATATTTTGGGGACTATAGTGGTTCATAGCAACAAAACCAATAGCTTAAAATTTTTATAGTACACATCAGTAAGCAAAAATTAAGTATTCATATTTGCATGATGATATTTTATAAGAGCAGATATCTGTTCTAGCTTGACTATGATTTGATGTCCAAACATGTACATATTCAAACTCAGCAGTCAACAGTTGATTGCGCTAAAAAGGGGGGACCTCCTCTAGTCACGATATTTAGAGGCGGGCCTATGGAGAAGGTCTTAAGTGATTCAGGAACCTGGTGATCCAATTTGGGGGGGTCCCCAAAGAAACCTTGCCAGAAGTGACTGCAACATGACTCCTGTGTGCGTCAGTCAGTGCATGGTTCAACTCAGTCTATCACCCATATCAGCCCACACACAAATAGTGGTGATTATAGTCACCTGGTCAGTTCTGTCCCCATTCCCAAACCAATGGGGACCAATGCCCACCACACACCCAGTCCTCACACACAACAGTGGGAACTGCAACCCAGTCAGAGTGACCCCGTCCACCTCCTGTCCTTGCAGGTACAGCAGCCTTGCCTGACCAGCCCATACCCACTCTGGCTTGTGCTGTTGGGTGCTTCAGCCCAGGCATACCTGGTCTGTGCCCAGACCTAGCTCTTGCATGCTTTAGTGGGGACAGAGACAGCCCAGCCTGTCCTATACCCACTCTGGCTCTTACAAGCACCAGTGCGAGCTGGAGCCTAGCCCAATCTGGCAGCCCCTATACCTAGTCCACATCCATGCTGAGGGACACTTAAGCCATGTCCAGCCCCAGTCACTGCCCCCATTCTGGCTTTTGTGCAAACTAATGGGAACCACAGCCCAGCAGGGCTGTTCCCTTAGTGCCCCAACCAAACTCTCTCCTGGCCATAAATCTTGCATGTGCTGGTGGCTGCTCTGACCCAACTCGGCATAACCCATCACCTTTCTGGGCCTTTGCCAATAGATGCTTTAGCCTGGCCAGGAACAGCCTGTTCTAGTCCCAGCTCTTGCTAGTAGGTGCTTTATCCTAGCCCTGACCAGTCTGACCCCATCCCTGGCTTTCATGCAAAAAGGGAGGTGTGATAGCCTACCAAAAAGGTAGGAGTGATAGCCTAGCCTGGCATGGCCTGCAACCCATCCAATGTGCTATGGTTTGCCTGGTCCTTCCAAGTTCACCCACCCAGAGTCAACCTACACACTTGCCAACAAGTGAAGCAGCTCTTCCTGGCCTGACCATCACTCAGCTCTGACTCTTCACCAGGAGAGTGAAGGCCTACCAAGGGAGTTCTCCAAGTCCTCTAACCAGGCTTACTTCCATTTAACTGCAAGTGCAGTAGCCTGATTGGTGAAAGTCCTCCAGAAGTCATTCGTCACCTGCCATTCTCCCTCAGCAGTCCTCCCTCCCACACATCTCCAGATAAACTTCCCTGAGCAACCACAACCCTGCATGCACACTAGTGCACAGATCCCCTACCCCAGTCCTCTGGTGGTGTGCCATGGCAGCCTGAGGCCCTGCCTTCCTGCCTAGGGCCCCCAGATCCTGTCTGCTGATGTGAAGTATCTGTTCCCCACATATCTTTAAAAAAAATAGGCAACTATGCTGGCACATTAGTATTGCCGCATTAACTGGGCCCAGGATGCCCACCAGCTATTAGTTACTTTCCCCCCAGCAGTGTAATACTTATTTAGGTACAATGCAACCTAGGCAGTTGCCTACAGCTGGGGAAATATCTCTTGGCTATTCACATTTTGAACATTCTCTGACAGGTTTTATTTCACATTTATCCTTTCCCTGCCCTTACAGTTATTTATTCACAGTTATCGGAGACTTTCTCTAAGCACATGTTAAAGGAACGATGGAATAGCAGGCGGGAGCAGTTTTGTTTGTTCGTTTGTTTGTTTTTTAAGATTTTCCTATTTGTTTGAAAGGCAAAGTGAAAGACTGAAGAAAGGGCTTCCATCTGCTGTTTCACCCACCATGTGCCCATCTAACTGAAACCAGAGCAGGATGCAACTGGTGGCTGGGAATTGTAACTAGGTCCTGTAAGTGAGTGGTAGAAACTCAAGCATTGTACACTCAGGCACTGCCGCCCAAGTGCATTAGCAGGTACCAGATTGGTAGCAGGACAAAGAATTAATCACAGGCACCCTGAATTTGGATTCAGGCATCCAAAAATGCTGGCTTAACCCACTTGGACCATCATATCAGGACCTGCTCTACTCTCTATCCTGCTTTTAGACTAATGCTGCAACGTCATCTTATTGGTCCAATCCTCAAGATCGTGTGCATGACTAATTGATAACTAGCTCAGGTCACTTTTAGTATCCATGTAGATTCTTTTCTTGTTAAAAACCACAGAGAAAAAATTCTTATCAATATAACAGTTTAGTTTAAAATAACTTGACCAAGCAATACTTCTAAACCATATTTTCTTTTATTGCATCCATAGCATATTTAGCTAAAATTTGCTGCTCTTGAAATCTAAGAATATTTTATATCAAAGGAATATACCCCAAAAAACTATACTCAAAGTCATTTTGTGATGATATCACCTTTTTTTTTAAGGCAACATTTTCACAGCCTGCTAGCACTAGCTATGACAATACTGGTAGACTTTCTTTGTTCTATACCTGAAATTTTCAAACATAGAGCTAATTAACAATCTTTTTGCTTATTTCCTGATGTACACATTTCAAAAGCTTTTGCCTTTTTAGGTATGGCCATGATCTTTAGCATTTTTAATGGTCTGCTGCCAAGTATTTATACAGGAATTATTGTCTTCCAAACACTCCATCTGTAACCTTTCTATAATTTGCCTTGTTTAACCAAGTAACATATTAAATCATCATTGAAGAGCATCAAGGAAATCTGACTTGCATGTATTTTTAAACTGAAAAATATGAGAATTCATTTACTGAAAACCCCCATGGAAGTTAACTATGTCACAGGTGCCAAATTAGAAAATCTCCAGGTTATAAGATCATAACCCCTAGAGGAATATTTATCTGTATGTTTACTTAATATGTAACAGCATGTGAAATTTATTTATTAATATGCCTGCAGGTTTCTCTCTAATCCTACTTCTCAAAGATGCACACACATAGATAAAAAGCCAGGAGGGGGTGCATTGCCCTGGAACTATTTCTAACTGAGCTGAAAAAAATATGGCTATAATGGGAAAAGCAAATGTTTTGCCTTTCTGACCTTGAACATTTATATAAACCCAAGGTAAAATATGTGGATAAATTCTAAGGCCATATCCTCCACACCATCTTCCTTGCCAAACTCTGTGCCGTCTAGGGCAGGGCTGATCACCTTATCTTTGAGTATTTGCCCAAAGGTCTTATTTTATCATCCCTTCATTCTAGTTTATTTATATTCCTCTACCTGTGTTGAAAGCTGTACCTTGACAGAGATTTTATTGTGATAATTGCCTTTTTGAAAGATTTATTTATTTTTATTGGAAAGTCAGATATGCAGAGAGAAGGAGAGACAGAGAAGAAGGTCTTCTGTCCATTGACTCTCTCCCCAGTGGCCACAATGGCCAGAACTGTGCCGATCTAAAGTCAGGAGCCCAGGGCTTCTTTCAGGTCTCCCACATGGGTGCAGGATCCCAAGGCTTTGGGCTGTTCTTGACTGCTTTCCCAGGCCACGAGCAAGCAGCTGGATAAGAAGCAAGGCTGCTGGGATTAGAACCAGTGCCCATATGGGATCTGGTCCTTTCAAGGCGGGGGCTTTAGCCACTAGGCTGTCGCACCGGCCCCATAATAATTCCATTTAATGGGCTCCACATCTAAGTGAATTTGGACATGTGCATATATCAAATATTTGTTAAATGCATTTGGTTTGAATTGAATTATACTGACATGTGAAAAGTGAAACATGTAAATCAATAATTCTGCATCACGACATTGATGGAAGAATAACATTTCTTAAACTGGCAAGAAATAAGTACTCCAAAGTTTTAAGATGGAATTTTTCAAGGAAATCTGTGGTCTGTGATTACCTTAAAATTGTGTTTATCTGACATCATTTTGTCTATACAAACTGCAGCGTAGAATTAAAGCAACCATTTGAATAACTTAAATTAATTCACATTTGCTTCAATTTTCTATTGGTTTATGGTAAAACTATTGATTTGGCCTGAAGCATCCAATGATGGTCTCAGTGTTATCCTTCATTTAGCAAATACCGATTTAGTAAATATTATTGGGGCCATATCAGTAGGCTGCATGCAATAGCAATATGACCTTTTTACAGTGGCTTGCAGTTATCATTAAAGTACTTTCACATCAGTCATCTGTCCCTCATAAAGAATGAGTGGGGCAAGGGAAGTAACAGAGAGATGAAAGTCACTTTAACATATTTCATTGATACGTACGATACATCAAAAATACAGGCTTATGCTTGATACAGTTTCTGAATCAAAGTATCTTTCACAAAATATCTTGCCTATGCAATTGTTTTAAAAGGAATGACAACTTGACTATATGGAAAACCTGTTGGTATACATCTAGGACTTGCTAGCCCTCTCATGCTGCCAACTAGCTAGAGCTCAAATCGGGTTTTATAATACCAGCTTATAGGTATAAAGGTGCCATGGGCTTACGCAAAAGGAGTGCATTGAGGGGAATTTATATAGAAGAGTTTATGCCAATGAATTCAACATTCAGAGAAATGAGACAGGGAACAAGTAAAGGCCCTCCCATGTAAAACAGTCAATTGTTGGGGACAGTCGGCAGTGTGTAATGCATGGCTTTCAGGAAGTCACTCAGAAGAAAATAATAAAAACACATTTTGAATAATAGAATTGGGCCATATTATGAATATCTCTGAATTGCAGGCAAACAATTCAGTCTTCTCTTTTACAGTTAATGTAAACTTGTACTTTTAGAAAAACAGGGGAAAATGCTCTTATTGGAGATGGATGGAAAGGATGTGAAGATGAACTTTTAAGGCAGCACTGTGTGAATACACTGTAGTGTGCCTTCACAGTGCATGGCACACTGTACAAAACAAGGAAGGTTGCTGACGGCCACAAACACCAACTGCTTGAGGCCTGCGCCTGCCTGAGTGTGAGATAGCCATGTGATCTCACCCGTGAGTCTACTTCAAATGTCTGAAACGGCGAAGGAAGGAGAAAGAACAGTTGTTGAAGAAGAGTCCAAAAATGGAACAAAAGAGCATAATGTAAAAACGGAAGTGGAAGAGCTGATTACATTATCAAGGAAAGAGAGTCTTTTTGAATAGAAAAGCTTTTGTGATTCAAACACCAAAACCAAACAGGGGGCACCGGATTGACACCGTCTGGCCCTTGTTTCCTGTTTGAAAGCAGTTGGAGTAGCAGAGGGGGTGAGGACAGATGGAGTAGGAGCTACAGGTGTGGACATGATATGTGTGGCTTACTGTTCTTACACGAAGCTGCTCCAGGGAGGAAGGAAGACGCTGAGATGGAAGGTGTAGTGGCGGTCCTTGGAGAAGCTGATGAATTTTTTTTTTTTTTTTTTTTAGCATGTGTGTGTAGATTAAAGAAACAACATAAGAAGAAAGAAATGGAACTGAAAACCTCAGGAAAAAATGAAAGCAAATGATTCACAAAGCAATGTTTGGGCAACTGAGAGAGAATGGAATGAAAAGCAAGTGTTTCAGAGTGAATGCCAGCACGTGTTAAGAATGCTTTTCTTTTAATAGAATAGGTGAAAGTACTGATTAAAAGAAAAAAAAAACCTAAGTGCATTCTCATTCAAAAACTTTTGTTTTCTCCATAAAATAGGATAGGAGAAGGGTCAAGACCAATCACCAATTCCTACTGGGGAGAGAACAGGTAACAAGTATAGTGAGGGCAGGCAGGATAAACTCATCAATCAGTGTGTTCATGTTTGCACTCAACAATGTGCTAGGCTCTGCAGGGGATATAAAATACGCAAGATGTAATTCCTGTCCTCAAAGGGAAACACAGAGACACGAAAATACACACAGTCATAAGGGTAAGGGGATTTTAAGAATATAGCCATGATTTCCTAAAAAAACATAGTCTTGATGGAAGAATTCGGAAGGAGGAGTCAAGAAAACGGAGAAAAGCTTTATGCATTACTCGAATAAACAGATTGTAGGAAAAAAGCGGAGACCGTATGCGAAGGACATACACACGGATGAGTTGAGAGACCATCAGATAGCAGACAAGTGAGTGATGGGCGGAGGTAGGCAACACAACTGGTTCAACAGGGAGGAACTAGAGTGGAGTGTGTCTGTAGGAAGGATGAGGATGCGTGGAGATTAATTAGGTATTTATATGCAGGATGGAGGCAAGTGTGGAGATAATAGAGGTAGAAAAATAATAAGGCAGGAAATTGTTGCAGCAAACCAGATGTGATGCTGTGCAAGAGTAATGCCAGTGCCAGAATGAAGAGAATGGGATAAATCTGGGAGATATTCTGAAGCAAGATTTGCTAAAATAATGTGACAGATTGGATATTGATTGGGAGGAAGAAAAGAGTAAACTATGCTGTTAAGTGTTTACTTCTGGGAGTTGGAAAAATAGTGCTAGAGCCGAAATGAAACATCTGGGAAAGCAAGGCTCTTTGGGCCTTTTTGAAGCTTGGGTGCAGGGAGGAAGGGAGGTGGTTAACAGTGAAGATATGGGGTAGATTTTCAGCAGTTTGACGCTCCAGTGAGAAAATGTAAGGCTTTATACTTCGGATTAGCACCAACAGGTCATACCTGAAGCTTTTAGGGCAGATCTGTTGTCCGAGAAACCGAGGAAAAGTGACATTGGAGAGAGTTTGAATCTCGTGGACTTTCCTTTTCGAACTCAAGAGCAGGGAGTCGAGCCTCATAGCGAGGCAGAATAACTGGCCAGAAAACTTGGGAGAAGGAACAAACCCCATCTGCTGTTCTGAAATGGCAGACAGTCATACTTCAAGGCACAGTGGATTTAATGGCACCAAAGCTTATGAAAAAGAGAATTTGCAAACACCCATTGAATTTGACCCATGGGAGTTGATTTTATACTTTGAAGGCATCAGTTTTACAGATGATAGAGTAAAATGAAAGGACAAAGAGGCAGTTAGTGTATAAACACATTCAACTGTTTCCAAAGGAGAATATATTCGAATTTCTGTGTACTGAGAAAATACTTCAGTGATCACCATTGAAATTGATGACATAATATTCTAGACCCTTTTGTCCTCAAACCCCTTAGTCATTCAACAATCTACTTTATATTGTGTGTGTGTGTCTGTTCATACTTAGACAGATTTAAGACTGTTACATAACATTTTGATTTATACAAATATGATGATTTTAAGATATTTCATTCAAAGAGGTTGTTTTATGCTAAAATTGAATAAAATATTAATCATATGCTCTGGAAAAATTGGGAATCAGAAAAAAAAAAACTGATGGGTGCTAGAAAGGATAGGATCATTTTAAAGAGGATTTTAACAATTCCCAAAGTGTTGGAGAAAACAGGTTGTGATCCGTATGGCTCTCATTTTGAAATGTGGCTTCATGTACTAATTATATGTGTGAGTTATTTAACCTCTCTTGATCTCAGTTTTTTCCTGGTCTTCACTGCAGTGTGCTTGTTGAGATAAACAAGGAGTCGGCCAGGGTACTGGCAGCTTCGGTTCCTCCATTTTATTTCAGGTTGTGTGGAACACACAGAAAAGGAAATTGTATGCACTATAATTAACTTGATATTAGGCTCCTATTTCTACTGATGGTAGTAAAGCTTAGCTTCGTAAGTTTTATGTGAACTCAACCATTTTTGTTTCTTTGAAATTTTAGCTCTGCTCACCAGAAAACTCATGCCTCTAACAGCTTTTTCCCTAGGGTGGCACCAGAGATCTCAGGAAAGTTTCTTGGCATCTGGGCCAAGCTTCTCATCCTTGGTCATCAGGCCTGTCATTAGTCACCAGCGAGATCTTCCCTCAGGCCAGTTTCCATGGATACCCATGTCCGGCATGCAAGCCCCAAATGATGTGCTGGGTTAAGTCATGCGCATCCACCAATGTGTAGTGTTTTCTTAATTTTAACCTCCTTTTAAGATAGCATTTTCTTTTTGAGTTTTTTTTTTTAATTTGAGAAGGAGAGAGATGGAATAGAACATCAGCTTATTAGATCAGTTCCTAAAGCCCATGACAGCTTTTGTGGGACCACACTGGGAGCTCAGTTTGGTTCTCCCACGTGCGTGGCAGGGACACAAGGACTTGAGGCATCATCTGCTGCCTTCCAGGGTCTGAATTAGCAAGAAGTTGAATCATCACCAAAGGCCAGTATTTGAACCCAGATATGTGAGCTGGTCATTCTAATTGCCATCTTAACCAGGGCACCAAATGCCCACTTCTTCATGAAGTATTTCTACCACCTAAAATATATGTGCTTTTTTGGGGGAACTTGTTCTCTCTTGGAAACATGTTGATGTTTGCATCTCTTTTAGGAATTGTCCTAAGGCCTTGCAGAGTTGGCTCTAACAGGTTCCTGTGCTCACAGCTATTCTATCTCTCAGGTTCCCTATTAGAAACTCTTCTATAGGACACACTTTTTCAGACTACACTTTGGTATGTTAACCTGTTATGAAAATGTATGTAATCAGAGGAAGTTTCTCTGCTTTTTCTTTCTGGGAAACAACAAGGACAAATGGGGGAATTTCAGAGAAAAACTATGAGGGTATTCCCAGAAACCTAGAGCAATACTCTCCCCATGTACTCCATACATACCTCCCCAATGCAACCATTTTTGTATTTTACTTATTTGAAAGGGAGGGAGAAAGGATGAGAGCTGAGGAAGAGAGAGAGAAAATGACAAGAGACATCTTCCATTGTTAATTCACTCCCCCAATGTCCTCAAAAACTAAGGCTGGGCCTGGACAAAGCCAGGAACCCAGAAATCAATTTGCATTTCCTACATGTGTATCAGGAAGCCAGGTAATTATGCAATGACTTGCTGCTTCCCAGGACATGCATCATTAGGATACTGGAATTAGAAGCAAAACTGCAATTGTAACCAAGGCACTCGGGTATGGATGTGGCTGTCCCAAGGTGCGTCTTACCTGCCGCACCAAATGCCCCCCGGTGTGCTCAAATATATTTCCTTTGCTCTTCTCCCTTTGCCCTGATACCACTCATTTCCTCTACCATAGGACACATGTGGGATCCCAAAAAGCTTATGGAAGATGCACACTAAAAAGCAGTTATGCATAGATGTCATTCTTTGACATCAATATAAACTTAACTTCTAATTCTACTTTTCACACACTTTTTGTAAAATCCCTTCATGTTTATTTACTAAAAAGTTCATCGTACCTGGTTGTGTCTTCCTTCAGCTAAGTATGTAAGAAACTGAAGTATCTGCTGATGTCCTGTCACTTCATCAGTCTGTCTGTTGTGTGGCCTTGGCGAGGCTGGACAGGTCATCTTGACAAGATGTTCCAGGAAGCCCAAGGCTGCATGTGATGTCATTGATGGCTCTACAGTCTCCATCTGTGAACACTGTTCTTTTGTTTTGTTGGTTTTTACTTTAAGCTATCACACAGATGTGACTCAAGAATGAAATGTATTAACTCAAATGTTGGAGATCGGAAGGTAATTATAGGTAACCTTGAAGATGTCACAGCAGCTGAGGTCATTTTGCTCATCTTGTCCTATAACCTTAGTAACATTTCAGTTGCTCTCTTTGTAAACCCAGATAGACCATAATCAAATTAGGTTCGTTAATATTCATTTTGAATGGAATATCCCTATTGAAATGTTTATAATTCTGGTGTAGTTTCTCAGCAGAGTCATTTACTATCATAATGGCTGACAAAGCTACCTACATCAGCTAACTTGCAAAAGGAACAAGAATTTGCTAAGTGGCAAGTATCTTGAATCTTGCTTGTTAACACCCAGAAATGGTGGTAGGAAAAAGGAAACTTTACAGAGTAGCAGAATTTCCTCCTGATCTTGAGTTTACACTGCACCAAACGTACACGCACATGTGTGCACACCTTCCTTCCATGAATTTAAGCAATGGTCACTTTCTCTCATGGTGTCACCACTCTAGAAGTAACTTGCTATTAGTTTCAGTGTTGATTCTAGTTTGAAAAGTTCATGCTGCAGGACTTCCTGTCTACCTCCACAGAATATTGCCCCACTGTTTGTTCAATGGCTCATTCTGTCACCTTCTATTTTTTATTTCTGTGTTGTTTGGGAAATGACTCAAGGTCTAACACAAAGTAATCATAGTGATCCAGACCTGCAACTCTGTGTCTCAACCAGGATTTATACCAACTAAGCTTAACGAACTAAGCGCACGCTTGTTTCTTAGCAGTTATTTGGATGAACAAAGACATCAACCTCTGCCTACCAAATGTATACGTCTTTAAAGCTAGTAGGAATATTATTCCATACAGACTTGCAGACCTTACTCTTCTTACAAATACAAAGTTTTGGAAAACATATAGAAACATTATTTTTTTTTTTCTTGTTGAAAACGTCTGAGTTCAGGTCCTATTTTTTATGTCTTCGGTTTAGATAAGGGTTAAGTTTTACTTAAAACAAAACAAAAAACCACATTCCTACCTGTATTTAAACGCTGAAAGTAAGACCAGAAGACACTGAAGAAATTACGAAGACACATGTTCCAGCCCTTAGGTAAGTAGTCTTCTTCTGAAAAGAAAAAATAAAGAATCAGGACATTGTTGTCAAAATGAAATATTTTATATTTTGTATGACAAAAATGAGAACCGAAACCCACCAGAATTTCCTACTCCAATGCTAGTTGTTTATAGAGAGAAAGAAAAGTGCCTTAATTATGTGTTTTAGGAAATATTTGCTACTGAGAGATAAGTCTGTGATCCAATGAAAACAGCTTACTTATCAAAACTAACAATTTGCTCAACCAGCTTGTCCTTACTGTGCCTACAAATCCAAATCTACTGTATCATAAACTCTAACCAGTTCCAATGAGTTCTCAACTTTTCAATACTAGATTTGCAACAATCCACTGTAAACTCTAAAAAACAAAAAAATACAACAATTAAAAAACCCCAAAACCAAAAAACCCTCTGACAATCTTCATATCATGCCTAGCATTCTGTGAAAGTGAGTTTTATATTTTCTACTGCTGATCTAAAGAAATCAGCACTAATTTACCCGCAATTTCATCATAAATTCTTTTAGGTGATCAATGATTATCCCAAGCTACATTTCAATTGTTTCTTTAGCTAGATAACTCTTTTCATCAACTACATAGACAGCTAAAATATTCACAAACTCAAAGTTTCTTCTAATACTCCATGCAGATACTGATTTCAAAGTAACATAGACCTCTTATGAAGGAAGCAACGATGAACTGATGAATACAGTTCAGAAAAGCTAAATCTCTTAGTAAGGTCATCGGGTATATATTATGATCTACTTTCAGGCTGCACATGTAAAGAGCCTGCCTAGATGCATGCCGAGGCTCCTAAATAAGATATTACTTCCTCTATAGATTCTTAATTTGCTTGTGTTCCCAGACTTTCAATTTCCTCATTAGTAAAATAGGGGTTAAGTATTGAATCACAAAGTTATGGGGTAGATCAAAGGGGGCTCATGTAGACAAAGATCCCAAGAATAATATCTAACATACAGTGCACATAAAATCACTGTTCTTAATTTATTTTCACATTGGGAGGAAAGCAGAATTTTAGTAAAGACTAAGGGCAAAAACACAAAATATTCAATGTTTCCTTAAATATTGTGAAACAGTACTTCCACTTTTAACTTCAGAACTACATAATTTAGTAGTTAGCTATGGCTATTTTCTGTGACATGTATTACATAGCATATAAACACTAAGGATTTGGATTTAAAACTGATTTGGAAGAAGTCTTTAAAAGTTCAAAATAAAAATTTGACCTTTTGCTCAGTAAACTTCAAAACCTTCTGTTTGATGTTATCGCGATTATTCAACATTAGAAAGAAACAGGTGCTGATATACTTTTGCATTTAAATTTAAAAATGATTTTTAGTGCTGGAATTTTATTTCTTTCCCTTTCTGTTCAATTTTATTCATCGACCTCTTTCCCTCAAATACCTACTAGTGCCCATACGTGCATGTGCGTGCACGCGCGCACACACACACACACACACACCCATCAGCCTTTCTTCCCTTTTATTCCTTCATGTCTCTGACTTCTACAGAATCTGTGCTTCGGCAGCCTGAACAGCAGCAATCTAACGACAGATTCCATCAAGCCCCTATCTGTTAGAACCTGCAGTGCTTGCATTTGGATTCGATGTCTAACAATAATGTGGTGTCTTATAAACATTAGTGAGGATGATTTTGCACTGGTCAGCAAAGGTAAAAAAAATAGGTGCTTTGGGAAAACAAATAAAACAGGAATTGGATCTGTCTCAATAAATTGCACAAATTGTAAATATCCCAAAGATGCAGTTGCTTACTCTGGCATAGGAAAATAAAGCTGACAATTACACTTTAGAAAGAATGGGTCAGTGAAACGATGGCTTACATTTTTCTATCTGATCATTGTTTTCCTAAGTGCAGAAATGCATTTGTTTGTTAACCAACTTTCTGTTTCGCCTACCTGCTCTGTTCTTCAGATATCACCTTTACAGTGTCAATTAAGATTTAAATTCAAGTCATGATTTATATTCAAGTATTTCTGATTCTGGTTTGATTTTGTGGATATATTTGTTCCATCCATTTAGACATATTATCCATAATATTTCTCAAACATTATAATTGATAACATTAAGGCACTTATAAATTATTACCTTGATTTATATACATTAAAATTTCATTTGATATCAAACAGTAATGAATATGTTACAATATATTTAGACATTGTATAGTGCTTCTAGCAATGTTTGCACTAAAACCTTAAAATTGCCATGTTTGGGGTTACATGGCCTCGGCAGACAGAGGAAAATGAAAATGAATTATTTCTGGCTCCAGGAAGGTCAAATTTGGTTTGATTATGCAGTACACACTCCTCTTTGGTTTTAGAGATCAGAACCTGACATTTTATGCAGGTTAGGGTCTGAACAGAGCTTTGTCTAATGGGGAAAGTGACAATCCTTTTCAGTTTTACAGGTACATGTTGTAATGAAGAAACTCTATGTACAGAAATTTGCCACTGTAGAATTGATAACTCAGGGCATTGTTTTGACATGATTATCTGAGTTATCACATAAGAGAATTTTTGCTCTCTTCACTGAATGGAAGAGCCTAATGTCTGCTCCTTAAACCTTCCCTCAGGGAAAATGTGGCCTTCTATTACTTTATTTACTGTTGTATAACTTTCAGCAAATGTAAATGTGGAAAGTGATTTTACTGCTGTATTTTAAGGTCCTCTTTCTGATTTTTGAATCCTTTCCAACATGTATTCTGAATCAACCTTTTTAATGTCTTTGTATCAGCATTTTTCATAAAATACAATGAAACACAGAGTCACAAAAAAAAGAAATGCAGTTCTGTTGTACAAGATTGGGTAATAAGTTAGTAAAGCTTACTGTTAACAATATTCTCTGTTCAATTAAAATATTAGGATATGTTTATAACAAAATTAAAAATGGGAAATTTGGGCCTAGTGCGATAGTGGTAGCCGCTAAAGTCCTCATCTTGAACGCGCTAGGGCCCCATATGGGCACCGGTTCTAACCCGGCGGCCCTGCTTCCCATTGAGCTCCTTGCCTGTGGCCTGGGAAAGCAGTCGAGGACTTCCCAAAGCTTTCGGACCCTGCACCCGCGTGGGAGACCTGGGAAAAGCTCCAGGCTCCTGACTTCGGATTGGCTAAGCTCCGGCTGTTGTGGCTGTTTGGGGAGTGAATCATTGGATGGAAGATCTTCCTCTCTGTCTTCCTCTCCGTATATCTGCCTTTCCAATAAAAATAAATAAAATCTTTTTTTTTTTTTTAAAGATTTTATTATTATTGGAAAGCCAGATATACAGAGAGGAGGAGAGACAGAGAGGAAGATCTTCCATCCGATGTTTCACTCCCCAAGTGAGCCGCAACGGGCCGGTGCGCGCCGATCCGAAGCCAGGAACCAGGAACCTCTTCCAGGTCTCCCACGTGGGTGCAGTGTCCCAATGCATTGGGCCGTCCTCAACTGCTTTTCCCAGGCCACAAGCAGGGAGCTGGATGGGAAGTGGAGCTGCCGGGATTAGAACCGGCGCCCATATGGGATCCCAGGGCGTTCAAGGCGAGGACTTTAGCCGCTAGGCCACGCCGCCGGGCCCAATAAAATCTTTTTTTAAAAAAGGGAAATTTTGCAATGTTGATTGTTAATAGTGCAATTAAATTTTCAGCAGAATTATTATCTTCACATAAGTTGGCATTTATAGAAGCAACTATACAATGCATGGAAATAGATTTTTTTTATAATTCACATATCTAGATTCATAATTAAAGTAAAAGGATAAGAAAATGCAATAAACATCCAGTGCATTGATGTCTGTTTCAGAAATGCACTTGTTTTTGCAAAACGAATGCTTTCACTAGGAACATTCTGAAGATCTATAACTTGGCTAATGTGTTTTAACTCTGTGTCCTGTGACTTTTCTCGTCTTTGAATCACCCTCATGTACTGCTAGGTGTTTTTATTTTCCTAAGAATCTTTTCCTAAAAATATAGCACACAAGGCCATATTTACATACAGTGCTCTTCGAGGAACGCAAATTTTATATGGACAAATGAAAACATCACTCCCAACTTCATGCACTTAATTCTAGTTCCATTTGTTGGTGAGTGATCATACATTCAATATTGCCCAGGACAGTCCCATTTCACACTTTCTGGTGAGTCCTAATTATTGATTATGTATCTGTGTGTGTTTTAATTGACAAGGTCACCTGATTTGGATCTGCTGAGACCTCCCCAGATGAGTGAGACTGATGCATTATAACACAAACTTGCACCCTTTTGGCTTTGGAATTTTCTCATTTTTCTCCCCTTTTATAATTACGCTTCCTATTTCCTGCAGTGGATAAACACTGACATGGATAAACACTGTTGTTGCTTGACCTTTGCCCAGATGTGATGGTAGGCAGAGGACACTGCAATGAGCAAATGAAGAAACTGCTGTTTGGATCAGCACTCACTTAAGAGGAAAGAGCATTTCTCCCTTCCTGTTATTTAGCCAAGCATTTACTTTGGGGATTTTCAAAGATTTAGCATCAGGGCTCCTGTCAGACAGTTGATGGTCATACACACATATCTAGAAAGCAAATACTTTGAAGTCAAAGGCCATAATTCATTGCATTTATTCCATACATGTTATTAATTTAAGGTGTGTTTTTCATTTCAAAAGGTCAGGAGATATCAGTTTGATAGCTCATTCTTGTTATACCTAATATTTTCTTTATTCCACATGCAAACACATCTAAGAGACCTACGGGGCAAAGGAAAATCACGTAGGTTGCCTGGACTTTGTTTAATGTGAAAGTCAAACTTAGCAGCTTTGCTTATCTAATTTTAAAGGGAAATTAAACGTCACAGGAAGTTTTGGTCTGCTGAGTGGACTTTCTGGCTTCATCACGGGAGGACAGAATTGATACAGAGGAGCTATGAGGAGTGACAGAAGAGATCATAGCAGTCTGACAATATCAACCCTTTATCTTACTCCTGTGTTGTGCCAGAGCTGTTTTATTCAGGTTTGGGAGAGGAAAATTTAGACATCTTTGTTCCAACTTCAAATTCATTAACATTATGCTGGTCACATTGCTTCATCATCGGGGGGAATATTTATACCATAGACAATGGCAAAAATTACAAATCAGCAAATTTACTTTTCCAGAGGACATGGGATATTCAAAATTTATTAGTGTAGCACTGGTTACACTCTAATACTCTGAATTCACTGTTTTAATACACTGCATGATATGCATGATTAAATTGTGGGAGAAGATGTCTATGTATCAGCCCCTATCATCTGCGAGTATTTTCTTTTCTGCAAGAGGAATCATTCCATTCATGTTTTGGATCCTACATTTCTCACTTATTAATGTATCTTAAAGTATCTTCCTAACTCTGCAAATACTTATTCAATTTATCTTATTTTGCACTACATCTGTTTTAAGGCTGTAACTTTTTTTTCAGCTCGTGCATTGAGCACTTTTTTCCTCGCTTTTACTTTTGTATTATACATATATGTGTACATATATACATACACACACATACATATAAAATACTGAAAGGTTTAGGTGTGTTTTAAATTTTGAAAGACGTTATTTGTACTCTTAAAAAGATGAGTAAAATTTAATTTTTTAAAAGATTTTATTATTATTTTTTTAAATTGAAAGTGTTACAGAGAGAAAGAAGGACATACAGAGGGAGGGAGGGAGGAGAAAGAGAAAGAGAGAGAGAGAAAGAGAGAGAGAGAGAGAGAGAGAGAGAAATGTTCCCTTCACTGGTTCATTCTCCAGATGGTCACAGTGACCCAGGCTGGGCCAGGCCAAAGGCAGCGTCAGGGGTCCCATCTGTGTCTCCCACATGGGCGGCAGAGGCACAAATACTTGAGCCATCTCCCACTGCGTTCCCATGTGCATTAGCAGAGAGTAGGATGGACAGTAGAGCAGCCAGAACTAAACCAGTGCTCACATGGGATGCTGGCAACACAGGTGGCATTTAACACACTGTGCACTCTGCACTACTCTGTGTGGATAGGATGAACGACTCATCTAAACCAACAGATGCTTGTTTTAAATAATGACAAAAGATGGTCTTCTTTTGCCGTTATTTCATATTAATTTCATATTAATGTTCCAAAAGCAAATGCTCACCATAATTTGAGAAAAATTCTTCAAATTAATTATATGACCATTTTGAAAGTACTCAGATAAGTTTTCTAGGTTGAACAATGTAAGTGGCTATACTTAGAATCTCTCCTGTTTCCCAGTCTCCATACTGTTTGCTGAATGCAGTATATCCATATTCAACTCCTCTACACTGCTGTGTTGAAAAGTTGTTGTGGAAACAATTAGCTATACAGAATTATGTTAGTACAATCGCTTTGGGATGTGGTGACCTGACCCTGTTAACTAATCCACAGAGTGAGGTGGAGTCCCAGAGAGGAACCTAATAAGGTTTCTTTAGCAATGTATTTCTATATGTGATTCAAAGTTTGAATCTGTAATCGGCACAGCCTGAGACTACAGATCAAGAGGGTGTTTATGTGTGATGATAACAACTAAACCAATAATTGTTTTTTGTTTACTTAGCAGAACCACGACTCCTGTGATTTTCTGTTTGGTCTCTTGGGACTAACCTCTACAGGGAATTCTTGAGCTCTCGGGTTCAGAGCTCAAGTGTATGTCGCGTGTAAATGCTGAATGACACAGAACAATGAGGTCTTGCAGTCCACCGGGAAGGAGTCCTGAACTCAGAATTAGTTGATTCTCAACAAGCCCTCTGAGAGACTCTCTGAGATGGAACAGTGACCCAATGCAGAGCTCTGTACTATAGAGAGACAGATTCATGGCTTCAAGTGGGAAGAATGATAGAAAGTTACCTTGTATCACAAAAGCTCTGGGAAACATTTCCCTGAAGAGGAGTTCTGAATATCACTTACAACTCTATAACTCGATTCTAAACAATAGCTTCTATGTTTCATGCTAAAAACAATGCTTCCTACACACCTTTATTGCCTGAAGTATATATACACAAAATCCATGCTGATGGAAATAAAAATATTTAATAAACGTGTTTTAATTTAGATTTTAGCATTCTATTCTCTTTTTAAAGGATTTTTAAATCAATGGACAGTATTGGATTAATGCCAGGTTCAGGGCTGGCATCTATTAAACACTTGATTGATGGGTGAATTGATTGATTCTGCCAACCAAGAAAAACAATAGCAGATATGGCTTCACTTAAGATGTCTTTCAAATAAGACAATCTGTTCCTGTAATATCACTTTTTTTACTTGTAATTGAAAATATCAGGTTTACTGTGGGGTGGGATTATTCCTGATTCAAAGGAAGTAAAAATTTCATAAATAACATCTCACTGCGAAAGTTACTTGAATAAGCATTGTGATTTGTTTTATCCTATTCATTAAATAACAGGGAAGATGAGACCTTCACTGATCCAAAAAATGGTATTTCCTATAAAGTTTTCTTAAAAACTGAGGTTAAAATGAGATTCATTTATACAAATGATTATTATTTTATCATGGCATTTATGTATTTAGCACAAATAACATGGCCCATGTAAATATATATTAGGGAACTGTTTTGTTTCCTAAGGTTCAGTGTATCTATACATCATTGGAAGTTAAAAATTAACTGAACAATTTAACAAATGGTACAAAATGAAAATGTATAATAAGCAGAAAGAATGATAGAGAGAAAATGAAAGCTGTATTTCTATGAAGAAAAAGTACCTGCAAAAATTGATTGGATCTGCTTGGTCTATTCCAGCTGGTGCCAGCACATCTCATATTATTTTGATGTGCTATAATCAAAACTTTGGAATATTTGGGGCATTCACCTAGGGCTCTTTCCTCTCCTTCTTTTACATAATTCTAATTTTATCTTGGTCTGACTTTAATTCTCTAGACTTGATTTTGGTAGTTGTATAAATAAGACTTGTTTTGTGGGGATGAAAATCCATTGTGAGATTTTAAGCAAGGGGAAGATCATGGTAAAATTTTCATTTTAGTATAAATTGTATTCAAGCATTTAGTATTGTAGAAATAGCCTGGATGTTGGCTGGGCATTTAAAAAGTCATGATGATGTTAGATGTGATGAGGTCTGGATGTAAAATCACAAGGAAAGAATGGGGAAAATAGAATGAACTAAGAATATGTAAGCAAGAATATTTACAAAACTAGGTTACCAACTAGAAATAAGAAATGAGAAAAGAATAGAATTCCAAGATGATTAGCAATTTTAAGAACAATATGAACTATTTTGGTTAGTTTTATTGAAGTTTTACTTTCCTCAGACACTATTACAAATGCCCACAACAGTGCTTTGGACATAAAGAACTCAAATTTACTAGAAAACAATCCATGAGTAGATGAGTTAGGTAACCCAAACGCCTAGTGATGCTGTGAATGAAGATGGGGCATTTAAAGCAGATATAGGGATGGGACATGTAGAAATGGGATAGTTTTAGAAATCTTAAGTTCAAGAGAACAAGGGAATATAAGATTAGAAATTCTTACTAGATATCTGGATACCCCCTGTGTAATAGGAGATGGTTTGCACCACAGAACTTAGGAATTCCTGGGGTATAGGATTGGGTAATGTCCTGGGTCTCATTCAGATAATCTTAGACAAACATGATGAACAGGAAGAGCGAAAGACAAAAGATAAATCTCCAAAGAATACTGATATTTAAGGTATATTTTGGCAGAATGGATTGCAAACGGAAGTGTTCCAGGAAGTAGAACTGTGGAATGCAGTTGATATTACAGAAATGTGCAATCTTTTTCAAAAGGGAAGCATAAATGATGTTGTTTAATATCTGTGACAGAACCAAGAAGAAAAATGTCACATGTGTGTTAATTAGGGGGCTAATTCATTTGTTGTGACATCCTCTTTCTGTTTAAGACCTTGTTCTTACCACCACATACCAGCTATTTCACAAGCGAAGGGCTGGGATTATAATGTTTTACTAGGTAGACATGGTTCCCGTCACCAAAGCTTTTTGTCTTTGAAATGAAGAAACAATCACTAGGAAAATGCAATGACACATTTTATCCATAAAAATTGGTATTATGCAATATATTCTAACAAGAAACACAGATTTAGAGGGAGGGAGCAACCAGATACACCACCTAGAGGGATTAAACTTTTTTTCCTCTAGATAAGTACCCTGTGGGCTGTGAGTTGAATCATGAGGAAGATCTGGCCATGTAGAGATTTGGTGAGACAGCAAATTAGTTGAGAAACAAATTAGTGCAACGGTCCTGAGACAGGCATGTGCTTGATGAGTTCCAGATAAAGAAAGATCACTGTGATCAAGGACCTTGTATTGAAGGAAACATGGGATAGCAGGTGAAGTCAAGCAAAGTTAGAAGTCACACGTCAGGTGGGGGACAGTGACAAGCTTGTCTTCCTGCTGTTGACAATCCGTGCCTGAAAAATCATCTCAGGCATAATACTGATCAGTATCTTACCTCACTAATTATAAAATAATCTGTACTATGTCCACTCTCTTAGGACTCCCTTTTATCTCAGAGGCAGCTGAGAGAGAGATGTTCATGGGGAAGCCTGTGGCTTCCAGAATTGTGTACTCGCCCTAAAAGGAACAGCTTTAAAGCAAGGAGAGAATTGCCAAGTCCTGGTGCAAGAGAGAGTGTGTTTGGTAATAGATTACCTCTCTTGGTGAATCAAGCAGACTGCAGGACTCAGGACTCCCTTCCTCTCGTACTATTGCCTTCCAGGCTATCCTATCCAGACAAGGTTCACACATATTATTTGTTTCCTTTTGACTGTTAACTGTTGCACACTAAATTTTAAGCAATCCCAAAGGAATCCAATGGCCTACTTCTTTCATCACTTTTTATAGAGCTTTCATCACTTTTTAAAAGATGTCTCAGAAACAGATGCATACGTAGTAACTGAACAACTGACAGTAAGATCAGATTATGCAAGTTTGGAGGAGAGAGAAAAGAGGGCCTGGGAGTAAGAAAAATGAAAAAGAATCATGTTCCGGAACACACAAAATCTAGGCATATATTCCTGGGATGAAAAAGAGACCCTGAGTTGGAAAATACTTTGTCTTTAGTGTCCACACAAATCAGATAGAAGTGCAGAGCCTGTGCTAACTAAAATCCTTACAGAGACTCTACTGCACCCACCCTTTTGGCATTCTAAGCCTCATCATCAATGGCATTAATGTCATGTTTTCTGCCTATTAAATTTAGAAAAGAATTGTTCTGTCTACCTGGCTTTGTGTTTAATACAGGTATATCTTACTTGTCAAATTGCTTTTTGGGTTAAGAATTTTTTTAAACCCTGCTTTTATTTATTATCTTATTACATTTTTAACTGTTGATGTTTATTTTTTATTTGACATTCAATGAATTTTCTCTGGGTCTGCCTTTTTAGTACTGGCTGATGTTTTATAACATATTGATTCCCAATATTTTAAACTGACCTGCTGTTGATATGAGGATCACACTGGGAAGTAAGATGTTTACATCTCACTATGAATAGCAGATAAGCGAAATAATAAAGGTTGTCAGAAGCTGAGGAACAAAGTAAGCCAAGTTCTTGTTTGCTCTCAAGGATATATTGCTATTGAGCTTGGAACCTGCTAACTTCATAATGCACAGAATGAAGTTGTTATGGGCAGGAAGGCTTCAGAACACTGGAGAAAAATTTACAGAATTACTATTCAAAATGGAGTGCTTAATATTCGTTCATCAGAATGTATTTTATTGAAAATAAAAACCATACTATATCAGGCTTTAGAGAAAGCCTGCATTAGTCCTTATCTCTGCATTCTAGTTTCACAGCCTGACCTTGAATAAGTCAGTTAGCCTGTTGGTACTCACCAGCACCAACATATTAAACTGCAATAGTAATAACAAATGTATGATTGCTACAGGGAGCAAGAGATACAATGCAAATAAGAGTTGTGAACATTGCCTGGGTCATAATAAATATGCAATAAATGTTAGCTATTGTTATTACTTTTATAATGAGTCACAAGAGAATTGTTTATGTAAAATTCAATAAGAAGAGGCATATTAATTTAACCTTATTTCTGTATTTTTCTTTTGAAATGAGCAGCACAGTTAACTCATAGAATATCGTTAATTGCCTAATTGTTATGATTCAAGAACTGGCACTAAACATACCTCAGTTTTTCAGGTAAAATTGTGTTGCCTCCTTCATTCTCTCAAAGAACTTAGTTTGTAATCTTTTTAGGCAATTACTGCTATATATTATGTTTTATCTACATGTCTGCTATATATTTTATTTTATCTATGTATCTGCTTCCCCAAGTGGAATGTTGGCTCCTTAAGGGCAAAGGCAATATTTTATTCTTTTTTTAAGATTTATTTATTTCTATTGCAAAGTCAGATATATAGAGAGAGGAAGAGACACAGAGAGGAAGATCTTTCGTTCATTGATACACTACCCAAGTGGCCGCAACAGCCGGAACTGCGCCAATCCAAAGCCTGGAGCCAGGGACTTCTTTCAGGTCTCCCACATGGGTTCAGGGTCCCAAGCCCTTGGGCCGTCCACTACTGCCTTCTCAGGCCAAAAGCAGAGAGGTGTATAAGAAGGGGCGCTGCTAGGATTAGAACTGGCGCCCAGACGGGATCCTGCTGCTTTCAAGGTGAGGATTTTAACCAAGGTGAGGACTTTAACTTTATTCTTGCTTTTGCCTAAGAAGAGGGCTTGGCAAAGTGTAGTTACTCATTAGATTTTTGTTGAGCAAAGGATGCCTGTGTGTAGCACTAATATTGTGCTTAATCAGACTAACATTTTCTTTCCAGAACCTCTTGTCATTATTAAGCACTCTTTTCAATTGCTCTATTAAGAAATGGCTTAAAGTTTTTAAAATTATGTTTACTACAATAATAAACTTTAAGATAAAAAGAATGGTTTGCTTAGGTGTGTTTTGGAGTTCCTTTCAAATAAATACTGATTCTAATTTTGATCCTAGTATGAACTATATGAATTTCTTATCAAATATCTTGTAATTTTTTCATGTTAAATCTGTTTTATGTCTCTTAAAATAATTCTGAAATTCAGTTTTAAAGAAAAGAACAGTTAACTATCCCTTCTCTAAATCTATGTTAAATACTGTTACTTCTAAGTGTCCAGCTGATTTGAACAACACAGGATAGACAGTGGCTTAGGAAAGAGATCAGTGGAAAACATCTGAAACACTTGCCATTTCCAAAAGAGGCGAGTTGATCAGGGTGAGGGTCAAACCCGCCAAACGATCTTGCTATACACATCACTTCTAATGGACAATTCCAGCCAGAGTCTGCCCTTGTCCATGGAGAACCAGAAAAACCAATAATTTGAACCTAATTTCATCCATTCATTGACTAATACTGATCTTAAGAAATTGCTAATTATATATGGTTTGCATGAGATTCTATGCCATTGGCTTAAAAAGCAAATATCCCCTTTTGTTTTACAGGTCAAATGGCATCTGTATCCGTACATAGAAGAAAAAAAAAAGCTGCTATTAGCATCCTTCCAAAACTCTTTCTTGTCCTGGAGGGTTTTTTTTTTCAAAAGCATATTTTAAGGACTTATCTCACATCAAAAGTGAAATGCCCCACCAACAGATAAAGGTTTTTGTACATAACTGCGATGGTCACGTTTTTAGGAGACCCCAATCTTCAAAAAGAGACAATCCATGCTTCTGATGTTCAGTTGCTTATGCTCCAAGGTAGAAAGAATAAAAGAACTTTCTCACATAACAGAAGAAATCCATATGCATACAAAGACATCAGTATTATTGTGCCTAGTTAAAATACATACATATATATGTATAAAAATGTACATTTAGGCTAATACTAGTTAGATTCATATTGACTTTATTCAGTGTTTGATTTCCAGCTGTTTTTCTTCTGTGCATTCTGATTAATGTCATTGTCATTAGATTTTATGCTTCTGAAAGAGTCTTTCAGTTAACCTAGTCACAAGTCACTAGTCCATGTTTTTGGAGCAGTCTCTATTGTTATCTGATCTACTCACTAAAATTCTATGGGCAGATAAAGACCATGAAAGAAGAATAAAAGTAATGATAGCATTTAGGGCTTTTCAAATAAAAAAACTCCTTACAATAGTTCTACAGCTTTTGAACTGTTTTATTTGTTCTGTATTAACACATATTTTCAAGCTCTTCAACTTCCGAGAAAATGAATTAAAAGGGATAGGCTTTCTTGATTGGTATGTGAGAAGCCCCACGGAATGTGCAATACAAAAAGCTACATAGGCAAAATGTTTTATGAGCATGTTTAAAAGGGGAATCTATGAAGCCATTTCTATATGCTCCTGATTGCTGGCTTGTGTGCTGTGAAGAACAAAACTTCAACTCAAAATGCAAATCCTACAGGAATCGTAAAAACGCACAACCCAACCCTGCTATCACAGTAATTAAGATTTTGCAAAGTAAAATTATTTTCTTCAATTTTTCCTTCTCTCTCTTTATCTCCCTCTATTTTTTGTAAGCAAAAGAGAAAAAAAAAAGAAAAGAAAAAAGAGGCAATTTAATGGATCTAACAATTTTGGGATGTATTTCAGTTAAGGATGTTATAGGTAAAATTTATGCCACATTTTAAAAAAAATTCCTATTTTGGTACATATTAAGGTCCTCCCTTAATTAAGCCTTCTGGGGTTTCATTGATCTCATTTTAAACCAAGCTCAGCACAATTAGACACATGAGGAGATGTGAGATAAACGCCATATACAGAAACATTCTAGATGCAGGCGGTTCATCCTGCAAGGCCCTGGATTTTCTTTTTCCATTTTTAAAAACCTGGGCTCAAATAAAGAAAAAAAATTGATTATTTTCAGCTTGTCATACAT
This sequence comes from Ochotona princeps, assembly GCF_030435755.1. Classification (NCBI taxonomy): domain Eukaryota; kingdom Metazoa; phylum Chordata; class Mammalia; order Lagomorpha; family Ochotonidae; genus Ochotona; species Ochotona princeps. The sequence goes on along the minus strand of NC_080858.1, from coordinate 14,603,417 downwards.
CTCATTTGGAATGGGTCAGAGCTCCCCATTCACAATTACCACTAGTTAATCTTATCAGAGAAAAATTCAATTACATTTATCAAGGTTATTCCATAGACTCAAGCTATTGCCTTAAAAAAATGGATTTCAGTGCTAAGAATGTTAGCATTGTGTTCCCTCAATTTTAAAATAAAAATAAAAATAAATAATTAAATCTTGCTTTCACATCCATATTATTAATATCTGGTTGTAACAGCGTAATATTTGACAGCTTTGTAAAAAGGATTATTAATACATAGATTATGGAAGTTTAGGAGAGAGGCTCATAACTGTTAATAGACTTCAATTCTCAGCCTACACTGACATTTTAAAAAATCTAGTTTCAAATTTGATAACAGATTACCAGCTAGGCTGGAAGCCAACCACCTGATTAAGGCAATTTAAATGCTTGCAAAGTGGTGAGATTAAAATCAAATAAGTGCCGATTTTTTTTTTCCTGCTTCACTTATCTTTCCCTGGATTCGTTCCTTAACTACCAGGTGGTGGAGGACTCTGGGTAATTTTCCTCTGCGCCAATTACCCCAGGATGGTTTTTAGGGTGAAGCAGAATAATTACTGCACTATCAATCCAAAATGGGCTGCTTAATGTGTTTAAGAGAGATTTTGAGCCTTAGTGGGGAGGCTGCCTGAAGCGTGCTCTGCTCGCAGTGCCAAAGCCCACTCGGCCCACTCGGATAGTTAACCGTTCCCTGCGAAGGCAGCACACACCCAAGGTGAAAGAAAACAAGGTAAACTCCCGGGAAGCCGTGGGAAAGTTAATGAGCTGCTTCCAATGTGTGGCAGGCTGCAGTCGCAGGTGGCTGACAAAGCTAGGCAGGTTAAGAAAATAATATTTATCATCCAGCTGCCAGGACTGTCTTTATCAAAACTCTTTCTAAAATCCATACAAGAAGAAGAAAAACGGGCTTGAAGAAAAAAAAAAATTTTTTGAAGAGAAACAAAAACAAAATACTCCAAGCAGCTGTGATTCAAATGCTCTACCCTGGCTGATGGGTTAGAAAGAAAGCGGGAGAGGGCGATTGAATCTGACAGCAATTTTTCAACCTTTTCCTGCAAATAAAACGGAAAAATAACCAACAACTAAAGCAGATGATTTACTTAAAAATTAAAAATAAGCTGCGATTTTGAAATGACACTACCAAAATCTATTTTGTAGCAATCTCAGATTAAGTAACAGTTTCCATCTGTTGAGCCTGCTCTGTATTTCCTTAATTATTATTTGAATGCAAATTTTGAGTTGTAGCCAGTTTGTCCAAAGAAGCGCAATGCCAATTTAAAATAAAAATGAAGGACTTGTTTATCTGTAAAGGGGCTGCTACCATTGTCTTCATGGAGTTCGTTCTTTATAATGGCTTTTAGGTACTCCATGCCATCTCTTTCTTTGGTGTGGTGAGAGTTTTTAAAAATTATTTAATCAAATCCTGATTTACGATGTAGCTTAACAGATGGTTTGTGATCAGGCAAGTGGAAGTGTTGTTTTGTTTTGGAGAATTCATTTGAGATGGTGTGGGGCGTGTGTGCATGCGTGTGTGCACGCTGCTCGTGTGTCATGATGTTCCTGCTTCCACGCCTGCACATCCCCACTGTGTGTGAACCTGGGAGTCGGAGTTTCTGAATGCTGACCCCCATCGGGGAGCATTCCATGGGAAACTGATTTATCAGCGAAAGCACTTCTGGCTCCTTACTTTGGTAATCAGCTTCATCTGCGAGGGGAGCGAGAGCTAAGTGGGAATCAAGGCAAATGCACGCTGTCCTGTGTTCTAAGTACACGTGTTTAAACTACATGTTGGAAAGAATATCATGAACTTCATATTGGTAGGAAATGAACTCCTATCCGTTCTGACAGATGCTCTGGCTTATAGAGAAAAGTGCTCTGTGAGGCTCACACACACAACCCATTTAAGATTATCACATTAAACCATATTTACTTCAGAGGTCTGTAATAATTACAGATGCACTTGAAAATCCCCAGGACTTTGGCTGCTGCGTCACAGATTTATACTCAAACATTTTCATTTGATGTGCAAAGTGAGAAGTACTCTTTAGTGGCAAGACAATTATCTGATTCTACTAATAAATGACTGCACTAGTAGTCATTTTTAATTGAACAATTATAGGATATTGCACTGTCAGTTGATTATGCAAGTCATTTCATAAATGTCAAAAATCTCTTTAAATGAATTATGAAGTTCCAAAATAACTGCGGCAATCAGCCAGCAATAACACAATAATCTGTTTACCCTGTTGTCAGCCGAACTCTCGCCATCTCGTCGAGGGGAAGCGGCTAAGAGGAAAAGCAGAGCTCAGAGGAGGGAGCCCTTTTTAAAGGATTATACTTAGCTTGAGCTCAAGCCACCACCTAAACTTTGATTAGCACAGATTTGGAGTATTCTCAAGAGCTTGGTTATGGATAAAATGTCTCATAAAATTAAAGTTATCCTATACAGGCAGACATTGCAATCAAATGTGTCTGTACCGCATGTTGAACATTTAAAAAAATTTTTTTTAAATAGGTTGATGCAGGGGCTGACTCAATGCTCACTAGGAATGTGTATTTCTCAATTTACTGAAGTTGGTTCACTCCCAATCTCTGTCTTTCCTTCCAATTACACTAGAGTTAAATTTCCTAAATACTTCTTCAACATCGATCACATTTTATTTCAAAAACATACCAAGGGCATGTGTCATTCTTCCTGGCACACAGCAGGTAGGATGCTGCCGTGTTGTGTTCCGCTTCTTGTCCTGTCACTATTGGCATGAAAAGCATGTGGACACATGTCTGGATATTTGACTGCTACGTCTTCACCTAGTAAGAGAGAAAAGACAGAATAATTTTCATTAAAGGAGTCTTCCAATCACATAAGTTGCAAGCAAAATTGTAAATGGCTTCAGATAAAGGTATTATCTAAAAATGTATTTGTGGATAAAAATCTGTAAAGTAGGGAATAATACCTTGACTTGCTATTTCATCACTTTTGAACTTCCTAGTTCAAACTCTTTGGAAGGGGACCTACTTACTAATTTTACCTTGGAACTGTCTGAGAAGTCATGACTTCACTGTCCCTCAGCTTACACACGTGGAAGGCACAGAATAACGCCTTAATTGTGGTTTTCACACTGTCCTATCATCGGTGGATTATAACAATGAGGGCAAATGTCTTGCTTCCGACAAATACTCTGTGCTGTTTCCTTTAGCAGGCCCTTTTTTATACCATAAATATTTCCCAATCTCTGGGAAGTCACAAGAAGTCCATCCAAAGTGAATTGTACAACAGGAAAAAAACATACTTAGTAAGACAGGCAAACTACTAAAAAGTACAGAATACTGATGATCCAAGAGTAGTTATAGATAAGATTGAATGATATCCTTATTTCTGACTAGAACAGCCCAACTACCCATGATCTTTGAACTCTCCATCATGGTCAGCACTGGCAGTATAGGCAGAGAAAACTCAAAGGAGTGAAGAAAAACCTTGTATCTGGAGAAAGCAGAAAGAGAAAGGAAAAAACTAAACACCAATGTGAGCCCATAGTAGTGAGAGATGACATTGAGCTGGCTGAGTGGGTCTGCAGATGACAGGCGTCCTAACCTTTGCTGTCCTGTTAATTCATCCAGTATGTTCCTATATTTTCACAAATTGCTTTACAAAATGACCACTGTCCTAGCAAATTCTTTTGAAATGAATTGCTTAAACTGCTATTTGCAAGGTTATATACATGTGGATGAAAGATACTACACCTAACACGTTTCCTGTTTATCCATAATTTTTTTTTAAAGATTTATTCATTTTATTACAGCCAGATATACACAGAGGAGAGACAGAGAGGAAGATCTTCCATCCGATGATTCACTCCCCAAGTGAGCCACACCGGGCCGATGCACGCCGATCCGAAGCCAGGAACCAGGAACCTCTTCCAGGTCTCCCACGCGGGTGCAGGGTCCCAATGCATTGGGCCGTCCTCAACTGCTTTCCCAGGCCACAAGCAGGGAGCTGGATGGGAAGTGGAGCTACTGGGATTAGAACCAGCGCCCATATGGGATCCCGGGGCCTTCAAGGCGAGGACTCTAGCCGCTAGGCCACGCCGCCGGGCCCTATCCATAATTTTTTTTCAAGTGCTAGTTGGTTAACACTTACTGTACAACATAATAATAAATAATACTTTATAAATGAATATAACATGGAATATCAACAAAGCTTTCTTTCTGGAATCAAAATGTAATTACACTTTTCCTTACTGACATTTGGAAGTTGAGCAGTGCGAGTATCTACACATTACCTGCACATATTCTTACATTCGTGTGTGGATATATTGCAAATATACATATGGGTACATAAAAATGCATACATTGGTTCTGGTTCATATCCAGGCTGCCCCACTTCCAAGCCAGCTCCCTGCCTGTGGCCTGAGAAAGCAGTCAAGGACACCTGAAGGCACTGGGACCCTGCACTCACGAGGGAGACCTGGAAGAAGCCCTGGTTCCTGGCTTCGAATTGACTCAGCTCTGGCTGTTGCGGCCAGTTGGGAAGTGAAACAGTGGATGGAAGATTTTCCTCTCTGTCTCTCCTCTCTGTAAATCTGACTTTCCAATAAATATAAAAATAAATCTTTTAAAAATTGCCTCCATTTAATATCTGGAATAAATAATTTATTTAGCAAAAGTAAGCATTTCTGCACTGGATAATTTTAAAATACCAATTCATTCAATCGTGACCGACTAAAAAGTATGCATTATAATTATTTTTGTCATCTAATACTTTACTTTTTCATGGTAAGCTGATGATGATGTTAATATACAGAGAGCAGAATCAATGTAGTTCTTAGACAAAATTCTGAAAATTCAAAGATAGTTCTTTCCTCCTTCCCTCTTTTCTCTTTCTCATTACCCTGTCCCCATTTTCTTTTTCAGCATTTCAAGTAACATTTTTAATGTACATTTTACACTCAAGGGATAAATGGGATTAATGTTTCAACAAAGAATTTAACCAGTAAAAAGCAAACAGACTGTACTTCAGCAGGGCGCTAAGTAATGAATATATTCAAAATCAAATGAAAAGTTGACTATTTTACCCATATGCAGAGAATGTTCAAACAATTACAATCATTACTTATAATATTATTAAGTATAGTTTGATACAGTTATAAGCAAACTGGGCAAGTTATTAACAGTTTTCTGATACAGGGGCTTTTTTTCCTTTTTTAAATTTTAGTACCCACATATACAGAACAGGCAGTAATTATGTTTTCGTATCTGCCTCATTTCACTCAAAATGAGGTCCTCCAGTTGCATCCATTTTACTGTGACAGGATTTCATTATTTCCTAAGACTGCCATAGTATTTTTTTTAACACCTTCCTTTTCATCTTTGGAAGTCTTTCTCCTTTTTTTAAGTTAATCTAGCCAAAGTTCTGTTCATTTGGTTTATTGTTTCACAAAAGAAATTATTTGCTTTGTTTGTACTGGTATGTTATCTAAATGTTGTTAATTTCCACTCTGATCTTGTTACATATTTTACATACTTATTTTGCACCTGATTTGTTTTTATTATTCCAGTTCCTTTGGGTGAATTATTATGTATATTGCATTTGAAATCTTTGGATTTCTTCCAAGAACTCAATATATGTCCCTACATTTCCTCTGGACTTCTTAAGTTTCTGCTCATAAACTTAAATGTCAATGATCAGAATCCTTACATGACTACAACACGTTATGGTGATGATCTCTGATCATGTCACTATGCTTTTTGGCCTCCTGTGTCAGGATATCCATACCTCTCCCAAGATTGGGCTTTTCAGCTATTATTTCATTGAGTAGGTTTTTTATAACCTTTCTCCTTTCTTCTTCATCCTTGACTCTGAACATTCAAATATTTGGTTACTGATTTCTTCAAGGACTCAGATGCTTCATGAGTCTACCTCTTGCTCTTTTTATTAGAAGTCAGATTTAGAGAGAGAATGAGAGATGGTGAGAAAGAGCCCCCATCTGCTGGTTCACTCTCCAAGTGGCTGCAATGACCGGAGCTCAGCAAAAGCCAGAAGCCAGGAACTTCTTCCAGGTCTCCCATGTGGATGCAGGATCCCAAAGCTTTGAGCCATCCTTGACTGCTTTCCCAGGCTACAATGAGAGAGCTGGGTGAGAAGTGGAGTAGCCGGGATTAGAACCAGTACCCATGTGAGATTCCACTGCATGCAAGGCAAGGACTTTAGCCACTGGGCTACTGTGTCAGGTCCTCTGAGATATTTTATCGAAACTGATTTTTTTATGTTCAAATATTCCTTGTTTTGCTTGATCTCACCAGTTTTTGAGACTTCGAAACTCCTTTCCAAGGTATCTGTTTTATTCTTTTAAGATTTTCACTTCTTTGCACAATTTCTCATTTCTGACATGCATTATTTTCCTAATTTTATGGAACTACTTATTTATATTATTTTATATATGATTAAGCTTTCCTATAAAAACTACCTCTGAATTCTTTGTGAGGTATGTTATTCATATTCTTCCCAATGTTAAAAGAATCATAGCGAAAATGCCTTTTTGCTCAGTTTTCAAAATATTTTTCTAAAGTGGATATTCCTACCATCAAATTGCTCCACCATGTCTAAATAATAGTTTTGGGGGCCCGGCAGCCATGGCCTAGCGGCTAGAGTCCTCGCCTTGAACGCCCCGGGATCCCATATGGGCGCCGGTTCTAATCCCGGCAGCTCCACTTCCCATCCAGCTCCCTGCTTGTGGCCTGGGAAAGCAGTTGAGGACGGCTCAATGCATTGGGACCCTGCACCCGCGTGGGAGACCCGGAAGAGGTTCCTGGTTCCCAGCTTCGGATTGGCGCGCACCTGCCCGTTGCGGCTCACTTGGGGAGTAAACCATCGGACGGAAGATCTTCCTCTCTGTCTCTCCTCCTCTCTATATCTGGCTGTAATAAAATGAATAAATCTTTAAAAAAAAAAATAATAGTTTTGGAAGATGACGATATGATACCAGCATTTGCTCTATGCCTACATCTTCCTCTACCTTTTGTTTATATAGCAGGACACTGGAGACAGGATAATTTTGAAAGAAGAGAAATTTATATAGTTCATAGTTTTGGAGGCTGGAAGGTGCAAGATTAGACATTAGCACCTTCTAGGCTTGATAAAAGCAAAGAACAATATGGAATTCATGAGAAACAAGGACCAAAGTATATGAAGCTTCCTTGAAGGTCTGCTGTCACGAGAGCAAATCTATTATCGCAAAAATAATCTGAGTGAGTTTTGTCAGGTACAAACCACATATATGTTTTATAGATTTATATGTTATTACTATAATCCAAATGTAAAACATTTAAAGATTTTACGGTGTGTGTGTGTGTGTGTGTGTGTGTGTGTTTACATCCAGCCCTTTGTTTTAGTGAGTTCTACATCCATGGATTCAACCAAGTGAAGGTCTAAAATATTCAAGAAAAGAAATTGCATTGTGCAAGATATGCAAAGAAAAACAGTTGTTTTGGTCATTATTCCTTAAATTATACAATATAACAACCATTTACACACTATTTACATTTTATTTGGTATTACAAGGTAGGAATTATTCAAATGAAAAGGGGGAGTGCATAGGTTATATGAAAATATCATACTATATTATGTTACTTGGAAATCCACAGACTTTGGATGTAACAGAGCTTAGAACCAATCCTCCATAACTCAAAGGAAAGTGCATGCAGGCACATACACACACACACTCACACAAACATATTGCATTATTATCCTCATGGTACAATGAGCAAATTACCTTGCAACATGCTCAAGAGGCTTGACTAAACTTGCATGAAGGAGCACTCTGGCAGATGGTGACATTTTCAAACCTGACTCTTTCTGAACCTACATTCATCATTGTATCATTTGAAAAAGATACAATGTTTTCTACTACTTGGAGTAAAGGCCTGGTGATATTTAATGTATGGAAGCACAAAATATGCTATCTATAAAAGCATAAGATAAAATGTAAAAACATTACCACATATAGAGAACATAGGTAACAGCATTTTAATAGTTGGGAGCTAACAGCCAAGGCAATGTTTGAGTAGATTTAGAAAAGCTAAAGTCTTTATTTGCTAGTAATTTGAGAAGTTGTTGATCAGTCATACAAACAGACAAAATTGTTTCACACACTTATTAAAATTTATGTGACTGCTGTTTCCTGATATAAGTAACTACTATATATTCAACATGTTTAATCCTCATAGTAAAGGACCTGTGTGCGGTTAATATCATTATCCCATTTTAAAGATGACAAAATTGGCACTCAGAGAGTTCCCCAAGGTGGCAAGTTGGGGTTACAGTGGAGAGAGGATTTGAATTCAGAACAATGGCCCAGATCCTTATTTCCTTACCACTTAAACAGATTCAGATGATACGGCTGAGTATTACCCTGCACAGGAATCATTTCCTACTTGAAATGCCTCCATTCAAAAAAAAATCAAATGTGACTCTCACATTCTATTGGTAGTCATATAGAGCCTTATTCCTTCCAGCAATGCAAGTGCAGCCTGCTCCTTTCCATTTCCGCTAGGTCTCTAAGATACCATCCCTAAGGACCTCGTCATTATCTCTTACCATGTTGTTAAAGTAGCGAGAAGCTTTCAAGGTTTCTCAATCACACTTTATCAGAATTCTTGTTAGAAAGCACACATAATGCTCTAGGGCATTGTAACCCTAGTGGGAATTTTCTGACTTCCCAAATTTCAGAATAAATAGATTTTCATTGCACCATCACAGTAAAAGTGGGAAAGAGTGATCCTATGGCAGCTCCCACTCATCTGAGTCTTCTGTCCCTGTTTCACTTCAGCTCTCATCTGTTCCATAAAAATTCTGCTTGTTCTTAATTGTATCATCAATATCCCAGAGGATCGGTAGACTATTTCAAGCAAGCTCTAAGTAGGAGAGCATGAGAATGAGGACGAACAGAACAAGAATCAAGGTGATTCTGGTGAGACCTCCATCACAGGCAGGTGGATGAGTGGTGGAGGCTATTTCCTGGGGCTGCAAGTTACATACACCTATCCTTCATCTTGCTGCTCTCGTTGCTAGAAACAAATAAAGCAGCAATGATTTTTAATGTCTCCCCTAAGCGTTTTCTGTTTTCTATTCTCAAGGACACACACACACACTTCTACCACAAAATGTCCAATTGAGATTTCCTGCTGTTTCCAACCAATAGAACTACACTTGATTAATTCACCCAACAGAAAAGATTTTTTTTTTGTTTTTAATGATACCTTTGTAAGGAGTATATATAAAAAACTACTCATATAATGCCATTCTTGTGTAAACACCCCGATTGTTTAAAGTATTGCCTTTATAGGAGTTTTTGTCCTCGTTCCTCAGCTACTTATCTATGACAAAAAAAAACCAACCCCATAACTCATGACAAATTTAATTTAAAGATTATAGTAATATAATTAGCACTAAGGAAGAAGATAATCGACATTGAGAGTTCCTGGAGATACACTTGTCTCCAAATATCAGGCTTTCCTCATTTATGTCACTGATGATGGGACAAATCCTCTTCATTTCTTTGTCAGTGATATCAGTTGTGTTTATCAATTTCAAGTTTATATGTGCATCTTCCCACTTTCCTATCACTCTGCTGGGTAAGTGATGCTAACGTGTGTCTCCAGTGGAGTAGACAGGTGAATTTCCCAGCTGGGTAACATTATGGTCTATGTGCTCGTTCACTGCTACGGCCCCTCCCTCTATGAAGTTTACACTCAACATGGAGAAAGCACAGAAAACTTCGTCACAGATCATTCCTTATCATGACTCTTTTTTCCTTCTCCTTCCTTGCTTTCTTCATGTTTTTCTTTTTATCACTACCTTATACATGTCTTCACATATTAAGAAAGAAAAAGGAGACTGTCACACTCGCTCAAAGAAAAAAAAAACTAATAAATCATACTGCATCGCTTCTGGGTTAGTCATAAATAAATATACAAGTCTATCACATTTATGTTCTAATATTGTATTTTATACTACTATTTTCTAGCTGGAGACTGCAGGAAGCTAATGGAAACAAAATGAGTTGTCCAAAGAAACGGACAAGAATTAAAACATTGGTGGTGACTGAAAAATTGAGCATTGGTTGTACGAGTAAGGATGAATATCAGTAAGTATTCACAGTACATAAATTATACCACATTATTAATAATAATGGATGCAAAATCAAAGCAAATGGCAGCACAATAATATTTTTGTGTGTTGATGTTACAGAGTGAGAGTAAACGTGTATAGCTACGGGCCTGGCAGCGTGGCCTAGCGGCTAAAGTCCTTGCCTTGAACGCCCCGGGATCCCATATGGGCGCCAGTTCTAATCCACTTCCCATCCAGCTCCCTGACTGTGGCCTGGGTAACCAGTCGAGGACGACCCAAAGCTTGGGGACACTGTACCCATGTGGGAGACCTGGAAGAGGTTCCTGGTTCCCGGCATCGGATTGGCACGCACCAACCCGTTGTGGCTCACTTGGGGAGTGAATCATCGGACGGAAGATCTTCCTCTCTATCTCTCCTCCTCTCTGTATATCTGACTTTGTAATGAAAATAAATCTTTAAAAAAAAGTATATAGCTACAATTTAAGAGTTTTCCATTCACAAAACCAACATAACACTAGATGTTTACATAACTTGGCATTCTAAGATGTGAGGGTATATCACAAAGCCTCAAGAAACAATGTACAGTTGTAACAATACATGTGGTACGCAAACCTGAGTACTGGTTCTGTAAACTTTTGACCAGTTATTTTGCCTCTGATCATCTCCAGGGAGCTATTCCTTTGGAGCGGACCCACTGATCCAGCTGATTCATTCCATCTTTGACCTGTGCAAGTCCTAGTGAGCTCCCTGGATCCAGCTTCCACATCTACCACCTGCAGACATCTTCAACCATCAGCACTGGTGTGGACCTTGGGCAGTTCATGGCTCATACTCACTGACCTGGGTAGGGGATGGTCCTAGCTTGGGTTCTGTTGCCCATGTGATTGCCCCCTTTCTCCTCGTTAGCACATCCTGGAATTTTTCTCCCCAGCTCCAGGCTCAGTCTTTAACTGATTCAGGGAAGATGGGCAAAATGTTGATGTAGAGACACTACTGGAAGGAACTGAATAGCCTTATGTTGAGAGGAGGTTAGAGGGAGAACACTGCTTGAGAATGGACTAGATAATGGTCCTCACAGAGCAATGATGTAGGGACTAGAAACTTCAGCAAGAGAGATGAAACGTCTGATGGCTAAGTGCCTGGAATGACATATCGCACATGTGCATGTAAAAAGCATATACATATTCACATACATTGGTATTCTGATACTTTAAAAAGGCATTTTTAGGAGAATATGAACAGCTAGAGATGTAATTATTAGAGACAATATATTAAGGCACATAAAAATGTGATCTCTGGAGATGTGGAGGTTAAAAACATCTCATGCTTTAGACCTGTCTATCTGGAAATGTTCCTTTTTATCTAACGACAACTCCAAGTAATAGTGAAACTTTCCATGTAGGTATGAGAAAGGGAGGGAGGGAGAGAGAGAGCAAGAGAGAGAGAGAGAGAGAGAGAGATCCCCAAGGAGCAGACAGCTAATTGATATTTATATTCTTGGGCACACTTGTAAATAGTACTTTTCTCAGAGGCATTAAATCAGTTACACTGTTGGTAACTGCAGAATTCAAAGGTGCTACAGCTCCTTGCTCTGTGTTGATGGAGCAGCACAGCATTAACCTTTTCACTTGCCTTAACAAAGACAAGTGAAGACAAGATGTGCTATGACTCCTGCACATCTAGCTTTTGTTTCTTTGCCCAGGGCCCTCTACAATTATCCTGCACTTCAGAGCTAATTTCTCTGCAATTTTACCTATATTGTTTTTGTGCTATTCCTGAAACACTGTAATCTCATTAATGTTTTATTTATTTATTTATTTATTTATTTATTTATTTATTTATTTATTTAATTTTTACCAAGGGAGGATATATAAGGACTTAGAATAAAAAACTATTTAGTGATATGCTGAGTAAATCTTTGTAGCTTTTACAAATGTGTTGGCCTTCATCCAAAGTAAATGTTTCTTTGCTCCTTTTGATCTTATAAATAACACATTGCAACCTAAACCAGCTGTGATAACTATTGTCCTCCAAATCCTGAATACGAAAGATCCGCTTTTTAATTTTAAATGAGAATAAAAGACAAAGAGCAACGACCGCAATCAAAGTTTGATTGCATTTTAGTGACATATTTTTTATTGCTTCAATGTTTATTGCTTCACTCTTAAATTTACAAAATAAGTCTATAAACATACATGCAAATCACATGTGAAGATAAGATAGTACTGTTTTTGTACAAGGATTAAGATGGTGCAAAACAGCCATATAGCACCAATAATCAGCTATTTCAGATATAGATGTACATACCTTTTCATTACTAAGAACTAATTTGATCATAGCATAGGGATAGGAAGTTGCATTTTAAGGCAATGGACAATATAGGATCCTTTCAGCTACAATGAGAAAAAAATACACATGTAACCCAAAATGTTACATGTGAAAATTTAAGAGAGGAAGCATTGCTTGGCTGTAATAGTCATTTTCCTTGAACATAAGTGAGTTTTATAGCATCCAGTAGTATGTTTCTAAAATAATAATACAGCCCAACTCAGAATTAACACAAATATTGAAACTTCAACCAGAAGAGGTAAGCAGTACTTTTTAGTCAAATAACAAATTCTAAAATTGGTATTGTCGTACTAGAGAGCACACAGAAAAGGACAGCTGACGTAACGAGGAGTTTGATAACTGCTTTCCAAGTGCCCATTTCTATAAATGGAAAATTAATCCAGAAGAAGTGTTTGGTAGACGATACATTAGCTTCTTTGAGGGACTGTTACATACAATATGGAACAAACAGAATGAGGGCCAATACAGTATTTGTGAGCGTAACAAAAAGAAGACTTAATTAATATAGATAGGATTCACACAGAATTAAGTATGATAGAGACTTAAAACACCAAACTGGTACATTTTAAAACTAAAAAATCGATTTATGATTAATTTTAAAGAGTACAATTTGTATGACCACTTATCAGAGGTAACACTGGAATAATTTTCCACATGGAATTCAATACTGATGACTTTAAAAAGTTTGTGGAAAGTAGAATCGGGAGATGTTATGATCATATAAAAATCTGAAATCTGCACAGCTGTTTTGTTTTGTTCTATGCGTTTCTCATGAAGTTTTGGATGCCTTCTCAGAGGGTCTCTAAGATAACTTCCAGTGATGCACCTTATGTGTCAATTTCCTGCTGTCATTTTAGCGTTAAGAATTCTTCCTAAGGATGTGCAGAGGTTTTGTCAATGCTTAGCAGAGCACTATCTATGGTGGATGTTAATGGGTGCTTTGTGAGAGAAATTGACTCTGTGGTCAAATTAGTTTGGGGGAACATTATATACCATACCCTCTTCTTGGAGAATAAAAATGCACATTTGTGTAATAAAAGTTCTGAGCACTCTTGCATTAAAAACTCTGTTTAACTTGGAATAGTCCAATATTCTCAGAACTTAATTGAATATAGAGCACTTTTATGGTGTACCTATTTGCAACCAGAAGGAATGTGTTCTGAAGGATATTGGCTTTGGAAATTCAAAATAATATACAATAAAAGCAATGTCTTTTGAATTTTGTACACTTTAAAAATGCCAAATGTTCTGAAGAGAAAATTTACACACAGAGAAAAGATTCTTTTTCTAGAGAGTAGGTTTTTACAAAGACCCCAAACACCTGACGTTAAAAATAAATCAATGACATATTTCAAATATGTTTTATTGCTTATTCCTGATAACTAAATATCTAATCAATAAACCTAATTTTAGGGAATTTTCAACTAAATTTGGAGAAGTACTGTGTATTAATGTGAGAATGCCAATGCAGCTGGGAAAAGGATCAAGTTTTGTCTCTTGTGTCTCCAATTCCTAGTATATAGTAATGTTTGTAGAATGATTGAGTGTATGATTGAAGATAGGGCCGTGTTCTCTGTTGAATCCCCATGGCCTCATGTACACAACTACACCAGTGCTGGGTATTCATATTTCTTGACACATTTTCTCAAGATGGGGATTTCTATTTATTTATTTAATGTGTCTGACAGGGGAGAAAGAAATAAGAGACACAGAGACCCACAGACAGATGGCTCCCGCTCACTGATGGATTCCCAAAATGCCTCCAATGGCCAGGGTTGGATCACTTTGAAGCCATGGCCTGCACTTTATTCTGGGTCTCCCATGTGCGTGGTGGGGAGTGGAATAGTTAAGCCAATCTCTGCTGGCTCTTACGGTGAATGTCAGCAGGAGGCTGGTTTGAAACTTGAGGAACAGACACTCCAATATGGATTGCAGTGTCCAAAGCAGTGATCTAGCTATGGCACCAAAAGCCCACCTCCATTTTTTTTAAATTTTGATGAATGGATGCCTGAGATGAGTTAGTCTCGAAAGACTTTTTCTGACAACGGAATTTGAAACAGAGTTTGTAAAAATGGAAATCAAAAAAGAGTGGATAAAGATGATCAGGCATTCTAGTTGAGAGGAGTTGCATGCTTAGATGTGTATTTCTGTAAAAACATATGAAACATTGAATAGCATTAGGCAGGTTTCCTTAACTTGTACAGAGGTGTAGGTAGGTGGGTTGGAGATGCCTATTGTAGGGGATAAAGTAGGGGCATGGCCTGATAAAAGTAGAAGCTGAAGAAAGTTGTTTAAAATTTTTGGATATTTAAAAATTCATATTTGGTGATGGTTAACATGTAAAATGATAAAAGTTGTCTTAGTTATACCCAAATGACTACTGTGCAATTCACTGTGCACTCTGCTTCCAGAAAAGTTGTATCTGGTAACAAATTCACAACAAAATAATCTTTAACAGTGGACAAAATTAAAGGTACATCGTATTTTTTACAGCTGAAGATTTTCCCTCTTAAGGATGATATATTATTCTTATTTGGGTAAAGTTCTCATTTCCAGGACACATTACAGCTGATAACTAGGAGGTAATCTCTAACTTGACTTCACACAGGAAATTATAGTATCAACACATGTGTTACCCTAAAGACATCAAGACCTCAAACATGTGTCATTTCAGGATTATTTTTCCCATCACAGAAATACAATCATTAATTAGAAGAAAGTGAATAGTTGTTTTATAGAGCAGAGTGTCTTGGTAAGTCAAGAAATAACAAAAATCTCTGTGGAAACTGAAAACTGTATTTTCTGGTTCTCTGGTGCTGGGTACCTTTTTCCTCAGCATGACTTTGATGGACTGGAAGTGTAGTTTTTAAGGATTCCAAGCAACTGTAGGGTAGCAAGCAATTATTCCTCAAATTAATTCAATTTTTTAGTTGTGTGTCAAAGACTGTGAACATTGCTTGATACCTTTTTTCTCCTCTGCAAGGTCATCAACAGGATTAGTAAAATAATTTTATAAAAGAGGTTGTGCTGGTTAGCAGAAAGAGGCTGAAAATGAACCCTTTATACTGTAAAAATATGAGAAAAGTCCTGTGTATGACTTCAAATATTATTAAAGGAATAATGAAATGATTTGATGTTGGTATTTTTGTTTTGCTTATGAAAAAGAACCAACAGTTATTGCTTATAGAATAAATAGCTGGTCTTGTTGACACATTGATTTTATACTGTTGAGGAGTGAAAAAGATAGCGCCAGCGTGCTGGATTGTTTAAGAGAGATTCATTTTTAAATTAAATGTACAATCCATGACAACAGAAGCTCTCCCATTACAGTGTGTTTTCCATTGTGTAAGGTAAACGAGTTTCTTATTCTACTTAATTCTGCCTACCTAATGCCTGTCACATATTTTATGCTCCAGAAATGCCTGTTGAACAAAGAACAAATGCATGCACAAAAAGATGATGTACCTTTAAGAACTATGAAGACTCTAAGATGACAGATTATTATTTTCAAGGAGGAAGGTACACTAGAGTACACTGTTTCAAAGCAAGAAAAACAGCTGGAAGAATACCTTATATTCCCAAGTGATGCCCAAATGACACACAAAACCTGTTTGTTTTAGGCAGCTGTTAAATGAAAGGTCTCGGAATTTTGAGGGAGACACGTGCTTCCTGTGGAGACTAAGAATGTACAAATATGCTATCCAACAGAATGTACCAAATATACTATCCAACAGATTATAGATTTCCCTGAATCATGGTTTTTGGTCAGTTATGCAGATAATGGAAAATGAATAGAAGAACTGGGATGTTGAAACGTTATGTTTGCTAGACATTCAGGATAATTTTTTGTTGAACACTTCTTTCTTCTGGCTGCTGAACTTATTATTAGGGTAGAAGGATGAACAAAACTCAACGGTGAGCAATGAACTGCAACATTAAATGGATTTTCTGGTTCAGATCACTTACATTGTCTTGTGAAACATTTTAAAGAAATATTCTTACTGGCCTTGAGATAATAAAAACAGTTAAGAACTATAA
The DNA here is from genome assembly GCF_030435755.1 of Ochotona princeps. Lineage (NCBI taxonomy): Eukaryota > Metazoa > Chordata > Mammalia > Lagomorpha > Ochotonidae > Ochotona > Ochotona princeps. The sequence goes on along the minus strand of NC_080858.1, from coordinate 14,586,867 downwards.
GACATTGACAACAAAGGAGCAAACTAAAGATAATACAAGCAGGAGAAAACAACTAATAAAAATTAGAGTAAGAATAAACAAAACAGAAATCAACAAAGTCAAAATTTATTTTCCTATGAAAATCAACTAGTGTATCAAACCTTTGTCTAAACTGAACAATAAAAAGTAGAAGACAAAAATACCCAAACCCAGAAGTGACACAGGAGTCATCAATGCTGCTCTTGCAAAAATAAAGAGAATCCCTATAGAATATTATAAACAAGCACATACTTACACAATTTGTGCATACAGATTTCTAAACACAAACTGGAAATTTGAATAGACCTATAACCAGTGGTTCAGTAAAACCTTCCTAACAAGGAAAGCTCCCTTTCCAAATGACTTCACAGATGCTTTCAATCAATTGATTTTTAGTAAGGGATAAGATGGCTCAATGAGAAAAAATAGTCTTTAAAAAAATGATACTGAGAGAAGTGGTTGTCCCCATCATAAAGAACCTTTGGGGCAGATGTTATGAAGCAACAAGTTAGGACACTGTTTGGGACATCTGCATCCCATATCAGATTGCCTGTTTCAACTTCCAGCCACTCTGTACTTCCGATACAACTTCCTGCTAAAGCTTCTGGAAGCTGTGGATATGGCCAGACTTCTTAGGTATCTGACATTAACTGGGAGACCTGAATAGAGTTTTGGAGTCTGACTTTAGCCTGGTTAGACTCAGCATTTGGAGAGTGAACTAGTAGATGGAAGATCTTTATCTTTTTCTCTTTATTTCTTTTTCTCTTCATCTCTTTCTGTCATTCTACATTTAAATTAATACATCTTAAAAACAAACAAACAAACAAACAAAAAACACCTCTCTGGCTGCTTCCCAAGGTAAACATTATCAATGACCTGGAATGAGAAGTAGTGCTGTGACTCATGTCCAGGTACTCTATATAGTCTGTGGGTGTGTCAAAAAGTGTCTTAATCCCTCTACCAAGTGTCCACCCCATACCAAAAGATCAATAGTCAATAAGAACCATGAACAAAAGAAATAAAGCAGGCAACAAATAAGACTGAGCATAACACAGTAAAACCACTAGTAAGTCAAAGACAAAGAAAAAATTTCGTAAGTTTCAATGGTTGGGAAGGAAGGACAAATAAATATCATATATCAAAAGATAAACAGCTGACTGCTCAACAGAAACAATGACTATGATGACCATGGAATGCTCTCTTCAAGTTGCTAAAAGATCACACTTCATAAATCGAAAGTATCCAGTAAAAAATCTCCACACAAAGGAAAAATCAGGCACTCTGTCAATGACTTCATATTTAGATATAATTATACACCAAACACTTTGTAGGAAAAAATTAATTAAAATTTAATTTTATATTTAGATAGACTTTTTTATATCCACATGAGTCTTCAAAAATTCATATAAAAAGATTGCTGTAATTAGAACCAACAAGAATTTCAGTTTTTTTCCTGTAAAATAAATTTGTGTTTTAATTCCATTTTTGAAACTAACATCTGGAAGTTTTATGTTAAGGTATTTATTGCAATATAGGTAACACTGTCACAACAATAGTGTAACGTATGTAGCACTTCAAAAAATTCATGAAAAAATTAAAAATGATTTTATTGTGATACAAAAGCCCAACACAATTTTTGGTTAGCTTTTTTATAATATGTATTTTCAATGAATATTTTGAAGATTTCTCATTAATAGAATCTGATAAAGGCAGATATGTTTAAGGATGCCAAGAGAGGTCAGCAAAATGTGTGTGTGTGTGTGTGTGTGTGTGTGAGAGAGAGAGAGAGAGAGAGAGAGAACAAGTGCTTGGTATATGAAAACTATTGAGGAAAGAAAGGAAGATCATTTGTAAATGAAGCAAAGAAATAACTTTATTCTGGAAATATATTCATGAGCAGTAGAATAGGAAAATAGGAGAATTGGTCCAGATGAAGATAAATCAGGGTTTATCTAAGTGATTCTCAACTAGTTAATGTGTGGATGTGTAAGGATATCAGTAGAGATTGAGATTTATTTTCAAAATACCTTGTCATTTCCATTTAGATCCTCAAAATAACCCTGATAGCTTTGAGGTATGTAAAGTGTGAAAAATCTCCACAAATAAATCTGTTGCTATTATACCGGTAATTATGATGACATGAACGATTTATGATGAATTGAAATTTATGTAAAACATTTTATTTGAACTAGCACTGAGAATTTATTGTGTACCAGGCAACAGACATTGTTGGTGTCCTGTTCAGATCCTGCGTGATTCAGATGCTATGAATGCATTTTGCTAAGGCCTTTTATGTATTTACTGATTTGTTGAATGCTCTCAGCAAATAATAAAAGCTTCCTCACTTGTGATGCTCCCTCAATAATGATGATAGATATACAAATAGTTATCCTTCTCTTCATAAACAACCTATACTTTTAAGGATGTTTTATGTTCCAGGGAACAGACTGCAGGACTAAACGTTGCAGCACAGTTGTTTAAACATGGGATGCCCACATTCCATATTGGAGTTCTTAATGTGACTCCACGCTACTCCACACTTCTGACCAGCTTCTTGCTAATACACTTAGGATGACCCAATTATATAGGTTCCTGCCACCCATATGGAAGACCTCATATAAGACACCCATATAAGACCTCCTGGTTTAGCCTTGACTACAGCAGGCATTTGAGGAGAGAGCCAGATAGTAAAAATAAGCTTTCCCTTTTAATTTCTTTGCCTTCTCTCTTATTTTTTCAAATACAATAAACACTTGCAAAAAAAGGTCTAGTTGTTTCTTGAGTTCTCTCTCTTGCTTATCTAATCACATGTGCATGGAGGCTTTTCTTATCTTTAATTTTATTGCATCTGACCCAAAACAGTTGGTACAGAAGCCAATAAGTAGATTAGAAATATGCATTCTGAAGTTGGATAACAAAAGAGCATCTGATAATTATTATTTCATCACTGATGAAAATTGAGCTAAAGGGCACAATTATGAATCTCAACTCTTTTGGTCTTGAGTGAATAAGGTTAAATTAAATATACTGATTTGCATAGTCTCTATGAAAGTAATAGAAGTAGATAGGAACTCTGAAATTGAGTTGCTTTGGTGGAGTAGAACTGATGATTTGAGGAAAAACAATAATACAATATGTTTAATAGGGTTAATATGATTAATCACAAAGTTAAAACCAAAATGGTAGTCAAACATTCTACCTGTATTGGCAGCAGTTAAAGAATTGTTTATTTCCTACACTGCGCAAGCAGAAATATAGAAATCTGGCCCAGGATTCGATTATAATATTAGCACAAAAAGGCTGAATTCTCAGTCTTGGCAAAAATCTTCAATGCTAACATTGCTGGTATAAAAGAAAATGGACCCTGGTGTTTGGAATCAAGATACCTGGTTACATACAGTGAAGAAACTGAAGCTAAGATTTTCTAACATTTGAAGCTTGAAGAAATGGTTTTTCTATCCTTCTTAAAGAACGAAGATTCCATTTTCATTGAACACAATGTAGAGGAAACAAATAGGTCAGGTGCCTTAAAACATGACACTTGCTCCCCTTAGAATCTTCCTTCAGCATCTAATAATCATCAGACTCATAAAAAATGTCATAAAAAATCTTGGGGCCAGCATGGTAGCCTAGTGGCTAAAGTTCTCATCTTGCATGTGCCAGGATCCCATGTGGGTACCGGTTTGTGTCTCGGCCCTCCCTGCTTCCATCCAGCTCCAGGCTTGTGGCCTGCGCAGGCAGTCAAGGATGGCATAAATCCTTGGGACCCTGCACCCGCATGGGAGACCCAGAAGAAGCTCTTGGCTCCTGGCTTCAGATCAGCAGAATTTTGGCCGTTGAGGCAATTTAGGGAGTGCATCAGCAGATGGAAGATCTTCCTCTCTGTCTCTCCTCCTCTGTGTATATTGAACTTTCCGATAAAAATAAATAAACATTTTTAAAAACATGTCAAGTCTTAGGGCCCAGAGCAGTAGCCTAATGGTTGGGGTCCTCACCTTGCACGCACTAGGATCCCATGTGGGCGCCGGTTCTAAAGCTGTTGGCCTGGCTTCCCATCCAGCTCCCTGCTTGTGGCCTGAGAGAGAGGTCAGGGACATCCCAAAGCTTTGGGATGCTGTACCCACGTGGGAGACCTGAAGGAGGCTCCTGGCTCCTGGCTCCTGGCTCCTCAGCTCCGGCCACTGCCACTGCTTGGTGAGTGAGTCTGTGCATGGAAGATATTTCTCTCTGTCTCTCCTCCTCTCTGTATATCTGAGTTTCCAATAAAAAAAAAATCTTTAAAAAAATGTCATCTCTTAAAGTGATTCAATTGGAAAACTGCTAGTCCTTCATGCGGAGTATAAGCTAAGGAGTTATAGTGTTTGGATAATGCCTACTGTCTGAAGGAAATGTTTCTGTCTGTGAGTTCTGAGTGTGCTGAATCGTGGGTGACAGACTATGAAGCTCCAAAGTCAGATTTTTTTTGTTGCTGTGAGGAGAAAATTCTTCTACAATATGTGCAATAGAAGGTGGTTATAACATGAATCTTGAGATGATTTGGTGGGGGGGTGATGACTTATATTTAATGAAGCAGCCACACAAGAGATTTTACATTAGGTTGTATTAAAAAACCACAGTGTGTGCGAGGGGGGAGGAGCAGGGATTAGATGACCCAGAGAGGCAGAGCTCATGTTTCCACTAAATAAATAAATGTACAACCAACTTCCCAAAGCAGTAAAAGGGAAGAGTCCAGACCATAATTTGTGGGCAACAAAGACTATGCTGTTGGAGGGGAAATTCACATGTTTGAAGAAATCAGTAGTTCTTTTCCAAAAATGGTGCAGATAGGACTGAATTTCCTGATGGCAATTGGATATAATAGGATTACAGAGCCACAGGGAAAAGCTGGGAGTACTAAACCATCAGAAGCAACGTGGGCATCAGTTTTATAGCAATCAGCACTGATGAAACAGTGGTTCAGCCACTAGAACTGATACAATATAATGAATACCAGAAGGTCCTATTAGCAAGATATTCCAGCAACTAAGGGGAGTGAGCCAGTAAATGAATCTCTCTCTCTCTCTCTCTCTCTCTCTCTCTCTCTCTCTCCCTCTCTCTCTCTTTCACTCTTATGTCCAAACAGATACATAAATCTTAAAAATCCTTGAGTGATTTTTCAAACAAAGCAAGCTTTTAGTTACATAATCCATTAACTAAATATCACATCATCTTGAAGAAAAACGTCACTATGGTAAAGCAATTTTACACAGTAACAGTTCCATCAACTCAACTCCACTGGGCTCTACAACAGAAACCGGAGAAAACAAAATTATCAGATGTTACACAGACTGAATGAGACATCATCTCAATTGATGTGGATAACTAGGAACCCAAGCACCATAATGGTTCTTATTGCAGGAAGCAAATAGCAGTGTCAGACAATAGATAAACTACTTTTCCATCTTGTGCTTGGTCCACCAAATCTCAGATCCACCAAGTGGTGATATTGCTACTTCCCAAATGTGTAACGGGAGTGGACGCGGTCAATGTTAGATTTGTTTTTTTAAAGGCTATATTTATGAAGTTATAGGGAAAATGCAAATACAAGTTTCTGAAAAGGTTCCCTGTTGGTAAGTGGTAAAATTTTTAAAAAATGGTAATATTGGGGTCAGCTTTGAGGTATAGCAGGTTAAACCTCTGCATACAATGCCACGATCCTATACAAGAATGCTGATTGAGTTCTCACTGTCTGGCTGCTTGGCTTCCAGCTTTGTGTGTGCTAATGCAGCTAGGAAGTTACTTGGAAGAAAGCTCAAGCTTCCTGTCATCTATATGGGAGGCCTGGATGCCATTCTTGGCTCTTGACCCAGTTCCTGTTACTTTAAACTTTTAGGGGGTAAACCACCAGATAAAAGATCTGTGTTTCCATCTCTGCTTTTCAGTCTGTCACCTTGTCTTTCAAATAAGCAAATATATTACTCTTAAAATGATACTATGTTCTACAGGAAATGTTAAAATTAGTGCTGACTTCAAAATCACAAATGATAATAGGGTAGTAGCACCTATATTATATACCCATTTAATTGAGCAATCTAGCCACTGCAAAAGCTTGCTAGGTCATAGAAGGTTACTATAACATACCATGAATTTAAGTGGAAGTCATAACATTTGTTGTGCTGAAAATATTTTCTAGAGCAGACTGCCACAAATTCAGGTACATTGTTATCATTTGTTCTTTACCTTACCCATTAGGAGAAGTACCAGAGTAGCTTGTATTCATGCAGACTATAAAAGAAAACTCACATGCATTCAGATTATTGCTCTAGGGCTACTGTACTCCCATCATTATGTATCATAATAGCAAGAAATGCATTTTCATCTCTATTATCTGAGTTCTAATGGCAAAGTCTTTGTCACACTTCCATCACCTTACACTCCCACATGGCCAATTCTTTCCAACTGATGTCTTTACACTGTCTTTACATTGTTTCTCTTTTTCTCTCACACACACAAAACACCACTCTGACTTACACCTTACTTCCCACCTCCTTCCACGTATTTGTTTGTATTACGGTGTTTCATGTGTTCAAGAAATCCATCTTTTCTTGCTTTTAAGTCACACTGAATACTGGATAGTTTTTCTCATCATCTATATCTAGAGAATAAAGCTTAGAGAAAGTTTTAGTTGGTAAGCTTACATAAATATAGGACCATTACATTGGTGCAGTTGCACTGATGCCAAAACCTCTCTACTTTCTGTTATATTAGCAGATCACCAAGGACCTCTGGTGGTCACTGAAGCTACTCTTGAAGGTTCCAGATGCTCAATTATAGCTAAGGAGCGTACGGGACTGATTATAGCCAGAGCATAAGAACAAGAGCAGACTGTAAGAAAAATAATACAAGCAGAAAATCTGCACTACTTTGTGCATATTTATATTAAGAAAAGGAACACACAATATCATTCTTTTAAAAAAAACAGAGTAGATGGCTTGTTATGAATATGAATTAAATAGAAGAAGCAAAAAGGAGTAGGCCTACTTTCATAATTTCAAGCCGTACCAGTAGGATAGCTATATATTTGAAGTATTCTAGCACATTTCATTAATTTTTCTTCTTAGATCGCATATATCACCAATTCCCTGGTTCACAGCAAACCACCACACATAAGTAAGATCTTCTAAGTGTTCCCTCAAAATAAGACGTGTGTTTGAAATCTTTACTCCCTTCTACCCAGTCTGGAAGTTGTTTCTGACATCTCGGAAGCACACTTTTCTTACCAAGGGATTTACAATTGTAACTGGGGACAGTCTCAGCCAACACTGCAACCTCATTGTGAGGAAGGAAGGGATGGAGAAAATTGTATTAATTAATTGCTCATGCCATCTTTCACTTTGATTAGGATGATATTTGATTACTCTAAATTTTCAGCTCATTTGTTTTCCCAGAATGCTGCTGTTTTTGCTACCTAAGTGAGAGACCTGCATGAAGCTCCTGGCCCCTGGTTTTGTCTTGGCTAAGCTGTTGTGGCCACTTGGGCGAGTGAGGCCATTGGATAGAAATTCTCTCCTCTCTCTCACTTTCGAAAAGACAAATATTTATGAAGCAAAATAAAAACATGAGCATATTTTTAATTTTGGTAAATGCTTTTTCCACATATATTCTGAATTCATTGTAATGGGGAGGTATTTTTCAGCTGTAACTAGAGCAATTCACAAAAATTGGTATAACCATCTTTGCATTCTCAGAACATCAATCGGTTATGGTTGAATTCAGTAGGTAAATATTTAATATCCATTCTATAGTTTTTCTAATAATATTTTATATTTCATATGAGATTAAGTTGCTCCTTCATGAACAAACCAGGGACTGTGCTTTCCAATTTATGAGACGGACTTGCAGAAAGAGAAGTAAAGAGAGAAAGTGAGAACTTTCATACATTACTTCACTCCCCAAATGGTTACAATGGCTTAGGCTGAATCAGGCCGATCTAAGAACCTGAAATTCCATTTGGGTCTCCCACATGGATGACAGAACCCGAGAACTTGAACTCATGTTATTTATTTCCAGTGTTTGAAGTCTGCCATTTGATATTCTCATTTTTTGCTTGTTGAACATTGAGTTTAATACACTCTAATTTACTCTACAATAGTAGAAGCAGAAGTTCCAGGTAATTTTAAATGTTTTCTAGTTTTCTAGTGATTTACAAACCAGATCTGTAGGGTCAGGAAACTGAGAAGAGTCTACTGAAGTTTTAAACTTATACTTTGAAAATTCTCTGGCCAGGGACTAATCTCACCCCTCTGCAAACACATATTAGCTTAAACACAGAGATCACCACATTAGAATCTTTTAAAAACAGAAGTGTCTCAAGAATATATAATATTATTGTGAATATTATATTGGCATGCATAATTAAGCATGGAATCATTTATGTTCTTATGCATTTGTTCATTCTGCAGCTACTATTTTGGTTCAATCTGTAATGTGGTATACAGACTTAGAGAAATATAAAGCCACATAATTTCAATAAATTTAAATTCTTGCATCTGTTTTACCTTTTTACATTTTTTAGATTTTACTTATTTTTATTTGAAAGGCAGATTTTATACAGAGAAGGAGAGACAGAGAGAGATCTTCCATCCATTGGTTCACTCCCCAAATGGCCACAAAGGCTGGAGCTGAGGCAATCTGAAGCCAAGAAACAGGATATTCTGGGTCTCACAAATGAGTACAGGAACCTAAGGACTGTTGCCATTCTCTGCAGCTTTCCCAGGCCATTAGCAGGGAGCAGGATTGGAAGGAAAGCAGCCAGGCCTCAAACCAGCACTCATATGGGAAACTGGCTTTACTGGCTGTGACTTAGCCTATGAAGCCATGGCATCAGCCCCTGCCTTTCCACTTTTAATCTGCTGGTATCATCAATGATCAATGGTGACCCCATAACTGGTAAATGATAAAAATGAGGTAAAAGTCTAGCTGCATCTTCTTTCTTTCTGCCTTTATCAGCTTCATGATATGTTGCAAAACTTCAGGGTCTCATGGTCACCTAATCACCCCAATTAGCTTAAACAATCTTACTTTTATCTGTGGACTAACCAATGGTGGTTAGAAAGGGTCCCAAGATTCAGCTCTGGTGCTGGAAATCTGAGCAAGCATCACTTCCTTTACTTTACATTTCCATTCTATGAGCTACTCTTTCCTAGTGCCAACTGGCAGTTTGGATGGGACTGTTCCTTGCATGTGTGACTTTCTGGTACCAGCGGGCTTCAAACAGTGGGCAGAAGGATAAGGCCATCTCAATTGAACTCTCCATCAGGTAGGATGCAGAAATTAATTTGCTACTTTGCTCTAGTTTTTTCTTTCTCAAACATCAGTATTATTTGGTGATGGGGTTGAGAATCTGCGAATCTTTCCCCGGAATGATTTATACCCTAATTCTCAGCATGTTTGCTGGTGTGTGTCATTCATTCAGCTCAGGACTCCTTAATTTTCCTCCACCTACACTTTGTAAGACAATAGCGGAGTTTCTCAACTTGCATTCCGCCTCGAATATCATTCTACTTTATCTGATGACCCTTTAATTGGAAGGAAGTTTGTCTCAAGCTGTGGCTTAACCCACTGAGTCACAGCTCCCACTTTTAAACAATATTCTGTCTATAGAGTAACAGGATGATAGAGCATCATTCTGTCTATATGAGTAATAGTCATTTTCCTACAATGCATATTAACTACAAGTGCTTATTATTCATGTCAGTGTATCAGGCCTTGAGTATTAACTTTCTGTTAGTGTTCAACAAATATATAGGATGTCAGTGTACAATGGCAATTTTTCAGCTTTATTTGATAAAAGCACCTCCAAAGTCTACATCAATATTTGTGGTGGCAAAGAACCCTTTTTTTTTTTTTGCTGCTCTGTGCTATATAAGTATACCAAGTAATAAGGATTCGAAGAATGAGTTCAAGGAATATCTACATTAAAATGTAGCATCACTCAGGATTTGTAATCTTCAGCTGATGTGTAGTGCTTGTAAGAGTGAGAGTAGTGTTCCTAGGAAAAACATTTATCAACATAAGATTGATAAGATTCCTGAATTAGAAAAGTATGACTTTAAACCCTTAAACAACTATTAAACTTGATGTTATGGCCCTGGCTCAGTTGGATCAATGATGTGGTTGAAGAAATACCTTGTTGTACCTCTCACTAAGTGCAATATACTAAAGGTCCCCAGAAGAAAATTGATATATCTGAGATGTTATCCAGGATGTACTCGTATGCTATTTTTGCAAGCTGCTTTCATCATCCTCAGAAGGATTTGTCAAGATGCTTTCCTGTTGTGAAATCCAACGTGATTTCTTGAGGGTGCAATCTACAGCTGAGTTATATCTTCTCCTCTTAGCACCGCTGTATCGAAGCCTATGCAATTGTGATTCTTTCTGGAATCCTCTTTATTCCATGGTTGCTGGACATAAAGGGGGATAAAATGAATGTATGCCATGTAGTCAGTCATAAGTATTTGCCAAGCGTGAAAAATAGAAAGTGTACAGACTGTTTCTGAACATTTGTGCTCTTCTATCCTGTTCTAAATGCAATTTTACTATTGGTTGATTTAAACTGAGATTAAACCTACTTCTATTAATTTTTTATTTAGCTGATTTAGCTTAAGAAATGGAAATGCATGAAATTAATGCCTTCTAATAAAAATTGAACACTTGAAAATGGGTAATTATTTAGTTTCCATAGTAAATCATCTTCAAATTATTTGTGTAGTATTATTTTTAATACTATTTTGCATTTGTCCTTGATATATACATTTGCCCTTTATATATATATATCTATATATATATATGTATATATATATCCATGCGAAAGAAGAAATGTTGAAGCAACATGTCACTATATCTCAAATACATAGAAGAATACACAAATTACTATTTAGGTAGAGAGGGATGACAGAATCTAGTTATTGTGAGATTGCTGAAATTTTGTCTCTGTTGCCATTTTGTAAAATAGCCTCATGTTAATCATGAGACTAAATGAAAAATTTGATTTTAGGTTTATGTAAATTAAACTGCAACTGACTCCTGTCATTATTTGAGAATTTTGATTGTGTATTTCAATGAAGTTCTGAATTTTGAAAGGTGATTTTTATGGTAATATGGTGGATGCTCTATCTAAAACAGCAATGAGGAAACTATGACATGCTGGTATTTCTAAACAGTCAATGCATTCAACTTGATATCATAATTATGTGCATTTTTATTACATTGATACAATAAAAAAGCTTTTCGTGATTATGTTGTTTTCTGCATGACTCCTCTTCAGCTTCTAAAGTGTGAATCTAAGAACAAAGTGTTCGCATTTCTTGATAGCAATTCAAATTAGAGAGTATTTAAAAATAATTGAATGCTAGGTAATATAAAACACATTCAATGTATTATCCCTAGCCCCACACTCTTTTATAGGCAATGCATGATGCTTCTCCATTCTCTTTATTCTCCCAGTCCCCATCCCCACTGGTTCTTCTTTCTTCCCTTATCTCTCACACTTTTTCCTTCTGCATTGAAGTAGACTACTTTGAAACATACCTTGTTCTTATCTTATCTTTTATCTTCTCTTTCTCACAGCTCTTTTCTATTGCATTTTGACTAAGTTCCATGGGAATCTTTATTTGTTGCAGTACACCTGACTGTGGCATGCTCTTAGTGTGGCACATATGCAGTGGAAGATAGAATGACCAGTCCAGGAGTGCAAGATGCAGGTGGCATAAGTGAAAATACTGGTCAGTACTTTTGTAAGTTGGCAGGTGTAAGTTTTACTCACATTGAGCTTTCTTCTATGGAACAAGCCTATTGTAACGAGCATTCCCTGTCTGTTGCACTCCTTTTTAAACACGCACCTGTCTGCATGCCATGGCCTACTTGGTCTTATGCATGGTTACATACTTTGACAGTCATCTGTGCCTGAGGTCAATGACCTAGATATTTTTCATTTTGCTTCTGGCTATGTGTACTTTTTCAGGTATGCTGTTATTGATTTTATTCCCTTATTGTTTTTCCATTTCCATTACTGACACTAGTGTTACCAAAGAATGAATATATTACTCGTATTTCTAAAATGCTGATACCTCATACTGTGGCCCAAATATTAATTTAGCCTCTGTTCTCCATATTGAACTTTGGGAACTAAAAGTAGAACCCAAAATGTGATAGCATAAAATCATTAGGTTTTTGGAATCTATTGTCTCATTATTTGTTGCCATTTATTTTGTGATGATTTCTTAGGGAAAAAAAATCTATCCTTGCTCCATTCTAGTTTGCACTGCAGCAGCGGATTTAAAGACGGATCCAGACTTCAGCCTTCCTCTGAGGCTGCTGGACTTCCCCCTTCAAAGTAGGACACTTCTATCTGATGGCATTAACCATAAAATCCCCCATTTCAAGTCTATGATATCCTGAAGGACAACGGCTCATTTCATTTCTTATCAAGAAATCGGGTAGATCAGTCATATTTCCCGAATCCAATGACATTTCAGAAAATTCATTTGAACCAAAAATGAAGTTTGTTCTCTGCAGACTCCAATTAGTTTAAAAGTAGCTTCTGCTAAAATTTTTCAAAAGAACAGTGGTGGTGCATTAAAAGAATTTCCATTTGTATGTGTATGACTTTAACAATTTGAATTTTGTACACATAAACACACAATTAAGTACATACATTTACATATGCACACCTCTGCCTACATACTGTCACACACACAAGCTTCCCAAGAATCACAGTTAGCCATCTTATCAAGCAGCATAAATGTTTAATTTTAGCCATCAGCATTAATAGTAAAATACTTAAGATCTTTCCTTCCTCCTTTTTTTCCATCTCATGACCCTAGGTATTCTTGTGGGAGTGTTCTTGCTCGCTTTCTCCCTAAGTACATAAAATTAGGTGCTTATCAGTTGATCTTCTTACATGATCCTTTAAAAACCCTTTGTGTGTGTGTACAGGCACCTAGGCTGCGTCCAAGGCTGCTTCTGCCTTCAGAGGAAGCCTAGACAAGCCAACCCCAACCTTTTTCTTACCCACTCACAGGGGGCTCAGGCCTAATTAAATTGCTCTGAAAGACAAGAAGGGATGAATTTTCTTCTTTCCATGTCCCTTGTCACCCATTTAACTCAGCTGACATTCACTGACTCCTTTTTACTTATGTTCAAAACACACACACACGCACGCACACACACACGCACAAAAGCCCTATAAAGATAGGGGTTAGAGAGCTGGGAGATGTAGGGAGGGGCAGTGTTCGTGGCTAAACTCTTAATCTGGCTGCACCGTGTGATTTATAATTTCAGAAACAAACAATGGAAACAAGATCGCGAAGCAGTGCCAGAGGACAGCTTTGATTTCTCTTGCTGACTTTGATTTTATTCCATTAAACTGGCACGAAAGAAGACTGAAACACACACACACACACACACACACACACACACACACATCAACCCTCAAATCTGTGCTTCTGGTCAATCTTATACCTCCTTTCTCTCTTTCCCGCTCTCTCTTTCTTGGATTCAGAATAATGAAGGAGGTTTCAGAAAGTAGGATGAGCAGAGCCTGTTAACGTAGCTCTGCCCAAGAGGGTCAGAGAGGCACTGAAGCCACTTCGGCCAGCCTGCTATTGATTGGGACTGGAGGTCAGGGGGGAGCGGCTGCTGGTGCTGCTTTTCTGAAGCCGGGGTTCGCGGAGGGGGATGCTGAGCTTTGGCCAGAGCAGACAACAGGAGCCTTGTGCAAGTCAAGCTCCAGGAAGGGCCCTGGAAGAGCCAGGCAATTAGCCTTTGAAGGTCATGGCCAGTTCCCTCCCCCCTCTTTTCTCTTTTCACCACAGTATCCTGCCTTCCTTCCCTCCTCCTCCTTTCTTCATCATCCATACTCCAAACACATCTGAGGAATCCATTCAATTAAATCTCTCTCGGCTCCAGCTGGCTCCTGAGTGAAAGGTCAGTAGAGTCCAAGAGGGAGAAAAAGGCAGGAGGAGGAGCTAGAACAGCGGCTGTCTGAGAGCCGCCTTTGGTCTGCCTGGCCCTCCCCCGCGCCTCTCCCAAGCTCTCCAGTGCCCACTTCCTTTCTGCCGACCATCTTTAATGATACCCGATGGTCAATCACACCGCAGCAGTCAGAGATATATGCCCTGAAGCATCATTGTGGTAGGGAGGGATCGATCAGGTTTAAAAAAAAAAAGATTATAATGATAACCCGTGGACATAATGTCAGTTTGTTTGCTGTGTTTCTTGGAGGCCCATCACTGTTTGCCTGGGCCAGACCAGCTGCGTGGAGGGTCCGCGTGAATCCTTGCTATACCTCCCTCCCTGCATTTTGTCCTGGCTTAAAGAGATCTAATTAGACTGAGGGTTGTCCTGCTGTTTCGTGTGTTTGCTGGCTCCATAAATGGAAGAGAAAGATGCCTGGTCCTATTCTTACAAAGAACACACTTTTAAGTGAGAACTAATATTTAAATATCTATGCTACCCTAAGAAAATACTTTAGGAAATTTTGTTTGAAGGATTCATCTAGTATCATCTATCTATTTTTTAAAACTCTACAATTTAAATTACAAACATTGTCGAAATAACTTATTGGAAGGATTTGTTAGATGGAAGTTGTTAACAATGAAGAAGCTTGCAAAAATTTTACATTGATACAAGATTACTTCAAAATCGAACTGCAGAAAATGTTTATTTTACTTCAAAAAATGGAATTCATGCAATATGGAGGCCTTTTAAGAATTTTTATAAAATGCATACAACTCAAAAATGCCTATGCATTAATTTCAAATGCTTGTGCACTATAATAAATTTATCTATTGATTTCGTTTTAAATATTTGAAGAGTCCCTATGCGTGTGTATATGTGTATGTGTATATATGCATATTATAAATTTATATATGTGTGTGTACACACATAAATTCACACACACAAGCATCTTTTTCTTTCTTTTAGGTAAGGCAATGAACTTACATTGTTTCCTTCTATTAGCTGCCCAACTTACATTTAAAGTTACAAGAGAATTAACATGAATATAAATTATATGTGGTGGTATCAATTTGAATACCATGTTGTCTTTTCTTCATGCAACTTAGAATCTGTCGTAGTGAATATTTAGGTCTAAGTGTTTTTACATCAGATTGCCTTTGTATTGTTTAAGGATGTGCTTGTCTTAATATGTCTATGTGCATCTAAGATCCTATATCCCCCTACCCACTGAAGTATAGGAGTACCAGCTTTTTTGTACAACTAATATCTTACTTGTAATCAGCTTTTTTGTTGTTCTTGTTGTCACATGATTTTGTGCATCATTTGATGAACCGAAATAATTTTCCTATTAAACTATTTAATGATACTTTTTATCTTGCTGATTTATTGGGTGAGCAGCCATGTGATAAGCATAAGTTTGGTATGAAACCAAAGAGGCAATGCTAACAGCAATGCATATATTTTCAGGAAAGTTTCTAAGATGTTGAATCTTTGAGAAAGGAGGGTTGTAGGAATAGCATTATTTCTTTGTGGACTTATGACCAAAAAGATAAAACTAAATATTATCTAGTATGATGTTAATATATGATAGTTTATTGAAAACGATTTTAGAGAGATGGCTGTTGTGTGTTTTGCTAAATTACAAATGAGTGTGACTTAAAGTGAGTTTTATTGCTGCTTTTGTTGGAGGCGAATTGCATAAGATATAGCGAAAGAAGAGACCTTTGTTAAAACACACTTTTAAATGTCTCAAATTTAGACCTTTTAAATCAAATTACATGAGGTAATATGTGGTATAACTTGGCATTTTATAAATAGTCTGCTTTGAAAGCTTCTCTTTAGATTATAATAGTATGCAGCTAGTATGCAGAATATCCCATGGATGAAGATATTTGTGCACATGTGTGTGTGTACACGTGTAGTACATGCTCCACCTATACAGAATTATCTGATTCTACCTTCTGGTTGTGTCCATGTAATTTATATGTCTCTAAAGTTACCCTTTAATTCCTAAAGGGATTCTTAATTCATTCTTTAAACAGGCATTTATAAAGCATCAATTGTGTCACATGTCATGCCAGTTACTGTACCTACAGAGATGAAACAAGGAAAGAAAATGCACATTTGCTGCTCTCATGGAGTCTGTAGAAATTAAAAAAAAAAACATTGCACAAAATATTAGTGAGGTAGAAAATTAACAGAGACTTGAGGCATTATGGAAGCATGTAACAAGTAGCAACATTTCTGCCTTGCCAGTCATTGACTATAGATCTAGAGTTACTAGAAATCTAACTCTAGGTTTATATGTATTAAGCAAAGTGACTTTCATAGCTCAAGGACTGTTCTTTCAAGAACTAAGGTATGAGGGGATCATTTGACATAGTAGTTAAAACAACCAAAGGGGATGCCCAACTCCCATATTATAGGGCTTGGGTCAAGTCCTGGCACCTCTCTTAATTACAGCTTCCTACCAAGGTACACCTGGGAAGGCAGCTCAAGAACTTGATTCCTTATGTCTACATGGGAGAACTGAATTTAGTTCCTGGCTGCTGTTTGGGCATGACCCAAACCTAACTGTTGGTTTGATTTTGTCTCTACTTGGTGGATATTCAGAAAGGGAATCAGTGGCTACTTTTACTCTGTCTCTGCTTGTCTCTTGATTTCTTAAGTAATTTTTAAAAATTAATTTTAAAAAGGTGAAATGTGAAAATTAGACACAAGAACTTGAGGAGTCTGGAGCAAAGAAGTGGTGAAGGGGATCTGAGTGGAGTCCTTCATGTACAACAACGAAAGTGAACGCTAACTAAGCTACCAACTAGGAGTGACGATGATGTATCTTGGGTTCATGGATTATCACAAATGTATCTCTTTGGTGGGGGATTTTGAGCATGAAGGAGGCCATGCAGATGTGAAGATAAAAAAGTTCTATTATCACCTCAATTTGCTGTGAACCTAAAACTGTTTTAAAAATAATCCACTGAGAGAAAGATAAAGAAGTCTGGTATAAAGACAAACATTTTGAAGTCCGTCTATAAGAGGTAGTCATTGAAAAATTGCTAAATGGAGAGTGAATATCATTGCCTAAAGAAGATGAATCAGATGAAGTGATAAATGTCGCTTGAAACATATATTGAGTATTCCCTATATTTAATGATCAGGTAGGGGAAAAGGAATTACAAAGACGATTGAGTTGGAGTGCCTGACAACAGGAAAACGGCAGGAGTCTGATTCCTGAATAAGTTACTAAATAAAACCTAAACGAATTCCAGACAAAACATGTCCTCAAATCATTAACAAGATTTAGTAATGGGAAACTGTTTTGGACCATAGAGAGTATAGTTTTAGTTTGAGGTCATGGTATTTAGAAAGAAAGAGAGAACCAATTCAAGGGTGAAAGAGAGATAATGAAAAATGAAACTCATAATCAGAAATGAATGATGAGAAGTTTAAACCCGTATGAATGAGTAGTCAAATAGATCACCAGCTACAGGTGCCCTTTCATGAGGAATAACTAATGTGGAGCTCCTGACTTCATTGTGATCTAAGCCCAAACACCTGCCCTGTGTTGCTTTGTTCTTGTATCCCTAAGGACAGTGCTTGTCTCTGCATTCCATACTAGCTCAGTCTGAGAAACTATAGCATATTAATGTACCAGTTCCTTGCTGGCTGTAATTGTTCGTTCTTTAAGATGTGACGTCAACCTCTTTCTTGAGGTGGCAAACCCTTTGATCTTGTTCTTTCTCAGCACTACTGCACAAATCTAAGCAAGAAGGAACTGGGTAGAAGATGTTTTTCATGGAATGCTTTCTTTGGAGTATAACCACTCTCCTTCATGGTGAGAAACTCAAAAGAAGTTGGTCAGGGATGGTGTAGATTAATGAAAATGATTAATATGGTCTTGATTGGATTACCAAAAATCAGAAAGAAACTATTTTTGTTAATGCCAAATTTCTCTCCTTTAGGAATTCGCATGAATTATATCACAAATATTTTCCCTATGAAGGAATAATCTGAGCCCAATAATGAAACATGTCTGAAAACCTTGAACCTTGTAGTCAGATGGTTTAAAAAGTCCTGTATCGATTAGCTATTTGCTATTACAGATAGGAAAGAAATATATCTCCCTCTAATAAAATGTATGAAGTATTTCGGGCCAGTAGATTATATTTTAAGTTTTTCTGTAAGTCTGATTTTTCTTGAAAGGATATTCATCACATAATAATAACAATAAATAGTCAATAAATTTTAACATTTTATATATGCCAATAATTATTGTGAGCTTTCATAAATTCTTATTAAATATATATACATCCATAAATATGGATACAATGACTTTCCTTAAAATTGTGTGTATAGTAAATAGGGTTGTAAGTAAAGAATGGATATGTTTACAGTTTTCTACTATCTGTAGTTGTTACTAAAGAGAAACTTAAAAAGAAGAAAATTCCCCCTGATTAAGTTGAAGGTTCTATTTATTCATTTCAAAATGTCATTATATTTCTACTCAGGTTTTCCTGTGCTGCTGGAGGTGAAGTCCACAGTGTAATGGAGAAATAATCCTACAGCTAACTGCAGCAAGAGAAGTTTGTGTAAAAATTCACATATGTAATGTAACAGTAAACAGAGAAGGACAGATTCATAAACTCCCTTCTTGGAATTAACTGTGAAGATCCTTGTAAGCAAGTGAGCTTGATAGAAACATCAATAATTTAGAAAAAAAATTATGAATTCGTTTCACTGAATGTTGTTAGGAAATAAAATGAACAGCACTTGACCAGTAACACAGATGTTAAGAACTCCGTGGCTTAGGTGGGTGGTACCTTGCTGCAAATGGAATTGTCACTGGCATATGAAAGCTTCATTTTTCTAAGCAAGTATAAGAAACATGAACTTCATTTTCAGATGTTCCAGCATAAATATCCCAGACTACTACTTAATAAAAAAGCATTTAAACTATTATATGGAGAATTTGAATCAATCTCCAAGAATTATTGTTAAGTGTCCTGTATGGCAAACATAAAATGAAATTTTAGAAATCCCAAACTTATTTCAAGCATTGATCAGATATTGGTAGATGTCACTATTTCAATGGTGAACATGTTAGATTAATGAGGAAGTAGCTCTTTTCTGCATCCCTCATCCATCCACAAGAGTTCCACACAACATAAGACCAAAACTGGAATTCTGAACCCTCTGTCCCTATTTTTAGACATGTAGCTAGGGTAGGATTTACTTATTTATTTTTGCACTCATTCAAAAATTATTTATTGAGTGGATTTAAATGTTTTGAAGCAATATAAGCCCAGAGTCACAAAATATGGAAATGAAAAACAGATGAAACCTATCCTGTCCCTTAGCCAGAGACCAGTTTGTAATATAAAAAGGGATGCTATTGAGAGCTTATAAATAAGGGAGGCTCTTTTGTGCGGCTCTCAACTGTGGAGCTATGACTGTTGGACCCTCAGGAACCACTCACCAGTGTGGAGGCAGCACAACCAATGATAAACCAGCAAGAAAGAAGGCAAAATGAAAGATTCAAGTGAAAAACAAATCAGCCAACCCTAAAAGAAAAACATGATTGTCTCTTCTGAGATTCCAGATGAAGCTGTCAAATTTAAACTCTTTCTGAAATAATGCGAGCTAGACTATTTCATTTTTTGGCCAATAAAAATCAGGTTTATTCACACTTATAAATGAATTAACTTTGATATACACATCAGTTATACAAAAAAGAAAAAAATGTTCAATATCTTCTTTTTGAGGCTAAGGAGTTTCTGATAAAACTTGAAATATGCTGATATTATTTGCATTACTGTCTATAATAATACCAGTTTTTAAATAGTGTTAAGCCTGTAACAATGAGCTATTCACATTTACTTGTGGGGAGCAGGGTGCTAAAGCCGCTCCTGGGATTGGTAGGGGCCGTTGCAAGATGGCGGCTGGCCCAGGGCCAGGAGGCAGAGTTGGTCTCACCAGCAGGTAAACAGGAAGTCACAGGGATAGGCTAATGCCCTCACTGTGATTATGTCATTGCTACTGGCCTATCACGTAGCACCAAGTGGACCCACGGGGAGAAGTGATTGGTGGAGAACGATATAAAAGTAGCCGGTAAAAGCTAGGATGGACGGGGATGACGATGACGATGACAAGGACAACAAGAAAGATAGAGAGACTACGACAGAGAAAGATGGGGAGGAGAACAAGGACCGGAATGAGAAGAATAGGGCAGGGGAAGACAGACTGGAAAAGCGGAGAGAGGGCTGGAAAAGTGGGGAGGAAAGCTAAGTCCAAAGGGGACAGGGACAGCAGACAGAAGGGTTTAAACACAGCCGCTTTTGGCAGTGAAGGGTCCGGTTGCGGTTCCGGCTTTTCCCAGACCCTCCAGAGTATGCCTCGTTATTTTAGTGTCGCTGCTGGGTGGCAACATTTACTATATTTTCTTTTTTACATATTTTTTTTTTCATTCCTGACATCAAAATTGAGTGGACAATGGGTGCAGGGGGTGAGTCTTTCCATGGGATGCCTGGATTAGAGTCTTGCTAATACACATGTCATCAAGCAATGGCGATGGCTCACATCCCAGGCCCTTGCTCATTCCCAACTAAGGTGGATAGAAGAATAAGATGGAAGATGTTTCTATTTGTCCTTATCTTGTTTTTCCCAAAAAATAGGTACAAAGGTTTGAACAAGATTTAAAATGAGTGAAAAGCATTACCAATTATTCTTAATTATTTAAAAGCAAGAGGAGCACCTTGTGAAAGTAGAATTTAACCCCTTAAAATTATAATAAACTTCTTTGTTTAAATTAATATTGCATTACACAGCTTTGAATTTTATTTCAAACTATTGTTATGTTTATACCATTGTAGCTAGACCTAAATGACACCTGCTATGCACTGCTGCTTAAATGAATTGTATTAACTTCAATTTGATGCTATTTCCTTCAATTGCTGGTATGTCTGCAGTCTAAATTTCCTCTAGAATTAGTGTCTCATCGATATGATTCGAATAGCAGGTGGCTCGTGATCTCAAACAGATGGTTGGATTGCAAAGTCATAAATTGGTGATACTAAGAGAGTGGAGGAGGTTTGATATAATTCTGGTATTTAGAGGTGGGCCTAGTTGGAAGTCCTAAGATCATTGAAGTTACCTGAGAGTTCTTGCCAGTGAGCTCATCAAAAATGCTGATTTCAACTCCATAGCTTACCAGCTGACTCTTCTTTCACACACACACTGTGCCAGCACCATCACTGAGCTTTGCCAAAGGGCTAAACTGAGGGACTCCCAGCTTCTGATCATGGACTGTGAATCTCCAGAACCACTGTTAAAATAAACCTTCTGCTTTCAGCAGTAGTTCATTTCAGATATTTCAATGCTATAGCAAAACTGGCCTTTCTCTACTATAAATATCCATATACTGTAGTGCCTCATCAAATTCCATTCAGATGCAAATTAAATCTGACCACATATTGAGAGTATTCTGTCTGACATATCCGATGAATCTACTGTGTATTTGTTAAAATTAAATGTACTATCTTTTCAAGTACTCATAAATTTTTTCACTATTTTTTCCTCTCCCATAATTAACTTACATATTACTTTATATTTAAAAGTCTTAATCTTGATGTTTCTGACAATTGCACAATTTGTAAGCACCAAATTACCCATATGATAGCACCAGTGGGGAAATCATGATTATAAAATTTTCTGACATATTCTTGTTTCCATTTGGAATATAAGGTTCATTGAATAAACGTTCTGAATGTTTACCATAATCTTTGCATTGTGTTTATAACAAATTGCTAACCAGTAAGTTTATGAGGT
Source organism: Ochotona princeps (assembly GCF_030435755.1). Classification (NCBI taxonomy): domain Eukaryota; kingdom Metazoa; phylum Chordata; class Mammalia; order Lagomorpha; family Ochotonidae; genus Ochotona; species Ochotona princeps. The sequence goes on along the minus strand of NC_080858.1, from coordinate 14,565,027 downwards.
GACATATGGGTCTCAGTTCTTCAGTTGGCAGTAGTTAAACAAACCCTACATTTTTGCATGCAAATAAATGCTTGAGAAAGAAACTACCCATTTTATGTAATCATATGTCCATTTGGATGTAGACAGGACTTGATAGTGTGCGAGTTGCTGTAAAACCCGCCCCATGTTAATTTCTATTTAGTTTCAGGGGTTGGTTCAGCTAGATATGCCTATGTTATGACCCATATGTACACATCTTCCCATTTGTAGAGAAGCCAGATGGACCTTCCCTAAGCATGAGACTTTCCAGCTACATGGATTCAGTGGGAAAGATTTAAATTGCTTGTCTTTGTTTTTCATCAAATGATTCACTCCTTTGTCCATATTTTTCATAGTTATTAGAGGCTTCTAATTCGGAAAATAGGTGGCAAATTCTATTTGGTCTTGCTGGATTTCTGCAAATGGATCATCAGATTACTTTTGAAGTCACAAGAAACCATCATTCAGTAGTTTTTCATAGATTGAAGATTAACTTGATAGAATTGAGCCCTACCAATGAGCTGACAAATAATGATTACTATGATTTTATACCATATCAGTTTGCTTTGAAATAGTTATTTGTGGGGAATTTAAAAACATAATTTCTAGAAATGTTGGAATTCATGAATAAATTATTTTTATGCAAGTCATCTGGGAAGATATTTTAGGTAGATAAAGTAGATAAATAACTTTAATCCATTTTGAAGCATTAATTAAGTATGCTAAACCCTTCTATGGCAAAGCAGCATGAATAATATATCTTGGACTAATTTGCCCTCACATTTGAATATAATAAAATTTAAAATTAAGATATTATAAGTTAATATTCTTCAAAAATTTATATTACCATCTATCAATATTATTTAGTATTTAGTATATTGTGAATCTGATGTTTTTTATGGTCAAATGGGTTAGTATTTACTGAATCTGAATGTCTATAATTAGAGTAAATTTGCAAAAATATCCTATAATATAAAATTATTGAAATGCCAATATCTTGGAATCTTGTATGAGAAACTAAAATTGAAAAGAAAACATACAATTTTTCAAAATTTTGACATGGCGAGCAATTAGAGCTGTTCAATTATCCTATCCAGTGCAAGTCACCAAGCTACAGAAAATAAGGCTCCACACGTAAAATGCTAGTTAATTTGTGCGTTCACTAGAATTCTGTCAATTCTGTCCTGAAGATTGAGTCATCAGATGCAACAGTCTACTGTTCTTTGGCAAATGATTTCATGCTAGCGTGATTAGGAAACGCAAGCCAAAACTTGCTAGTTCTAACACAAAATAACTTTATTGATGGGTTTGTACTATAAATTTTGTAAATGTAAAAAGAAAAGGCATGTGACAGATAGGAATCAAGAATAGAGAAAAGAATGAGATCCAAAATTTATCAGTAGAACAAATTTGGAAAACGTTAGCCATTTTGTTGCCGTCTGTATGAGAGCTATGGTGCTTCTCCCTGATGTCAATTACTTATCTGACATTATTTCCAATTCTTAAACAGCAAGTTACCTCTTTTTTGTAATACCATCTAAAAGGAGAGATTAGTGAAATATGGCAATTAAATGATATTTTATTAGAAAAAATAAAAACAATACATACTTAATCAACTAAAGAAAATTCCAAATATATGGTACAACAAACACCTCTTTATGTGATATGAGAGTTCCTAATTGAGAATTAATTATGCCCATAAATTATGTAAATCAGAGTATAAAATTGTCCATAGGGCCTAGCATTTTCACAAAGTGATGAAGTTACAGTCTGAGATGCTTGCATCCTGTTTAGGCACCTGTTCATATTCCGGCTGCTCAGCTTCTGATTAAGCTCCCTTGTAATTGTCTGGAAAAAGCAGTAGAAGATGATCCAAATGCCTGGGGTCCTGCCACCAATATGGGAGAAGTGGAAAAAGCTCTAGGCCCCTAGCTTTGACCTGTCCCAGTCCTGTCACAGACCTGGCTTAATCTCAGGCCACTGTGGACATCTGGAGAGTGAACCAGCAAATGGAGGCTCTCTCGTCTCTGTTTTTTTCACTTTCTCCAGAACTCTGCTCTGCAGGTAAAGAAAAGTAAAAGTAGCTGACCATGTAAATTATATACTTTTGAATCATCTGATGAAGACAAATTTCTTTTTTTATATTGCAAAATTATAATTTGGTAACTCTATAGGATTTAATTACCGTTTTGTTCATCTCTATTTGAAAGAAAATGTTAATTTTTCTGAAATTGTTCTTGCATAATAGGAGATACATTTTATATAATAATTTAACAGTAATTTAACTATATTAAATCAGAAATTAAAATAACTTGAGTTCACTTGTTTATTAATTTAGCATTGTTGACATTTTAGGTCTGAGAGCTCACATACACATTTTTAATGATTTTTCAGTTAGTTGTGTATTTTGATATATTTCTATTCATTTGCTGATTTATATATTAAAATATTTATTTATTTGAAAATGAGTTATACAGAGAGACGGAAAAATAGAAAGAGTGATATCTTCTACCTGCTTCTTGACTCCAGATGGCCACAATGGCCAGCCTTGAGCCGGGCTAAAGCCAGGAGCTTCATCCAGTTCTCCAACGTGAGTGGCAGGGTCCCAGGCACTTGGACCTCTGCCAGGACCACAAAACTCTTCCAGGCTATTAGCAAGGAGCTGGGATCAGAAGTGGAGCCACTGGGACACAAACTGGCATCCATATGGCTACCTGCTATTCCATAATGCTGGCCCCATCTTAAAATTTATTTTGCTTGAAGCTTGCTGGGCTCCTAAACAAGAGTTTACCCAAAAAAATTGTCCATTTTATTTTCAAATAATATTCTCCTGGATCCCTTTCTGAAGGCATATTTTACAAATTGATGTTAAATGCCTACATTAATGCAATTGCCTTAAACTGTTCAGAAGCACAGAAGCTGTGGGCGATGTTTTTTTCCCCTTAGTCCTTTTATTTTCATTGCTTCTGTTATATAATTTCTAATACTAAGTTTTCAGCTTTACTCTTCTTTTGCAGCTTCTAATCTGCCCTTGAGTTTAAACTTTGCATTTCTTGCCTATGTGCTGTATTTCTCACTTCTTTTAGTTTTTTCTCTGGTTCTGTTTTACGTATCATTATAACATTTATGTTTTCTGTTACTTTGAATGTTTCTAATGGGTCATTAATAGCACACTGCTTATAAATCAATTTTCAACCTTTTTTCATTTCCATTATTTTTCCCATTTTTATGTTGTGATAAAATACACATACCATAATATTTACCATCTGAAATACTTTAAAGTATGCAATTCAGTTGTACTGAGTTTATTTATATTGTGAAGTCACCAGCATCAGCAACATCCATGCTCAGATCTCATTTCATTTTGTTTCTGGCCACTATCAGGGAGCTGAATGGGAAGTGGAGCAGCCAGCATCCACATTGTCACAGGTAGTGGCCTTACCCTCTACGTCACAACACTGGCCCCCAGAGCAAGTGCTTGTAGATGTATAACTACATCTTGGGTCTTTATTCTGTTCCATTGGTGTGTGGATCTGTTTTCGTGCCCAATGTCAATTTGCTTTTATTATTATAACTTCGTTGGTGTTTTCATGTCAAGTGTGATATAAGACTGCTTTTGTTTATTGAGTCTTTTTGTCATTTCAGAGATTTCGGATCAGCTCAGTTCTGGCTGTTGTGGCCACTTGGGTAGTGAATTGATGGATGGAAGATCTTCCTCTCTATCTTTCCTCCTTTCTGTGTATCTGACTTTCCAATAAATAAATAAGTAAATAGATCTTTTAAAAATAAGTAAATCATTAAAAAAACTAAACATAGATAATAATTAGATCATGAATAACAGAATATGACAATCACCGTGATCTTCTGGGTGAGTTTTCAGAAGAACTAACAATTCAGGTTACAGATAGTCAGGAAGGTGGGATTATGATTCTGTTGTAGCTGATCAAGCAGCTGAGTTGGAATCCCATATTAAAAGTACCAGTTTGAGTCCTGGGTGCTGTGCTTCATCCAGTTCCTGCTGATGCAACAGGGAAAGCATAAGGGGATTTCTCAAGCAATGGGCCACTATCAACCATGTACATTAACTTTCGCCTGGCTAAGCCCCAGCCATACTCCTGTTTGGACAATGAATCACCAGATGGATCTCACTCTCTCTCTTTCAATCTGTCTTTCAAATGAAATAATAAATGAATGAATAAAAAAAGTAAAATCATAACTCAGGATTAATACATGTTCTTGAAAGCAAACTAACTCAACCTGTATTAATTTTGTGTATTTCCTAGTTAATCACAAATATTCAGTACGTGTGGTTCATTACTGCTTCTGTCGAAGGCATGCACTTAAGTTATGGCATGTGAAGTTAACAAACTGTTCACTTTTGAAAAATTGTCCAATTGAGAGTACTGCAGTCTTTCTAAATATTTATTTAATTTATCGAAAAATTGTTGAACTTCCTGCAAGTAGCATGATGCTTTGTTTCACTATCTAAGTTTTCCAATCTTGTACAAATATTTCAGACAGAAAAGAATTCAGGATCCTTTATTCTGCTAGAAGCTTTCTATGAGTAAATGCATTTTTAATATATTATTTGACATTGATGTCTAATGAGTGGAGGTCAAAATTTATTTATGAGGGAAGTAGTTAGGACTGAAGGCACAAGATTTGTAATTCAGAATATCAATTTATCTAAACATCACTATAGATATTCAATTTATGAATTAAAAATAAGCACATAGCCTTTGAAGAATGAATATGGAATTTGTACATTTTTATTCATATGAGAATTAGAGAAAGAAAAAGAGAAGGAAAAACAAACTCAATGAATTTAATGAGTTAAAGGAGCAAATGACTGAAAGTGGTTAAGACAACAATGTTCACACGTTTTTAATTTAAGACCTGTTCAATCCTTTTAAAATTCATTTGAATCTGCAATTATTTAAACTCTGAGCTGTGCACTGAAGAGAGAGTAAGCTATAGATTTTAAGATTGTAGTGGGAGGTAATATATAAATCCAATTGATCAGTTTGGCAGAGAATTGATGCCACAATTTGTACCCAGTGACGTTTTCTCTCTCTTACTCAACTGTCTTTAGAACATTATCAGAAAATCAATATGATGCGCCAATTCAGGGATATGCTTTCAGTCATGTTTGGATTAAAACTTGGGCACTCACATGTTGGATTATACAGAAAGTCTGACTCTGTCTCATCCTGTGTTGCTCAGAACTCCTTGACTCAACTTCTCTGCATTTCCATGCACTTGCCAACATTCCGAAGAGACAAATAAACCAGTACAGATGATGTCTGTCTTCATGGGAAAACAACAGCAACAACAACAAAAACCCTGTGTCGCCCTCTGGCTTCAGAACTTTCTGTAGCAAGCACATTTCTTGGATGGCCGTTTCTGATGATTTCATATTTAATATTTTTTTAGTTTACTAACACATTTACAAACTCAGCATTATCTTCATAACTCATGCTCTCCAAGCTTGCTGCTTTCCGTAAGTCCACTGGAAAAGTTTTCCTGTCTGATTTTGTGGTGCTGGAGTGAAATTCTGAAAGTTACGTCACACAGGCTTTGATTTCTAACAGTACAAAGTGTCTATATAAGAGATTTTCCAAAAATTCATGGAAAATTGATCACTATGAAAATAAATTATGCACTGATTTAAAAAAAATAACGTTTGCATTGAAATAAATGTCTTTTCATTATCTTTCATGCATTTTCCAAAACGTTTATTTTCTGAGGGAAAGATTTGGACACACTTGCATGCATGCATACACAGCACACAAACACAGAGATTGCCATTTGCTAGTTCACTCCCCAAACACTGGTATACTTCCCCAACACTTGCAATCACGATGACTGCATCAGCAGAAACCAGGAACACAATGCTTGTCCTCCCCAGTTGGCAGCAGGGACTGAACTCCTTGAAGTACCATCACAAACTCCCAGGATCTGCATCAGCAAGGGGCATCCAGGCATTGTGCAACCAGTTACAGATATCTTAATCAGACACCCTTCCCATGAACATTTTAAAGTATCCTTGCACTCAAAATGTTATACTCAATAAATAAGTAGACCGTATTGGTAGCGTGTTATGTCTACAAGTGTATTCTTCAGATACAATGAAAAGTTTTCACTCAGTCAGCTACAAACTAGCATAAGCCACACAGTCCCCATCTAGGATTTCCTGCAACATGTGCTGGACCCACTCTGCAACAAAGATAATCATTTTTTTTTCTTCAATAGACATGAAACAGAATGGACTTGGATATTTATTTACTAATGGCTTGTAGAAGATTTGTTTAAGTTGGGCATTGCACAGGCCACAAAGAACTAATTACTAGAGTGAAACTGTCATTAAGTCCACAGTGAGTGAAATTTCTCCTCGTTTTTGTTTCCTATGCTAAATACTTATGGATGGACTGAATGCCCACAGTGGACTGAAGAGCCTGATCTGTGAGCTGGAATGCAGCTAGGCGAGAGACAGGTTCTCGCTCTGGACCTTTCATGTCTGTGTTTTATTTCAATATCCGCTGCAACAATGAAAAAAGAGAGCACATTGAGACCTAGGATCCACGATGCTTAGGTTTATGATTTGTCTCTGACCCTCTGATGAGTGTCTTCTACACCCACATCCCCTGGACTATACCGACGTAGCTCGGAGCAGACGCATGAGTGTGACTACCAGTCTGTTTCATGTAGATTCTGTCAGAAGACAGAAAAAGGCAAAGGATTGCTTTGTGAAAAATTACTCGTTTAATGTTTCATTTCAAGTGACTCTCAAAGGGAATTTTGATTATTTTTAAAGGGTATTTTCTTAAATACTCACATCTCCAGTTTGCTAAGTTGAAGGCCTGTGAATAAAGCTACTGACATTTTGTGAAAGCTAAATGACTGACTCCTCAACATTTTATAAGCAACTTTTTCCATCGTCCTTTTGATATATTACTATTTAACTATAAGATTGAAATCTCAGAATAATCTCACGCCTGGGAGAGTCCCATAAGAAGTTCTATATTCGCTGTGCTTTTGGTAGGCTACCTTGACCTTTCATGTTTCAAACTGCAGCCCTTTTCCATCATTAGATTTTAAAGTTTTCAAAAATCTAGGGAAAAGGGGTTTTCTTTCTCATCTTCCTTCACATTGCCTCTGGGCTGGGGAAGAAAGTTAGGTAAAACAAAAGATTTTTGTTTGCCTTGAACCCAAAAGAAGTTCAAATGGAAGCCTCAAGTGCAATGACCTTAATGACTATTGCTCTTTTATCATAACTATGTGCTTAATAGTACATAGAATATTCAGTTCAGCAGGGCACAATTTGAAACTTCAGACAGGAGACATATCTCTGCAGGGAGACTTACCCTTCCATTGGGGTGATGGTGTTGGGGGGGGATAGTTCTTTGTGCCTAAGGTTTAAGATTACTACAGGGCAAAAGCAGTATTTGAGACTATCCAAAGGATGGCCAAATTGATGGCATAGGATAAAATCTTTATCCCCTAATTTGTCCACACCAACTTAAACTTTAATAACTGACAACTCCTGCTTTTCTCAATCTATGCACGTCATTGCCAAAATTAGTAATACACTAAAAATTAAAAATCACAGATAACAGTTTACACAATTGAAGCAGTAAATACTGGCCATGATTTTATGTCAGCACAATATCACTGATGTATAATTCTTAGGCTGCTGAAATGATGAACTTGTCTATGTAGAGGAGCCCACTGAAGCAGGTAGCAAAATCTTGCCAGTAATCTCACAAATTTATGAGCTTGTTGTTAAATCCAACCATAATTAAGAATTACGCCTTAAACTTGCAATTAAGTAAATTGTATTAGAATTTAGATAATTGAAAATACTTAACACTCATTACTGTCTAGTTATTTTGCTAAATTTTATGATCATCCAGGCTCTTGAGATCATTTATGCTTATTCTATCTCTATGTTAGGAATACTACGTAATAGCACATTTCTTCCTTACTCCATTTTCTGTAAATTCAAGTAACTTGAAACTGGACCTTGTGCAAAGGTCTTTGCTGTGGTAAACAGCAAATTCCATAGATCAGGGAGTATATTTTTGTTGTTGCTGTTGACTGAACTGAAGGAAGTGCTGGTGAAAATGTTAAGAATGCAGCTACACTTAAATGTATGTTGTGTGTCTATAACCCTTGCATTGCCAGTAACACAAACATTTGAGGGGATACTCTTCCAGCAGTCAAAACTATGATCTAAGTCATGAAGAAGTTAATTCTATCATTGACAAAAGAAAATGAAACTGACTTAAGTCTTTTTTTCCTCTTATCTTATTCTTCATGTAAACAATATCATCAGCCAATGTCAATCATTGTAACTACAGGAAAGTTACAGAAAGACTAGTTCAGTATTGAATCAATGCAGCTGTTTCATGAGAACAAATTTTCTGAATAGAATTTAAGATCAAATATTCTGCATATTACTGCCTTTGCTAATTGCTTAGTACTAATAAGATTTATCATTAGCAGACATGCACATAAGAGTTACAGTATAGTCGGAGACTAAGAGGATATAAAAGGCATGCAAATTTTCCACAACATTCCACATGTTGAACGCACATTCATATGAATCTGACTCTTACCTATACTTTTAGCATGTGAACACTGAAAAAACAGGGGCTACATTTAATATTTTTAAAGTAATGATGTAATTCACACATGTAGAAAATATATTCATTCTTGTAGGCATAACATGCGATGTTGTTCACTCTGTACTCCTTTATTTCTTCATTTTAAAATTAAAAACATAGAAGTGGTTGAAACAGATGTCTACTCCCAATTCATCTGACTTCCCAATGTTTCTTTTCTTTCACTTTTTAAAATCAAAGCCATGATTTTATTTCACTTCAAATTATCTGTATGTTTTAAAATTATATAAACAGCATGTATTTTTTGCATATTGTCATGTAGCTTTTTGTTTTCAAAATTTTTCTCCTTGATTAATATAACATATTTTTATGCTGAGTGCATCATGTTCAATTCTTGTTATTCCCCTATAATTCTACATTCTAGTATTAAAACTGTCCTTAGTAATATCTTATTTTAATTCTTGTACCTAGTAAGACTTGTAGACTACACAGTCATGAATGCCCTTTAGGTTTTCATTCATTCTTAACTGTGATCAATATTGTACAACGGAGCTCCACATATGTCTTAACAATTTACTCACAGAAAGAATTTCAGTGTTCCCACATCACTTCAACTATTTTAAACTGCAGTTTTCAAATCTACTAATAAAATGAACATGCATTTTCTCTATCATTTCAATTTTTATTTTCTTTATCACCAGTGAAGCTATGCTAGTCTTTATAGAATTGTAGATAACTCTTATTTACTGTTAGTGAATCAGAGTGAAATATTTCGTTCATTTGGCTACTGGCTAGTTTTATTTTTCTGAATGGTATATGTGCATGCACAGTTCCTTTTTGAAACATAGTCTTGATAAATAAACCCAGTCAATGGGTTGCTTTTTTATATATTCAAAGTATTTTTTGTTAGCTGTGGATTTTAAAAATATTTTACATATTTCAAATGTTATAAATATTTTGTTTTGCCTTGAGAATTATAAAAATGTATGAGCAATCATAAAGTCATAAGAATTTTTGAAAATTTTCTTTCTGCTGCTTATTTTGCTTTTCACATATAAAGCTTAATCTATTGGCAATCTATTATTCAATAATTTTAACGAGGGTATTTAATGTATTCAGGTATTGCTTTTTCATCAAGATAGAAAGTTATCCACAGTTCTGAGTGTTTTCTCAATGCTTGAGGATCAAAGAGAATGTTGAATACCACTCAAACTAATTTCACTTTCTGTATATTTTGTGATTTTTCTTTCAGGATTCATTATTATGTTATAGAAGACCCTTTGTTTTAACCCTGATACAAATCATCATTAATTTCTTTAGACTTAGAATGACTTTCAATATTTCCTCTCCTGGGCCCAGCGGCGTGGCCTAGTGGCTAAAGTCCTCGCCTTGAACGCCCCAGGATCCCATATGGACGCTGGTTCTAATCCCGGCAGCTCCACTTCCCATCCAGCTCCCTGCCCTGCACCCGCGTGGGAGACCTGGAAGAGGTTCCTGGTTCCCGGCATAAGATTGGCACGCACCGGCTGTTGCGGCTCACTTGGGGAGTGAATCATCGGATGGAAGATCTTCCTCTCTGTGTCTCCTCCTCTCTGTATATCTGACTTTGTAATAAAAATAAATCTTTAAAAAAAAAAATTTCCTCTGCCAATTTCTCTTTTCTTATTTTTATTTTTAAAAATATTTTTCTATTCTTCATCCCACATTCATTCATGCTGGTGGTGTTTTAATGAGATTTTTTTTGTATTTCTAGATTATTATGTGGAAAATTAATACTTGATTACTTTAAGAGCCCTGATAGTTTCCTATAATTTAATTTTCTTAGTTCGATGAGGAAGGTGGCATGGATGATTCACTCCTTTTAGCCCCATATCTTTGTTCTTGGAGTGATTTTTTTCTAGTTCTTTATCTTTATATCCAAGTAATTCCCGAAGGAGATTTCAACCCAGACATGTATATTCTGTCAGAGGTTTATGCTTCGGCATGGTGGAGTCTCACATTGCCTGTTGCTTTTCATTTTTGTTTCATTTCCACTCTACTTCTCCTTGTTTTCATCTCTTCCTGGTTTTCTTTCTTTTTTTTTTTTTTTTTTTTTTTGGTCTTCCTTCAAAGCAGCCACTTTTCGCATATATATGATGACTTTATCCCACTGAATAATTGCATCTAATAGTTGTAACTCATAAACACATTCAGATTGCAGTGAAAGGTGTTGGATCATAAATGTATCACTAGCTATTTCACAACCTTCTAAGTAAACCACAAACGTGGATATGAGAGAGAATGCATCTCATTGCATTTCATGGCTCCAGATATGCTGCTACAAAAGGAAGTATTGTATGCTGAAGGACATCCTCTTTTTTTTCGTTCATGGAAACTTTTAGGGTAGAATTAGTGCATGGGTTTGCAGTGCATCAGGAGGCTTTGTGGCACATGAGAAGTATGTTCAAGGAATGTCATCTCAGTACTTCAAGGAGCTTTTCTTTAATCAAAAGGGCAAGAGGGATCAAACCAATCCCCAGAATTTGCATGTTTTCTCCTCACATTGCTGAAAACATCTTTTCAAACCAGCTTCAAACTGCAGCAATTAGGTGGGTAATTGCCCTAACGTGAACTTAGCCTTAAAAGCTTATTCCATGAAACTGGAGTAATTAGACTTACTTCTTCAGACTTTTTTCTTCACCTCATTGTTCCCATGCATTAAGTTAATGTTGCTGTGCTTGGGTTCACTTCAATGCAAAGGAATGGAAACTGGGATGGGGGAATAGAGAGGCTTAACTGGATAGGAGACCCAGCAAACAAAACTGAATCCTAGCTTGTGACAGCAAGGATGAAAACTTCTGCATTCTAATAAGACTTGTTAAACAGCATTTTAATTACTCTGAAATTTGCAATATACCTGCTTGTCTCTGTCCTTTTTAATGATTGGTTTATGTTCTTAAAATAGATATACAAATTACATCATGTTTTACCAGATTATTTAGCGCTGCTTGGCTGTGTCAAATTAATCGCAGTTGCTAACAGGATAATGTTGAAAGTTGTTTTCTTTGCTTTATCATTTTATAATCATTATCCAAAGGGGATATACCAGGTCAAGTGTGAACAATATGTGCATTGCAAAAATAAAAGTTAAGATTTGCCATCTGTTTCAAAAAATATCATTATATTACATTTTCTCTTCAAATTCCTTTTCATCCTAATAATACATTTGATCCTTGTTTCATTTTTTTAAAAAACCACAGATACATATTTCTGAAGCAAAACTATAATACACAATTAAACTGTTATAAGGCAATATAGCATACCTGTGGGCAATATTGGAAGTAGCTAAATGAAAAGGTAATTTCTTGAGATGTGTTCTATGGATGTAAATTTAGAGCTGGGGATGGCATGTGTAATATAACACTCGTTAAATATTTGTTCAGCTCAGTAGATTGCATGATTAAAACCTGCAATGTTGTTTCCTTGTTTGTAATGAAACAGTACATTGGCAGTGCTGTTTGCACACTGATATTTAGAGTCTTACCCATTACCCTTCTAACCTGCTGCACATTGTACATGATGTGCAATGATTGTGAAGCCTTATGATGAGCTATCCTTAGATCTGATGTTCATATTTATGTAGGTGGACTATATTTTACAACCAAGTCCTTTTTTAAAACTCAAGCCTACATGTTGCCCTGTTGTCAGCCTGTTTCTTTCACAGTGCTTTGTTTTGCTGTCATATGCATCCATCTTATCCTTTCTAATAGAAGTAATGATGTCATGACTATTATTTATGCAGCTTCAAGAAATAATCAGGACATAGAAACGAAAGCTTTAAGAAATGTGATCTTCAATTTTTATTTTCAGAAATGTCTCTTTGGCCGTTAAAAAATTGAAAAGTGCAGGCTTGAGACAAGTGCGCACTCATTTAGTGCAGTAATTAGAGTTGAAAGGGATACACTAGCTCCTTTAGTAGCAGTCTGAGTCAAGAACTAAACATGTATTGAACCACTGCAGAAGTATCCAGATAAACCACACCCACTTGAGGATGAGAGATGAGACTTTTTCCAAGGATGACTACGTTCACATGCCCACATCAGATTTTCTTGATGAAACAAAGACGGGTGGTAGAAAAGGGTCCAAATGGATATGGTGTGAGAAAGAGAAAGATCTCTGCCCTCAACGCCAGACGACTTAGAAACCTGCCTTTGACATCCTCCAGAAAGGAAGCGTTGCACTTGCTGGGCTTATCTTCTCTGAATCTCATTTTTTCTCACTTGCATGAGCTTGTCAATAATAAAAGTAAGAGAAATAAAAGATGAGGGAGGTTGGAGGTGAAGAAGAGAGAGAAGGCATATATGAAACACATGACATCTGTTTCCTTTACATAAACATTTAGAAATCCATTTCCTAGGATGCAATGAAGATTAACCGACAGGATATGCAATACTTATGTCACACCTGTGGTAAGGTCATAAGACATAGAAGTGAAGTGCATTTACCTCCACATAGTAGGGCTGATGGTTTGGCTGTGAAATCCCTGATGCGGGTCGATATTTTAAGAATGTCTGGTGTTCACTGCTGTGCCTGACATAACAAGAGCCTATGCATCATGCTGAGATGAAGAATAAGTGGACGAGTAAATGAGTGCTTCAATAAATGCTCAGAATACCAGAGAGCATAGGAATAATAAAGTAGTAAATCAACAGACATATCAAGAGTTCATATTCATCAACTTCTATTATTTACTTGATGTCTGATAAAATTGTGACTGTTATACGGAGGAAGGGAAGATTGGGAATATTCTTGGAAAAAGATACTGAGATGCATACCCCCCCCTTCCCATACCCCCTTCAAAGGTGCAGAGATATTGTTTCCTTAGCTTGAAACAAACCCAACTCTGTCCGGATTTTAATTCCTCATTTCTACAGTGAGGGCTTTGCATAAAACGAACTCTAGCACCCCAGCCTTGCCTTGCCATCCAGTATTTCAGGAAGACCATCACTTTGAAGGATGCCAAGGTTAACAGTGAGAACACACATCAGGGACTCAAGAGGAAATTCGTTATAATTCTCCTCACTCCTACTTACAGATCTCTAATCCCAACCCCTTTTATGAACAGATTTCAGCAAACAGAATTACAAGATAAATAAACAAACATGTAGGAAGACATAGACATTCTGCATATGGACTTAGTTTTGAAAGAAACAAGAAAATATAGTGGAAAAATGCCTAATTAACACAGATTCTTAAAAATGTGTTAATTAATCACTCCTCTCGATTATCAAAAGGTCAAACTTATATACACAACAACATATAAATCAGAAATTAGAGATCTTTTGCCACACAAACCCTGTTTTACAAAGCTATTCTAATTCAATTTGTAGATGTGTACTTTGGAATGTAAATACCCTGGTGTTCTTCATATATTATAAGCTTAAGGATTATTCTGATGTGTTACAAGTTGTTAGCAAATGGTAACCACATCCCATTTCTCTGCCTCAGCAACCTATTACTTTTTCCCCAAACACATATTTTGTTTTTTTGTTTTTATCATTTGGAGTATGGCTTATGTGATGATGTTACTGAGAAATCAGAGCTTCAAGTACTTGGACTTTCTCATCCAGAGTTAGGATAACCTAATTTAACAGCTGTACTAGATCAGCAAAACAGCAAGAGGCTGAAAAAAGGTTACACAGTGGGAAGTTAGTGCTGGCAAGTACCGATTCACACCTATTACAGACCTGCAGACAACAACAGGGGTGCTATTTAAATGGAAGAGGTGCACATTTAATCCATTGTTGGGAGTCACTGAAATGAACTACACTGATCCTCCTCTGTAGCAATTATTCCAATTAAGTGGATGCAGCATTTATCAGCATGCTGATTGAGTTCAGCAGCAGGCACTATGCCACTGTGAGGGAACCTATGAAAGTGATAGTCACACTTTCCAAGGTTCCACTCACACTCCCTGGTGTTACCAAGTTCCTTAAGCAAACAGACCATTCATTCTACAGAAAAACACTGCAGAAGGTAGGGTTAAGGAGCTGGGTAAATGTTCTGCAAGGACACATAGATTTGAAATGCCAACATGAAGAGAGATAATTTGAGCTTGAATTGACCTGCTGTTCTTGGTATTGGATATTTATCTGTATAATTTTTTAAATTCTAGCAAGCTTTGTCTTTGAGGAAAGTGTCATATTTGTCTCATACAACTGGCTTAGATTTGCTTGGAAATTATAAAAATCTACCACAAATCACAAATCAATTACCATCATATGCTAAGGTGTTAAATGATGAACACACATTTGTTGCTTCCTAACTTGAAGTTCTAGCTAATAAATCATGCATTTGACTTTGTTCTGCTAATATTACTTTCAAAAAGTCCAATCTCTTTTTATTAGCACTAGTTTCTATAGGTGACCTACATTTCATCTATTTATCTGCCCTCCAAAAATAAATTTATTAAAATGTACATTTTATAAGTAAATCAATGTCTTTTCAGAAATCAAGTGAAGAAATACAAATTCAGATTTAGCTGATTGGTGAAATACAAAATTCATGTTTTGGAATCAGGTTAATATTTAAACATACAATTTAATCATTTTGTAAAATTTAATAATTGCTTTTTAAAAAGATTTATATATTTATTCTTGTAAAGACAAATTTACAGAGAGGGAAGATGAGGAACCTAAGTATCAAAATCCCAACCATTTGTTCATGGCTCATTGCTACTAAGTAACAATGTGGGCTTGCAGGCCAAACAGCCTATGTGACCTTTAGCACTGGTGGGCTCTAATTCTCATGAATCAAGGCCCACCTAAATCTGTTTATCTCACACGTGGCTCCAAGTAATTAAGTGGGTGCTTACCTTAGTTGCTGGAGGTGTGGGCTGTCCAGCCGAAATAGGTAGAGAATATGTGGTATCCCCCGCCTCACCTTGCAGGCTATTGTGAATTGCCCCTTTTCAGGCTATTGTGGACTGCCCCTATAAAAACCCTGTGGATGTGCTGTTCGGGGCTGCACTCTGGTAATTGGTGTTTGTCCCGGCTGGCTGATTGGCTGGTCGATCTGCCAGCTGCCTGCTCTCAACCAAGAACCCAAGCTCAGATACACCAAGCTTGAATAAACATCCTTGTGCACTTGAATCGACCTCAGACTCCTGGTGATTTCTGGGGACCTTAAAATCTGGGCACAACATTAACAGAGAGAAAGAACTTCCACCTGCTGGATCACTGCCCAAATGGCTGCAACAACCAGACCCTAGCTGATTGGCAGCCAGGAGCAAGGAAACTTCGCTGGGTCTTCCACATGGGTGTAGGGTCCCAAGGCTTTGGGCCATCCTCTACTGTTTTACCAGACCATAATCTGGGAGCTGCATGGGAAGTAGAGCAGCTGGGACATGAACTGGTGCTCATATAGGATACTGGTGCTTGCAAGGGGAAGGTCAGTTAATTGAGCCATCACACCAAGCCCAGTAATTGAATTTTTATAAGCTTTTTATATTGGAAATAAAATGCATTCTTTGTTAATTTGTTTAAGCACAAAAAGTCTAGTAAAGTCCAGACTACTGACTTGAAAAATGATTTTACTTGTTCTCCAAATCTGTCTCTAGGAAAATATACAAAATAAAATAAAATGTGGAAGATGACTTGCAGCAGATTAGGTGACAAATCACTTTTAAAATGACCTTCTAGCCATGTATGCTATAGTAACTAGTCCTGGATCACAAAGCAGCAAAAATAAGCAGCCATATCCAAACTTTTAAGCCCATCCCTTGAAGTTTTTGTCCATTAGAACTGTGAAGGGTAAGTGCTTATTTGTAAGCTAATATGATGCCATGACATGATTTCACATGTGTTGGTAAAAGATAAAAGTTCTCTGGATTAGAAATGAGAACAGTTGTTCACTGTAATAAAGAAGCCAGAATGACTATGTTTGCTTGCTTGCTTTCTTTCTTTCTTTCTTTCTTTCTTTCTTTCTTTCTTTAATGAAACTTTCTCTAAACTTCCACAAAGCAGGAATACGAAGACTGGCAGGTGACAACTGTGCTGCCAAATGAGGTCCAAGATGTTGCTTTCATGGAAGCTCTGCCCTTCACCATGAACATGCCTGCCTTGTTCCATGGAGATGTTAGTCCTACTTTCGAAGACTTTTAGCAAACCTATTGTTCACTACAAGGAGGGTTTGTATAGTAAACCTCTGTGTCTATCCACCACACAATTACACTGGTCTATCCACCACACAATTACACTGAAAAGATGGTTCAAAAAACTCAGGCAGTTCTCCTACTCCCCAGATGGGCAGAAAGCACAGGACACCCCAATAAAATTATTTGTCCAAATTCACTAGTGCAAATTAAAATAAATGAGTCCTTAGCACAGGCACATTCTTTAGTCTACTCTAATTACTTTAAAGAATTCATCTGCACGATTCAGAATTCTCATATTCAATGCGTTATTTGTTGTATAACTTAGAAAAAACTGTTATGTAAAGTGTGTCAGAGTCTAATGATTAGAAATTACCATCATGGGACACGTGCAGTTTTTTAAGTGGACTCTTTTATATGTAAAATTGGCTTACATTCCTGGAGATAGTGGCAATCGTCACACATGTGAGAATTCTTAAGCTCGCTACCATATTTAGACAGCAATCATTTCTTTTTTAGCAAGAGCTGATTTAATGAGTTTTATCACACCTGCCAATCAGTTAAAACTACTAGCCAATTAGGTAGCAAGCCAACGAATCAAGATCAAAAGAAAATAATGATCAACTTGATATGACTGATTTGATTTTACTCTCTTCACTTTCATTAAAAATGTTTTAAGCATTTTAATTACCAAATCACCAACTCTGCCATATTTTCCTCTGTGAAAATGCATTGGAACCCCCACGGATGTGGGGAGACAGAACGACCTGTAGTTGATTGCTGCTTCTGAAAATCCAGTTACATGGCATTGACCCATCTACTGTAGAGGGTTCTGCTCGGGAGCCCTATACAACAATTTAACTAAGTGATGGTTTCAAAGTGCCAAACATCATAGTGGACAATCGAAATTCCCTGTTTCTTGTTTTTGCACAACTACATAATCTTGTCCTCCTTTTCTTAGCTAGTAAACACTCTGTTTTCTAATTAATTTTTATAAGCAATCATTCCCTTGAATTTTTTACTTTCTGCTGAACTGCTTATTCTAGTTTGGCAACCTTAATCTATGGGGCAATAAAAACTAAATAGTGCCTTTTCTTTGTCTTAAAACTGTTACAGAAAAAAATGCAAATCAGATTATATCACTTTTGTACATCAACATTTCCTTCCAGTTTTGACAGAAAGAGCATTAAAAATCACTAAGAAAAGGGGGATCTACATTTTGATTTTTAAAATGTAAGACTGAGTATTGTATGTCTTACATTATCATTCTTGGAGTGTTGAGAGAGAGATGTTTACCTATTTTCCTTGAATGTAATTTGTTCTCTACGCTTTGCTTATAATACTGCATGTGACCTATTAGAAGTTAGTCAAGATGTAATAAATAAATATTAACCATCCTGATAAGCAATTTATTGCTCTGATTTTAATTTAGAAGAAAGTGAGAAACAGAATATTTAGATAATTGTTAAAGACCATGATATTCCTAATTACAAAATTGTTTTTCTATTTTCTTTCTTCAAAATACTTTTTTGCCTTTATTTTTGGGTGACCTTTTGATGGATTTATAAAGATGTTGATAATAAAAATAAGCATATAATTTATTGTATTCTGGATTCTATATTAAATGTATTATATACATTTTTCATGTGGTTTGTCTATTTATTTTGCTAGCCCTATGATTCCTATGAACAAATAACATGTGTTATCATCCTCTTGTGTGTTTCCAGAGTTAACAACACAATACATTATGTACACAGAGAATTTGATCTAACTTACAGAATAATTAAACAGGACTATTTTATTTTTTCATCCCATTTTTTGGGAAAATTTTTCAGCTTGTGAAGATACCTGAAATTTAGAGTCAAGAAAACGTTCTGTCAAACATAAAAAATCGCTGACATCCTGTAAATCTGATTGGAGTCACACAAGTTTGGCTATGTGCTTTGCAGCATTCAACAAGTAGATGCACAGATGCACCCTTGCATAGAAGCAAACTGATTTCTCAGGGGTTACACAACTAGTTCATAGTCCTTTCTCTCATCCAACCATCGCTGTAAGTGCATACATATTTTTAGACCAATGTTTGAAGGCCAGTTTTACTCTTTAACTTCTGAAGCATGGAGAATTTCCAACTGGAACAGAAGCATATTAAAAGTGGAGCACTTATTGCAATAGAATTCCTTGCTCTTCCAGGGACTCACTTGGAAGCAAGCTGACCAACTGCTGGCAATCAAAATGAAAACATTTTATTATGAAATGGTCCCAGGATGCTTTTCTAGGCAGAGCAGAATCTCGTTGTCTACATACGACACACCAATAGAATCCTGATTGATTTCATGCTTTCAATGTGTCATGTAGACATTTGTGTTTTTCTGATTGCCTTGCGTTTGGTGTAGATGACATGGTTCTGTCCAATGAGATGTAAGGATTTCTAGGGAAGTTTTTACTTTACTAATATGCAAGTTCTGCTTCTAGGGTTTCTCTTTGCCTCATTTTAAGCTTAGAATCGTAACCATTTCTGGAGGAGAAGCAGTAATTTTGGGGGCTTGATTCGACACGCATTAAGATTGAGTGATAGGGCCCGGCGGCGTGGCCTAGTGGCTAAAGTCCTCGCCTTGAACGCCCCAGGATCCCATATGGGCGCTGGTTCTAATCCCGGCAGCTCTGCTTCCCATCCAGCTCCTTGCTTGTGGCCTGGGAAAGCAGTCGAGGACGGCCCAATGCATTGGGACCCTGCACTTGTGTGGGAGACCCGGAAGAGGTTGCTGGTTCCCGGCTTCAGATAGGCGCGCACCGGCCCGTTGCGGCTCACTTGGGGAGTGAATCATCGGACGGAAGATCTTCCTCTCTGTCTCTCCTCCTCTCTCTGTATATCTGACTGTAATAAAAATAAATAAATCTTTTAAAAAAAGATTGAGTGATAAAGGCATCTTTCCCTATGGAAATAATGCAATTGCATGAGTCATGGATTAAATATTTTTTCATGACTTCAAGATTTAAAGTTGAAGTTGCACAAGTACTTCAGCTATGACTTAAAAAATTTAGGGGAAAATATATATTATATTTTAATTACTTTTTCCATTTTTGACATTATTTAGATTGAAAGTGAGACACGGTTGAGTTAGAACAAGCCAGACAGAGCACAATGAGGCTAGCATCTTGACCTAACTGTAAAGCTGCGATTTTGCACTTAGGCTAGCTGGTGAATATTCACTGAAGAAAAATCGTGTTTAGTCCCAGCTGTCACTGGTGTTTTAGGGAGCTGCACACCATAGGTAAGACAAATGGGTTCACATCAAATTCAGGTAGTGTTGTAGTATTGTAATTAAACAAGTTTACTCTGCCATTTCAGGGTGGCATTGAACTATGCTCTTGTGGTTGGGGTCAATCAGAACCGGTTTCTTTCAACTTTAAAAAAAAATATGTATTTACTTACTTGAAAAGCAAAGCATGAGAGAGAGTGACAGAGAGAAATCCTTCAACTATTGGTGCATTCTCTGGTTGTTCACCTAGGAGTTTAGGTCTCCATTCGGGTCTCCTACATGAGTAGAAGGGCTCCAAGTACTTAGGTCACCTTCCATTGCTTTTTGCAGCACATGAGCAATAGCAGAGCAACCGGAGCCCCAAGAAGGGATGCTGACATCACAGTGGTGGCATCCCCCCACCACACCACCATTCCTGCCCTTCCTTGAAACTTATCAATGACTCAGTTGTGACCTGGCACCTGGACACTTCTAAGTATGATGTCATGACTGACTTCATGAAACATTTGCTGAAAGACTAGAATGTGTACTTGCACATTGGTCTCCTATATTCCAGTGATCTTTTTGTTTTATCAGTTATAGTATTCTGCATATAATTCAGAGAGAAAATCCACAAAATTAGTGAAAAATTGAATGTATGGTAAAAAGAAAAGAATCAGATTTTATCCAAAACTTCTGCTGGCACTGGGCAGGTGGAGCTAGCCTTTTGTCAAAAGAAAGAACTTAGGCAAAACAACCTTGGAAGACTGGGTTAAGAGTTTTGTATGTCTAATTAAAGCTGTGTCTCATACACTCATATGAAGATCTCAAGAAGGTAGTTAGACATAAGAATCTAGAATTTGAGGAAGAATTTAGGTAGGAAACAGCAAGATTAGAGTAATAATAAAATAGATCATATTTTAAGTTCCTGTAACCAAACAAGTATTACTAATCAATCATGAATCCTGGATTACCATTTGGTTCAATGTAAGCAAAGATGTGAAGCTTTGATTTAGAATGGGCATATATGAACAAATGAAAGCGCATATATAAAAATTCATCAAAAAGTTGGTTGAAAATGAAATTTAAAGACCAAATAACTTTGGTATGCTTCAATGTTGAGGTCTGAGCATCTTTGTCATGTATCTCCAAGGAACTTCTTGAAGCTTTCTACTTTAGTAATAAAGACATATGACCTTAGCTTTAAGGATGATCAAGAAATATTTTATAGCTAATATTTTCAATGAGAAGTTAATAGCCACAAGGATATAGAAGTTTAATATTTTACTACAAAGACAAAACAGGAGAGGCAGACCCTGCAACATGCTCAATAAATATGAATCTAAAGGGATTTCTAGAATAAAAAATCAAAGAGTGAATTGATGTGATAATCCTATAAAGGCTAGGATAATAAAGGCATTCTCAGAGGAAACTTTTCTTTTTCTCTAGTCACTTCTGATTTTCGGGTAAGAAAATTTCCTTAATTTGTCCTTCTTTGGGGAAAATTCACCCTCCAATTTCCCATTTTTCCAGATTGTCAGTTTCAGTACTCCAGGACTGTGCTAGAGTTGTGTGAACTCTCCAATCTTTCTATTGGAAAATCTTTGCCATCTGGTTTTGATCTGTCCTCATGGAATCAATGGGTTGAGTTGACTTATCATTCTGAACTCCTATTTCCATTCAGTTTTCTCTTCTTTGTATAGTCTTACCAGCTTAATGGCAATTGCAAATATAATTTTTAAAAAATATGTATTATGTATGGTTGTTACAAAGGACTGAATTCGGAAAACCCATAGACTTCTTGTCAGGCCCTTCGTCTCCTAAAGAAAAGCCTTTGACCCTTAGTTCTTGTAAGAGTTGTCATGAGTATGTTCTTATGTAAGAAAAAGTAGCCCATCTCATAGCCTACACCTTGACCTGTGTTGTTATGTAGATGTTTGTGCTCTCATATTCTCATAGTCATTATCTTCACAAGGCCAAATGTGGAATGTATAATGAAATCGCTTGTTCATCAATTTAAATAGTCCTTAGAGCAACAACTTACAGACTAGATGCTGTGGCTCATAGAGTAGATACAAACTTAAAGAAACAGAGGAGAAACTGTTGCCTTACAGTCTAGTCTGTAAGATGACATATTCAAAGCAGCTATAACTGATTGTACAGTATAATTTGTTGTGTTCCCGAATTTAAGAGGATAGGCCAGATTTTCAGCAAAGCACTACAGTTTTAATAGGAGCAATTTCATCATGAAATATAAAATTGGCATGAAATTTCAGAGCAGTGTTTGTTAACTTGTTTCTGTTATGAAAACCGGCATGCTCTCTGGGACTGTCCATCTGGCACCTTAAGTTATAAGTTAAAATTCGATTGTTAATTATCTCAATACTGATTACTAACCATCATCCCACTAGAAAGAGGATACAACTCTTAGTTGGTTGTAAAGTGTTGTTCCTCAACTTCTGAATAAAACTTTTTCCTGACTTTAATTCATGTTATATATCTACGTATGAGAAGAGATCACCTAAACAGTAGTCTGTTGTGTTTTGTGTATCTTCATACACATCAGCACATGTTCTCGTCTGTGACTGCATGGACTGGGTGGCTATGAAACAGCAGTAACATGTTTTCCACAGTTTTGCATGCTGGAACGTTCAAGATTTCTGGAAAGTTCTTTTAACCCTTCCTGATATTTCAGCATGTAGTGGAAAAGCCTAAGGCAACTTTGTGATTTCTTTGGTGAGGACATGAGTGCCACATGCAAAGATTCCACCTTGCTGACTTACTCGCTTCCCATTTTCCCATCTCTGCATACCAAGATTGGTGATTAAGTTTCAATATCTGAATTTTGGGGCTATGGAGATGTTCAAATCATAGCAGTGTTTTAGTGTTCTCAGACATTAGAGAGACACAAAGAAAGAAAAAAAATGATATAGTTGTTTTTTTTTTTTTCTGGCCAGGTTCTTCCTGTCCTTCCAGATCGTCAGAATGGTTAGTGAGTTACTGCAAATGGCAGAGTTGCCCCATTCATCATGACATACTCTGGCATATATTACCACCTGCTCATGCAATTCTTAGAGCTTTATGCCCACTTTGATCTTTATGGATAAATTTTCTTAAGAAAATTATTTTTTCTTTTGGTCACATTCCATTTCTATGGACAATAGTCTATTCTGTGTAAAAACGTTTTTCTAGATATTTTTCCCCTTGGCATGCCCACATTGATTGCATTAAATATTGAATAGCAGTGAAAATACAGAAATGGAATATAATGTATCAATCAACATTAAGTGAATCCAACAGCAGTTTTTTGTTTGTTTTTTTCCTGTCCATAATCTCTGAGGGGTTTCACATGGCCTTTGACCTTTGGCTCTAAGGCCTCAGAACCAAGGGGCAAACTAGTTAAACCTGTTCCAGTGAATGCTACCAGGTGGCAGATATTAGTTCTCATGTTAATTAGAAAACTAGAACTGCAATGTCTAATCATCTGTTGACAACAGTGAGTTACCAGCACTGAAATCTTGGAATGTAAGATACTTATATGCGCGTGTGTGTATAGCTGAATAAAATCAGCTATTTAAAACACTGATCCATCTACACCATGTGCACTGCCATGACAAAACACGTAATGACAATTTCAGAAACGTTGATTAAGCCGCTCAGGTCTCGGTTACTTGATTGAGTTAGAGCAGCACCACACAGGGGCCTGTTTAGATTGACCACTGGCTGAAGCAGAACCCTTTAGAGTAGATATAGAGATAGAGACAGAGATAGAGATAGAGACAAAGACAGAGATGTAGATGTAGATGTAGAAATAGATATAGATATAATTTAGATATAGATATAGGCATAGAAATAGAATAGATAAAGTCTTACATGGGGAGGAGTCCAAACGCATTGACTGCAGGAACGATATGGGATAAGGAAATTTGCAGTCCCTTGGTTCTCCTGTCCTTAGGAATAGCCACATTTTTTCTTTCTTTTCTTTTTTCTTTTCTTTTCTTTTTTTTTTTTGAGACATGAAAATTGTTTCCAAGCAGCAACTTTATTGCTTCTCCTTACAATTAGGGAGAAGGAGGCAGTGGTGTTCGAATAATGCTTAACAGTGTGAGTAACAAGCAGCAACCATCTGTGCTGGAGCAGCACTGTTTGTATTTTTAATGTTTACACATACAGCAAAGATAATTAAAAATAACTATAATTAAAAATGATTACAACAAATTACTTTTCCCTCAACAGTAATATGTGTCTGTAACTTGTAAATTCTTTGCTAAAGTAACCTTTACCGATTCTAACAAGAAAGCAGAATAATTCTTGCCTTAGTTCAGAAAGTTTAGAGACTTGGGGAGAGGGGAGCTTTCCCAAACTCAAAACCAAGTGATTTGCTGTATTTCTGCTAATATCTGATACTCAAGAAATAATTTCTAGATGCAGAATAGTTTTAAACCTGGGAAGAAAAGTTTGTGTGGCTTCAAAAATGAATAAAATGACTGAGGAGATGAAAAATGCTAAATTAGATCCCAGTACCGTCCTTCCTGAAATTAACTTCAGGAATAATATTCCTACTTGTTTAAAATCTTGAAAACAAGGTCCAGTGTGGTGGCTTTGCTACTGAGGTCCTCACCTTGAATGTGCGAGGATCCCATGTGGGGGCCAGTTCGTGTCCTGACGGGCCCAGTTCCCTTTCAGCTCCCTGCTTGTGGCTTGGGAAAGCAGTCAAAAAACGCTCCAAACCCTTGGAACCCTGCAGTCACATGGGAGACCAGAAGGAGGCTCCAGGCTTCTGGCTTTGGATGGGTGCAGATCTAGCCACTGCAGCAACTTGGTGAGTGAAACATCAGCTGGAGGATCTTCCTCTCTGCCTCTCTTCCTCTTTCTATATCTGACTTCACAATAAAAATAAATAAATCTTTTTAAAGAAAATCATGGCAACCTTCACCCAAGAGCAAATGTCTTTAAAGATGAAAATTGTTACCAGAAATTGAATGAGGATGTCCAGGGGGAACAGTAGGGGAACTAACTCCTCACTGGGACAGGGTTTGAGATAAGACAAGAGGTGCATGGAAGGTTTTAGTGGCATGAGCTTTGGCAGTATACTGGGCTGGATTACAATTCCATACTCAGCAGTTGACTGGGGTGAACCGATGTCACTTCTGCCTCATTATCCTCATCTGTCCGTCAAGCTCATAATTCCCTATGTTAAATTACATTTGTGAGGATCAAGTAAATTGATGCACAAATGTTTGGAATGATGCACACACATATCCCACATAAAGATAACACGTACTAATAGATTTGCCAATATTTGGGCTCGACCATTAGTTTTTACAACCCCAGATCCTTGACAATCACAGCAACACCCTTGTTGGGGTTAAAGAGGCTTTGTAGCTGTATTCTAATTCAAACTTGGTGAACTGCATGCCCATGCCCTTTGGATTTTGTTCTAAGAACTCCTCAGAGGGATCTGAATGAGGACAGAGGAGACATTAACACTTTCATAGTATAGTTAGTCTTACATGGGGGCTCCAACAACTCATAGAAAACGAAAAATTCATTTATTTCAAAGGCATGGATAAGAACAAGAGAGAGGCGGAGAGGAAAATAGGGAAAGTGAGAGATCTCTTCCATCCACTGGTTCGCATCCCAAATTCCTGAAGCTGCCAGAGATGGACCAACCAAAACCGAGAGCCATGAACTCCACCCAGGTCCTTCAAATGGATGTCAGGTATCCTAATGCTCGAGACATCATTTACTGCTCTTTAGGATGCGTTGGAAGGAATCTAGATCAAATAAAAGTAGCCAGGACTTAAATCCAGTCATTTTAACACAAAATGCAGTTGTCACAAACAACAGCTTAATGAGAGCATTAAATGTGGCCCTGGGAATCACAAAGATGAGGAGACAAACATTTTGAAATTGCGCAAAATAGTCTTTTGTATGATGATTATCGTGGTTGTGACCAGGTCTCCTCCCTCCCTGCAGATCAGCTTTGACTACCTGAGTATTTCTTAGACATACAGTCATCAAGTCTGCTTTATGGCAGTCACACTCTGGTGCCTGGCCAAGGTCACCACATTCTTTCGGATCCAGGAAATTCACGCTGCTCCACACACACCCTTGTAGATACAACAGTTTGTTACTGGAAGCAGAAATTCAATTCTAATCACACTCATTCTCCACATTCTGCAAAATATTACACGGAGTCTCTGTTTTCTTTATTTGCATACTTTCCTAATAATTACTTCTCTCCTAGATTCAGGTAGGAATCTAAGAATCCGGGACAGTTATAAATGAAGTAAACCCTTTTTTCCCCCCAGAATCTGGAGTGTAACAGCTTAAGCCTTGTAACACAGCAGTTAAGAATGACTGAGGTCAGTTTTCTTTTCGAAGCAAGCATGTCTCCTGGGAGAGTACATGACATGTGCTTCCATTTCCTTTGCAAGCAGGCTTCTCCCAGATTGCTCCTCTGTCTGCCAAGCATGGCCATGTGTGTCTGAATGAAACTCAAGCCCTACTTAAATCCTTGTCCAGCAGCATGGGAGACCTGGAAGAAGCTTCTGGCTCCTGACTTCGGATTGATTCAGTTCTGGCCGTTGTGGTCACTTGGAGAGTGAATCATTGGACAAAAGATCCTCCTCTCTGTTTCTCTTCCTTTCCGTGTATATGACTTTCCAATAAAAATAATTTTTAAAAATGTTTGTGGAGAATGGGCTTTATATCGATTTCCATTTTTTGAATTATGAGAAAACTAGATACTAAATTCAAATTCTATTCTCATTCCAATTTAATTCCACTCTCCAGGAAATTCTTGATGTACCATCACAAGCTTTCTCAACTTATGTCTCGTGACAAAAGGAAAAAAAATCTATAGTCTGCCAGAATAACATATATCAGAATATGTTACAATAAATACATCTAAGAAAA
Organism: Ochotona princeps; assembly: GCF_030435755.1. Lineage (NCBI taxonomy): Eukaryota > Metazoa > Chordata > Mammalia > Lagomorpha > Ochotonidae > Ochotona > Ochotona princeps. Next base: position 14,538,091 of record NC_080858.1, on the reverse strand, counting down.
TAACACTATCGGGTCATGTTGCCAAATAAGGTTTTACCTTCAGGTACAGTTTAAGTCAAAATGCTCGAGAACTTGCCATGGAATTGACAGGTTTATGAAGGAGGATATCCCCACTATCTGGGCTGCAGGAAGATGTTTCTTTTAAGAATTTACTTCTATATAAACCTAATAGCACCTGTACTAAAAAAGTGTACAGATTTCTCTTGAATTGTTTCAATATTTACTCTGGGAATTGGAGATGAACGTCACTTAAGAAAAAGAGTAATGGAAGAAAAAGGAATCTTAACACTAGCAAATAATACCAATTATTTATCTTCTTTGGAACACAAAGTAAATTTTTATATTAATTATAAATACACATGTTTTTAGAGTAATACAACTGATTATTTAAACAAACCATAGTAGAACGCACTAATCTGAGAATGTTAGACTTCAAAATATTCCACTGGGACTGCACATGTCTATTGTTAATAAGCTGCTATTTTTCAAACCACACTTAGAATGACTCAGTCCAGATTTTTTTTACAAATTACTATTTTACCATTCAGACAAGAAACTCATCTTTCTGTGTTATAATTAAATCACACGTTTTAGCAACCAAATGTCATATTATCCTGCTTTATCACTTTATCTTCATATTCAATCTTGGTTATGAAAGATTTCTCACTGTTACAAAAAAAGTAAAAAAAAAACAGAGAAAAGATTGAGATTTTTCTCTAGTGAGAATATTTTTGATAAGTGAATAAGTGCATAAAATATTAAGCAAGCTCTAAAGTGTACTTTTTCAGTCCTGAAGATAATCTTAAGAGTTTCAAACTGATAAATTGTAGCATCTATTGAATAAATCTGAAACCTTGAGACTTAGCCACCTAAGATGGGACTATATTGATTTGCAAGAATAAGTGCTTCTGTGCTTGTTCAAAAAACATCAAGTAGTTTTATAGTCACACTGAGTAAACAGAAAACAGTGCTAAGCACACATAAAAATGAATATAATGAGCATGTCCTTTTACCAAAAGGAAGCAATTAAGTTCAGTAGCAAGTAATTATTTTCGTGAAAAGTACATTTGCTTTTCAATTTTATTCCATACTTGAATTTGAGCTAAAAGATACCTGGGAGACCATTTCGTCTAACACCCTGACTGTTACATAAGAGAGGAAAAATGTGGCACAGAGATATGGAAAGATGACTTGTCCAGGATGACAAAGTTAAAACTGTGTCGTGGACAAGGTTTACTCACTTGACCACCGATACCAATTCTGCCCAGTACATTCCAGTCCACTTTTGGTGCAATGTACTCACTCTGCTTGAGTTTCACATAATTCAAGGCAATTTTGAAAATGTTAAAGTGTAGCATATTGTAATGTGTCTTTTGAGGACAGTAAAAGAACAAGGAAGTCGTGCTAATTTTGTTTCACATGCCTCAACAACATTGTGCTTTTCAAAAGTCACGTGTGAGTGATTCAGAACTGTGGATCACTTAACAAGACGTCTGCTATCTTCATCACAGTCGCTGTTTATTTTATTCTGCTCAGGCTTAACTGTAAAAATCACATGGTTCTTTTTCAACTCTACTTTTTTTCATTATTAAAGCTCTATTTAGCTGCTGACACTGTGGCATAGAGGTAAATCTGCTACCTATGTCAATAGCATCTGATATGTATGATACCTATTGGACTACTAGCTGCTCTACTTCCAATCCAGCTCCCTGTAATGAGCCTGGGAAAGCAGCAGAAGAGGGCCCTTGTGCCAACTTTACTGATATTACCACAATGCTGGCCTCTGTATTATTATTATTATTATTATTATTATTATTATTATTAGATTTTGTTTTAGTGAAATCACCTTGAGATATGGTGGGGAAAGCCTTATTTGTAGTAGAGGAGAGTATACTCAGTGTTAGCTAGATTTAGTTCTTAAAACACAAGGGGTTTTCACAAAGTTCATGGAAATTATGTGTTACAGAAAAAAGCTATCCATGGATTTTCAGATTTTCTTTCATCAAAATAAACTTATCTTTTAATCTCATCTTTCTCATGAGCTTTTTGAGCTATCCTTAAGTACGTTCACATGTTATGACTCAGCTATCCTACTCCTAGGAATGCATCCAAAGAAAACAAAATTGGTGTATGAGAAAGGGATCTGTAATCCTGTATTTACAGCAGCACAATCTACAATAGCTAAGACATGGAAACAGCCTAGGTGTCCATCCACAGAGCAGTGGTTAAAGAAACTGTGGTATATTTACTCCATGGAATACTACTCCGCCTTTAAAAAAAATGAAATTATACCATTTGCAACCAAATGGACCCAATTGAAGATCATTATGCTCAGTGAAATAAATCAATCACAAAAGGACAAATACCATATGTTCTTTCTGATAAAAGAGAACCTTAATGCAAATTATATGATCAATAAACCTTTTCATACTGTTTTTGCTGCAACCCATGGCTTTTGATACTGTGTTTATTTTCATTTTTCAAAATGCTTTCTCTTATTAAATTCTTCACTGAATCATAGATCACACAGTAGCATCATTTTCTCCAAGAAGCTTTTGTGTTTTCTTTTTCATTTCTTCATCGACACATTGCTTGTCCAGTAGCATGCTACTTAACTCCTTGGTACTGTAAATCTTAAGTTTTATCTTTATTCTTGTTGTTGATTTGGTTTTATAGCTTCTCATTTAAGAGAATGTATAGTAACTGCATACTACAGACTATCATATCCAATTGTGAAGATACAATGCAGTGTGTATCTCTGCTTTCAAATCAAAGATTGGCTCCAAATAAAACTGTTGGATATATCTTGACAAAAGGATGCGGGACTCTCTGCTGTTGTCTGTACCAGCAATATCAGGACACACTCAAATTACAGAATGATGGGCTTATGACTGCTTAAGAAGTACAATACTATTGTAATACTATGGGGGAAATAAGTTACGGTAGGGAATATGGGGAGAGGGTAGAGCAAATCCCAGAGCCTATCAAATTGTACTATAAAAGTAAAAATAAAATAGAAGGAAAACATAAAAAAGTTCCCCCATCTTACTTCCTACCAGAATGTCACCCCCAAGATTCCCATAAATAGAATGCTGATGTTACTTTAAAAAAAGTATGTTCACATGTACAAAAGGAAGATGAAAAGAAGTACAGAATCCAAAAGCGATTTTATTAACAACTAAGGCAACATTTATGCTTCTCTGCCATATACAGTGAACTATATGTTAACCACAGCATTGTGCTGACAAGTGGATATAGAAACTGTTACAAGCAAGTTGATACTGCCATATTCCTTTCCCAAGATAAAATTTTTCCCCTGTTTCAAAAAGGCCCCATATCACAATACACACACACACACACACACACACACACACACACACACACACACACACATATATATATATATTTTTTTCAACCATATAGGAACTGAACCATTGATAATGCCACATGCCACGATGTGGATGAATTTCCAAAGTATTATACGAAATATTGATTTTGGAAATAAAGCTAGAGAATTTGGCTGCATTTTCTACAGATCAAAAGAAGATGGTACTTCAAGAAGGAAGGGAGATGAATGGAGAAGGGAACTGTGCTATATACATACAATGGAATGTGACTCAACTATAATGAGGAGCGACTACAGGTGAGTGAATCTCCAAAACACAAAAGGTCACACACTGATGACTCAATTTATATAAAATGTCCAGATTGGGTAAAAGCATAGGGATAGAGTTCTAGAATGGTGGCTGCCAGGGCCTGGGCTGAGGAGGTGAAAGTAGATCGAAACAGTTTAACGCATAAGGACTTTTGCTCGGAAGACAATTTTGAAATTAGATAGAGGTGGTGGCTGCATAATATGCATATTCAATAGATGTTACTAACTTCTTCATTTAAAATTCATTATGAATTTCAAGTAATAAATTACTAAAAAGGTAGGTGATAAGAACAGTAACTGCTGGGCCCGGCGGCGTGGCCTAGCGGCTAAAGTCCTCGCCTTGAACGCCCCAGGATCCCATATGGGTGCCTGTTCTAATCCCGGCGGCTCCACTTCCCATCCAGCTCCCTGCTTGTGGCCTGGGAAAGCAGTTGAGGACGGCCCAATGCATTGGGACCCTGCACCCGTGTGGGAGACCCGGAAGAGGTTGCTGGTTCCCGGCTTCAGATCGGCGCGCATTGGCCCGGTGTGGCTCACTTGGGGAGTGAATCATCGGACGGAAGATCTTCCTCTCTGTCTTTCCTCCTCTGTGTATATCTGGCTGTAATAAAATGAATAAATCTTTAAAAAGAAAAAGAACAGTAACTGCTGTGAGTTTGACAAAGATAAGAAGGAATGAAAATTTTCCATTTTTTTAATAATCAAGAGATGTGTTGATGCTGCAGTGAGAGGAGCCCAGTGGCAGGATGTGTAGGCTATTGGCAGGTGATAATCAGCACTGGCTGTGCGGTCATGAAGGGACATGAAGCCAATGGACATGTGCTATCCACATATACATATAATACTGGTGACTTGACCCCTTCGATGGTTTAAGAAAAGTACACAGTGGGTATTTAAGGGCTGGGGTTACAGAGTTAGTTTTCTTGTTACAGAAAGCGGGACATTATATTGATGAATGGGAGTGCTTTGGTAAATAGTTGCGGAGTGCTATTTCCCATCCAAGTCCCTGTAGTTTTACAATGTGCAAGGAAGGAGAAATCATCTGCTGAATGTGAGGGAAGATAGGCTAACGTAGAGATGGGAGGAACTGGAAGAGTCTTCAGAAATTCTTTGTGGTGATAAGGAATAAAAATTGCTTAGAAATGATATGTTGAGCCCCTTGGACTTATAACCTTCCGGTGGCACGAATTTTCTACTGGTTTGCATGTCTACTCCCAAGTTTCCCAAGCTCTGAGATACAGGTGCAGGGAATGTGGCTACTCCAATGTTCACTTTGTAATATCTTCTATAATGGACAGAGGAAAATAAAGGCATTTGAAGGAAAATCACCTATCCTCCTTGCAAGAGACTGGTTTTCTTTCGATAATGCAGCAATGACTGACATTTGCACTGACTTTTGATTTTAGACCCCATGTTCGTCATCTCACTAATGGCCAGTATCTTAAGTCTACAATAGCTCCATTTCATACGTGTGGAAAAATAAACTTAGAGAAATTGAAATGTGTTCAATACTCCATTTAGGATTTTGGATTCCCAGGGCTAAATTTTGGAATATTCGCAAGATACATTGAGAATGTTTATTGGGTGAAATGACAATAGTTGGAATTTTGTAGGATATAAACTGGAGAAACAAAGAAGGCAGAAGGCAGCCTAGGTCACTCACAAATAAGGGAACAAGGTGCTTGTGAAATCCGACAAATAACAAGGTTAGAGGCAATACATAAAATATATATTATATTTTAAAAGAAATCAATCCTTGTCTCACAGCTCAGAATAGCATCTGTTTTTTTTTTTTTTCCTGGTGTAACAGAGGATGCTCTGGTATTATATCAAGCAACATTTAGTGAGCAAAACTAACTGAATGCAATATATTTACTGACAATAGTGCCAGGGCTTTTGAAGGCACACTATTGATTTACTTCTTTCAAAACCAAAATGACAGCAAAAGGGGAGAAAATCACATGATTCAGGGACGAGAGCTGAGGATTTAAAAGTGGCGAACACAAATCCATTAGTTTTAAAATGGGTTAAAAGACAAATCAGAAAAACAGTAGACTAGTGAGTCAGTATATTCCACATTCATTGTAAGGAAATGTGGGAGATTGTGTAAAGGAAAATGTAGCAAAAGAAGTTGACAGAGAGTCCGAATCATAACAATTTTCTGAATGTACAGCCAAGTGAGCATGTACAGATTTCAGTGTTACCTTCAACAACGATTTATAATTTCTGATGTTTTATACTTAGCAGACATATATAATTTGTTAGAGTATTTATAAAACCATTGCAATAGTTTACATATTGTCAGAGAGTTCTGTACATAAATTAAGATCTATTTTAGTCATTCCTCCTTGAGTAGCACAGTGTGGCTCAAATAATGCACTTGCCTAGACTTAAAAAAAGGTGAAGCTGTATTTCCCTTGGTCTTGCTGTATGGAAACTTTACTGTCAGGATTGAATTAACAGAATGATGAACCTGGAAAATCTGGCAGCTTAGAATAGCTATGTTTAGAAGAAGCGTGCTATGCCTAACTCCTAGCATACTTGGTCAAATCCCTGTTCACTGTTTCATCAGGAAGATTGGGTTCAAGTGCATGGGGTATACCAGAATGGCTGAGTCAGTCCTGGAGATTAAGGGGTGGCATGTATTCTGGCTAGATCTACATCCTATTCAACGCAACTTCCACTCATGTGCTATACAGAAACTACTTTATATGCTGTTCTATTGCTATCGTGACATTTCTGCTCCCAAGTCAAGAATGGTCAAATAATCTCGCCAATATGCTGTATTTCTCATCTTAGTTTAGCCTTTTCACTATGTTGAAGTTGACCTCTTTGTTTATGAAAGTGAACAAAAATTTTGGAGTTGGTAGGTTCTATTCATTTTTTCCCTTTACTGTATTTAATTGTTACTCCCTTTCTTCTCAATGGCTCATTGGCAGAATCTGTAATTAGAGTTTAATTAACTTGCAGCACTAAAATGCAATGTATTCAAAGTGAGCCAAGACCACCTGCTTGTTAAATTTTCCTATCCTAGTCCCATCTTAGGTTTTCTAAATCAGAAACTCTACAAATGTAACACTAAAATCTGTATGCTTAAGAAGATCCCTCAGTGACTTTTATAAATGTTAAGTGTAATATCCATAAAGAAAAGTGCATCATTCACAAGTCTACAAAGTGCTGAAATCTTGCAATATGCAGTATACCCATATAACAAGCACCTTGATCAAGAAATAGGACATGACTAACACCTCTTGGGTAACTCTACTAACAGTCTCTAACAAGAGTAATCACCAGACCGATGGATGTGAAAGGCATAGATGTGCTCCACCTGCTTTTGTAATTTATATGAAATGAATCAAATAGCATGCAACCTAGTGAATGACTCACGTAGTTGCATATTTTGTTTATAAGTGCTGATCTCCTTGCTGCAGGAGTAGACTCTTGTCTCATATTGTTGAATAGCCCTAACTTGTGTGTACATTCAACTGCTCATTAGACAGGTTAGTTTCCAGCTTGAAGTTTCTTTGAATACTACTGCTATGAATATTCTAGTGCACTTTAGTTAGGAACATCAAAGCAAACCTTGCTCCAAATTAAAGCACTGATGGAGACTGTCTTCAAGGTTGTCACAACAGAGAGACAAAAATCTCACTGCATTAACATATTAGGAATGTAGGACAGATACTAAGAAATGAGTTGGGGCCCAGTACTGTGGCTAAAGTCCTCGCCTTGCATGCACTGTGATCCCATACAGACACTGGTTCTAATCCCAGATGCTCCACTTCCCATCCAGTTCCCTGCTTGTGGTCTGGGAAAGCAGTGGAGGACAGCCCAAAGCCTCAAAACCCTGTATCCACATGGGAGACCTGGAAAAAGCTCCTGGCTACTGGCTTTGGATTGGCTCAGCCCTGGCTGTTGCAGCCATGTGGATAATAAACCAATGGACGGAAGAATTTTTCTGTCTCTCCTTCTCTCTGTATATCTGCATTTCCAATAAAAATAAAATCTTTAAAAAATGGGTTGAAACAAGAGTAGGTGATTAGAGTTTCCAATAGGTCATATCTAACTACCTGTCATCATGATGGAAAGCTCCATGCATAGACACCCACTAATTTTGGGCTGTAATGTCCCATAGAGACCAGGAGATAAAGAATGGCTCCTAGGTCCTGGAGAAGGTCCTGTAATATAACATTAGCAAGAAGCAAAAACATAGAGCTTGGAAGGGAAGAACAATAACTCACAGAAGTTTTCAAAAGTAAATTTTTAAAGAAAAGGAAGCTCGGCACCCAAAGTAAAGCCTACAGAAAGGGTGCAGGCTATCTAAACGTTAGTCAAACTCCAGAAGACCTAAAGACCTTCTTGGTCAATAATACGTTGTAGAACAGCATTACTGGGTTATAGGTTACCTAAATATTCAGCTTCCGCAGATCCGCCACAACTGACTTACACTCCTACCAACAGTGTAGGAAGGTTCCGGTTGTTTCATATTTCAGCAAAAAATAGCATCTTAATTTTAACCATTCTTGAGGGTGTAAGTGGCATCTCACTATGTCTGCTTATTATTTTCTAAATGATTTTTAGCATATATAGACCTTAAATTCTAATTAGCTCTGAGTATTTTCTTATGAGTTTTATCCATATATGCATATACACATAATTTACCATATCAACATGGTGAATCATTTTAACAGAATATCTAATGCTGAACAACTTGTATTCCTCAATTGTTTATCATAAAATACTTTTTATTTTAATTTGGGACTATGTGTGACTATTACGGAGAGTTTTTCATCGATTCCTATAACTGATACTATTATATAAATTTTTGGTGATTTTTTTAATAATAGTCTTAAAAAGTTTATTTATTTTTATTCATTTTAAAGATCCATTTTCTATCTGCTGTTTACTCCCCAAATGACTATAATCATCATGTCTGGATGAGGCAGATGGAAATCAGGAACTTGAATTCAAACCAGCTATCACGTGCTGGTATCAAAGCCTCCAGTTCTAGATCCATCATTGCATACTAGCAGGAAACCTGGAATTTGAAGCTGAGTAGACTGAAGCTCAGGTATGGCATGTTGGTGTCCCACGTGTCATCCTAACTAAAAACCCAAGCTGTAGCACTGTCTTATCATATCAGTGTACAGCTGTCAGCAGATTGCAAAGAAATATTCTCATATTCATGCGCCGTTCTAACAAGAGGAGATACGTTAATCTCTCTGACGTTGTCATTTCACTGCATATACTGTTGCAACGAATAGGCTTCCATTAAGCTTTCCATTTCAGGCAGTAAGTTTATTTTGCTATTGTGATTCTGACTCCTCCAACCCCCACCCCGCCCCCACCACTGGTCCTCATCATCTCTCCCTCCTCCTTCTCTCTGGGTTTTTGTGGATTTTCTCCCATGCAGTGCTGTGAAGACTCTCTTGTTTTTTTTTTTTTTTTTAATTAATCTATTGGTTTTTTTGAAAGGCAGATTTTACAGAGAGGACAGACACACACACAGAGAGGTCTTCCATTCTTTGGTTCAACCCTCAGATGAACACAATGGTCAGAGCTGATTTGAAGCCAGCCAGGAGCTGCTGCCACAGCTCTCATGTGGATGAAGGGATTCAAGGGCTTGGGCCATCCTCTGGTGCTTTCTCAGGCCATGCACAGAGCTGAATCAGAAGTGGAGGAGCACAGATGTGAACTGGTGCCCATATGGCGTGCTGGTGCTGCGGGCAGAGGATTAGACAATCCCAAAACTTTCTGGTTTAAAGTGAGCATCTCATACTACAAACAAGCCAAGGGTAGAGAGGAATACTCAGCATACTGATTTCAAGCAGGGTTGTTTCTTTTAAGATATGTTAACCTTTTCTGATTGCAATTGTCAGAGGCCTGTGAGAGTTCAGTTAAACTATGATGGAGAAGTTGTTTGGATTTACTTTTAAATACTAGTCAGTATTACATTGATTTCCTGCAATATAACTCTGCTCTTTTGTAGAAAGTATGTATTTGGACTCTACACTTAACCCTACAATAGGCCTTGTTATTGTTGTTGCGTGATAGTGGGGTAAACCATCACTTGGGATACCTACATTCTATTTCGGCGTGTCTGAGATTAGGCACCAGTGTCACCTTTTAATCCAGATTGTGTGTAATGTATATGCTTGGATGTAACAAGCCTGGATGGTTCAAGAGTTTGGGTACCTACTTGGCCTGGCCCAGCCCAGGCCACTTTGAACATTTGTGAAGTTAACCAGTAGATGAAAACACTTTTTGTGGATGTGTATATAATATTAAAATGCACATATAAAATTTGATATATAAAGTCACAACTATTTATATAAGATGGAGAATTATATGCATAAATTTAGATACACAATTATTTGTTTTATAAATATATAAAAATATATATGTATTTTACTATCTTTTGTCCTAGCTGTGTAGTAAAATTTTTTATAACTTTTCCAAGTCATTAGACATGTTTTTTGTTGTTCTGGTTGTCAAACTGTTGCAATGGATAAGGCAACATTTCAAGGATCTTATCACAGTCAGGTGACATGGTGTAAGCTTCACACCACCTAGAAATGAGAATTTACCTCTTCTTCCCTTATGCTGCCATTAAAGGTGGCCCTCCAGGATAACTTAAGCACTTGGGCACCACAACTGTATCACCTTGAATACCTAGGTGTTCTCTGAAGATTCCCTTTTATGTCCGACAGCTTAGTTAGGAACTTGATCGTTTTTATACTTCGATGTTTCCCTGTGTACTGGTATAGAGTGTTTCATTATCAGTTGATTTTCCATTCTTCCATAATTCAGCGGCATTTTTTTTTCAGTTCAGGAGGTTTTCACACTCATTTAAAAGTTGAACATGAAGAAGCAATTTAATAATTACAAGTTGCACAAGTTCAGTTCTGTGTGTGTATATATATATAAACAGTAAGTCAGCAGTTCTTTGAATTTCCACATATTCCTTGATGAGAGAACTTTTAGGGAGTTTTTATCAGTCAAAACAAAATACACATATAGGAGACACAAATAATTGAAGTTTCAAAAACGTGAGAAGAGAACGAGGAAATACAGCAAGGAGCAGTTTTTCAGAAGCCAAAAGAAGTTAAACTTAAGTGTGTCTTGTGAGAGGTAATGGAGAAAATTGCAGGGAGAGCCTGAAAACCTGAGTATTTCTCCCAAGGAGCGTGTACCTACTTGGAGCTGGCAGGGCTATCCTGAACCTGCAGTGGTAATATCAATCATTTACTTCTTAACAAAAATTGACTGTGACTGGGATAAATTAAGTAGGATGAGGATTTTCTGTGTTTGAGTGTGACTGAAGACCATGAACTAGGCTATCCTACGCTAGGTAACACAATGTATGCTAAGACTGTTTCAACTCTGTTTAAATACCAAAGGTCTACACTACTGTAATGGTATGGGGGGAAATTGGAGAAGGGGGAATAGGGAGATAGAAAGGGGAGAGCAAGGGTTAATCCCTATACCTACAAAAATATATCATGGAAAATAATAAAAACAATTTAAAGAAACATGTCTAGAAAGAAAGGAAGTAATATTCTGTTTCTACGGAGAACGCTGGTAAGAAAGACAACAGCATAAATGGGTAATGGAGATACATTTTGAAAAACACTCATTTTAAAAATGCGGATAGGGCCCAGTGCAGTAGCCTAGTGGCAAAAGTCCTCGCCTTACCAACACTGGGATCCAATATGGACCCCAGTTCGTATCCCGGCTTTTGGCCTGGGAAAACAGTAGATGATGCCCCAAAGCCTTGGAACCCTGTACCCACATGGTAGACCTGGAGGAAGCTCCTGGCTCCTGACTTTGGATGGGCTCAGCTCCAGAGGTTGCGGTCACTTGGGGAGTGAACCAGCAGATGTAAAATCTTTCTCTGTCTATTCTTTCCTCTGTAAATCTGACTTTCCAATAAAATAAAAATAAATAAATATTTTTTTAAAAAATAGATAAATGGTTTAGGAGGCCCACAAAAGAAAGAAATCAATTAAGTCTAGGAGAATGAAACCTGTCTTTTAAATCTAATTCTTGCCAATACTTCAGAAAACACCATCATCTGCTGGGACGATCCCTGGTCCTTTCATTGGAGTGATGTTCAGTGGAACCAAATGGAGTTTCCAGTTTTAGAGATCAGCCTAGAGCCACTTAAAACAAGTAAGTTTTGTTGTGATTCATTCTTGCATTGACATTTATCTTAACTGTTCCATGTTTTTAGCAGCAAATCAGCATGTTTTAATACAATTCCACCCATATAGTGTCAAGTGTAAATTTCCTTGGAAGCAAGTCTCAGCATTATTGATTCTGCAAATAGATTTTTTTTTTTTTTTAAGCATCTATTGGCAGCTGTGTTAAAATGGACTCCTCTAAAGGATGGTCTTGACAAAGACCAGATTCACGAAATATTCAAACACATCCGAACAGGGACATTCCTCCCCTGCCTTCCTGGGCTGGGAGTTACGAGATTTTCTGGGCACAGCAGAAGAAACACGTGTGTCACATGCCAATTTCAAACCAATGACCGTCATTAAAGCACTACAGTCTCTTAGCTATTGTGCAATGTGTATAAAGGATCTAGAGGTGATTATATTCAATTTTCCCCCTGCTTATTTTAAATAGGAGATGGATAAAAGAGGAAAGGGAATCTGAATGTTGCATAAATGTAACGATAAGGGAAATAACAGGCACAGATTGTGACAATCCTCTTGGAAAAAAAAAATCCAAACTAATTTTGTTCTATTTCTTCTATGCCATCTGAGAGCCTTTCTGCATTTACCCATTCTGACTAAATTACAATCTGATTGAGTTTATGGAAAAATAACAGCACATATGTAGAGGAAAGCACAGACAGATATTTAGGAAAAACTGGGTTTCCATAAAAAAGAAAAAAAAGTCAGTGCTTACTTTGAAGTATATTAGTTAAATCTTTAAAAAGGGAAAGTTTTAAGACTAAAGTCATTTATGCAAACCGCCCCTCTCCCTCAATGAGAGAGAAACAGGTTTTCCATTCTAGGCCAATGGTTCGTGTTGACTAGGGTGGGGACAGCCTTTTGTCTCGCCAGCTGTATGATTCACCTCTGCAATATGTCCCTTTTGTTTGCATACTGGGTTTCAGTGCCTCTCTAAGAGTGGGGGAAATGTGTAGAGAAAAACCTGTTACTTTGTTACCCTTGGACCAGATTGTTTCAAGTCTGTGTGTGCATATTTTATGTGAGTTTTCCTTAAATCTTGGCTTCCTTTCTTTTTTCTTCTTGTATATTTCTGCACATCCTAAAAGAATATACCAAGTGTTGAAACAAAAATAAATTGCATGTTATTAATAAATCAAACTTTGTAAATCCCTGCTGTTTACTCTTAAAATTGTCTATGTAAGACAGAAAATATACTGGCCTTTTATGTGCTGCATGCAAGCAAATTCTAATCTTCCTTTTATAAATATGTAGCTCCCATAATATGCTCCCATTTGCCAGTAGGTGATGATAAGCCTCCATTTTAAGGACATGCAATCTGTATCTATATTTACACATAGACAGCTTATATTAATTATAATTTGTGCATGAAGAGTGTATATATATTCACTAAGCAGAATGTGTTCAAAGTGTTTTAGTGAGCACTTTTCTATGAGAGTTTTTCCAGATTAGTCACAATATCATTATTGAGAATGTGGAAATTGAAAATTGGAAATATTAAAGGGAATTAATCTTTGCAAATTTTTGCATAGCATCATGGTCATCCCAGCAAGAATAACATGCTATGAAGATAAAGGCAGGACTCGAGTTCTGTTTGAGACCAGCATCTATATGAGTAAAACTTAACATCTTTAGACTGAACCAATGTGCCAACACACTTCAAATGTGAAATATTCTCTTTGACTTATAAAATATTAAAGAAATCATTTGAAATATTATATTACAGAAAGAAGGTATTATAAAAGTATCTCTCAAATGTTCTTTCTGTTTGTGTTGCCAATTCGGTATCAAGCATTTTGGTCTTAGAGGTTAGGTCATCCTTGGCACAATCTGTCAATCACCAATTTTGCAATTTTTAGAGTGTGTACATTATCTATGAATTTTGAAAAATGTAAAAAAATATACAAATGGTCCTGCCACAAAGATATAACCGCTCTACTACAGAGTGGGCATTGAATGTAGATGGTAAAATGACTGTGTTCCACAGTTTTCATATCTGCATCTCACTCCTCGTTCTAACTTCCTTCTAACTCAGCTCAAGTCCTTGACTTCCTGTGACCCAAGAGGGGAACTGGATTGTGTACCTGAGTCCTGGCTCCAGCATTTGACCAACCCAAGTGTTGAGGGCTTTTGGGGCAGGGGGTATGAACTAGCAAATGAAAGCTCACTGCTGTTGTTTGACTGACCCTATGTCTCCCAAACAATAAAGACCAATCCATGAATTACGAGGAGATTTTGCCATAATAGCGCTTGTAATTTTTAAATGCATGTCTGTATAGGCATTCATTGTCTGTTTGAAAGTACATTCAGGAATACGAAAGTCTGGGACTTTAGTATGTGAAAAAAATTTAAGTAGTATGACTATAAAATCAGTATACTTTGCAGTAGACTATACGTATGTTTTAGATGGACACATATTAATTGTACATATTTGTGGGTATAGCATGACATTTTCATACATATATGTACTATGTGGTGATAAAATCATGCCAGCTGTCATTCTCACAACTAAAACGTGTGTCATTTATCCATGGTGCAAACATGGAAATCTTCTGGATTTTGCACAATTTTGAAATTAGAAATGAAAGTAAAAACATGTGTTTTTTAATTACATTTTTTAAGTGCTCAGAAAGAAGTGAGCAGGGTAATGAAATCTAAGATGCATTTGTTTAAAACAATGTGATTTACATTTGATTGATACAAATATATGTATGCATGGAGTATACAGTTTAAAAAGTAACACTCGCAATTTTCTTCCAATTTTTTTCTATCAGCACAATGACTCAACTGGCTAATCTTTCACCTGCAAGCACCAGCATCGCTGGTTCATGTCCCGGCTGCTCCACTTCCCATCCACCTCCCTGATTTGGTCTGGGGAAGCAGTATAGGACAGCCCAAAGCCTTGGGACTCTGCACCCACGTGGGAGACCTGGAGGAGGCTCCTGGCTCCTGTCTTCAGATTGGTTCATCTCTGGCTATTGTGGACATCTGTGGAGTGACTCAGTGGATGGAAGATGTTTCTCTTTTTCTGTTTTTCTTTCTCTGTGTAAACCTGTCTTTCCAATAAAAATAAGTATTTTTTTAAAAAATGAATTTATTCATTATTCCTTTTTGTAATTTTAACCTGAGAACCTTGTCATCGGTTAACGTAAAGTTATATTGTTTTCCTTGACTACGTATCTTCTCTATATATGGGTATTTCACTATATAGATGCAACTTAATTCATATATATATGTATATATCAATAACCTACTAAAATAGATCCTTTGATTTGATAGATGTGCTTTTTAATACAATAGTAAAATTTTTGAAAAAACATCTCTGTTATGTATGTGAAAAGCAGAGTGAAAGAGAGAGAGATGGAGAGTGAAGGAGGGAGGGTAGAACAGACAGGGAAAGGTCGTTTGCATCCTGCTTCACTCCCCCCAAATGGCTGCACAGCCAGTCTGGACCAGGCTGTATCCAGGTTTCTCATGTGAGTGCCAGGATCTCAGGAACTTAGGTCACCACCTGCTGCCTCAGTAGGCACAACCGCGGGATGCGAGATCAGAAGAGAAGCAGCTAACCACTCCAGTAGGGCATCCTAGCATCACAGTTAGCAGCTGAATCCTCTGCACCACAATGCTGCCCCAGTAGCTGAAGTTTAAGTAACATTTTTGGTTGCAATGCATTTTTGCTTTTCTGTGATACTGTACTCATACAGTCTTTGCTTAATTTGATATTTTTCTAACTTATGCCAGTTACCTTTTTTTCAGTAAACTCATTAATACGGATGATTATACATGTTTACATCTTTATTCTAAAATGATATCCAATATGTCATTAGTAAAGAGAAGTGAAATAAACACATTTCAATTAATTTCTCACCATATGACTTGATTTTGTTGATTTTGGTTTGTTTTCCATTTTATACTATATGTTATTTTATTTTAAATTTAAAAATAGATTGAACTAAATGGTTCCTTCCAAAGTTTTCACCATATAATTTTTTTTTATATTTGACTCTTTACCTACTTCTCAGAATGTTAATCTCTTTCTCTTTTACAATGGCAAATAAATTGTATAAAGATAAGATACATAAATTATGGTACACAATATGATATTTCAACTTTTATAAACGTTGTGAAATGGTTAAGCACAGTTCTCTGAAAAATTTATCACACCCCCCAGGGTTACCAAATATTTTTGTGGTGATAAATTTTCTGATAAATTTTCAGTTACATAGCATATGGTTATTAACTACAGACCCTCTGCTTCACAACAGATCTCAAACTAGTTCTGGCTGTAGTGTCTTTTTTTAAAAAAATTAAGATTTATTTATTTTTGTTGCAAAGTCAGATACACAGAGAGGAGGAGAGACAGAGAGAAAGATCTTCTGTTTAAAGGACCACAACAGCGTGGTACCGTGCTGATCCAAAGCCAGGAGCCAGGAACTTTCTCCAGGTCTCCCACGCGGCAGGGTCCCAAGGCTTTGGGCCGTCCTCAACTGCTTTCCCAGGCCACAAGCAGAGAGATGGATGGGAAGCAGGGCCGCCGGGATTAGAACCAGAACCCATATGGGATCTTGAAGCATTCAAGGCAAGGACTTTAGCTGCCAGGCCAGGACCCTATAGTGTCTTTTGACACAATATATACACTCTTTAAATTTTCACTAAAGTTTAGCAGTACAGTCACCTTGCTCATTATTGGTATGTTCAGACTTTACTTCTTAATGATGTGGTCTTGATAGCTTGTGTACATATTTATTAACTTTGGGTTGGTTAATAATTTGACATATAGCTGTTTGGCATAATCTTTTGATCCTCTCTATTTCTATGCCAACAGTTCTAATTTCTCCTCTTTTATTTCTGATTTTGTTACTGATATTGTTAATATTGGTTCTCAGTTGTAGATTTTTCTTTGCCATCATCATGGGACTTATACAAAGCTTTTTTTTTAAATTTCTAATGAGTTATTTTAAATTGATAACTGACAATATTAACACATTTCACAATTTTACTTTGGTCTTATATTTTTGACATTACAAATGCATGCTTTTATTTTATACCAAACAATGAATTACTGTTATTATCTTCAATAATTTCATCTTTTGGAAATCCATTTCAAAAATAAACTTTTTTTACATATCGCCCTTACAGATTTAGAGTATTTTGAGCATGACTGACCTCCCTTGACTGGTGACCTTTAGACTTTGACCTTTTAGTGTCACTGATTAGAGTGCACCCCCTGAGCCTGGGCAGATCCCTTCAGTGTTCGCTTTAAGACTGGGGTGCTAACCATATGCTTCGCAGGGAGAAAATCTTTTCTGAATGTGTGAGGGATGGCTTACCCAGCAAAAGTAACCTTGGCTATTTTTACTGTTTCTTCTTCAGCTCTGGCTGTATCATCTCTCCCTCTGTTGGCTTCCACAGCTTGTGCTGAGAAGTCCGCTGCTGGTTTCACGGAAACTACACTAGACAGGATTTCTGTCTTTCCTTGTCATGCTTTGTCTTTTGAGTTTGGTTGATTATGTGTTGGTGAAGTCTTGATTGAATTGATTTTCATTGGATATTTTTTATCTTTACATAGTGTACCTGAATGGCTGTCTTTCTCCACTTTTAGAATATTTTCTTCTATTATGTTTTAAAATAAGATTTCATCTTGATCGCTTTCTTTTCACAAATTGTTAGCATTTGAATACTGGCTGTTTTGACATTTTATTAATCTGATTTTTTTTCTGTTTTTTACAATTTTCCCTTTCCTGTTCTCAAATAACATGTATTTGACTTCACATATTCTTAAGCTTAATGAGTTCTGTCATTGGCATCTATGTTAAATTTTTAACATCATTCATTATATGTTTTCAGGGCCAGAGTTACTTTGAAGTTGGATTTGTAATCTTAAAGTTATCATTTTTATTGCTTACTGATTTTCTGAAAAAAATTTTTAAAGATTTATTTATTTGTATTGGAAATGCAGATTTACAGAGAGAAGGAAATACAGAAAGAGCTTCCATCTGTTGGTTCACTCCCCAAATGGCCACAATGGCTGGAGCTACACTGATCCAAAGCCATGAAGCAGGAGCTTCTTACGGGTCTCCCATGTGCGTGCAGCAGGCCAGGGGTTTGGGGCATCCTCTATTGCTTTCCCAGACCACAAGCAGGGAGCTAGACTGGAAGTGGGACAGCCTCAAATAGAACTGCCCTTCATATGGGATGCAGCACTGCAGGCAGAAGAAGAGCCTGTGAGCTCCTGGGCCCGCCCCAAGGGTGGGACAGACTGCTCCTCCAGCTCTTTCTCTGGCACATACTTGCTTCCCTTCTGCTATTCCGTCATGAGTTGACACAATATGAGACTCTTACTAGATCCCAGGAGATATGAATGCTGTGATTTTGCACCTCGGAACTGTGAGCTAAACAAGCCACCTTTCTTTATAAATTGATCAAGCTAAACCATCTTGTGATAGCAGCACAAAATTCACTAAATGGTTGGCTATGGATTCCAAAGTCTTCTCAATTTGTTGTTAAGTCATGGAAGAATTTGTGCCTTGGAGAATCCTTTCTGGCATTACATTTAGCTTGGCTGTCTGCTGGTCCTGGAGGTTTCATGAGTGACACCTGTGTAGGGACCAGCCCCGGCATAGGTGCCCAGAGCCCAGGCATTTGCACTTTTGGAAGGGTAATAGCACTGAAGTGAGAATGCTTGTGAAGTAGCCAGGGGAACGAATATTTCAACATATTGAAGAATGCCATCTCTATGTTGTGACTGATTTTATGCCTAGAATTCAGGCATTTTCGACGATAGCCTGGCTTTGTGGCCTGAAATGCAAAGCAGCTCGCTTTGATGAATGACTCCGATGCCCAAGAAATGGACAGACTCAGTGCATTGCAGAGTCTGAGTTGGGACGTAGGTACTTACGAAACAGAACTATTGGCATCTTTCCTGTACTGGCTCAATAGAGGCTGCATTTGGATGCGGGGTGTGTAGTTGCATCTGCTCTGAAGTATTTTATAGCTTTTAGTGAGTCTGTCCTGTACGTATTTTGTTAAATTCATCCATAAGTACATCGTGTTTTTAAATTGACATTTATGTGATATAATTTAAAATTTCTATTAATTTTTTGCTACTATGTAGACACGTAGTTGCTTTTAATATTGACTTGTTTCTTGTGGCCTTGTTAGATACTGTTACTGCTGCCAAGATTTATAAAAGCTCTTTCAGAGCTGTTTATTGAGACAGTTTTACTCAAATACAGAGCATTTTATTTAATTTTTAACTTATGCCATTTTTTAAAGTTTTTTCTTTGTCATATTTGATAACTTCGATATGAAGAAAAAATTCCCTGAAAGACACGCAGAATGAAATTCACTGGAAAAGAACCAGAAAACTGAATAGCTCTGTATCAATTCTAAAATAAATTTCATAGATAAATGTTTTTTCTAGGACCTTCAATGCAATGTTAACAAAATATACATCTTACATTTCTTTTTGATGTTAGGAATAATGTGTTCAGTCTTTGAATACTAAACCACATTAGTGGTAAGTTCCTCATATCCTTTATCACAGTAAAGTTCTTTTATCTTGCTGCACTGAGAATTTTCTTAGCATGAATGAATACTTAATTCTGTTAATTTTTCTTTTCCGCATTCTGCTCACTTCAACTTTTCTGTTCTCTTGGCCTTTTGGAATAAATGTATTTTATATTTCTATTATATATTTATTATTGTTGTTTCATTGTTATTCCACTTTATCTCTCCCATGCTTTATTTGTTATCTATTAGTTATATTTTAAGTGTATACTTTACGATTTACATGGTCCAGCTAAAATGATTAACTTCCATTTAAATAGCATCCCATTTCACATCTAATTAAAAGCATTAGAACATTTTTACGTCATCTTTCCCACATCATGTTATTTTTGTTTTGGGGAATTCTACTGCTTTTTACATTTGTTATACAATCAACATTAATGAGTTAAGCATGAATTTGACTTATTTAGCCACCATGTAATGCATCAATTCTTGTGTAGTATTTGCTAGTAAATATCTTTATTCTGAGTATCTGTCTTTTTCATGACTTGTAATACAGATGCCTTAATTATTCATTCTTTGATTTTTTTGTTTGTTGTATAAAGATAGTAACTTGCCTGCTTTCCCTCCGAAATATAGTTATTTTAGGTATGAAATTTAGGTTGATTGACAGTTTAGTTTTTTTTTGTTGTTGTTTCAGTTATTTTACTTATTGTCTCCTGACCTGCATAGCTTCTGATGCAAAATCTGCTGAAAGTCTTATATTTTCTCCCCACATGCATTTTCCTTCTTAATTTGGAAACTTTAAATGTTAGGCTTTTCAGTTTCTAATAGTTTGGCTAAGGTTTTAGGAATCTTCTTTATATTTTCCCTTTTTAAAAATCTGAAATATGTGGGTTGTGGTTTTTCTAGTAAATATAACGAATTATTTTTTAGAATACTTTGGTGAAATACAGTATCTGGATGAGCTTTTTGTCCTTTGATTGCATTCATATCTGACACCAACAGCATGAACAACATATCACTAACATCCCAGGAATTCTCCCTCTTTCCCCCTCTCCATTTAATACTACGAGAAAGAATATGCTTTTGTCTACATGCTATAATTCAAGGAAGTGATATTTATAACTATTTACAAATGATATGACATCCATTAAAATTTCTCTCTCTCCGTAAATTATCATGTGATGTTTGTCTATTTGGACCAGTTTTGTTTCACTCAGTATTTTGATCTCCAGTTGTATCCATTTATTCTTAAGCTATTATATCTTCAACTTTTTTGGTCTGTTCTCTGGCTTACCAAGACTCCAATCACATAAGGATTACAACATTTGAAATGTCTTGGATTTTCGATGCTTTCTCTTATGGTTACTTCTTGCTTTTTTATTTCAATTTAAATACTTTCCATTGGGATTTAAATTCAGCATGATTTTTCCTACTGAGTCCAGTTACATCATCAAAGAGTTGAATTTTCTTAACTTTCTGAATGCAGGTTTCTGTCCTCAAAAACATTTTTTAGCATTTTTTATTTTTCTCTACATGTTAGTCTACACTTTTGTGCTGAAATTATTCACATCTTAGTTCCTGTTGATTTATTTCATTGTACAATTAAATCACTTAAATTAAGTCCGTATCTGGAAGTTTCAGCATCTGATGATACATGCATCAGATTCTGTTGATTGCTTTACATTTTCAGGAAAGATTACTCTGTGTGTGTGTGTGTGTGTGTGTGTGTTGTCACTGTTTACTAACGCTAAATGTTGCATTACCAGCTGAATATGATAATCAGAGTAATATAGATTACACAAAAATGTTTGTAATCTGCCGTCAGAATGCCTTTTCTTGATCTTCTTGTTATTGTGGAGTGGTGAGTAGATGCCAGCTATAGTTAAATTAGTTTATTGTTTGTTTTCCATTTGCTGTGTTTATCTTTACTATCTATAGTCATAAAATTCTCCTTATGGCAAACTGATTTTATCTTCTGATTAGTATGAATTCTGGAATACTAAACTTTTTTCCCTTGGTGTCCCTTTTCTACCATTAGACTTTAGCAGTCAATTTAGCTGTATGCTACAGAGTGGAAATATCTCCCAGCTCTTCTCCTCCTTAAAGGACAATTAGTACTTCCTTATTATTATTTTTTTTTGAGCTTTATGATTGGAGAAGTTGGAAGATTATTTTGGGTTTTCTGAACTAGCCTCAACATTATGCAAACCTGTTTTCTTGCACTGGGGTGCAGTTGTGTGTGTGTGTGTGTGTGTGTGTGTGTGTGTGTGTGTTTCCTCCTTGTCTCCATGGAATATGATTCTGTTTTGTATCATAAGGGGAAAAGTCTTGGAAGTCTGAATGTCTGATCCATTCTCTGCAGCAGCATAGCATCCTTGACTGGAGTGCTTTCCTGTCCTACCTTCCTCTCTCCCTGTTCCATTTGCAGCATAGTTTTGTAGACAAAGTAACAGAAGTGTCCTAACTTCCCTTTCACCTCCCTGTTGTGGAAAGGCTTTTGTTTCTTAAGAAAGCTGTCTGAAAAACTCAAGATATTAAGCCTTCAGTTCACACAAAGAGGCTCTCTTAGGTCTTCTGTTCTATCCATTTTCTTTCTTGTGACTATCAACAGAGGCTCATAAGAGCTGTTAACTTTATTCAGAATGTTCACATACTGAGAAATCCCAGAGATTCACAACTACTGCTCCAACCCTCAACTGGGCTTTGAAAAAGTACTAATAATAATTTGCTACTTTGTTACATGCTTTTATTATATTTATGTCCCTATGCTGAAATGTGTTTGTGTCCTCTCTTTCTATGACTCTGTTTTCAAATAAGTAACTATTTATATATATATATTTAAGTACACTATATGGGGATGGGTTGTTTTAGCGTTTCATTTTAACACAATAGACTCAGCCATCATGAGGCTCACTCATAATTCTCCCTTTCTTTCCCTTCTCTCTGTTACACCACACATATGAAGTTGGTGTGATACATTATTCATATATTATCAGAGTAATTCTCCTGGAAAACAGAAATCCATTGAAATTTCAAATGTCAGCCTGTGTAACCAGAATGTTCAAAATACAAGTTGGTGACTTTTTTCTACTATTTTTTCTGTATAGTCTATAAAATATTGCCTTCAAATCATCTCTCCTGGAGTGTTTCTATATTTCTTTTTAGTTTTGTAACAAATTTGAGAACTCTTAATTACATATATTTCACACAGAATACACATTAATTAATGCATTAATTATGTATGTGCATATGTATTAATTTTCATTTTTGAAAAGGTCTTTCATCTACTGGCTCACTTCCCACCATTACATGCAATGGCTCAAGCACTCAGCACTGCAATGGCAACCTCAATATTTTAAAGTAAGAATCATTCATTTATTTCCCCTTTATTTGAAAGGCAAATGGAGGCGGGACCAGCACAATGGCTTGTGTGACTAAAAAATGCTCTGCGTGCAAGTACCAACATCTCATATGTGTGCCAGTTCATGATTCTGGATACTCCCCTTCCCATCCAGTTTCCGCATGTGGCCTAAGGAAACAATGGAGGATGGCTCAAACAAGCCTTGGGACCCCGAACCCACAAGGGAGACCCAACAGAGGCTCCTAGCTTTGGATTGATTAGGTAGAACTGAATGAAACAGCAGATGAAGGATCTTTCTTTCCATCTCTCCTTCTCCCTGTAGATTTGCCTTTCTAATAGAAATAAATAAGACTAAAATATGTGTATATACAAACATATAAATCATACATACACAACTATATACAGAGAGAAGCACACACAGAGAAGCACGTTAAAGCAGTTTTCCATCTGCCGATTTTTCACACCTGAATGTCTGCATTAGTCAGGGCTAGGCTAAGTCAATGACAGGAGCACAGAACTCAAGGCAGATCACCATGTGGATTTCAAGGAGTCATCACGTGCTACCACTTGCGGTGCACACTGGCAGGAAACTAGAATCTGATATCAAGATGAGACTTGGAACATGAGTGCCCCAAGTGGCACTTCTAACTATTGCATCAAGTGTCCGCCTCATTCACAGTACTTTAAAATTAAAGCTTTTTCCTTTCTCCTAGGTTTTGTTGTTTCGGATTTGTGCTACACCCTACGTAACCCACAGTGTCAATTAGAACATGTCAATGCATTTAAAGGTACTATAAACAATTACATAAATGCTACACAATATACTCCACAGTTATGGGAAATACATACCAACAAAAACATGTGCTGTGATATTAAAATCAAAGCAATGATTTTTCACATCTTGGACTTTTGATCCATGTAGAAACTCAGTTAGATTTCATTTTTTTTTAAACCACAGTTGTGTTCACGGAGTAAAACTAAATATTAGGAGACTAATTTTACTGAATTACCTACAAGATGTACACATAATCTCTTTGATTTTAAAACCACATGTGTGTTTGAAGAAGTGAACTTTATTGATTAATACCAGATAACAAAATAAAGAAAATTCTCAGTTGATATTACATGGGTGTTTCTGGTGCCCTGGGACTCACAAATTAAAGGTTACTATGCTCTTCAGCATGGTGACCTTTAGAGAGAACTGGAAAGACTCATCTTTTTATTTAGGGCTTCGCTTTGCAAATCCGTAAAGAATGGCCTAAGGTCAGACTCAGAATCTTCCTCCCAGGAAGGAAGTAAATGTATTTTCAATATTAACTGTAGTATTTTTTAAAAGTGACAAATGTGCCTGAACAACTTGTTCTTGAGAAAATGGTTCACTTGAAATACTAATCTCACTGAGCCTCAGATGCAAGGAGCCATGCCTTGCCTTGAGTTCTTGCAGCAGACTGGCAGGGAGACCCTCATCTCTCCTTCGAACTGGGGGCTGACATGGAGTAACATTTGCCAGCACTCGTCCACCTGCAGCTCACTCTCTCACCCACGGGAATAGCAACTAGGGGCAGAAAGCTTTCCATTCTTCAGAACATTAGATGCAGTAAGGGCAGCCATGCACTTGTTTATTTTACACTATATAGCAATAACAGGAAAAAAGTTTTTTTTTTCACATTGATGGAGAAGCCATTTGTTTAAACAACCTTGGGATCCCTGTAGACACACAGAGAGGGAAATGTGCCTTATGGTGTCTGTTAGTCCCTTCAGGTTGATTTTCATCCTCCCTCTGTCTCCTGACTTGTTTACTGTCTTAGATCATATCATGACCCTCACACCTTCTGCCATGACATTGGTTTTGGCCATAGGAGCAATCTCTGTAGGATATTGAGAATGTGGAGGATGAAGTCAAACATTTATTCTCCCTCTCAAAACAGCTGGGTTTTTCTTCCTATACTGACATTTTATGTTTCTTGCTAATGTTTCCTAATCCCTGTGGTTCTGTTCCTTCTCTCCTTTGCCCTGCTGGGAATGGTATAGTCACAGAGCATGCGGAGTAAGCCTGGGAGGTTTCCTTTTCCTTATGGAGATGAGTCCTTCAAACTGAGTCTTGTGAAATTACCCTGAATGCCTCCTCTGACACAGGGCTGGTGTTGTGGACTTCACCTCTGTAAGCACTGAGAACAACACTGAGACACTAAGTGTTGTTTGGTGATAAAAGCTAACATATTGCTATATCTCATTTAGGGATTTTGTAATGAGGCCTCTCTCCGTGGTTTTGCAATTTAAATCTTAAAAAAGGGGGAAACGCTGTTAAAATTACATGGAGGTTCTTTAGATATATGGATTCTACAGAGCAATATTTATCCTGTCACAGATGGTTTTCAGTTCCTTCTTATTTTCTATTGATCAGAAATTTTACTCTACGACTTTTCAAAGAAACAAATAGTTTCTTGCCTTACCTTCTGTAGAATCTATGGTTGATATTCTTTACACGCTCCTTATTACATGAAAATAGATGTATGTGTATGTATTAGGGTAAGACTGTGAAGGGTTACAGATGAATGGCAAGTCTCAAAGAAAGGAAGCATATTAGAAAATGTTAGCAGTTTAATTCCCTCTTGTTGTACTGGAATTGTTAATCCCATGCCTGCATTTCTTTATCATTCAATTCATTTAAAATAAATTTAAGAAAAGTAAAATATTACTGCTATAATAAAACTTATAAAACAAAGTATATACATATTTTGTGTCTGTATAAGAATTTCACGATGTGATTAAATGAACACATTGTGGTGGATCTGATACGTTCACATTAAAATTTTAGATTTCAATGTTATAACAGCAATTTTTACAATGCACAATTTTGGACAAAATAGTGCCCCTTTATACTACTTTTTTTCTGGGTGAAAACTAGCAACTAGATATTTCATTTTAATCTAATCCTTTGATATGAAGAGAAACATTTTGTTGCTTGAAATTTAAGGAACACGCCAACCTTTATAATGAAGTTTTAATAAACCTATGTAGAGGGATCATTATGTTGATCAAAACATAGCAGTACCTACAGGTTGCCATATGCAAATAGCATAAACTATATGTAACCATGTATATAATATGTATATATGGCTATTATATAAGAATATTTTTCATTATATAATTGTTGTGTAAAATAGTTTCAGAAAATATAGGAAAGTTTTCAACATACCATAATGATTTGAGAATTACTAAATTATGTGTCATTGCATTGGTCTTTGAATATTAGTGATAATTAATGATTAGACGTGGAAAGTACAGGCACTTAGGTTTACATAAACAAAAATCCATTGAGACATCAGTAAACAACCTGCTGGGGAGAGAAAATAAGGAACTCAGCACACTGGAAATGCACATGTATGTAGGAGTCATACATGGAATTAAATGCTTTGGCAGTAACTAGAATGTAGAGCCTCCCAAACTAACATTGTGTTATGAGACAGAGAGTGGTGTAGGTGATGAGAATACAGAGATGAGCAAAGTGTGATGTGCAGCACAGCTAGCGCAACAGCAGTGACCAATGATAAAAATACTCAGATATATAAACGGTTACAAACTACACTCATAAGATTTATAGCAGCGTTAAGCATCATTTTGTGTGCTTTGATGAAAGTTTAAGCATGCTGGGAGAAGAAGCAATACTGAGCAATGTTGGACGAGGGTGATTATTGGCCCAACAATAGTTCCCAATGAAATGTACAACAAAAATTATGAACTGTTTTTTCTTCATTATTTATTCTTTCAATGTGTATGTACTTATAGTTTTTCAATGTGATACATTTTAAAGTCAAACATCATTGAAAAACGTATGCATTAAAGCATTTATCATGTGCTTCTTCAAGGGTTCTATAAATGATTGGGCAAACAAGCTGAAATCTTAAAAGGAGAATCTTAGAAAAGGCACGTTACGAGGGAATCGGCCTGCGGTACATACTGACATGCATGGGAACCAGGGAGAGGGCAGGCCTAGTGGGGGTTATGGGGAGTCGCCCCAACTTGGCTACAGCTCCCACTGGTTTGCATGCGGACCGAGTATGAAGTGGGTAGGATCGAGCTGGACTACAACACCCATTGGTTCAAGTGGATGACAGGGCTGGAAACAGAACTGACACAGCAATTGCAATGACCAGCATGTGCATAAGCCTACTGGGGAGATGGACTGTGCCAGATCCTGTACTGGCAAATTCACACAAGAATCAGGTTTGGGATCATCTCAGATGAAGTTTCTCTGGAGATCCCTCCAACTGAACTGCTGATCTGAGAACCCCAACCATGAGGAGACTATGTCAGCCAGTGGATTCTGAATAGGTTTCATCAAGACTGGAACAGCGAGATTGTCAGCAATTCAGACCTGTTGAACTATCAAACCTGCTTGAGCAGGACCCTCAGAGCATGCTTGACATCTGGGACTTGGGATGGGTGAGAGGCTGGGTGGGGCTTATCCCTTTGTTTCTCCTCTGACCCCAGATATAGGGGAAAATGATATTAGTGGGAGACAATGGTATTACCCACTTTCCTATAGCCCTTGACCCTTTGTACCCTAATCAATTAAGTAAGAGCATTTAAAAAATAAATTTATTAAAAAATATAACAAAGAGGGAATTGGAAGACATCAAACATATCCCTGAGATTCCAGAAGGCAATGCAGTTATACACAGTGTATGCATCCTCAAATATGTATATATACACAGCAATGATCAATTCCCTATGTTTTCATTTTTATCTAACCTTGTGTTTCTACATAAGAAGGAAGCGAAGGCTAAGGCAGAACTGTAAACTGCCTAAGTAGAAAGTGTATTAAAATAGTCAGGCAGATTCTTTTATCAAAGAATAAAATCCTCATTGAATCAAAATATTAAAGGGAATTTCTGTCCAAAAGTTATCTGATTCATAAGATAAATAACCAGAGACTTTAGGCACCACACTTGACAAGGGGTGCATACTTAAAGTAATTCAGGATTAACTCAACAAAATCTTTTGATTTTCTTGTTTTACTTTTGTTTTCCTATATACTGCATCATCTAAAATGTTTCCAACTTCCTTTTTCATGCGCTCAAGAACTTTATTTTAAATTTAAAATGTTCTCAATATGCCCTACTACTCTTAGCCATTCATACACATTTAATCCTTGAGAACTGAAAAGTTAGAGGCTTTTGTGTATATGAGAAAGGCTTGATGATTAGAGAGTGGGAGGATGACATGTAACCAATGAGCTTGGAGTCCAGAGAGCCACAGAATCTTTTACTAAGATCATTTGAGAAGAGACTACCTAGGTAAAATAATTTGGAATACAAAAACGCAATAGAGAATGAAACAAAGATAAAACTAAGAGGAGGTCATCAAGTTCCCTACTTTCACAAGAAAAGCCTACCTATGAGTTTTGAGAAATGGATTCCATTAGAATGATAGGAAAGTGGGTACAATTTCAGAGAATTTTTGAATTGGACTGGGGGAGAAGGCAGTTTTAGGGGGAATGGACCATGAATTGAAGTATCTTTGTTTTACATAATGTTTTAAAATTAAACAAATAAATTAAAGTGAAACAAGGCAGTGGTCCTGTTTAATTCCTCATTTACCAGAGCTCTTAGAAGAGACACACAAGATGAAATTAGAGATTTTCATCTAATCTCCAACGTAATTTGTAGTCTTGTGATTCAAATACTTATTATGAATGCGTCTAGAAGAAGATGGCCAGAATTTAGAATAACCAAAAACCCATAAAATTCATAGTTTTGAGCACTGCGTTCCTGATAAGAAATTTTAAAGACTATGGTTGTCATCAGTTAATTGAAGTTACCTATAATAAAGTTATAATTAGGCCTGCATATCTAAACATGGTAGAGACATCTTCCTTTTCTCTTTTCTTCACCCTGTCCACCTCCTCTCACCCTTCTTTTCTCTCATCTTTCTTTCTTTCCTTTCCTTTCTTTCTTGTTTTACATCTATATTCAAACCTTTATCTATATCTTAGGCAAAGAGTTTGAGTCTTATTGAAAGAATAATAGCAGAAGAGTTTAAGAAGACATATGCATACGGAGAGAATATGATAAAATTGCCAATCATTCTAACGTTGCCCTGCTATGTGATTACACAGAAAGTTGAATGCCTGATTGAATCCCAAAATTATAATAAAAATGGAAAACTATGGACATTCCCCTAAGATCATTTAAGCTGTTGTCACCACTCTTCTTGGTCTTGATATTTTGAGGTAAAGTGTGGTTTCATAAAAGTTTGGCGGTGGAGCATGGTAAACTGAGTATTCTCTCTGCTTAAATGACATTTCTCAATTGATGCTGCAGTACAATGTGACTCAGTTTAATGTCACCAAGGATTTCCATGATATCAAATCAGCATCTTTTCAGAAGATGTTATCCTTCATTTTCTCAGAGAACTTGGAAGCTATAATATTCATATTTATCATTTGTAATATTATTAATTTATTAATTTAACATTAAATTTATAATATTTATAAATAGTATAATATTTATAATATTTACACAGAGCAAATGTCTTGCATATTTTTGTTCCCCCAAAAATATAATGAATAGGGCTTTGCCCATAGAAACTTTATGAAAGAATTCTTGATGATGAATAAATGGGTTAATAAATGAGCAAATAACAGCAATACCTAATGAGTCTCGAGGATAAAATATTCATGATATAATTTGAGACCCAAATAAAGCTAGTGCTCAAGCTTCCATAACTTCTTAAATAAAAGTATTTACCCATTAATTCATTCCTATAAATGTTATCTGATTATTACAATCTATAATTCATTTTTTTATTGGAAAGTCAGATATACAGAGAAAAGAGACAGAGAGGAAAGATCTTCTGTCTGCTGATTCACTCCTGAAGTTGCACAATGGCTGGAAATGAACTGATCTGAAGCCAGGAGCCTTTCCGTGTCTCCCACATGGGTGCAGGTTCCCAAGACTTTGGACTGTCCTCCACTGCTTTCCCAGACCACAAGCAGGGAACTGAATGGGAAGAGGAGCTGCTGGGATTAGAACCAGCACTCACATGGGATCCTGGCACGTGCAAGGTGAGTACTTTAGCCACTAGGCTACCACGCTGGACCCACAATCTATAATTTCTTAAACAAGTCATAAACATCATTCACTTGAAGGTTATTTTGTTTGTTCTTTGCAAGTTTTACTACAAAGTTATTCCTATCACATTATTATCTGGATGGCTCTAAGACTTCTCAAGCCAAACTTGTAAATTGAATTGTGTATCCTAAAGGTACTTCCCATTTAAATATTTGAAAGAGTTGCTTCTTTGTCCACAAGTCAGTATAAAACTACAACAGAATGGGAAAGAACTGGGTCCCTCTGGTGTCTTCCACAGGAAGATCGTCCCAGGTACTTATGAAATCTCACCCATCAGTTTGATGAGAGGACAGCTGTCAATCATTTATAGGATCCTATTTTTTTTTCTTAAGCGCCTAATTCAAATCAACTGTGAGGTCATGAGTAGAGCATATGGGGCAGGCTTTTGAAACTAGCAATTTTCCTAGCTTGACCTCAAGACTTTCTCCTTAAGTATTACATGGCGTTTTGTTTTTGAGCAGTTTCTAAGCTTTCACTTTGAAAATATTTTTTTTTATTTTTTATTGCAATGTCAGAGATACAAAGAGGAAGAGAGACAGAGAGGAAGACCTTCTGTCCATTCATGCACTCCCCAAGCAGCCGCACGCTCCACTCCTCTTTTTTATTCAATTCCATCATTTTATTGGAGATTTGTGAGGATACCTTGAGTGCACACAGAGTTAGATTTGACATTGCTTCATGCAGCATATTCCTATTTAACTCCTCCCCACCTCCTGCTGCCTGTCCCACCATCTTAGAGCAAGGACTAGGTTCAGGAGGGGTGCCACTGGTAATTTTGATGCTACAATTAATCATTTTGCTAGACAAGGTAAAATGTCCCACCCACATTCAGATCCCTAGAGGTAGAAACCACTTGGCTAATGGTGGGTTAGAAGGTGATTTTGAATGTGAAATAGGGATTTATGGTTGCTAAGTGCTTGACTGAACCAGACATAAAATGGTTGGTGAAGGATAATGGTTCATTATTTTTGTAGTGCTCAAATGCCTTCAGGGCAGAGGACTTTAAAAATTTGAACAACTTTTCAATGTACTAAAGTTGGTGCTAATGTCACTTTATTTCTTCTTAGTATCAGTAGACAGTGGGGAGTTGGAAGCCAGGGTCTAGATACTGATTGTGTAACAGATACATTCATTAAGTTGATAGAAATAAATACTTTAAAATATCCAAATTTGAAGGGTATGTCAGGAGAAACTCACATAAAAATTTTAGTGCACTGGGATGATTTTTAGAAAATGGTGGAGCACATTTAAGGTGGCCCCAAGACATCTGATTTCAAATAGACTAAATGCACATTCTGACAAATTTGCCTGTTTGCTTTTCTTTATTTGTCTATTCTGGCTTACAAAACAGTTTCTATTTATTGGAGTACTTGGACATTATGATTTCATTTTCATTTAAAATTTCCACTTTATTTCTCCCTCTGTAAGCATGAGTCACTGTTTTCCTTGTCTTTTATCTGTATCTGCAGACGGAGAGTGCCTGAGTTGACTTTTCTCTCTCTTCCATGGGGACATCCTAGCCAAGAACTTTAATGAGAACATTTGATGCATAAATATTAAAAATCCGAGTTCTAAGAGCTGTGATGGTAGAAGGAAAAATAAACAGCGTAGTGGAAGCGCGTGGGACGTTCGTGGAGCTGCAGGAGCTCCCGCTCTCAATTTGGGGGGAAAACAACTGATGCTGAAATTCAGTTTTCCTTTTTGACAATTGAAGCTTTTTCAGAGACAGACTGAGTCCTGTAGCGTTTTAGTAAAAGTTGCTGCTTGATAAAAAAAAAGTCTTTGGTTGGATAATTACTATATTTCCTGGGAACATAAAGGTAGCCTGGAAGAATTAAGTCAGGAGTCATCCACAATTTAGAATAGTTATAAAGTAGAAACTAGTTTAAGTCTTTCTCATTGATCTTGACTGGCTTTTAAAGCAATATGTAAACCAAAAAAGAAAATGGAGCCTCTAACCGTGTGGGAACACATTTCATCCTCATTTTTCCCTTAGCAAAATCTGAAATAAGTAAGCTAACGTGGGAAGAGTCTCTTGGATGTAAGCCTTCTTTCACCATATTATGCAAAAATGTTTTTGCACCTGTTTTTTTTATGCTGCAATTTTGCCAACAAGGGATCTAAAGAAGTATCTGCTCATGTTTGGCCTACAACCAAGCCAATAAACAAAAATGTCATTAATCACTGTCACTTGTCAATTCTCCATTTAAGAAATTGTCTCTTGGGCCCGGTGGCGTGGCCTAGCGGCTAAAAGTCCTTGCCTTGAAAGCCCCGGGATCCCATATGGGCGCCGGTTCTAATCCCGGCAGCTCCACTTCCCATCCAGCTCCCTGCTTGTGGCCTGGGAAAGCAGTTGAGGACGGCCCAAAGCTTTGGGACACTGCACCTGCGTGGGAGACCTGGAAGAGGTTCCTGGTCCCGGCATCGGATTGGCGTGTACCGGCCCATTGCGGCTCACTTGGGGAGTGAATCATCGGATGGAAGATCTTCCTCTCTGTCTCTCCTCCTCTCTGTATATCCGGCTTTCCAATAACAATAAAATCTTTAAAAAAAAAAAAAAAAAAAAAGAAATTGTCTCTTTTCATTGTTGCCACTAAAAACACAATGGAAATTGATAAATTTTTCTTTGGAGAACTAAGGGTAATCTTTCAAAAGTGCAACTTTCTTTTTTGCAGAAGAAAAATATGGTATTTAAAGGTAGATTACCCCCCAAAGACTATATAGAATGGATTTTGCATTTTAACAGAATGGTTTTTCTGCAAACCATTTCTTCCAGGTGGTGTCATAAAGCTCAGATACAGTGTAGGCCTACCTTGCCTGTGTCTCTGGCCCACTCCACATGTACATTTAAAGATAATAATAATAATAATAATAATAATAATAATAAAAACACACACACAAGCCCAGAGTTCATATGGTCTCCACAGTGCATACCAGAGGTTAAATCAGCCTCTGGTACTCCCTAAATAGAATAGGCAGATTAGCATACACGCAAATCTATTAATTGTTCTTTGAAAAGCAAGCAAGGATGTAGCAAGCAGTATTTTCTCCATGTTATCATGATAACCCGACAGAAACTAGGCTACCACATAGATGATAACAGAGAAAACTTAGCTCTATTCCACATTTTGTGAGGGTATGGGATTCAAGTAACTTCATAAGGGCTCTGGTTGTGGTCTAGTAGTGATGGCAGTAAAATGAAACTACAGTGGGAAACAGGCATACTGTCTGCAAGTATGAACTAGCTAAAATCACATCTGCTTGAGTTTGAATCCTGGCTCTACAGTTTAAGAGCTTTGTCACCTGGGATGAGATATTACATCTCTGTGTTGCGTCTATTTAATGAGTAAATACACACACATACACGTGTTTTATATGGCAGAATATGTGATCAACAGCAAGTGACCAATCATAACACAAAATACCCTACACAACCACATAAAATCACACACACTAACACACCCAGAATGTTTTTTTAAATACGTGATCATAAGAATGGGGTTGACATGTAGTTCTTCCCCTTTTCAGTTCCATGAACATCTATTTTTACAACTCTGAAATTATGATAATGGCACGAAACACCTTAGGCACTTTGTAAGGATTAAGTTAAACAGAGATCAGCATAGTCCTTGCACATAAATTTTGCTCCATCAATATTAGTTGCATGTTGATCTGACAGATTATATGAAACTATCTTTATCATGTGCATGGCAAGACACTGGGAACTTCAGGGCTCAAAGGCCAGCATGAGGAAAATAACTTGACTGTATTATTTTGTGCCAGGGATTCCCAATAGGATTTCAGTGCTTGAATACTGTCAAACTCAGTTCATCACCCCCTGACATTTGTGCTTGTCAGTTTGAGATCTGGAAATTCTGGTTAGAATACAACAATGTTGAAGCCAATGGCTAAATTTCACTCAAAGCCCAGAAAACTCTACTCTTTCATGCAGTAAGGTGAAACATTCTAGAGTCCCTCTGCAACTTTTCTTTTAAATATGCTATTTTTATTTGAAAGTCTGTGAGACGACAGAGTTTAGCTCACTCCCCAAATGCCCAACACATCTGGGCTTGGGCCAGGTGGAAAGTCAGGAAGCCCTGAATTAATCTGCATTCCTGTTACCTTCCACAGTGTGCATGAGCAGCAATCTGTGTTAGAACTAGAGGGGGAGTTACAATAGGAATCTGAGTGCTCCAAGTAGGAATATGGACGTTGGACACCACAGTTCTAGAGCAGAAGCCCATCTGTGGATAGCTGCTTCCAGACGGTACAGAGTTTGCACTTCCAGAGCTATATTCATCCTGAATATAGGGTATTTTTTTTGTAATATTATGACATATGACGCATGGTAACCATGCAGCCAGTGTTTTAAAGTCCAAATGAGTTAATAAAGCACAGACTGGAGAGTAAACCTAGGATGCTTTAACAGGGAGTGATTTTTAGAGAAGAATATATGTTTTAGTTTTTGCTAACTGCTTATTGACAGACTCATAAAATTCTGTATTTTAAACAGATCAGATGGTAAATCTGTGGAAACAGAGGATGATGGTATAAACGTCAAATCTTTAACTTTAAAATGTCTTTTTATATGTTATATTTTCTTATTAACATGCATGTTTTGCTCTCCTGTTTCCTATTACAATGCTATTTGCTCACAGTCCTGCCCAAACCACATTTACAAAATGGATTATTTGGAACACAGTTCATTTATTTTTTTCAAGAATAAGTGATGGAATTACTATTGAGATTTGGTTGGATTTCACTGTCTTTTTAGGAAAATGAGATCCTCTAATTCTGATTATGAAGCCTCCTTAATAACTTTTGGCCCAATTTCTACTGAGCTATCACTTTTTTGGGGCAAACATTTAATTTGTCAGCTAAACTATGCTGCTATTGGAGGTGAGGAGAAAGAATACATTAGCTGAGTACCCAAGAATAATTTTTTAAATATTAAACTCATTTTTAATGAGGTGGGTGCACACGATGATTTATGCCCAAGAAACTGCAATCTACTATATTTTCGTGGTATTTATCTTAAAGTGAAATGCTTCCTTTGAGCTCATTTCAGTCTCTTTCCAGTACTTCTATTTTGGTGCTAGGATATTGATGTCTATTAACTAGTACAGTAAATTGCCAATATAAATATGTTAGAAATATTCCCAAAGGCAGAACCTTGATTTTTTTTCCCCTAGATATAAAGATGACAATCAGTTCTTGGGAGAAACTGGCTATTAACTACCTGCTGAGTTTATTTGCACCTGTCCTTCTCCGTTACATTGAGGCATCTAAAAATTAATTTGTTGCTAGATTACTTTTTTTGTATATATGATTAAATTGAATAATAGGAAATTTTGACAGAAAGGAGGGCAATTCGACAGCATTATTTTAGGTCATTCAGCCTCTAATCTTTTCCAGGGCTCTTTTGCATGTAAAGTGTCTTTGTATTAAGTTATGGAAATTGGAACCCGTCTCTCTGGTTTCTAAAAACAATTATTATTTTTGTTTGTGTTCTAGAGGTGTTTATGCTTCCTCCTTTTTCTATTATAATTCCTTTTCTTATTATTATATTGGATGTGCTACTCTCCGAATGAAAATATCTGTTTTTCAGTTCTCGCTTTTATTTTTGTATTCCTTCATTTTCTCAGGGACTTATGCTTTAATAAGGCACATCTTATTTGTGCTGCCTCAGTTAAAAGATGTTTCCTGCTTACTTCTTTGTGAATGGTTCTTATACTACAAATCATATAAGGTACATTCATGCATGTATTTTGACCTTATCATAATTATCTTTAACTTTCAATTTTTCACATATACATCCTTTTACAATTTTTTGTAATGGGCTTTTTAGAAAATGCTGAATGCTGGTAAATGCATGGAATGGCAATTGAAAAATTTTTCCCATCTATCCATTCTAGCACTTGACTAGACTAAGAAATGAGGTCTCTTGTGTGTGAAATCTAAGCTTATGAAATTAAGAAATTCACATCTTGGGCTCGGCGGCATGGCCTAGTGGCTAAGGTCCTCGCCTTGATCCCATATGCCTGCTGGTTCTAATCCCGGCAGCTCCACTTCCTCTCTATCTCTCCTCCTCTCAGTATATCTGACTTTGTAATAAAAATTAAAAAAAATAAATTAATTAAAAAAAAAGAAATTCACATCTTTTTTTATAGAAGTTATAGTATAATACCCATGGGAGAATTAAATAGGGAATGGGATTGCAATGTCTTTGCTATGATTTTTCATTATTTATTGAAACTGCCATGAAATCAGCATCTACTTTTTTTTTGTAAGCTAGCTATTCAGAAAGATTTCAGAGGAGCAACATTTTTTAATCTCTTTCAGATTCATTTCATTCAATACCTGTAGGCTGCTATTAAGTTAATCATTTAACCCTTTTTTGTATATGTTATTCTTCTAGCTAAGTCTTTATTGTCCCCACCTTGCTCAGAACAATATTCAAAATACTTAAAAATAAAGCTCTATGTCACTAGCCCAACACTATTCTTCACCCCTCTCCAAATGTTACCACCTTCTTGATTTAGCAATGTGAAAATTTGACTCTCAAGTTTATTTCATAAACACATGCAAGTTAATTCTCTCGACATCTGCTTCTCAGTGCTAAATAGGAGATAATTGTATTTCATAGGATTGTTGAGTATTAAATGTGTTCATCATTGAATTTCTTAGAGTAGAATAGGCACAAGAGAAGTGCTCAATGTTGGTTAATTAAAAAAATTATTTAGCTTTAAGATATCTCCTCCATGTTATAATATCCACATTATTTTAGCATGGGTTTTATCCACACGAAGTTATTTTATTTCATAAGACAGACTTTTTGTGAAATTGTAAAAGCTACACTTTTTGAGTTATTTGATTTTAATACTTTATTAACTTTGATTGCTAGTATAGTACTCAAGCACATATATTATTTCCTCAAGTCTTCACAGGGTGTTGGACATCTATTTTATTCAATGTACCCTTGCAGATACCAATTTCAGAGTCGGTTCATTCCATATAATGCTTTTAATTTAGATAGATTTTCAAACTAGCTATTCATCTGGTTGTCTGATTAAGTTCTCACTGATCAATCATTTATTGCTTGGTGAAAATATTCTAATAGTATCAGCTGACTGGATAAAACCGATGTGCAACAGATATTTGATATTTTTATAATCATTATAACAGAAAATAAAACATGCTATATCATGCATTATGTAATGCAATGTACCTTGGACCAATTGCTTTTATTTCTTTCCATATGGACTTAACTATTTTGAGACTAGAAAACAATATATAAGACACAATGAAAAGTTATGTTTGTGGGACCCACGTCCTGATCAGTCTTGAGTTAAATCTCTGTCCATGGTGCTGCATCAGAGTTTGAGTCTCAGCTGTTCCAACTCAGATCTAGCTCCCTGCTAATGTGACTGGAAAGGCAGTGAAAAAAGGGTCCAGGTGTTTGGGACCCTGCACCCTTGTGGGAGAAGCAGAAGAAACATCTTGTTCCTGGCTTTGGATTGTCTCACTCCAGCCGTGACGGGCTTCTGGGAAGTGAACCAACGGATGGAAGATCTCTCTCTTTTTAAAGATTTTTTTTTAAAATTGTAAAGTCAGATATATATAGAGAGAGAGGAGAGACAGAGAGGAAGATCTTTCATTGATGATTCATTCCCCAAGCCGCCACAATGGGCAGAGCTGCACTGATCTGAAGCCAGGAGCCCAGAGTCTCCTCCAGGTCTTCCATGCAGGTACAGGGTCCCAAAGCTTTGGGTGTACTTTGGGCCGTCACCCGCTGCTTTCCCAGGCCACAAGCAGGGAGCTGGATCAGAAACAGGACTAGAACCGGCACCCATATGGGATTCCGGCACATGCAAGGCAAGGACTTGAATCATTAGAGTACCATGCTGGACCTAAGGAAGATCTCTGTCTTTGTCTCACAGGATGTCATATGGGTGCCAGTTTGTATCCCAGCTGCTCCACTTCCCATCCAGCTCCCTGTTTGTGGCCTGGGAAGGTAGTAGAGGATGGCCCAAAGCCTTGGGACCTGCACCCACGTGGGAGACTTGGAAGAGGCTCCTGGCTTTGGTTGGTTCAGCTCAAACTATTGCGGGCACTTGGAGAGCAAACCCTCTTTGACTTTGCCTTTCAAATAGAAATAAACTTTAAATATATCTTAAATGTGTGTATAAATCTATATGGATTTGTGTACAAGTCAGGAAGATCTTTTTTTAAAAAGCCATCAAAACATTTAAGCAAAGGATAAACTATCACCTTTCATTTGGAGAGGAAAAATGAAGAGACAGATGAAATCAACTTGCTAGGAGCAAAAGGCACAGGAAATACTAAGTGTTAGGAAATACCTAGATATTAAACATCTATGTACGCATGTATTTATGTGTGAATTTGTGTATGCATGTATGTGTATATGTATCAGTGAGAGTGACAGAGAGCTTCCTTGACCTGATTACCTCTCCCAATGTATAAGTAACAACTCAGAGGAGGCCAGACTGAAGCCAGGAGCTCAATTTGACTTTTCTGTATGTGTTATAGGGATCCAAGGATTTTGGCCATCTGCTGCCTGTCAGAGTGCACATTAGCAAGGAACTTGATTGGGAGCAGAGGCCGGTCTCGGTTCCAGGCATTCCAATGCTGGATGAGAGTATTCCCAGCGGCAGTTCGCTGGTTGGCACAATGCCAACCCCTCATTGTTCTGTGGTGTCTCTAGTGATTACCCGTTTATAATCGCTGCCAGAAGTAATTTGATTTTTTCCTTTCTTTTTATATACCGGGCCCAGTGCAATGGCACAGTGGCTGAATCCTTGCCTTGAAAGCCCCACTGGGATGTCATCTGGGTGCCAGTTTGTATCTCAGCTGCTCCACTTCCCATCCAGCTCCCTGTTTGTGGCCTGGGAAGGTATTAGAGGATGGTCCAAAGCCTTGGGAGCCTGCACCATCATGAGTAACCTGGAAGAGGCTCCTGGCTTCGAATGGGTTCATTTGGGAAGTGAACCAACAGATGGAAGATCTTTCTGTCTCTCCTTCTCTCTGCCTTTATAGTAAGAATAAATATATTTTTAACAAAACAATTATTTATATATTTTATTATTCTATGATACAGTTCTAAACGGTCTGGGATTTCCCTTCCCCAATCCCCAAATTCCCATCTCCCCTGCCCCCAACATCTCCCATGTCATTACACAGCATAGTCCTTCACAATCAGTCATAAGGCATCATTCTGCTATTTAAGTGTATTCTGACATTGTAGGCTTAGACAATGGCAGAGAGAACAACATCCTATTGTCAATATATATTCAACAGTTTCATTGGGAGTCCACCTTTGATTTGGAAGAGAGATGCCCACTGCATTCTATCTTCACATCTGTTGTGATAGTCTCCACTACACAGTTACTATACATCCCTTAAAAAGTCATAACACAAAACAATATGTTAATGATATCTGCAAATCATTCTAAGCCTTTTATACATATTATGTATTATTATATTATATATTACATATAGTACAAAGGTAAAAACCACTTTCTGAGCACTTTTGCACCTATGTCTCATGAGTTTTTAATCTGCAATATATATTTTTTCTTTCATTTATGATATCAAATTTCTGTTTTCATTCTTACTATAACATGGATTATTCTAAAACACTATTATTAATTTAAACAGATAATATAGTCAGCTGTTATCAAATTGTAGCTTATTTCAATTTTGTGAGAGAACAAGCATTTTATTTCAACATATGTATTGTGTGCTCCTTTAAATAACAACACTTCTGTTTTTGTTGGTGCCAATGCTCTACACACCTCAATTAGGTTATTAATTGTGTTATTTAGACTCACAATTATTGAAAGAATGTGTTAATGCCTTCCAGTTTGATTGAGACTTACCTAACTCTTCAGTTATTTCTGGAAATACTGATTTTATATTAGAATCATGTTAACATGCACTAAAACTTAAATAGCTGCTACATTTTCCCGTTGAACTCTTGGGTGCATTGTCTATTTCAATGAAATCATCTTGTGTTAGTAATATGGTAGAAGTATGTGCAATTCACAAAGTTTTTCCTTGTAAATCTTTTCTCATAATTTTATGTAGAAATGTGAGTCAGTTCTTCTTGCTAAACGGCGTTCTGTGCTACCACTAGAGTCTGCCAGCAACAAGTCCAGAGGCCAAACCTATGGAACCCGCTGCTACTGCATGGTGAACCTCTAAAATACACCTCTTTTCATTGTATGTATCTACCGAAGGAGGTAAAACAACAAACAAACAAACGAAACCAACCTGTTAGAATAATGACACCTAGCTCAAGAAGAGCTTTATAAAGACTCAGGCTTTCTTTGTGTAGACTTCTTTTGGCTAGGCATTAGTCTTGCAGATCTTGTAAGTAAATTCATGCCTGAAATACTATCATACATCAAACTTATAACTTCATAGAGTTTAGTCCATCTCCCCAACAATATGAATATCAACATATGTTAACGTGAAAAAGATAATAAATTCCAGGCACATTTTTGCTTTGCTTTGTAAAAACACGGGGAATATTACTCCGCCTTTCAGGAGCATTAACTCTGTGGCTGGGTTTTACAGCAAACATCTAGGTCTGTGGATACACCAAAATAGATCTGGTTAGACAATACACTCCAGAAAGATTCCCTCAACCCTGGTGCAATGATGTGGACCAAGTCTTAGAACCCTCAAGACCACTCAAGCAGCACCCTCGGAACATTCTTCCCCATAAGGTGACATCAAATGATTGTCTCCACCCAAAGGCCCAGACATATGGACATTAAGGAGCAGACCCCTGTTAACACTGCTCGTACCCCAAACACAGAAGGAAGAAAAAAGACAAAAAAAAAAAAAAAAAAAAAAAACCAAGTACTGAAACATGTATGTCATCTACTTTCTTCCACTCTGACCTTCCCTACCCTAACACCCTAATCAGGAGCTCTCATGGACATGTAAACAATATGAATAATCAAATTCTAAAAAGTTAAAAAGAAAATATCCAACAAGATTACAAAACATACATTGTAATCCACTATAGTTTCCGATTGTTCCTTCAACCATTTAAGTTCTGTTGATGCATTTTCAACTTGCATATTTTTCTACCTGAAAAAGCCTGATTTTAAGTCTATGACAAGAATTAGCAAATAAATGAACTGCTGTAAATCTCAACACACTCCAGAAAACTGCTTTCTATAAAATTAGCATTCACTATACTCCTTGTCGCTTCAGCCATGCTTGGAAACCTTTAAAAATATGTTTAGAAGTTTCATTCAAGATATTCAAATCATTGAAGACCCATCATGTCTTATTATTATCAGCAGAGAAGTATTTCTCTTAATATTTGATGCTAGTTATAACTTACTTTTTTATGCAAGGTAATGGAAAGGAAAATCTGGTTGTTTGTATCTAATTGAATTTTGAGTTTCATATTGTGTAAAATGCAACCTTTTAAAATGTCTTTTGCCAACAGATGTTACATACAAAGAACAGGCTGATACATTGAAATTTCTAAGTGAAATATTGCAAAATTTCACACAATTCGTGTAGCTTCTGGAAATGGCGTTTGACCTTTAGAGTTGGATATAAAAGTTTATTTCAATTACATATTATATTTATCCCTAGAGACAGTAATAAATGTTGTAACTGTATAGGTGAAATGAAGAGACTCTTAGTATATTTCATAAATGTATTTCAGTAGATATAAAACAGTTTACTATTTATGAAATACTTAGGTATTTTTTATTACTATACTGTCTTAAAATTATTATTGAAGAAAGAAAATTAGATCTTCCATTTCTAAAGTTTATGTGATGTTTCAATGCATATTTTGAAGTAAGATTACATATGTTGGTATGTTCAGATTTCTCTCACTTGCTTCCATACGCAAGTGGCTTATAAGGATCAGGAGTGTGTTTCTCTCAGTTCTGCAGGCTAAGCGCCTGGATCAGGGACCCAGCAAGCACATGTTTTGATGAGAGTCTATTCTTGGTTCTCACTGTTCTCTCATATGGAAGAAGGCATTAGGGAGCTCCCCAGGGTCTCTTCCACAAGGAATCAAGTACACTCACAAGGCTCCATTCCCACAGAACATTGAAACAATCATTTCACCTTCTAATATTATCACACTGGGGATTAGGATTTCAATATAAGATTCTAGAAACACAAAACATTCGGAGCTAAAAGTTTATAAATTAAATATGGTAGTAATGATTCTGGGGGTGATTAGATTTAGACTATTCTCTTTTTTCTGACTCTAAATTAGTATGTTGATCAACCAAAATATCTATCTTTTGTGTAACATTTAAACTATTCCAGGAGCTATATTTTTTATGTAAATGATAACATCCATCACTGTGACGATTTAAAATATGGCAAAAGAGAATTTTTTTCATTGCACCTAAAAACATTTAGAATTCACTTATGAAATTTTCTAATCTGACAGACAGATGTAATAACCAAGCAAAACCTATACATACAAAATTAAATGTGAGTCTCATGTTAATGTACTGTGTTTAAAGCAATGTAGAGCATCTCCTTTCCATTTTTCTCAGACTTTCTTTTTCCAGATATTGTCCCTTCTGACTTGTCTTCCATCGGTAAAACTCATTTACAGCCTTATGAACTCACTGAAATTCTGAAATAGTAATTTCTTCTAAGGGGAGGTGGGAGGAAGAAAGGAGAGGATGGGGGAGGAGTGAG
The DNA here is from genome assembly GCF_030435755.1 of Ochotona princeps. Lineage (NCBI taxonomy): Eukaryota > Metazoa > Chordata > Mammalia > Lagomorpha > Ochotonidae > Ochotona > Ochotona princeps. The sequence continues at coordinate 14,495,503 of NC_080858.1, read as the reverse complement.
AGAGAAAGAGAGAAGAGAGAAATGCCCTGGCTAGGCAGGCATCTTTCCTATTCTTCATATTTTTAATGAATGACATTATCGCAGGGTCAGTAGGGATACTTTCTCTTGGTGCTGCATATATATTATTTGATCTGGTAATAAATGTAAAATATTATATTACATAAACATACATATAAGCCAACAGTTGAAGGTGGCAAATGAATTATAGAATACAAAACTAGTCCCTGGTAGCCTGACAGACCTGTGTGTGTGAAATCACGTACTATGTGAACAGAACTTCTTTAAAAGACTTTTCCTGAATAATATTTCTAACAGTGTAAGGAACCAGGACCTTGAAGTAAACCTTTTCATTTTTGAAAGTGCATTTGCTACTTGAAGATTCTGTCTGGAATCCTCTGTGCATTTATACGCTGCCTCCTACTTCTTGCCCTGTGTACCTGAGTTCTGACGCAGTGGGACATGGGAAACCAGCTTATCCTCCAAAGCTCGTTTCTGACTGCTGATAGGGTACAGGTCAATGCTAGTGTGGATGGCTGAATCTAATTACTTTGTTACTTCCGTACCATATACTGAAACTCAAGAGAAATGCAACCTTTTGGATCAATCAATCAGCAAATGTTGATTAAGCACCCATGATGAACAAGGCCAAATAAGATAGTAAAGTTGTATCAAGCAAGGGCCATTATCTCAGGGATATTAAAATTTAGTTAGCTACTAATAAACAGTAGTTACCTGGTATGAAACAGTTTCACATTACTAACACCATAAATAACATTACAAGTAAGCTAAAGGATAGGAGATGATATCTGAAAAACACAGTTGACAAATGATTAGCATCCAGAATATGTGATCATTGCCAATACATTAATAAGTGAAAGGTAAATGACCTATAACAAAATGCATCGATGATACAGACACATAATTTTGCCTTCTAAGGGTGGTTTGTAAACTCAGAGTTAGCATGCTATTGCGACAATCCTGTAACACCAGCTATGCTAACAGTAGAAAATAGGTTTATCCATTAATATGTTTGAAAAGAGTCAACAGGAGTTACTGATATGAATTGGCACAGAAACTTTGATATGATGCTAGAGAGGATGAGATGTCACAGATGATTTGAAGATTTTATCCTAAACAGCAGAAGGCAAATATTGCCAGGCACTAAAATAAAGCAGAATTAGGGAGATTCAAATTTGAAGAATAAAATTATAAATTCTGATTGGGACATGTAACGGTATTTACAATGGGAGTTTACATTGGAAATGACAAGAAAATAGCTGAGAACACAAATCTGGAGATTTTGGTCAGGCGTGGTGGCATATATTGGAAGTAATCAATACACAGATCTAAAAATCTTGATTAGGAGAGCATGAAAATGGAGAGGAAAGCATGTGAAGCAGATTAAGAGCTTTTTTTAAAGAGGAAGATCTTCCATCCTCTGGCTCCACTTCCCAGGTGACTACAACGGCCAGAGCTGTGTGCCAATCGTAAGCCAGTAAACAGGAGCTTTCTTCAGGTCTCCCATGCAGGTGCAGTGTCCCAAGGCTTTGGGTCCTCTTCTACTACTTTCCCAGGCCATTAGCAGGGAGCTGGTTGTGAAGTGGAGCAGCTGGGACATGCACTGGTGCCCATATGGGATCCTGGCGGTTGCTAGGCAGTTTTAGCTGCTAGGTTACTGTACTAGGCCCAAAGAACAAGAGTAGAACCATGATACAGGGTGTAGTAGAAGCCAAGGGGTCAATTTGTTTCTTGAAGCAGGTGATGAATGACTGGGTCAATGACTTAGGTGGTGAACCATTACACATAACAATTAGTGAATTATGACCTGGAAAACATAAATTTTACAGAAAGGTGTAGAAGAGAAAGAATTGATAGAGCTCCAAGAGAGAAAGAGAGGAATGGAATAAAAGTTGTAATGAAGATAAATATTGGGGGGGGGGGATTTATGTTTAAGAGGAGTAAATAACAAAAGGAGAAGAGATTAGAAGGAATTTCATTTTCTACACTTTGGAGATAGACCTTTGGTTAAAGTGTCCCCAACGCAGGGACATCACCGGTGCCTCTCAGGGTGAACACTAGCATGAGCTGGGGTCAGGTGTGGAGGCTGGAGTCAAATCTAGGCCATTGGACAGCAGCTTGTAAATCTCCAAAAATAAAAAAGGATACCTTTCTGTTTTCTTCAATTCTTCCAAAAAATGCTACCGCTAAAAGTGCACAAAAGCAAACTGACTTACCTGAAGTCACAGAACTGTTATGAGGCAGGCACAAAAATCAGAACCCACATATGCCTGGACTCTACAGAGTATAGCAACCACAGGATACTAAATTGTTTTAACGAGAAATACGTTCTATATGTGTTAATATGTTATTTTCCTTAAACCTGAAGATAAGAAGAATCGACTGATTTCTGTATAACTTTACTGATGCTCTGGAAGGGTGGAAAAAGTTGTTGACTTGAGAAAAGTGCTGTATTTCCTATTACACTTTAGGCAAGGCTTCTCTATGCTTTAAACTGGGTATTTGGTTACAAACACTATATTCTGTCCTAAAAATAATAATAATAAAAGAATGAGAACTGTTTTATGAATTTCCTGTGCTGCTGAGATACAGGACAAATTTGTCCACTTAGGCCACACTCCAATCTTCCTACATTTCATTGACCTCCTTCCAAATATAAAGTGCTGCATAAATTCTTAATGACAACTACAGTGACCTAAGTTACTGTGGCCTAATGGGTTCCAGTTTTAAATGTTGATGGCGTAACTTCAGTCCACGAGAGGCTAGTGCCTACACCATGGAAACCTCCATCATAATCAGCACTAATTTGCAGTCTAAATAGAAAGGCCAAGGTTGCACTAAAGAGGCTAAATTTCCTTCTTCTTTCTGTGACTATTCCTGCTAGCTTGGTATTATAAGCAAATTGTTAATATAGTCACTTTGCACAAATTCATATTTAAGCATGACAGATCCAATTTGCACTGAGAGGACAGCATTACATGTTGGAATGAATATGTAGTGAAGACTCAGGAAAGGCCTAGGTTTGGAAAGAAGGACTACTGCTTTTTCAGTTTTTTTTTTTTTTTAAACCATAGGCAAATTGTCTGTAGCTACTACCTCTGCAGTTACTGGATTATTAACATTTATTGCAATTATTGGTATTATTCCAAAGAAAGTGAATATACAGCACAATGGTAAATTGGTATTTAGAAGTAGCTTACTCTCCTACTTTGCTCTGTTTACTTGTAACTTGCTTGCCATAAATGTGCTGGTAGTCACTTACAAGAGTCCCCAAAACTGAAGATGGCGACACCTGTATTGATTGAATCAATGTGGTTCAGAGCTATGAGTCCCTTAAAGCTTCTTTAATTGGGATCTATTGCGAAGAAATAGTACATGGTGGTTCAGCTGCTACTACTGAAGGGAAGTGTTTGCCATTTTATTAAGCAGAGTTTTAAGACTGGTGTATGGCTTCAGCTAGGTCTTAAATACAGCTCTTCAGTTGACCTGCATATACTAATTGTTTAAATCCAAAATTATATCAAATATTCTTCAATTTTCTCCCCCTAGTTTTCTTGCCTTTTTGCCATACATTTCCTATTCTTTGCCCTTGAATTCCTTTCAAAGACAATGAAATCATATTTGTTTCTACATGAAATTATATCATGATTTTTAATTCAGTAAAAATAAAACGCAAATTGTGTACATTGAGCAACTAATACTTCCCACATTTATTCTTCATGTCATCGCTTCACTTTGACTGCAACCACAAAGGCTTTCTTTCCTATCTCCAATTCTGTAAGCTCTCTGCTGTGTACAAGATTTTTGCCAACACTTACCCCTCTGGAATAAATTTTTCTCTTTTATTTTACAAGGTTGATAAAAGACTCAAGATAAGCATCAGTACTTCAGAGAAAACTTTCCTGGCCATGCTCTAATAACAATCTCACCATTTTAACTTTAATTATTTAGACGTTGATTTGTTTTCAGACCTGCTTCACCCACCAGAATGAGATGTGCATGAGGGCAAATGGGTTATGCCATTTGAGATCATCAATGGATCATGTGCTCTCAGCAAAATATCTGCATTCGCTTTGTTTCTAAGCATATATTTAGATTGAATGAGCAAAACACTTGGTAACTAGATGGCAATCTCAGTGAATTGATGCAATAAAACTATATCTGTCTCAACCCTTATATATAAATATTGTAAATATTTGGATCCCGCACAGCTGTGCGGCATAGTAACGCTCTGCCTGTACAACTGCATCCCATATGAGAGCCAGTTCATGTCCCAGCTGTTGCACTTTCTCATCAGCTCCTTGCTGATGGCCTGGAAAAGCAATAGAGAACTGTCCAAGTCCTTGGACCCCTATATTCATGTAGGAGACCTGGAAGAAGCTCCTGGTTTCATGTTGACTCAGCTCTAATTGTTGTGGCCATTTAGGGAATGAACCAACAAATAGAAAATACCTCTCTCTTTGTATCTTCTTTCTTAGCATTTCTGACTTTTGAGTAAAATAAATAACTCTTTTAAACCATTATAAATATGCGTGCATTAATACAGTTGAAACTGCATGTCAACTGGAATTCTGCTTCTAAAAATGAGATTAAGTATTAAATTCACAGATTCTACATAAGTTATTTTAAGTGGCTTTCCCACACACTGATTCATTTATTTAGTTTTAAAACTAACACTTTTTTTTTTTAAGTTACAGGATTAGAAAACACAAGAAACAGAGGGATAAATATCCTCATTAAGCTAGTTGTCTTCCCAGATGATTACAGCAAAGGATGGGCCAAGCAGAATTCAGAGCCCAGGAATCCCAAGTGAGAATCATACATGGATTGCAGGGGTCCAAAGAGTTAGGCCATCATCTCGCGCCCTTCTGGGCACAACAATAGGAAGTTGGTGTGGAAGCATAGCAGCTGTGACTCTCACCAGCACTCTAATTCAGAATGCCAGCACTGAAACATTTTAACCTGCTTTGTCACAATTGTAACCTCATCCTTAACAATTCAGAAGTATGTAACTGGCTTAGATTTTATATGAGAAGAAATTTGCTGGGCATTGATCTCAACAAGCAAATTAGACACTCATCACCCACAGCCTAGAATCTAGAATCAACTGTATGTATTCAAACAATTCAGTTTTGACATGAAGAATTCCATTCGACAAAGATTTTGCTATTCCCTAAGTCCTTGCATTCCCAGCATTCTGAAAGCAGCCAGGTGAAAAAAATAATAATAATCTGGTGCACCATATGAACCCACAGAATTTAAAGTTCTAGATTTTACCAAATGAAGAGGCCCATACATTTATTTCCCAATTTCTACTAATATATGTTTGCATTTTGGCACTGGAATTGAAAATAGTCTTGACTTACACATACTGTATTTAGTGCAGGTTTCAACTCTTCAGATAGAATGCAATAAGAGACTAAAAATATTACTGCCTCATTTTTTATATCATTTTGGAAAGAGAATGACATTTAACTCAGCCATCCGTACATAAAATTGTATTCTAATTATGTAACTAAATATCAGTGGGCGTGGTCTTGCATCCTGAGATTGAAATCTAGAGCCTCTGTTCAACATCTTCTGACGGAAGAGTGCTTTCACCAAAATCTTGATCATTTTTTTTTGAATTATATTTCAGTTTCTTAAGGTTCTGGTTCCCTTTCTTCATCCATTTGTCTTCTTTATCCTGTCTTACATGACAATTTCTTTCTGTTATATCTCTGCAAACTTTAAACACAGGCTTTTCATTTTTAATTTTACTCAAACCTCTCACACAAGCACACACATGCAGCCAACTTTTCAATCGTAGGGTCGATTGCTTGTCTTGCCACCAGCATAATTGTGCTGGTCAAGTTAATAACTACCCTCTTAGCTTTTATCTTTTTCTTTTAAATGTAATTGCTGTGTTTTAAACAGATTCTCAATTAATATGTAGCTTTTCCTTCATTGTACAGGTACTTGTCTATTTCTCATAGCAAACTTAAGTATTTGAATTTAACCAGCTCAAGAGTAAAACAGAATTTCTACTAACACACAAAGAGATTTAAAACCAGGACAAGTTCCCTACCAGTAGACACACAGATGAAACTGCCCTGGCTAATCCAAATTCAGCACATGTCTTTATTAATTTGTGAGTCATGAATCAATTGTATCATAAGTAGAAACAATAATTTCAAAATGCAACAAATGTAGAGGTGAAACTGGCTTTAGGAGGAAAAATCCTCCCGTGTGGCAGACTTGGAACTACCACACGCTTCCTGGATTGCATATTGGAACACCAAACTGCTTTTCAATAAAAAACTTGGCATGAATAATTAAAGATAGAAAAATAAGTTGTTTCCAAGTCAAAATTGAGTTTGTGTAAGACACAGTGACACATACTGCAATATATATATATATGTATATAGTAGCAAAATATATATATTTTACTATCTAAGTGGAATACAGCATGATTGTTCCAAGGGTTAAGAACTCACTATCAGGTGATAGTATTTGCAGATTGACAGCAACCCAGCCTGCCAGGGCTATGTTCATAAAACATGTTTCTACCACCCAAAGTATTGTATAATGCTATAGGCTTCCATTTCTAGTCTGGAGAGGACAGGAACGATTATCTTGAATTTGCCCTGTATTCCATGGAGCAAAAATCTGTGCTAACTAGAATCTTCACAGGAATTACTCTCTTTTTTTATGAGTGGAGATTTTTTTATTAACCAGTTAATTAAACTTTTTTTTTTTACTTCTACAAACACCCTTCAAACTTCTTTATAAGTAAGCCACTTCTTCATAAGTAAGCCACTTGCAGATCATTGGCTAGAATATCACTTGACAGTGCAAGTCCCTCTGAATCTATTAGCCTGACCAATGAGAAAGAAAAGGAATAGCTCCAGCCTCGAATAGCATTTCATCATATTAATTATGTCAGAAGAAATTTCCTTCAAGTTTGAAATCAAACAGGTAGAAGCGGTCAGGACACATGAGGAAGAAATCTGAGAGCTAATTCTAGCTCAGTCTTTTCTGTTAATGTATCTTGGCCCACACAATTTTATTTCTCCCTGATCCACTGTTGTGTAAGATACTGAACACAGCTGTGGATCAATGAAGTCATTTACAGATCCACCTCGTGGATAAGATAAATGATAGATTAAGCTAAGTTCCCTGGGGCCTTTATTTTTGAAGCATATCCTAATAGTAACTGAAATCCTTTACTAGAATTTTCTTAAATTGTTGCCTTCTCCGCTTCTCTATCCTAAATTTAAAGTTTTCTTGTCCTTATTAACATTCTATTATTGCCTACAACTCACCTCAAATTTATAAGACCTATGAGCTTTGCTTTCGATGTCAAATGGCAAAATAATCCCACAGCAAGTAATTTATCTTTTCAGTACCATGGGGTGTACAACTCAATTCTTGTACTTGATGTAAAAAGCTAACAGGGAAATAAACAGAGAACAGAACTGTTTGATAGAAAGGTAAAGCTGTCTTTCTTTTCTAGGCAAACTTTGAAGTAGTTTTGATGAAAGTTCAATAACAATAATTAAGTATGACTGATACATGAGAGTCCTTATTTCCTGTCAATCCATATAAAATCTGTGAATTATCACTTTGGTCACAATGGTAATAGCATTGGATGAAGTATGATGTATTATTTTATCAGATGATCATAAACATTTTTAGAATTTGATCAAATGAATCTTCCATTTTAGAGATGAGGAACTGTGACTAAGGGGGAAAAAAAAAGCACATAGAAAACAAAGAATGCAATGGGAACTGTATTAACTATGGGAAATAAGAGCTGATCTACTTGGGGAAAATACAATGGAAACTCATGCACCATTCATACTTCATAAACCTCCTGGGCTTTGAGGATCTTCAGACCAGTAATCATGGAATATGGGACCTATGCTGTTCACTCTTGACCCATGTGATGCTTGTCAAAATACATATCATGTGGAACCAATTACCTTAAAGATCATTCAATTTTGTTGTAATTAAATGAAATAAATAACTATTTTGTAGGTAGTCATATGTTTCAAGGAAAAAAATGACAGCATTCATGCTACTTTTTTTGTATCTAAGTGTCATGAAACAATAAGACTGTAAATTTTTATTTGAAGGCAAAATCAGACTTTTTGTGAGCTATCCAGATGGAGAAAGGAACTATCTGGTTTTTCAAAATGATGTTGTTTTAAGGAAACGAAAATACTGAGAACTAAGTATATTTGAAAATCTTGATTAGTTCAGGTATTTTGATGTTTATGTATAGAATAATAGAATATTATGAATATATGTTACTTTCACACAACATGTTGATCATAAAAACATGGTAGCCTATATGGTTAATCAAATTTTTTTACAGATTCGAAGGGGAGGAGAAAAAAAGGAATGTTCATGGGAATGTGCCTACGATTCATGTCTTACTTTCAAATCCTGGTTATACTTGTATATTTCAGGAAACAAAGATAAATCTGGTATTCAAGAAGATATGAACGATAACAAAGAAATCATCTCATTCTTTCCTACAAAGTATAATCTTATGTTTATAGCCTTTGAATCCTGAAATGATCCTCTTCATATTTAATTTATTAAGTACTAATTTTAGAACAAATCCATTGAGGTATAGTGCCCTATTTTCAAAGACAAGGAAATATTTGCCCTGGATATCTGTGTACATGCAAAAAGTTGTACCAGGTTTCACAAATTTTCATGTACTTCCCAAATCTTCCATTTTTTTGAATGGTAGGTCTGATAAGCCATGGCCCTGAAACACAATCACCAAGAAATAATTTGCTTACCCTAAATATTTTATTCAGGGTGCTCCTAAGCTGCAAATTAATCTTACACAGTTTAATTTTATCTTATTCAAATATTTCACAGTAATTCTGGAAATAATTATTTTTTCTTTAAAATTATAGTCAGAAAACAGTAGCATTATTTTAAAATAAATAAATATACATCAAATAACAAAATATATGGTAGCATTAAATAAAAACCCTTCAAATCTATTGTGTGTTAATGACCAGTTACCAAGTATTTTTATATTACATACTCACATCAATATGCACATAGGAATAGGGAATTAACTTCTAATGAGTATAAGGAGTTGGTGTAAGATTTGATTAAATAAGAAAGAGGGAGACAACAAGATGGCAGAAAAGATACTAATTTTAACCCTGAAAAGGTATTGATTTAACAATCAACCATAGATGAAAACATTTCCCTGAGGCCTCCAGAATTACGGTAAGAGTTTACAACACACATGTGGAATATGAAAATTTAAAAAAAATGCATTGGAAAGGTTAAAGACACCAGTTTCACTTCATTTTTTCCACCTCTTCTGTGAGACAACCAAGCACAGTGCTTAGAGATATTCCTTCCACCTTTGATTTCCTCCACAGAGAAATGAGAAAGCAATGTGAAATTTCAAGTTCCTAGCCCATAGGAATGTTGCTGAAGAAGCCTCCTTCTGTCCTGCCTAATATAAAATGTGGTGGACCTGCTGGACCGGAAAGCCCAAGGGTGGATGAGAACAGAGAGAAGGGGAGGGGCCTCTTACTAACTGAGAAATGCATCTCAGAGTTGGTCCTGAGCTACTGGTAGTGGACAAACAACTTCAGCAGCCTTAGATTTTTCAGGAGACCCAAATAACCTGGTAATTCATGGCTTCAGCCAAGAATCTGTGGCCTTCCGTCTATGTAAAGACAAGAAGAGGAGACTGCTCTTCTAATGCACAGAAAAGGTGCCAGCGTTTTGGCATCATGGGTAAAGCCACCACCAGCAATGCCAGCATTCCGTGTGGGCACCACAGTCCCACACATTAGCGGTGGAAGATTTCTCTCTATTTCACTCTCTCTGTAACTCTACTTTTCAAATAAGTAAAATAAATTTAAAAAAATAAAGTACTCAGACTCCACAGTAACATGTCAAAGATCATGAAGAACAGAAACATGATAGTACCAAAGAATAAAATAAGGCTGCAGTAAGTGACTTTACATAAAATAAATCTATAACCCTGTTGACTGACATTTAAAAATGTGACCGTTGCATGCTCATCAGTTATCAAGGAACTAAAATAAGCAACCAATTGAAACAAGCAAGGCACTACCTGCTCAAAATTAGAAGTTAAAAAAGAGGGCCCGGCGGCATGGCCTAGCGGCTAAAGTCCTCGCCTTGAAAGCCCCGGGATCCCATATGGGCGCTGGTTCTAATCCCGGCAGCTCCACTTCCCATCCAGCTCCCTGCCTGTGGCCTGGGAAAGCAGTCGAGGACGGCCCAGTGCATTGGGACACTGCACCCACGTGGGAGACCCGGAAGAGGTTCCAGGTTCCCGGCATCGGATCGGCGCGTACCGGCCGTTTGCGGCTCACTTGGGGAGTGAATCATCGGATGGAAGATCTTCCTCTCTGTCTCTCCTCCTCTGTGTATATCTGGCTGTAATAAAATGAATAAATCTTTAAAAAAAAAAAAAAAAGAAGAAGAAGTTAAAAAAGAGATAAAAGCCATACACTGAAATAAACAACTTTGTAACTTACATGCAAATGATTTAATTAAAATCCAAAGGATGATGTCAAGAGTAAATGTAGCTAGTGAAAAGATGAATTAACTGAGTATTAGCTCATTTAAAATCATCTAGCCAGAAGAACAATATTAAGAAAAAAAAAAAGAATGACTGAAAAAGTTGTACAGGACTCACGGGATATTACCAAGCAAAACAAGTGTACGTGGTATGAGAGCCTAAGACGAGCAGATTCATGAGTTCTGGGCTTCTGTCTCAAGTCTGCCTTTCTAACAAGGGTGGGCCAGTCCTGCTGCTCCAGGTACACATTCTGTTGGCAGGATTCTTTGCACACACAACAGCTCTCTGCTGCTGCTCCGAGAGAAACCCTTTCTCCAGGCTTCCTGCTATGAATGAGCAATGTGTATGTACGCATGCATGTGTCTAACAGTGTAAGTAAGAGAAAATTACAATTTGTTCTGGTCTTTGGCTTCCAAGATAAATGCTAGCATAAAATGTCTTGCTGTCATTAATCAATAATTAATTTATCCATGAATCAATGTCTCCCCTGGCTGAATGACTTTGGGTGTCATTCAGCCCTATCATGCTACACATATACTTTCATTTAGTCATTGATTTGACATATGTACTGCATGCCAGAAAATTTAAAATTTATTAGTCACCAGTTATGGAATGATCTTTCCAGTAAAGGATCACATAAACACATGGAAGACAATGGCATAGTTGAAAAAAGAAAAACTGCTAACGTTGACTTAAAAGCAAAGTATTATGCTAGCACAACAGAGAAAGCAAAGATCGTGTTTGTGGGACTTGGGAAGGTTTCACCAATGATGATTAGTGAGGAAGAATATTCAGGCAGCAGATGATTAAAAAAAGATACTGGTTAAAGAGGCAGTAACACGTGTAAAAGCAAAGAGGCATGAAGCTGCAAGGTATACTCAGGGAATCGTAAGTAGTTCAGGACGACTGGGGGGGGGGATGGCAAGAGATAAGGCAAGGAAACTAGGAAAAAGGTACAATCTTGAATAGCCTTTTTTTCCCATGAAAATGACGACTTTTTAATTTCAGAGGTAATGTGGAGAAAAACTGATTTCTGGAAAATAATTGCAGTAGTGACACAAGATGCTGAATAATACAAAGCAAATTTGAAGACATCAAGTTACTCTATGTAGGAAACAGCTGTGAACTGAAGTATCATCAGTGATGACTGGGAACGATACGCTGCAGGTAGCAATGGAAAGGCGCTGTGGTGCATCAGATGTTGGAGCTAAGAATAAGGTGAAAGAATAAAGTCTCTAAGTTCACTCCCGGATAGTAAGGTAGGATAGAAGGTGTTTGCTTAAATGTTTTATACATAAGTGTGAAAAATGCTTTGGAGGTGATGGTGATCATTTTAGATTGGTTTTGCTAAGTTTAAGAGGTTTACAGGAAAAAATTGATAACTGTGCCTCGGTTGAGAATTTGCAGCTTTAACAAGTTAGACATGGAATATGGAATTTGGATCTTTCTATGAACCCAAACGATCTCTGTTACTCAAAAATGCTGCTTTTGTAAATGACAAATTGGGACTATTATCAAGGTCAACATCCGTTCTTGTTCTCCTAATTGTGTTGGGATTCAAAGAGCCCAAAGTGCATCAGACAATGAGAGTTATTTTTCTTTGTAAAATTTATTTTTGTTGGAAAGGCAGATTTACAGAGAGTAGGAGAGACAGAGAGTAAGATCATCCATCTACTGATTTACTCCCCAAATGACCGAAATGGCCAGAGCTGAGCTGAAAGCAGCAGCTGGTGGCCTCCTCCAAGACTCCCACATGGGTGCAGGGTCCCAAAGTCTTGGTCAATCCTCAGTTTTTCTGGGCTACAAGCAGGAAGCTAGATGGTAAGTGGAACAGATGGGGCATGAACCAGTTCCCTTATGGGATCCCAGCACCTCTAAATAGAGAATTAGCAAATTGAGTCATTGCACCAACCCCAGTTCTTTCTTGATATCATGCTTTGGCAACAAGGATTTGCTTTTTAGAAAAATACACTAATAATTAAAGTTACTTGTGTCTTATGAGGTCTGTGATATACAATACAGAACTTGCATATTTAAGTAACTTCTTTTGTGAAGCTACATTTTTGAAAGGCAACCAGTGAACTACATGTGACATTGTTGGAAAAGTCTCTAAGGTCTATTTCTCTCAGATCTCAAATCAGATCTGTATCTGTTATGTACCCTAGGAAGTTTGGAAAATATTAATGCATAGCATTGTTTAAAGTTAAATTAAGGAAAATTACCATGACTTCATTCCAACTGATGAATGAGCAGGTGGGTTGAAAGCCATGGTTATCCTTCTTCAAGTTCTTTCTCGTGTTTAAGACGGAATTTGGCTCCTTCAATAGAACCTAACTGGTTAATACAGATAATCCAGATAGCTCAAGGGTTTCTGACAAAATGTTAGGGTGATTGTATTCAAAACAGAAAGAAAGCTGGAAATAAAAATGGATGCAAGTAAAAGTAAGTATTTTGAGACAAAACATGAAAATGCATTGTGCTAGAAATTTGGTTTATTCATCTGTACTCTTTAGATGAAGCAGAGAATCATTATACTCCGTGATTATACTTATTCACATATCAAACTGATAAGGGGAGGTTAAATTTTTCTCAACTTCTTTGTTCCTCTCTAAGTGTGAAATTTCAAACTGAAATAAGAGATTTATTGAACAGTAACAGCAAACACTAATAAACTGCTAAGCCATTACACATATTATTTACATGTATATTATATTTATGCAAACCTACCTAGATCTGCAACCAAAGACACTCATAACTTTGTTTAACTCTGCACCATTAATTTCTTCAGAGTGACATTCTGATGTGAGCTGAACAGATGGAATTGCAGGATTGTTCTAGCAAATTTATCATAAAAAATGCATCCGACACCTGTGTAATTTGCCTAATCATTTTCCTAATAAGCTCCCACCATTAATTATGCACGATTTCCACAATGCAATCAAGATAAAAGTAAATCTGATGACTTAATACCCTTCAAAATAATTGGTTCACCCAACACAAGGCCTCCTTTGCTTTCCGTAGTCATTTTAGTTAATTAGAAAAAGGGTGCACCCTGTTGGAGTCAGCAGAATGGAGGCTGATCGCGTGGTGGGAGGTAGACCTGCTGGGTTGTGGGCAGGAGTCAAGGATATTAACTCGTGAAAGTAGAGAATTCTGCCCCTTCCTCTTCTTTTCTTTTCTTCACAACCTGTCCCCCACCCCACCCCAACTTCCTGCCTCCCCCATCCCACCTCAGTAGCAAACAGCTATGATTAGTGTTTCTCAGCCATCAGAAAACTGACTGCAGGACTCTGCGGGTCTAATGAGAATCAACTTTTCCGAGGCTGCTGTCTTGCGGTGCGGTCCACCTGTCACATCATTAGGTGCAGCATGTGCCTTGAATTCACTTTGCTAAATGAGATTTACAGGCCCCACTGAAACCCATCCTGCAGCATCCTGCTTCAATTAGCTAAAGATTAATTGTCTGAGAAAGGGAATGAAAGTTTTACTTCAACTGACCTGAAAAAAAAAAGGTAAAAAAAAAGTATGGCTCAGGTATTCCACATAGGCCCGAGGCAGTGTGGAAAAACGTGATAATTTAAAGGTGCTGCAAATTTCCTACACCTTGCCTGGATGAATGAAATTAACTAGCACTAAAAGCTGTCAAATTAAAGGTTGACTTCCAGATATTAGCACCTTAAATGTCACCGAATATTCTCTAATATTCTCTTTGGTTTTTTTCCTTCCCCCCCTTTTTTTTGGCAAGCATTCACATCAGCGCACCTGCACATGCACACAAACATTTTTTTTTTCTTTCTGATGTTTCTGCTAACTGCTTATTCGTGCCCAGCCGGGAGTCACTTACTATAAATCTTTGATGTAACCATGGCTACAGAACAACTGGCAATTACAAAATTTCCTCCATGTTAATGTTGCACTAATTATGTTTGAATATGTTTTAATGGGGAAGAAGAGTTGGAGGTGAGTAAGCTGCTGCGGGAAGGGCGGAGTGTGGGGTCCTTGCTCCAATCTGCCACATGTGTCTCTGGCTGGTCACACACATGCAATCCTCTAACACCCCTCCAGTAGCAACACAGTCTTAATTTTCTGATTCTTAATGAAAATTGTAAACATAAAAACTACAACGTTATGGTGAATGGGCTAATGCAAATAGACAATTTTTAGCATTGTGGGTTGCACAATGATTTATTAAGACAGGAAAAACTCTTATTAGCTAAAATTGATTTTTAATTAAATGAAAGCAAATACTTAGCATTTCTAATCCTTAAGATCACGTCTGGCCCTAGCAACCTCATTTGGCTAGCTTGTCCAAAAGAGTATGTAGCACACAAGATTTGATTTGAGTGCAGAGATGAGCAGGGATCTCCAGTTTTGAGTTTGCTTTTGCAGTATTTCAGCTGATCCTGAGTTGTTAGGAGGAATTTAAATTTGTTGACTCTATCAACTAGTTTTAACTAATAAAATTACACAACACACAAATATGCCTTGAGAAAACCCACAACAAGAAGGCACATACATGACAGTGAAAACGCAAGCACATGAAAACAACAGCAGCTGTGACATGCTTTTCTACTCTGAAAGTCAGTTACCTGCCACCCACCTCAAGAAATTAAAGACAAAAACAAGAAAGTTACATGCTGTAATCAAATTCCTAAAATGTTGTAAGAATTCTGTAAATATCATGGAGCTTGAAATACACATTTGAATACACTAACAATGGTTTTCACTCTAAGCATGTTTTATTATGAGTTGCTAAACTAAAAATGTCAGGGGCCATCAAGGTTTCAAAGTCATCTGAAGTCATTATTTCTATTACTCCCTCCTTCAATTGTAATTAGGTTTATGTTTCATCTTCCTATATTTTATTATTTATGCACATAAAATATATAAAAACATACCTGCATTATATCAGGCACATAAATTCAGTTTTAGATTTTACTTTAAATTCCTTTTCTCAATAAGATACACATCCAAAAAGTTCTGCAAATCCTATTCCAAGATTCTACTCCTCACCTATCAAAGCAGGCAAAGATCTAAGAAATAATGTAGCTACTTTCAGTTAAAATTTTATCACCAAGGCCATTGGATTTTTTTTTTTCCATTCTTCTGGGTCTTTCATAGCAGAAGGTCCTCTGTGCTAAGACCCAATAGTTGATGGCCCATCAACAAATGGGAAATTACTGCTCAGTGCAAATCCTTCTCCATGTTCTCATTTCATGTTGGAATAACCATATAAGACCTTGTAAAGAACTCTGCAAAGGTGTGTCTGGTTTGACAGCTCTTGCACGTTTACTTATTTGGCTATCTAAGAGAGATTTCGTATTAGGGCAATGGAGAACTAATTGTGTCCCATTTTTTGTTTTTCTTCTACAGTGTTGAAAGAATTTGCCCAAAGGTACTGTAATAAGTACAAGACTGGGACTCAAACCATTGTCCATGCCCTACCCAATACTTTGGGAGGACAAAGTTCATATTTATGCATTATGTTTATCTTGGATACTCTGCCAGTTTCTGTGGGGATTTGAAACAGTGATAAAAAGTTAAAAATGTATTATATTTTCAGATTTGCGTTCACACTACTGAATGCGTACAGAGGCAGCTGAAGGAATTAATGGATGGCATACATGTTTATATATAATTTATCCTATGAATAGAGTGACATTTAACTGGCATGTCTAGGCAGCATCACTTTCATGATTATGATGTAATATTGATGATTATGAGCACATGACTTAATTTCGGCTATTATGTGCTAAAAATACATTTTAGCATAATATATCTAGAACTATCTTAGCAAGGTCAATCAAGAACATCATGAACACAACCGTAAAATATTACTGAAAGACACAGAATCATTAAATTTTAGAGCTACTGATTTTTCTGCACTGGAGTATATACTGAATGTGGTTCTAGTTAAAGTCCTAGGAGAGATTATATGAACATTGACAAAATGATTCAAAAGCACAACTGGAAAATTAAGCTAATAAGGCCAACTATTAACATTTGTTTAAAAAGTATACAAAATACATTTCATACACGCTATTATATTACTTAAAATTTTAGTAATAATAGAAATAATAGAAAGATACTCCCAGTGCGATGGCCTAGCGGCTAAAGTCCTCGCCTTGAAAGCACAGGGATCCCATATGGGCACCAGTCCTAATCCCGGCAATCCTACTTCCCATCCAGCTCCCTGCTTGTGGCCTGGGACAGCAGTCGAGGACGGCCCAATGCCTTGGGGCCCTGCACCTGCCTGGGAGACCTGGATGAAGTTCCAGGATCCTGGCTTCAGATGGCGCAGCACTGGCCACTGTGGCCAGCTGGGGAGTGAATCATCGGATGGAAGATCTTCCTCTCTGTCTCTCCTCCTCTCTGTATATCTGACTTTCCAATAAAAGATAAATCTTAAAAAAAAAAGAAAGGTACTATTTATAAGAGTGTAACACAAAGATGGGAACAACATGACAGGCACGCCAAGAGAAAAAACCCAGGTTATTCAGGTAAAGAAAGTGTCACAAAAATTCACTTGGGCATAAAATGTAATTCAGGTTCCCAGTGGAATGGATTAATTGGCTAATCCTTCCCTTGAAAGCAAAGAGGCCTATGTGTGTGAAAGTTCCAGTCCCAGCTGCTCCATTCAGCTCTCTGGGGAAACAGAGTAGGATGGCCCAAGGTTTTAGGATCATGCACCTATGCGGAAGAACAGTGGTTCTGGAAGTAGAAATAATACTTTAGAAAAATTGGCAATTAAAATTAACATTTTTAAAATGTTCATGTTTCCACTATATGGAAGTTTTTCTACAATCACATTTCCCTGATATACTAACCAATGCCCGATTATAGCAATGTGTAAATCACCAAAAATATCCATCAAAAGGAAAATTGTTGCATACATTTATTAAATCAATTTTCAAATGCATCTGTGAACAATGTGAATATACAGGAAATTGATCAGAATATTTGATGCTGTACCATTTGTAAGTACAACTATATAACACCTAAAATAATCCGTGTGAAACACTCAACCTAAAATAGACATTTTATATAGACAATATAACACAGATTAGAAGCTAAGCATTTAAGGATTCCAGTTCTCCAGTCTAGTTTAACCATCTATTCTACATATTGTTAGAAATTCACTTCATTTATTTGTATCAATTCCTCTAATTTAAAAAAATGAAGATGATAATTTGCACCTTATAGTTCAAAGGAAACCTCAGGAATATCTTTGTCATAGGCTTATCACAGGGCCAGATATTATGCAGGAGCACAATTAATGTTATTCACTATTATTATCCTGAGATGGTGGTAGGCTTTATTAAAATTTTTTGAATACCTAAGATATTTTTATAGCAAAATGTTGATGAGCTTATTTTTAGGCTTCATTGAAAAAAAGTTTACATCTACTCCTCCAAAATCAAAGCAGTGGCATAACCTAGAAAGAATATTTACAATATTTTAAATTGTTAATTTGTGCATAACAGGTATACATATTTATGTGGTAGAATGTGACATTTCAGTGTCTGTACACAAAGTGTTAGGATCAGATGAGGAATCTGGCAGGTCTTTTAAATCAAAACCTAATTATTCCTTCTGAAATCATTTTTCCATGAACTGTTTTTTCAGTTTGGGGGCTGAGGTGAGGAATAAAGGTATTTTATTTTAATTATTTTTAATACTTCATCTTGATGTCTAAACTAGTTTTTACTAGTTTCAATACAGTATGTATATAATAATTCCAAGTGTATGCTGTCACGTATAATTATTGCCTATGATTATTTCATTCATTCATTGATTCATTCTACACATAATTAATGTCCAAAGGACAAAGTAATGACCAAATTACCTGATGTTACAGTGAACATTTTATTTTATTACACTGTGTATACTTTTTTGAAGAGATAGTAATAAACATAATGATTTACCTCAGAAGTCAATAGACACTAGATAGAAAAACAAAGAAAAACTTGAAAATAATTGTATACTGTCAAAGCAATGGTCAGAAAACTTGCTGGCAGAAATGGTATTTGTGTGGTAATTTGGTTAGATAATACATTAACGCTAAATTTTGCCAAATTCAGAAAATAAGAACTGTTCAGTCACTGGAAGATCATGAATCTAAAGCAAAAAGTCAATGTAATGAGATACTCAATGTAAAAATCAAAACGCATCCTCATCAGTGTTCCTCAGTCTATGGAGAGGAAATGTTTTAGCCAACTCAAATGCAGTTTTGGTTTGGTTATGGGGGCGGGCAGAACAAGACGATAGAATAAGTGCACTGCCACTTGTCTGCCCAAAGAGACATCAATTTGAAAAACTATCCACATTCAAAAATGCCTTTACTAAGGCTAAGACAACCAAATGAGAAGTCACACTACCTCTGAATAGAATAACAATAAAAGAAATACGTAACTAAAACATAGTAAGACAGAAACAGGAAAAAGCCTCTATAAATGACTGTAAAACAAAATGGCATTGGTAACTCCATAGGTATCCTTGTTATCTTGAATGTAGATGGATTAAAGTATTTTATTTTAATAGGATGGATGTGAGGACATCAGGAAACCACAGAAAAATGACCTCAAAAGATAAAGTTGCTTTCAAGCAAACATATTTTGAAATCCATGTAGTTTTTCCATGATACATACTTTACGAACTCTTCAAGGGCATTGGTTTCAAAAATTTATCCCAAAGTAAACCAATCTTTTGATTCCATTTTCACAAGGTTTTGAACTACCAACATGGAAAGCCTGACTGGATAAACAAGCAGGACTAAACTAAACTACATGCTTCTTATAAGACACACTTCGCCTTTAAGATAATGCGGAGGGTGGAAGTGAAGGAATAGGAAAAGATACCCCATGGAAATAGAAACCAAAAGCAAGCAAGAGTTGCTATATATACACAACTGATAAAACATAATTTAGCTCACAAAGTATGCAAAGAGAAGAAAATATCATTATACTACAGCAAAGAGGTCAATTACAGAAGAAGATATAAACCATAAATACATGTTTATATAGTTGTGGACAAAGGAGAAGTACCAAATATTACACAGAACATTAACAGATCTGAAAGCAAAGGTAGACTTCAATTCAGTAGCAGTAAGAGACAGCAAAACCCTACTTTCATCAATGAACAGATCACCCAAACAGAAAAACACAAACTTTAAATATTGTAAAAAGAAAAAAAAAAAAGAATCTAACAGATATTTTGTAGAGCATTCCATCCAAGGACCTAACATGTTAAACCACAAAGCAAGATGTAACATTTTTAGATTTAACTCATGTCAAACATGCTTTCTTACCATTGTGATATAAAGCTAAAAATCATTAGTAGGAATAAATTCAAAAAGTTTTAAATAATCAGAAATTAACTTGCTGCAGAATATCAAAGTCCACGCAGAAAATAAAAAGGAAATAAAAAAGAAAACCCATGAAGAAAAACAGAAATGGAAACACAATATACCAAAGCTTTTTAGGACAGCAAAAGAGATTCTTAGAGATAAAGTTACAGCAATAAAGACCTACATCAAGAAAGAAATATAACCAAATAAACAATCTAACACGCTAGAGCAACTATAAAGACAAAAAAGAAGCTCAATCGCCAAATTAGTGGAAGATAAGAAATAAATTAAAGACTATATCAGACAATTATGCATGGCAATATGCAAACCAACTGGAAAAGCTAGAAGCAATGAATACATTCATGAACACATAAAATTAAACAAGATTTCAACATGTGAAGTTTTAGGAGATAGTATCAATACAAAAAGAAAAAAAACAGTTGTTCTATACATATATAGTGATAAAAAAAAGAAATTTAAAAAAGCAATCTGTTTTATACTAGTTATAAAAATGAAGTAATTTAAAATAAATTTAGTTCAGGATGTGAAAGATATCTTAAAGTGCAAATAATAGAACATTGATGAAAGAAATTGAAGACATATAAATGGAAGGATATCCTGTGCTTATGCATTTGGGAAAATGAGCAGGATTACACTGTGACCCACAAAGTCATCTATAGGCTCAGGGCAACATTTATTAAAAGAGAAACACCATTTTTCATTTAAAAAAGAAAGAAAAAAATGATCCTGACTAGTCAAAGCAATTGTGGGCAAAGCTGGGGCATCACCCAACATAACTTCAAAATAAACTACAAAACTGTTCTTAGTAGAGTATGATATTGGCAAAGAAACAGATACAAAAATTTAATGTGGGAAAAATGAAAAGCTCAGAAATCAATCTGCACTTCAACACTCAACTAATTTTTGACAAAAATGCCAAGAACACACCATGGGAAAAAGACAACATCTTCAGAAAAGTGTCCTGGAAACTAGTATCAACATGCCAAGCATGGGATTAGACACTTATTTCTCATTATATGGAAGAATCAATTATGCTGGAAACAATGTCTGCAGTCCCATGTTTATAACAGTACAATTTAAAATAGTCATATATAAATTCAAAGTATCTGTCAAAAGGATGAATGTGTGTGTGTGTGTGTGTGTGTGTGTGTGTGTTCCTTATCAGCACTGGAATACTAATGAGTCATAAAAAAGAATAAAACAGTCATTTGCCACACTGGGCTGTTGTCATTTGTAGTTGTCAAATGAGATAAACTTGGCAAAGAAATACAAATGCCACATCATCTAACCTGTATGTAAAATCCAAAAGGGTTGACCTAACAGAGATAGAAAATAGAATTGTCTCTATCAGAGTTGGGAGTATGTTGAAGGGCGGAGGAATGAGGGAATATTTTTCAAAGGCTGCATTGTTACAACCAGATAGTTGGAAAATCTTTAAGAGTTCTATTGTACAGCATGGTCACTACAGATTATGATCATACATGATTTTATAAAAAAAATAGAGTGGATGCTAACTATTTTAACCCTGAAGTGATAATTATGTGAATTAATACATTTATTAGTTAGCTAAATTTAACAATGCCACCTGTAGACACTTCAAAATATATAATATGTGATCGATACATACAAGTTTATCTGTCAATTTACAAATAAGATGACTAAATACAGTTTTAAATGTAGTTTCTAGATAGTCATGAAATCAAACCTCTAAATAGAATGTATCCATTTTCAAGTATGTTTAATTAGATTTGTAGCACAGTTTATAACACAGAGATAATAAGAAATAGAAACATTTTTGAACATATAATGAGATAAAACATTCCCGATGATCTTACAGGTACCATATGAGATTGATGATCATGTACTTGCAGTTTAAAGAATAGAAAACAAGCTGGTGATTTGAACAAACAGATTTGGCTGCAATACAATAACGAACTGGTTGATTGATTTTAAAAATACAAAAAGCTGTGCGTTAACATAGCTCATACAAACTAACAGTTACTTGAGAACTAACATGTGGTTCTATACCAATGCTGACATTAGTGTGTCTTGCAGGTCCTGGGCATTTTGTAGGTATTGAGCAGATAAAGCAACAGAGGATTAATTAACCAACTGAATATTTATAAAGTGAATAGATATTTCAGAAT
Organism: Ochotona princeps; assembly: GCF_030435755.1. NCBI lineage: Eukaryota > Metazoa > Chordata > Mammalia > Lagomorpha > Ochotonidae > Ochotona > Ochotona princeps. The sequence continues at coordinate 14,473,395 of NC_080858.1, read as the reverse complement.
ACTTATAGTGGTACTTTGATAACAACACATTAAAATATATTTATTTACTTAGAAGTTAGCTAAGTTCTTACTTTACGCCAAATGTTGCTCTCATTTAGCATGTAGTTTTTCAATTGTTCATCACTCAGTGAGGTAAGTAGTATGTGCCGATATGCAAGATCAAATACTGAGACTTTTAATAATACCCTCGTTCTTCCTACCTGCTTAACCCAGAGTCAGACTTTACACATGTATTTTCCAAGAATAATAACACTTCTGAAAATAAACCCAGAGAAGCAATACAAACAACTTCATCCAACTATTTCACTCCTATCTCTCTAATGCAAGCATTTTCATCACAATTGTCAATGGCATCCTATTAATTGAAAGGGAAAAAATAACCCTTAGTTTTTTGGGAATAATATAACACCTTAAGGATCAGTGGTAAGAGTTTGAATTAAAATATGGATATGAGTGGAAATATGGAGTGTCTGTAATCCATACAGGAAAATAACAGATAAGAACTTATTTATTCATGCATTCAAAGTAATTAACATATACTGTAGCTATTCTTGGTGGTATAGATATGAATCTTCCACAAATATCAGAAAGCAGCTCTTGTTTTCTCACATAAAAATGAATAAGAGTAAGTCAATCAGATGGTGATATTCTACAGGTATAACTTTGGTTGACTCTGGCTTTTTCCTGTAGATTGTACTTTATTTTTAAAATTTGAGAACAATTTTCTGATAATTTTACCTCCGTTCTGTTGAAGCATTTAACTTTATGTGAACTCTACCTGTGCAACTGTTAACTCCTATCTCTGCAATAGGCAGAAATGTGTCTGGGAACAGATATGCAACATGTCACTCACTGTATGTTAGAGTCTAAGAAATGGTTTTATTAACAATGTGCTATCCAAGTCATCTTTTATGAGTCTAACTTTGCTGCCAGTCAGTTTTACAAAAAGACTAAATCACTAAATAGAAAAAAATGGGTCACATGAAGGAAAAAAAGTGGAATTTTGCTGCATAGTCATTTATTAGTTAGCTGTATCTGAGATAAATAGAGTAACAGGGAAGCGGAAAAACAAGAAGCAGGGATGGAGGAAGGGAAGAGAGAGAAAGAGAGAGAGTTTTTCTTTTTGCTGGTACACTCCCTGAATGGCCAAGGCAGGAGCTCAGTGAAGAATTCAGCTGGGTCTCCCCTGTGGCTAGCAGGGTTGCAAGTGTTTGAGTTACCACCTGCTGCCCCCAAGGCGCACATTACCAGGAAGTAGGAGTCGGGGTGAGGCTCTTACCCAGACACATGAATAAGAAATGCAGGCACCAAGCAGCATCATAACTGTTATACGAAATGCCAGCTCCTTGATGCTGCTTTCTTAATTCTTCTGCCTAGAACTGGTTTAGATGCCCACATGATGCCTCTGTTAGTACCAAAGACACTAATGATCAATACCAACAAATACATTTTACATTATCTATTGCCTGAAAAACAGTCCCTGTTAGGTATAGTACTACTGCATTTCAGGGCACTTTCGGAGAACAGATTTTCACATTGCATGACTGGCAAGTGTAAGTTGGGTCCTATGCACTCTTGTTTTGGAAGCCATTACAAGAGAAATCGAAGAAGTGGGAGCAGAGAGAGATTTAAGGTATAATACATCAATTAACAACGGATGGGAAACATTACTTTCTGTAGGATTTCTTTTCTCCCTTTGCTTTCCTATCAGAGAAATCTAAAGCACACACACACACACACTCACACACACACACTCACACAGAATCATTTATGGCCTTCATGTCCACTGGTGACCGTGGGATAGGAATACAATTACAAGTTTCCTCACAGCAGTTCGCTCTCTATCCCAGCTGTGCCTTCAGTGGCATGAGCCAGCTTGATTATGCCAAAACACCCCTGGATTCCTTCCTCTTTTGTTTCATTCCACCCACGGTCTTAAAGCTTAAACATTTGACATGCTTGGGCAGTTTTCTCTCTAATTTTACCCAAGCTGACTGTGCAGTGAGTTTAATGTGTAGGTGCAGCCTGTAGATACAAGTAGCTTCTTCAGCATTTTTTCCCCTTTAGTGATTTGAAACAGGATGCATTCCATGTTGGGCAACTCTTTTATGATAAAATGGGTAATCATATCACCAGACAGATAACATTATGATATCATGATAACTTAGATCAGTATCTATGCAGGCATAGATTGTGTTTGAAGCTACATGTAAAATACTTGTGGCTGAAAAAGCATGAAGGATAAAATTTCTTAGAAAATCAACAAAACCTCATATATGAGTTAGGTTGTTACATACAAAGCTATATTTTGACAATTCCAGCCATTTGTTAATGTAACATTTAGGCTGCCTTGCTCATACATTAATGTCCCACTAAGGTTAAAGTATACATACATATATACTTGGAAATTCTGGTATGTGAATAGTAGTAGACATTTGCTTTTAAATAACCCATAATGAAATACAGCACACTACCAAATCCTTACACTTTATATAAGAAATGTTATGTTTGAGCAGCGAAGAGAAGAAAATTTGGGGCTTCAAGAGTCATTATTTGCAGTTCTTAACATCCTTTATGATAAAATCACAATAAAGATCTCTTCTAAAACTTTTCAAGAACCAAGAAGAGAGGTCCTTGACATCCTCTCAGGAATAATGAAAGAGTCATAACCACCATCTTTACATCATCTATGCTGTATGGTTAATTGGTGAAGGATCGTCATTCTGTCAGGAAACCCAGCCGTCAACGGTGGCCAGTATTTAGGTATCTGAGATGGTGTTGTAAATGGAATGGTTATGAGAGACAGAAGTTATTCCTTGTTACAGGGCAGCTGAAACAAACTCTGTATCTACTATAACAATGAATTCCTCAGTTAAATTTGTACTAATCTTATTGCAGTAACCTGGACACAGCTAAAACTTGAAAAGATAATCAAGAGGAACACTATTTTGTAAAACAAAACAAAAGGTAATAAGGCATCATATAGTTAAAGGAAGTTTGAGTGTTTGGGTGTTCTTATGATTTTGGACAGCAACTTGACTTCCTTGGTTGCTCCTTTCTACTTTGGTAAATACAAGTCTTGGGATACAGCAACAAATCCCAATCCACTGGCAGAAATGTTCACTCCTTACAAGTTAATAGACTGTGCACATGTAATTGCACACACCTATTTTATAAACTCTGTATATGAGACAGCCAAAATGATACATAAATGAATGGACAATAGGTGTTTTTCAGAAAACTTTAAATCAGAAATGGTTTACCATGTACAAAATGTTGTAAATCATACTCTAGAACATAGTGATAATTTCTGCAGGCTTCTCCTGAGTCTACTCACAAAATAATATATAGGCCTGTACTTTTCTAATGAACTCTGTTTTCCCCAGAAAAAATACTCATGTCTCTCCTTGCACTTTATGATATGATATGATATGATATGATGATATGATGTTATATTATATATTAGATATTATATTATTGATTTTCTTTGGAGAATCTATGCAGCTTTTATTCTTAAGAAACCTGAAATTTAAAATAGTTTATTTTGGCTTCTTTAATATATTTTATATTTATGCTTACTTATGCTTCTTAATAGTCTTTTTGCTTCATGCTATATTTCTCCAGATTCATTCCTAATTCACATTCTTCTCCTTTTGTTAAAAAAGTTCCCTTTTAAACATAAGATTTAAAATGTCTTACAGAAAAGTTAATTATCTCTTCTATTTTATTTCTTCATGTGTCCTAAAGTCAAATCTTTGTGGGAGTAAACTAGCTGTTGTAGATCATACCTATAGATTTTAACTCTTACCTACAAATTAAAGCAAATTCCAATGAAAATATGATAATTCATACACTGTTAAAATTTTACTGTAACTAAGGCTAAAGAGAAATATCTTTTTTTTCGTATTTTAACCCCCCCAATTTCATGGCAAGGGACAACAGAAATTTACATATTTGTACTCTGTCTTAAGTTCCTTGCCATTCGCAAACATAAATCAGCTGAAACTGTTTCACTGATATAAGCAAACACTCATAATGTAGGTTCATGTCATCTGGAAGGCAGAGTTGGAGAGAAATCAGATGCCCATGAAGTATAATGTAGTTTTCCTTCGGAAGGAAAACTCTACATTACCACAAACCTAGATTATACACGATGACTGGTGAATGTGACCAGGACCCTAGAATATGTAGAAAACATTTTAGTGATGGTAGAATTGTTTTCTCATAGCCCCAAGCTTCAAGTATTTGTACACTAGGTCAGTTGTCACAAATCACTGTAGAAAATAACTTCCCTTTCCTGAAGAAATTTAATATTTAAACATATTTCTTGCTCCCAATTGATTTTGTTAGCTGTATTTTCTTTCATATTCAGCAACTTCATAGGTTTTAGTTTGCATGACACGAAACCTGGCCATATCCAGTGCATACTGTTCTGTTTACATTCTCCAAGCAATCATCCCAATCAACACATAACACATTTCTGTGAAGCTAAACTACACCCTCCTACTCCTTTAAAAATTCCATTTTTTGTTGTTGTATTTTTTCATTTTATTATTATTGCTATCATTTTATGATACAGCTCCATATTCCCTTACCCCCTCCCCAATTCCCTCCCCCCCCCACCAAGTTCCTCTATATCATTACTAACATATAGTTCTTCATACTCAGTCATATGTCCATCATTGCGGGCATGGACAATGGCAGAGAGTCCAGAATCCTATTGTCAAGATACAGTAAACAGTTTCATTGTAAGTACATCTTTGTCTGGAAGCAGAAATGCATACCACACTGCATCCTCACATCTGGATGTTAGTCTCCATTTCACAGCTACTGTACAATTCCATTTTTTTATGTCTGCCAAAGCCAATTTGTTTTACCTATTCTAGAATTTCATTTCAGTTTTAATACAGAATTTTACTTATCTGTGCTTGGTTGTTTTCACTGAAAAATATATTTGAGCCTCACTAAAACTGTTGCATGTGGCAGTAGATGACCCCTTTTGATTGATTAATGTTTCTTTCATTATTTTAAGTTACATTGCTCTATGATGAATACATAATTCAACTTAATTTTGTACAGTTTGATTATTTTTACCCTTTGCATGTTTATAAATATCAATATATTTATAAATATAAACAAATTACATTTATATTTCATGTAATTATTAATATTTTATTTCAGTATATGTGTTTCTATTTCCTTTTAATTTTGTTTATGATTTTTATTTTGGATTTAATGAATATTATTGTTCTACTTTCATTTCCATATATTACAAATAATTTTAATTTGCTGTATGCTATCTGCTATGGTATTTAAAATATAAAATGTATATTCTGAATAACTGCAGTCTATTTCAAGCAATATTATTCACATATACAGCAGTGTATTTCAGCTTTCCTTATCCTTTCTCTTAGTGTTACTATATATTTTACTTCCACAAATAATATACATATCACTCGATATATTTAATTTCTTAGTTAAAACAGCCATGTTTTAGAAAATTTTAAAGAAACAGAATTTCTTGTTTGTACAATGGATAACTTTAAATTTTACCAGTTTGCGTTGCAAAAGACCTTAATTCAAAAAACATTCATTAAATTGAGGTTTTGCTATTGTTGTATTCTTTCTACGTTTATCTGTCCTTAAATGGCATTGCTTTGCATAAATTTTGAAAACATATATTGCTTGTGCGTAGCTACAATTTGCCTATTTTCTAGTAAATAAAAATTTCCGTTACTGTTTTTGGCTTGATTTCTATATGATTAATATGAACTGGTCATTTTGAGACTTTTCCTCTGTATGTTATTTTTCTTTATTTTGAAGAGTTTCTTTTTTGCTGTTATTGGTTTCCAGCAATTTTATTTGTCTGTACTATTGTGTATAGTTGCTTGGGAAAAAGAATGAGAGAGAGAGTAAAACCTCACTATATTGTCAGAATTGTATCTGTGCAATACATTGAAGCTATTTATATAAACATCACATTACATGAGAATTCATGAGAAGTGTGCTTTTGTAATTATGCATTTTCTGTGACCTTGGTAATCTAATGTTAATAAACTCCATAAAAGTATTAAATTCCTTGTGAGCTAATATAATCATCCTGTCATTTCTGGTATTTTTTCTTCAGGTTATGGGTCATAGTTTGGGCTTTGTTTTAAAATGAGCTTACTTTTAAAATGTGTATTTATTATAATGGCAAAGAGATGGACAGAGAAGACAAATAGCAAGATCTTCTATCCACTGATTCACTCCCCAAATGTCTGCAATAACAGAATCCAGGCACTCCATCCAACTGTCCCATTATAGCGAGCAGAAAATCAAGTACCAAGGCCATTATGTGCAGCCTCCATGAACAGTAACAGTAGGCAGTTCAGAAGAGGATTAGCCAGGACTTGAATCAAACAGTCTAATACAGGATGTTGACATCCCAAATGGATGCTCCATAACATGGGACCCAAAATCAGCACATCTTTTAACTTTATTATTTAATACATTTTTTCTTTTTAATTATTGGCATAGATCACAGAGGTAGTTAACAAACAGAGAGAGTAAGGGGCACTATGGCATGCTCAATTACTCTCCAAATGCGGACTCCTGGACCAAGGGCCAAAGTTGGAAACTCAATCTAGGTTTCCCACATGGGTGGCAGGAACACGGGTGGCCATGTCCTCCCTAGATGTGCATTAACAAGGAGCTGGAATGTGGAGCCAGATCCAAGCAGTAAACCCAGGCACTTAAGTGAAATGTAACCCTTTTTAGATATTATTTTTCACGGATTCAGCAACTATTTACTGTTCTTCCAGAATTTGCTTTTGTTCTGCAGGCCTATTTTCCTATAGATTTTTTTTTTTGAAGCTTTGTTATGTTTTCTTAATGCACATCCATACTAGCTTCCTATTTGTTCAGTCTTTACTTTCAGGTGGCATTGTTGAATCTGTGTAATTCCCCAGGTGTTCAGTGACATGTCTTCAAGGCTATGTGATCACAGACAGGCCTGAGATGTGATGCTGAGCTTGAGGTCCAAAGATCAGATATTAGCGAAGCTTAGAGTTCCTTTGCAGGCCTTTATTCCTATGTTTCTTTGCCCTGACTTCATACAGTAGAGCCCTTAATATTCAGCCACAGAACGATGTGAATTCCCTTAAAAACTGATGAAGGTTAATGAAGGTACTTCTCTGTACCTTCCTTCTCTATGGTGCTTTGCTCTGTTTGACTTAACCGGCTTAGCTTTCCTTATTCTCACAAGATGTTCTGTTTGGATTCTTCCGGCCAGCAAAGATGAACAAAAATGAGCAAATGGACCTCATTTGTGCTCCTTCTCTCAAAGAGTCCAACTTTTGATCTGTCTTCTGTGCAGTACCAGTTATGCAATTTTGGCTAGAATCTTGGCTCACCATTCTTGTTCTGAAAAATTGTGATAGCCACTTTCTTTACCATAAGAGCTATTATGGTAGGTAAGTATTTAATATAAATTGCAATGATGTTAATATTATGCTATTTCCCAAAGATGTTTTCTGGTAAAAATTGTATATCACAGAACACCTGTGAATGTATATTGTTGTTCTTTATAACTCGGATTGAAGCCCACTATTTCAACAGCAAAGACCATTTTGATCCATGACTGTGCCTTAAGACCAGTTAGCATGCATGAAAAGTCTCAAATAGAAAATAACTTAGATGTCAGTTATTTAGTTCCATTTAATTTCTACTTTTTCTGGCAGTTCCTATTACTTATGGAATCTACTTTAAGTAATAAAGAGAATAGCAATTATAAGCAGGTACTTAAAGGGCATTGATAAATCTCATTCTGCTAAGGATATCAATATGCTGTGAGAGTCTTATTTGTGCAATTCTTTTGTCCATAAAATTTTCTACGCATTTAGGATGGCCAACTAAAAACACAGTTTGATGCTCCATCCTTTGTAATTTATTTCTATTTTTGTTGCCTGCTCTTTTATTAATACTAGTTTTTTCCCCTGGAAATATGTAGATAAACTCGTGTCTTGCTTTGTTATGCTCAGAGTTACAAAGGTCTATGCCCTTTTCCTGAAAGCTTTGTCTAAATCAACAAACATGCAGCATCAGTAAATACCACGCCACATGATCATTAGAACTTAAGGAATTAAGGACTAATTGCATTTGACTTTTGAACTTCGGAAAATGTGGGGAAAACATTGAAAAGGAGAGAAAAATAAAACATCATAGTCTATCACTTCTAATCATTTAAAAGAAAGGTTTACTGTTACATTGTGCTAGAATTTACATTGTCATGCTGTTGAACTGCTTCAATCAGTTAATACATTGAAATTTCATTAGTTTATATTCTGTGTTTCAAAATAGATATGTTTAAGTATTAAACTATGGAGTCAATAGCCATAAAGTAGAGCTTATCTATCCACTGTTGTTGGAGGATTCTAAAAATTCTCATAAAGGTGGTAAGCTAAATAAATAAATATATACTAGATTAATTAATATTTTGCTTCTAAGTGAGTGAACTGAGTTAGACCTAAATAGAAACACTCTTTTGTCTCTCACATCTATTGGCATGTTTTAAAACAGAATTTTTGGGATCTTCCCCACAGGTTTGCCAACCGGTCTTGACATTTACCTTGCTAAAATCAGTTGTCAATAAAGAGAGGTATAATGTAAGTGCTTTCTTGTTCAGCACGCATTGCTTGTGGATTACTGCTCCTCGCTACACAATGCTCCTAATCCTGGCAGTTCTGTCAATCACAGTCTTTCATCTCACTTCTGGTCAACTATCTGGGCGTGTGTCCCAATCAGAAATAATCCACAGGCTTCCTCTGGCAAGTCCAAGCAGAATTTGTCCCAAGGTAGCTTGGTGGGCATGAGAAGAGAGATGTTCTTTTTTTTTTTTTTTTTACCTGCTGGAATTGGTAAATTGGCAGATTGTGAATGGAGCTAACACTCGATATCTTTCCTGCCATGTAGAGATAATCTATCTGCTGAATGACAGCTACATAAAGAGAAGAAGAAAGCCAAAAAATGGGAAATTGTGACCTCAGTATTTAAGCCTTACATAAGCCATGTCTAAGGCAAATCCAAGACTAAACTTCCCAAAACACAAGTCAATTACGTTTCTGCGTTATATAAAATACTTTCAATCATGTATCTGTGAATTGTCACAGGCATTTCTAATATTACAAACCAAGGAGAGACAATGCTTCAAAATCAGTTAATGATGTTAGCCACCATAATGCTGTCTATGTGGACACACTTGCATTTCTTCTGTTGCTAGTTGGTAGCATATAGCAGTTTTAACATCTCCGAACTTAATTTTGTTTTAGTTGTGTCTCTTCTAAGACATAAACGCATATTTGTAAACACTGCCTCATAATCTCTTGTGTTTTACAACTAAATAAAATTCTTTTCATTTTCCTGTTATGCTGGGACTTATGCAAACATCTCACTTAATACTTTTTAAGCTATTTTAAGACAGCCAGAAACATTGCTCCTTGAGTGTAGAACGGTAGAACTAGTTTAAAATTGTTGCAATAGGGATGGAAATGAAAACAATTTAATTTGGACTTAAGGAATGATCTATGTTAAAAGTAAATAAGAACCACATAGGATGACTGAAAGTTGTTTTGGGTGGTGTGACATGTGCCATCCAAGGATTAAAAAAAAAACAAAACAGGGTAAGTCAAGCTTATTAGTTAAAGATACTGGTATGCCACCCAAAAAGAGAGGCTTGGTAGAAAATTTATAGGTACAACTTTCTGTTAGGTAGTTTCCTAAAAATTTCCCAGCAGACAAACATTGTCTGGACTACAGTTTAAAAGCAAATGATATCTAAGGTTCTAGAGAAATCACAGATTTAGATAGGGTACACAAAATGAAAAACCAGCAAAAGTTAGCTCTGCAGGCGACTGCATCAGTCTTTGTTGAGAGTTTTTTTTTTTATTTTTAATTCTTATTTATTCATCTAGTTATTTGACCGTTACAGAAAGAGAGACAGAGATTGAGAGAAAGGCACCCTTTCTCTCCAAATGCTTACAACAACGGGGCTGAGTCAAGGTGAAGCTGAGATCAGTTCAAGTCTCCCACAAGAGTTATGACATGTTCAAGTGTTTCAGCCAACACATGCTGCCTCCTAGGCTGTATTAGCAAGAAACTGGACAAGAGAACAGAGCCAGGACTCCAACTCAAGCTCTCTGATCAGGGACACGGGCATCTTAACTGCTCGTTCAAGTGTTTAGCCATATGAACTTTAAAAGAATTCCTAAATGCAGCGTTTTGGAGACAGTAACTGTTATAAAGAATGTAATATACAATGATAATCCAATGGTAATAAAAATAATACTAACTTACTATTATCTAATGGATATTGTATTAGATTTAAATCCAAAAACCAAAGATTTAAATCTCTAACCAAAGCTTAGAGAATTATTCCATTAATTACCCCATGAGATAAAATATGTTTTAACTCTTCCTTAGAGCTAGAAAAAAAAATTGAACCTGAAACTTCAACTATATTTTGCGTCCAATGAAAAGAGGGATGACTATTAGGAAATGGATGGTAAGAAATAATGTTCTTTCATAATAATTTTTCAGCCTTCACAAACAAAACTGCACTGATTTCTCAGGTCCCTGAAATAATCTCAGATAAATAGTGTGAACTTTTCTATAGTAGCCATATCCTTTTTTCAGGATAAACCAGCAAAAAGATATATGTAACATTTCTCATCAGTTTCCACTGGTATAGTTGGGTTGTGTTCAACTCTATGTGAAAGGCACTTTTTCCTCTTTTTTCAGAACACATCTCCACATCACGAAGGTGAAATCTGTGCCTCCCAGGAGACTTTAGGGGGGAAAAAAAAAGAGAGAGGTGGAAAGAGAAGTTGAAAGGCAAAGAGTGAGTTCAAATTGTCAGGTTGTGTGATCTATCAGACTTTTACCCAGGGGATCACCCACTTTTGTTGTCAGAGGCTAAGAGATCTTGGGAAACAAAAAGGACAATTATAAACTAATGTGAAAATCCAGAGTCAAATGGTGAAAATGAATGATAATATTTTATAAGTTGTGAAACCATTTTATTTCAAACAGCATTTTTGGAATAATCACAGTGCTTCAACTACATAGGGCTTCTGAGTAACATAAGCTCCAAAGTATTGAAATAACACAGGAAGGAAATGAAATTTCTGAATTAAGCTTAATTTGCATTTTATTTTTAAAAGGTAGCACTTGCACAATGGTATTTAAACCCAATACAAAAAATTCAGTTGTTGGGCCCAGCAGCGTGGCCTAGCGGCTAAAGTCCTCGCCTTGAAAGCCCCTAGGTTTTTTTATTGTTATTTTTTGAAGAAAGTGATGTTGAAATGAACATATATTTTTAGATAATTTCAAGAAAAATGTCCATTGCAATCTCCTAAAGTTGATTGCACATATTTAGTTCACAATATTATTGAGTAAGCAGTCAATATTTTCTGTACATGCAATTATGCCCATTTTTTTTTAGATACAAAACTTGTTTAGGTCAAGGAGCAGTAGAATTAGAATTAGAATTGTTAAACTTTAAGATGGAAGGCATTGGTTTATTTGATCAAAGTATTCTTGGTTTAAGGATTTTGAATGCTATGGCCATAAATGATCACTTACAATTTAATTGAGTACATCTTTGGCCACAAGTCTGTGTTAGGTATTTGATAGTGATGAATATAGGGGTAGCAAGGAGAGAGAGCTGTGTGGACTTTGAATGTTCCTAGTATTGAGAGCATACATTGTTGATCTCAGGTTTATAGAGAGAATCTAGTCAGAAAACTCTGAAAAACAACTTGCTGGGTTGTAATGCGAGTAAACCAAAAGTTCACTTTATGGATGACAAGTGAAAACTGGTCTTCTTATACTTCCAGATTGTACCTGGTAGCTTGAAGTAACCATTAAGTCCATTTCATTAAGATCAGCCATGAAAACTTTCCTAGAAGGTGTTATAATTGGTATGATCCTGAACATGTTACAGGTTGAATATTCCTTGCAATATGTGCAATAAGAGAGGCAGCACACGGAGCAATATACAAAGTGATGTTGATGATTAGACTTGGCTAAAATTAGATCGCTTGTGTTGAAGACTAATTTGTAATGAGATAAAAAATTAATTTTTTCTTCCATTCATGAATCTGCTTCTGATTTTTCTGTCCTCTTGTCCAGATAATTTAGAGGATAATAATGATATATTATTGTGAGAAAGCAAGAAGCTTCTCTGAGAGGCCACACTTGGCTTAGGTCAGGAGCTTCTGACACCTGAATGCTATGGGGAAGACCTTTCATAATAGCTCTCACATAACACGGTCCCAGGGGTCACCGTTTCTGGATGGAACTATCGCCTTGGCGTTTATGTTGTGCCCCAGGTGATACCTAGTAAACTTTAGTCCTAGTAACTTTTAAACCTGCCTTTTTTTTTCCAACATTCTCTAGATTCATAATCTTTCTGTAAATTAGAAAATGATTAGGTCCAATGTGTCAAAAGTCACGATATATTAAAATAGAATAATAAATTTTACTTAACATCATAACTCTTGCCATCTGATGCTAAGAGCCAGATCGATGGGAGCACTGAGCTGTTAATGTCTTCCTCGCAGTGAATTTTACAGGTCAAAGAGTAAAGGGTAAAACTCTCAGCCTCTGGGAGGCAAAAATGATGACGCCTGAAATAATGATCCTGCATTTTTGCCTCTCTCTAGTGGGCCTAAAAACATGAATTCATGTGAAGAAATGAGAAAAACAAATGTTTAGTGATTGAAGTCAATCTACCTGGTCACCGTTTCAAATGTCTGCAACACTCAGGGCTAGGCCAAAGCAACAGCAGGAAGTTGGGACTCAATCCGGGATTCCTTTGTGGGTAGCAGGGACCTAAACACGTGAACTATCTGCCAGCTCCCAGAATACACTATCAGGAAGATGACTGGAGCAGAGTAGGTAGGACTCGGACTGGCACTCTAATGTAAGATGTGCCATCCAAAGCAGTAACCTAATGTGCTGTTTTACCACACCTGCTTCTATGTGTAACAACCTTTTTTAAGATTTATTTTTTTTTTAATTGGAAAGTCAGATATACAGAGAGGAGGCACAGAGATAGAGAGCAAGATCTCCCACCTACTGATTAACTCCCCAAGTGGCCACAATAGCCAAAGATGAGCTGATCTGAAGCCAGGAGCCCAGAGCCTCTTCCGGGTCTCCCACGTGGATGCTGAAGCCCACGGCTTTGGGCCGTCCTCTACTGCTTTCCCAGGCCACAAACAGGGAGCAGGATGGGAAGTGGAGCAGCTGAGATACAAACTGGCACCCATATGACATCCCAGTGGGATCCTGGCTTGTGCAAAGTGAGGACTTTAACCACTACACTATCACACGGGGTCCCTATCAACGTTGCTTTATTAGCTCACTGAATAGTGAGAGGTTTCTTTAAAAAATTTAAAATAAAGAAAACTACCAAAACTAATGAATTCTCAAACTAGATGATAATTTCTCTATTTTTTTCATCGACATAAGTTTGAGGGCTCATTCAGTTATACTATGTAAGACTTCTAAAGTAGAAAGTGAATCTTGTGTGACAGAATATTTTTTCCAGAACATTCTTATGTATAATTACAACATTGCTATAATAAGAAATTTAAGTGTGTAACAAAATTTCTTCTTTTTAAATTTCAACCAAATGCCATTTTAAAATAAACCATCAAAGCTTCCACATTTTAAAAGAATCCTTGATGTGTTCAATTATGTCAAGTGTGATTTGCTTAAGTGGCGATTTTCTTCAGGACATTCGTGACAAGCTTCAGTATGTAAGCTCTTTCATTGAGTAACTTCCCCATCATTTGGTTATTAAATATGATTCATATCTTTAGTGCCTGGAGTATACCCCTGAAAGCGTCTGTATCCTAAGCTGACTCTTCTACAAGTTCTAATGGCTCATTGAATGCTAAAAATATTAATATTGGTTAGCATTTGTTAAGATTTCCTTCAGTTATGTCATGTTAAGAACTTTACATGCACTGTAAGTATCTGTTATCACCGTAGCATCTTTCCTTTGTCCCTTCGTCTATAACGAATTGAAAACTTTGATAAAGTAAATCCTCTCTCTCTATTTTTCTCCCTCTAGTCACCATGGTTGGCAACCTAAATACTGAACTATGAAATAACAATAACTCTGTCTTAAGTTCTACAGAGCCTCAATTTATATGCTCTACTTTAAATCTTCAACAATATTTCAAATTTTTGCATATTACCAGTCTTTAAACCATATATATAAAATTACATACATATAATTATATATATATATATAATTGTGAAAAAATTTCAGAAATTGTACCTTGTAAGAGAATCCTACAGAAAGGTTTCTTGGGGCCTGGCGGCGGCGTGGCCTAGCGGCTAAAGTCCTCTCCTTGAACGCGCCGGGATCCCATATGGACGCCGGTTCTAATCCCAGTGGTCCTGCTTCCCATCCATCTCCCTGCTTGTGGCTTGGCAAGGCAGTGGAGGACGGCCCAAAGGCCTTGGGACCCTGCACCCATGTGGGAGACCCAGAAGAGGTCCCCTGGCTTCGGATCAGCACAGCACCGGCACTTGCGGTCACTTGGGGAGTGAATCAGCAGACGGAAAATCTTCCTCTCTGTCTCTCCTCCTCTCTGTATATCTAACTTTGTAATGAAAATAATAAATATTTTAATAAAAGAGAAAGGTTTCTTGGTCTTTCTATAAGCAAATCAACACAAATACACATACATTGCATATATGAGTAACTCAAAAAATTAATGGAAACAGGATTAAAAAAATAATTCAGGCAAAGATGGACTCCTAATGAAACTGTTTACTATATATTGACAATAGGATGCTGGACTCTCTGCTATTGTCCACGCCCGCAATGATGGACATATGACTGTGTATGAAGAACTATACTATAGTAATGATATAGGAGAACTCAGTGGGGGGGGAAGGGAATTGGATAGGAATAAAAAATATCCCAGGGCCTATGGAACTGTAATATAAAATGATAATAATAAAAAGAAGTAAAATTTAAAAAAATATTTAGTTCTCTGAAAAAAATTTAGGAGGGATTTATGAAAGGGCTGCCCTCCCAGGAATGGAAGCAGACTCCGCACGTCATCTTGGGCAGCTGCACTGTCACACCACATAACTAAAACTACAGGAATCGCAGTCTGGATTTCTCATACTTTAGACCCACAAGCTGCCAACGTCAGTTCCTTACAATCTACCTAGTCGTCAGTAATCTTTTTAAATAACACAATGAACAACACTAGTAGTTGGTACTGAGAATCAATGTTGTTTCTGTAACATACACCTAAAAGCGCAGAAGCAGCTTTGGTACTGGGCAATGGGAAGAGGCTGGGAGCATTTGGAAGAGACACTAGAATGAAAGCTTATTTTGTTAAGAACAGAGCACGGAGGACAGTTCAGGTGAAAGCTCATAAGAAAAGATTTGTAATGGGCCCAGCACGGTAGCCTAGCAGCTAAAGTCCTCACCTTACATGTGTCAGGATCACATATAGGCACCAGTTCTAATCTCAGGTGCTCAGCTTCCCATCCAGTTCCCTGCTTGTAGCCTGGGAAAGCAGTCGAGGACGGCGCAAAGCCTTGGGACCCTGCACCTGTGTGGGAGGCCCCGAGGAGGCTCCTGGCTTTGGATCGGCGCAGCTCTGGTCATTGCAGCCACCTGGGGAGTGAATCAGCGGACAGAAGATATTCCTCTCTGTCTCTCCTCTATTCTGTATATCTGACTTCCCAATAAAAATAAAATAAATCTTTTTTTAAAGAAAAGTGTTGCAAGAAAGCCACATGTTTGTAAATGACTTAAGTTTCCTTGTGCTAGATGTTGATAGAAATGTAGCTAGGAAAAAACATTCTAAGGAGGGTTCAGCTGGAAGTGAGGAGCAAGGTGCTGGAAGGTATAGGAAAGGTCATGTTCAACATCCGGTGGCCAAAATCTACCTGGCTTACGTCTGTGTCCTAAGGTGGAGGAGGATCTGAAAGCTGAGAAGTAGGATATGTCTTCAAGAAGACTCTAAGTTCTAAAGTGTTTCTCGTGCTGAGTGACTTCTTATATTTGCTTCAAATAAAACATAACAAGCAAGAAATGATTGAAGTGTGAAATTTATCATTTAAAATAGAAACAGTATGTAAAGATTTGGATAGTTCTCAATCTAGTAAGTAAAGAATCTAAGAGTATACTTAAGAGGCCGAACCAAGGGTTCATCCAAGTAACATTGATTTGCTTTAAAATTGATTTCGAGAAAGACACACACACACTCTCTCTCACACACATACACACGCACACACACAGAGAGAGAGATGTGATACTGAGATGAAATTTTAGATCTTAATGAAGAGGTTCAGAGTACAAATGAGTGTGTTTTGTATCTGTGGAGGACATGAAACTGAGAGGACCAGAATCCTATGGCTTAAGTGCGTCCTTTCCAAACTCAAGACCAGCTAATGTGAGACTTTAAAGAGGGGAGGTGATGGGCCATGAAGGTTTCCTCCTTCTCATTTTTTTAAGGATGTATTTATTTGGAAAGGCAGATTTACAGGGAGGAGAGAGAAAAATTGTGTCTGCTAGTGTACTCCTCAAGTGACCACAACAACCAGAGCTGAGCTGATCTGAAGCCAACAGCCAGGAGCTTCTTCTGGGTCTCCCAAGAAGATGTAGGAAGTCCAAGTACTTGGACTGTCATCTGCTGCTTACACAAGCAGGGAGACGGATGGGAAGTGGAGCAGCTGGGACACGAACAGGCATCCATATGGGAAGCTGGCACTTGAAGGTGGGAAATTAGCTAACTGAACCAAGACTGGATTACAGTCCTTATGAAATGACTTTGTGTACTGGTTGATTAGCTTGTCTTTGTGCCTTCTATCATGTGAGGACACCGTGCTTCTCTCTTGGGGAAGTGTAGAGTAGTATGGCGTAACAGCAGAGAGCAATCCTCATCAGGCATCAAACCTTCCAGGGCCATAGCCCAGAATTTCCCAGCCCCCCACTGTGGGATAAAGTGCATTTCTAACCTTTATAAGTTAATTGCAGAAAGAGTCTTAGATACTGATATTTATATCATGAGGCTCATTCTTCAACATATGGTTATTCTCTACATCTAGTGATTATGCTTAAGCAACTCAGCCTTTTTATGCAACTCCAGTTGACGCTTCCATGCTAATGAAAAGTACTGATGTATTTTCCGGAAAGTGCCAGAACACATGTCCTAGATAAGCATAGTTTTCATATGAATTATTGAGATTTCAGCTAAGGTACATGCTTATGGAAACACCCTTCAGTTCAATAAGAAGATGAGTATCTAACTTTCCAATTGAAAAATGTGGATTCCAATGCTTGGGGAATGAGTTTATGAGCTCTGGAAGCTCCTGCGATGCCAGCTTAAGATGCATGCTGCTTGATCAGTGTG
Organism: Ochotona princeps; assembly: GCF_030435755.1. Taxonomy (NCBI): domain Eukaryota; kingdom Metazoa; phylum Chordata; class Mammalia; order Lagomorpha; family Ochotonidae; genus Ochotona; species Ochotona princeps. The sequence goes on along the minus strand of NC_080858.1, from coordinate 14,455,966 downwards.
TCTCTTTCTATATAGCAATGTCTCCTGGTTATTTCATTGGTGAAATATTGTAAGACTCTAAAACACCCTTCTTCTGTTCTTTAGTGATGTTTACAATTGTTTAACCAGTAGCGAGCAGATTTATGTGAAAGTCAATGGTATATATTTAGTTATTTACTTAGTTAAAAAGATGAATGACAGAGAGGGGGACAGACAGACACTCTGCTGGTTCACTCTCTAAATGTGAACAGTGGGCAACGGCTGAGCAGGACAAAGCCAGGAGCCTGAAACTCATCCAAGCCTCCCACCTGTGTGGCAGGGCCCTTAGCATTTAGGTCTATCTCTTGCCACTTTTCCAGGTACTTTACTGTGGAATTGGAGCAGAAGCTGGGCAGCCATGTCTCAAACCAGTGCTCTGATGGGGGATTCAGGTGTAGCAACCGGGAGCTTAACCTGCACTGCCATAGTGCTGCCTCAAGACCTTTCAATGTTCAAGTTAGGGAGAAGTTTAAAGGCTCTTAACACCGATATAAAGGTACATTAACACATATCATAACTCCTTTTCTTGATATTCATGGCTGAATTTTCAAAAAGGAAGAATGTAAGTAAACAGTGGCTATTTAATAAGGAAGTGAGGTTGGGCCTTTGGCTTACTGGTTAAATGCCTGCATTGGATTTCTGGCTCTGTTCCCAACCTCAGCTTCCTGCTAATGCACATCCTGAAAGGTAGCCGGTGAAGGGGCAAGTGGTCGTGTTCCTGCTATCCACATGAGAAATCTGGAATAAGAGCTGAACTCCTGGCTTCAGCCTGGCTCAGCCCAAATGCTGCAAACATTTGAGGAGTGAGCCGGCTGGGCAAAGAGCTCTCTCTATCTCCCACCCCTCTCTCTTTGTCTCTCTCTTTGCCTTTCAAATTACACTAAATAAAGAAACAATAAAGATACAGAGGAGAAACTGTAGTATATGTCTAAACACTTTCTAATTAATTCAAGTGTTTGCCCATAATTGGCTCCGCAAGTTGTTAGTCACAAATAGCTATTCATTTAAGCTGGCGAAGATCAATGAATGAAATCTTTTCCTCTCACTTTGACCTGTGCTGAGTTTGTGTATAGAGGTACTGAAGTTGGTGGCTTGGCTGGCAGCAAGCCCCATCCCCAGGAGTTGAGTGCAGGGAGCAGAGAGGAAGCTGACTTGATGAAGGTTATGGCTTTCTTCTTGCCACGTCAATGTCTCTGGGAGCTCATTCCTGGGGCTTCCCTTAGCAGCTGCTGCTCTTAACTCTCCCTCCTTCCTCATCTTGTGCAGGACAGCAGTATTGCATTAATGGCTAAGTGCTGGGAACACCATGGTGTGCGTGATGGTATTCAGAAATCCTTATCCTCACATGCTTTTGCTGTGCAGTTCACTTTGTAACAAAGGACCAGAGAGGAAAATGTGTTCATGAGTGAAAGAGAAGAGCAGGGGGTGAAAGACCATTTTGTAGCAAATGAATTACATTCAGAGTCAATTTTTAACTAATTCTTCCTGTGGTTATTAAAAGAGCTAGTGTTACATAGAGTCACAAACCTGTCCCCAGAAAATGAGTATCAGTGAGAGATCCACTTCTGAGCATAAAGCATCCTCTTTAGAGAAAATCATTCTTGAAGTCCATATATTAAGTCTGTTCTCCTTATTCTAAGGCAGCTTTAAAAAAAATAGTTGAAAAGAAAGGAAAGCAGTTGGGGATTTATCCATCTTAAAGAGACCATAAATTGACCTCCTGCTGATGACCGAGTACTGAGTTGGTGGAAACACACACACACACATACACACACACACAAATGTGAGAGAGAAAGAGAGAGAAACACTACACTGCAATGATGGAGACTGTGTCGGAAAATTTCCCTCTCATATATATATATATGTACATATATATCAGATATGGCTTATATTTTAGCCCCATAATACATTATAAGAAGAAAGTTCAGCGTCTTTTCAAATAACTGAGACTAAAAGGCAAATGCATTGAGCATAACAATATTTTAACTTCTTAATTCTACTTGTTCTAATATAAATTTTTCTCTTTACCTTTTATTCCTTTCTTCCACCTCCCCTTCCCTTCTGTCCCTTCCTTCCTCCCTCCCTTTTTCTTTCTTTTCTACTTTCCCTCCATCCTTCCTTCCTCCTAACCTCTTTTCCTCTTTTCCTCTCTCCCTCCCTTCTCTGGTTGCTATAGGAAAAGACCTATCTCAAGATAAGGAATGTAGTATGGAAAGTTACACTTCTTTTCCTTACAGAGCTATACCAAATGATTTTATTTATTAGCATTTATCTTGAACCTGAGATCTCAAATCCTTGATTCTATCACCATAGACAGTAACAGCATGCACTTCAGTTGTACCAGAAGGCAGAGCCTCAGCAAGGTACCTTTGTTTCCTCAGCCATGTAATCTTTGTATTAACTGCGCTGTAGAAATTGTTGGAGGTGACCTCTTCAAGATACGCACATCTTGCCATCAGAAACCCATGGGGGAGTTTGAAATGGAGTGTGAGAACTTGCAGCATTGTACTCAGTGTCTTGGGACACACCATTATCATGACCCCTTAAATTTACTGTCTTTGTAGACAACTTGTTATGGGAAAGGGGGACTTCGGAGTTAACTCAGCAGCTTTGGCAAATGAATGTTCCATGAGAGTATTACAGCAACCCTCAAGAGGGGACATTAGTCTAGCTCTTCATTAGCAGGGGTGAGAAAAGTCTGTCCTCTGTGTTCCTGGATAGGCAGACTTTATTCCAGCAGGAGTTTCTCTCTGGAATTCAATTCTCTGAAATTCTTAGTGCTCCCAAAATCAAACTCATCTTTAATAGAAACTGGATAAGGGGAATCTGAAAATGTCAAGCTCCAAGAGTTTTCTTTTTCAAGGAGACTGTGGGTTTACAAATCGGGAGGGAGGGAAAAACAAAACAAAACAAAACAAAACCAATTCCTTTAAGTAGAATTAAAGCATAATGGTAAAAGTCCAATGCTTTGCAGTTTGACAATGTGCACAAATAATACCACCCACTTGAATCATTTACCAATTTAACATTATTTTATAACCTGTCTTGAGCTTCTCAACATCATGAGACTGTGAGAAAATTTCAGTGTGTGCGTGTCTATGTGTGTGTGTGTTATTCTAAAATAGCAGGTAACTTTGCCCAGTATCCCAATGTTTCAGTGCATGTTGCCAATAACTGTTTTTTTTTAACTATTTATACAGCATGATGCTCATGTAAAGGTAATTTCTTGGTATATTCACAGTACTTTGATAAAATGTTTGAAAAGCATATAAGACTCTGATTTGTGGGGTGTTACTTTCAAGGTAAGTAGAATCAGTATAGATTGGTAGCTTTGATGATCAAGCCATGATGTCACAGCTGATATGAACTCCAGGAACTTGCTTTATCTGCGATGGAGGATAAGGCAGATGAACAAACTGAGAAAAGAATTTCCAGAAAGTTGTTTTATTTCAGGCCAGCACAGGGGTTAAGTGCAGTGGGCTAAACCACCACCTGCAGTTCCAGCATTATATTTGGTAACTGGGGTCCTGACTAGCCCATTTCCCCTGCTAATGGCCCAGGAGTTGCCACCCACATAGGTCTCAGAGAACCAAAAGAAATTCATGGCTCCTGGCTTTGTCCTGGCTGATCCCTGGCCCTTGAGGCCCTATAAGGAGTGAACCACTGGGTGGGAGAGCTCTCTGTTTCTCTTTTGTGTTCTCTGTAACTCTGCCAAATAAACAGAGGAATCTTTAAAAGTAAAACAGCAAAACAAAACGCAGTGTTCTGCTCCCCCCTCACACCGCCACACAAACATCAGGAAATTGGTTTTCCACATGTATGTATTTATCTAGTATCAATACTACCAGCAAAATAACCCCATTTTTTAGGTAGTACTGTATAGAAAGACACACTTACCAAAAGGAATATTGCTGAAATATTTTGGACTATCTATCTGGATGCAAAAAGGAGAAAATATTGAATAATTATATCAACAGGAACGATCGGTGAGCCCAGATAGCAGGTCACAGGTATGGGACTTTGGGGTTAGAGCTTTGCTAAACACTTGCTCAATTTGATCATTTTCCCACATGGAGCCAGGTAGAATAGCTTCATGAAATAACAATAAGCATTTCTCCAAGCTATTTTACTTGAAATACATTCAGGATGACAGGAATTCTGGAGCAGAACTCTCATGGACAATTACTAACTTAAGATGATTCTTTATGAAAAGGTAATACACTTTAAGTATACTAAAAGTACTTTGAAAACTGCTGGCACCTCATGGGAAAATTTTGAAGAATGTATTCAGAAAATTATAGTTAGCTTATTTTCTAATGCTCTTTTTGACTTATTTTTTACTGATAGGTACAAAAATATAATTATGACATTCTAAATGTTCCAAATGGGTTTCACAACTGCTTCTTTTTCCATAAAGTTATATATACTAAATTATATGCCATCATAATATTAAAATTTTTCAGATTCCTATAAAAGTTTATCCATAAAATGAGACTGTGGGAAGGATTTACATCAGATTTTTGAAATTTAATTTAATGTATCTCTATTTTTCTTTTAGTTTTATGGCATTTTACTCAGGACTGGATGATTTCATGATAAAAACTACATACATGTATGTTCCGATATCTGACATGAACTAACACATACATGGTGTTTACTAAAAGTCTTTGTATATGATAATTTTGGATTATTTTTAGATAGCATTAAATAATGAAATGTTTATACTTATTTTTCTACTGATTCACACTTTGAATTATGCACCCTTGTAATACTGTCTAAGTGGTATTTAGGCATCTAAACATTCCTGTTAGATCATTGTTACAGATTGCTAGCTTTTGGATAACACTTAAGAGTTTAGATTTTGTGCTTTATTTCTACTTAGAGAACAGAATCTTTCTATGGGGCATTATATCATACGCTCTGGGAAATTTTTGAAACAATTTCACTAAATATTTTCAGATTCCTTTGAACTATAAAGCACTGTCTCTTATGAGAATTGTAAAGAATTTGTACAGGCATCACTTTAATTACCCTATCCATTTTAGCACCTTCATGTATACATTATAAGAAAAGGCAAATCGGTTCCTTTAGCAAACATTCTCAGATTTTGGTTATAGATATAGATTGCATCTGGCTCTTTTTCTAGTCATCAAAATCTATCTATTGCCTCCTTTGGCTATGTTCTTACATTTTTACATATATTCTTTATTTTAAAAAAAGATTTATTTATTTTTATTGCAAAGTCAGACATACAGAGAGAAGGAGAGACAGAGAGGAAGATTTTCCGTCTGATGATTCACTCCCCAAGTGACCGCAACGGCCAGTGTTGTGCCAATCCGAAGCCAGGAGCCAGGAACCTCTTCCGGGTCTTCAACACGGGTGCAGGGTCCAAAGGCATTGGGCCATCCTCGACTGCTTTCTCAGGCTACAAGCAGGGAACTGGATGGCAAGTGGAGCCACCGGGACTAGAACTGGCATCCAATGGGATCCTGGCGCATGCATGGCGAGAACTTTAACCACACGCCATGTTGCAGAGTCCTTTTTATATATCGTCTTTGAGTAGGCTGCCAAATTTCCAAATTTTCTCCACTGCTCTCCTTTTAATTGAAATTCTGTTGCCAAACCTCAATATATGTGTCCTTTAAGTAACCAGGCAACAGCCTGAGACCTCCGTGCTACTTAGAAATGTCTTCCATCGGAAGTCTAATACATCACTGTCAAATTGTACCTTCCGTAAGACTCTAGCACCCAGACCCGATCATACCAAGTTCTCAGATACTCTAGTAACTGAGTAACTGCTGTTACTCCAGTCTCCCAGAAGAGTTTATTCATTCTCATCTGAAACTTCCTTCAGTATCTATCTTTTTTTCGCCATTCCAATTGCCATCATTTAAATCATGCCTGAAAACTGCCAGACTTGCCCTGGCCTTCTAGTACTCTGAACCCTCAAATCCTCATGAGAATCACACTGCGAGCTTGTTTTACAGCTAGGTAGGCTTTTCCTAGCCTGCCTTTTCTCTGAAGAATTCTAACCTCTCTGTCCATTATCCAACTCCAAAGATGTTCCTAAAGTTTTCAAGTTAACATTGTAGCATCATGTCCTTCTTAGCACCCATTTTCTCGCATAGTCCACCCTAACAAAGCACATGAAACCAAAACAATCATAAAGGAAAAGAAACCAAACTCTTCAGGACAGTTTAAATTAGGGAGCTGGTGCTGTGGCAGAATGGATTAAGTCATAATCTACAGTGCCAGCATTGTGTACGGGCACTGGTTCAGGTTTCAGCTGCTCCACTCCCCACCCAGCTCCCTGCAAATAGCCAGGGAAAGCAGAGAAGGATGGCCCAAATGTTTGGGCCTGTACACTGACATGGAAGACCTGGAGTAAGCTGACGGTTCCTGGCTTCAGACTGGCTCAGCTCCAGCCAACGCAGAACAATGGTAAGTGCCCAGTGGATGGAAGACATCTCTCTTTCTCCATCTCTCCTTCTCTGTAAACTCTGCCTTTGAAATAGACACATCAAAGAAAAAAAGTTTAACATTGAAAATGGTATCTTCTATTTCTTTTTAAAGATTTATTTATTTTTATTGGAAAGGCAGATATACAAAGAGAGGAGGAAAGACAGAGAGGAAGATCCTCCATCCGATGGTTCATTCCCCAGACGCCCATAACAGCTGGAGCTGAGCCAATCCGAAGCCAGGAGCCAGGAGCCTCTTCTGGGTCTCCCACGTGGGTGCAGGGTCCCAAGGTTTTGGGCCATCCTCGACTGCTTTCCCAGGCCACAAACAGGGAGCTGGATGGGAAACAGGGCCACCAGGATTACAACCAGTGCCCATATGGGATCCCCAAGCATTCAAGTTCAGGATTTTAGCTGCTACAATATCATGCCAGGCCCCAAAATGATATCTTTAAAGTGAACAAATAATATATTAAATATACTATAAGGAAATATATTACTTTGGAAGGTGATATGTATAATTAGAAAAGTGACAAACCAATTGAGACTATTTCAGATCAAGCAGGGAACTCAGAATAAAATTTCTGTGCTACATCTTTGTAGTATTCTTATTTAGGTCATATTAAATTTGTGTTTTTGAAATGATGTTCATAGGACCAAATTCAGTCCTGAGGATTTTATTTAACTATCTGAGGCATTTATTTTAGCAGATTATAAAGGCCTGAAAACAAGAATTCACACGACATGATTATTGTGTGTCTATTTACATATATGGTTTTAATCTCTTGTTTTTGTCCTGACATCCACAAATACTCACAAACAGTAACTGAAAAGGTTGAGGACTTTTTTTTTTTACTGAGCAACAGAAAATGTGAGACATGTACCTTCTAGCATATTCAAGTAAACATATCTAGAACAAAAAATAAGAGAAACTTGTATTTCCTACACAATTTGAAAAAGCTTATAAGTTAAAGCTTTAGAGAAGGCGTACTTAAATGACAATACAGAAAAATAATTAAAATCATTGAATTAATCTTTGTCTTCGCACACATACTGGTTGATGCTAACACAATTGCAGAAACCATGTATTTAACGCTACATTTTATAAAACCTCAGTGGCAAAAATCAATAGAAAGCTTTAGTGGGTAGAATGTGTGTAATAGTAACAAGTAGAAAGGTTAGTGTAGAAGTTAATGGTTCTATCAGGAATAAAACAGAGTTAAAATGTGAAGGAAAGGTCTACCACAAGTGGTTCATTAACCTTTTAGAACCCCAGCATATCCTCGCTGGAAAGATTACAACAAATCTGACTCAGACCCTACTAGCATTTGCTAATACTCCACCTTAGCACAGCAGTGTTTAAATTTCCTACGACGGAATTATTTCCATTACAACTACAGATGACAGCTGTAAACGAAAACATCGGGACACGATTGCAAAGGGCATCAGTAAACATACATCGTGGAAGTGATTCTTAATTTATTCATGTCTTCATTTATTTTAACAGGTTTCTTCCCAAGTCCTCTTTTTGCATCTAACTCAGCTTCCACCTGACCAAAAGTAGCAAGCAAAGCAAGGATCGGGGAAGAATTTTCTTGTGATTATATTCACACGTATTTATTCATGTGCATTAAATTTAGGGCACAACTGTTAATTTCCATAATATACCTATTATAGATTCACTAATGGTAATGGTGCAGAATTTTTCAGATCTCTTATGATTCAAAGAAATACGATAATGTTATCTTTTTTTTGTCTGTTTCTTTAAAAGTACATTCTCTGATCTTTGAATCACCTGGCAAGAATGTTTCAGAAAAAGATAATGATGTCATCCTTGCAAAGTACAATTCCATCAACCAAAACACACGGCTATCAACAAGGTCATATCTGAATGCAGCTTAGTCTCAGTGTGGTCCCTTTAGTTGCTCTAATCAATCTGATTATCTTTTTTGTTTAAAAAAAATGAAAGAAAAATCCCATCCATGTCATAGCACCTGTCCTCACAGTCCATGGTAAAGGTTCCTTTCTTCATCCCTCGTCCCTTCTCTCAAACCTTTCTAGCTGTATGTTCACAAACCTCAGAATAGAAGTTTAAATGAGCAGCTGCCATAGGAGATGGTGCCAATGTTCTCCAGCCAACGGACCAACAGGGGGTACTCTTGTACAGGATGGCTGGCTCCTCTTCTGAGACACAACTAACCTCCGTGACAAATGCAGTGTCCACCAGTTTGGAGCCTCAAATCCCAAACCTTTCATTGCTTCCAAATTTTCCAGTTGGTAATCTACCCTGCTGGGCCGATTCCTTTCAGATTTCCATATAACACAAAAATGAAGTTATTTTCATTTCCTTTTCTGTTTTTTTTTCCTCTTTATTTTTCCTCAAAAGGGGCAAGTTCAGTACATAATTAGGGGAGGAGTAATTTTTGGATTCTATCCCCTACATGAAATCTGTCATAAATATGTCCTGCCAAAATCCTGAACCATACGTGCCAGTTTTGTAATAGGTTTAGTGCTCTGGTCTTTTTCTCTAAGTCCAAATTCTCTGTCATTTTAAAACATTGCGTCCTTGAAAATCCCATTTTTTAAAACCTCCCAATTTTCGTTTCTTAAAAAATGACGCGGTATGCATGTTTTAAGCCATTCCATCTGTGACAGCTGAAAACAAAACGTTAGCCTGAGTTTTGGCACAACTTGGGCCTCCATCCTGTAATCTCATTTGTGCCTGTCCTAGAACTGTTCTTATTAACCAGAATTCTTATCTCAGAGCCGCAGCCGAGGGCACTATTGTGGCGCTTTGAGTACAATCACTGCAATGGCTGTGACCACGTCCAGATCTTTGTTAGAGCAGACACCATCTTTGGAATTGACTCTGAGATTGAAAATAGCTGAACCCCTTAATCTGTTTCATTTCTCTTGCTTGAATGATGGTCTAAACAGGGTATCTCCAGAAAACAATGACTCTGTCCCTTTGAAATGTTGATTTTCTTCTATGCTAAGAACACATCAACTCTTTACATAAATAGTCATTGATAATAAGGTTTTCTATAAAAAATACCATTTTTACCAACTAGTGGTTACTTCACTTGCCACAAAACCACAAAAGAGTTTTACTAAATAAATTAAATAATTTATTTATTAAATAATTTTGATTTAGAATTAAATAATTTTAATTTAGCCAAAGGAATTTCTATCTTTTGCTATTTTGTTGTTTTGTTGTGCTTCTTTCATAAAAATTTAAATACATGGCAAATTGGATATTGACTCTTTGGCATAAAAGTTTTCTAAAATAGTTATATGATTATCATTTTGCTGATGACTTGAAATTTAGGCTTTTTTGATATACCCCATGTAATTACTGATACAGAAATAGCTTAAAATAAAAACTATTTATCATACTGGTTGCATTACAGGATTTACTATTCTAGACCACTTGTCTAATCTTCTCTCCGTACTCCATGACAGAAATATTTCTTTTAATTTTTGGTAACTTGAGAACATGGTTATCACCAGAAAGGAAGAAATATAAAAGGTAATTCTATACATCATTTTTATATTAAAATTGAGATGTTAACATTTGTTTCTCAAATATGTGATTTCTTTCTTCAGTATATAAAACTCTAGTGTTAATTTATTATTGCCTCAAATATGTAACATTGAACCTAATTGTTTGTAACACATAAAGTAATGCTACATTTTTCTACTCTTAAAAGCTAACTTTAAAAAAAAAAGTTTTTATTCTAAAAACAGAGTTACAGAGAGGGAAGGAAAAACAAAATCGTCTATCCTCTGGTTCACTCTGCAAATGTTTGTAATGACCAGTGTTAAGACCAGCCTAAGCCAGGAGCTATCAGCTTCTACCAGGACTCAAATTGTTGCCCATATGGGTTGCAAGTGCCATAGTGGACAACATAACCCAATATAGACATATTAGCACAGGACCCATCTACTATGTTTCTGGAGATCATATTTTTGTGTGTTATCTTTCCTCTGTACCTCCTTCTGTACATCACTGTCACTCCCTATTCCACACTAAACACTGACTACCTATCTAGCATCTACCTACTTTCCGATTTACCTGATGTTACAAGGAATTAGTCATTGGGTGAATCATATATCTATGATCGAAAAGATTAATTTTTACCCATGCTTTTAGAGAACTAGGATTGAGCATTTTGTGCTTTTGTGTACCTATAGAGATACTTGACTTTGCTTATAATGCATTTTGCACTGATGGGTTCCTTAGAAATATTTCAGTATGGGTACTACTCCTTGCTGTGCCAAAATCTTTCAAGAAGTATGTTTTTATTCTTTCACCTAAATGCCATTAGATAGAAAATTTGACAATATTTCTAGGTTTCAGCTAGGATGAAATTTCAAACAATTAAAATCTTCAGCAGGTGCCTCAGAGATCAAGGAAAAATACTTGGAAATGGGGAGAATTTCATGTCTCTAATCAAAAGGCGGACTCCATTTCACTGCCTGAGACAATTTCGAAGAACAAGAATTCAACTCTCCATGTTAAACTGTTTTTCCTGTATTTATCTTTATGGCCATTTATGTTTATATTCTCCACTTTGCAGTGCTCTTTATAAGATGAGTGAAATCGTTTGCTCTAAAGTGGTTAAATTCTTAGGAGATAAAACACACCGTAAGAGAAAATTATGATTATCTTTATTACTGTAATGAAACCCAGGGTATAATTATTTTTGAGTCAAAAAGAACAAACTAAAGTGTGTTTCTGCATCAAAAATGACATGGTGGGTGGTAAATCGGTTTTACTTCTATCAAAAGCCACACAATCATCTTCCCATGGCACTGCTTAGAAAGTCCACTAGCTTAAGCCCTCACTTCAGATGCTCACTTTCAAAATGTCTACTACTTTGCTAAATTCCATCCCTTGAAATACATGGGCAATTTCAGAAAAAAATATATATATAGGAGTTAATTTCTTGCTGGATTTGCCTGCCAAAAAACCCATGATGTCATGCACAAGATTTCACAGTATTACAGTATTATACATTTTCTTTCACATCACAGTTCTAATGTAAATTTGAAATTCTTAAAGAAAATGTTCTTTGCAGTTCTTCTGTGGCTATTTCTTGCTTATTACAGTGTAATGGTTAGAGACTATCTTGTTAACTTTGTAGAAAATTCATTTTCTCTTTGTCATACTATGTTCTTTCTAAAAATTTATTTATTTTTATTGGAAAGTCAGATATACAGAGAGGAGAGACAGAGGAAAGATTTTCCATCAGATGATTCATTCTCAAAGCGGCCACAAAGGCTGGAGCTGAGCAGATCCAAAGCCAAGAGCCAGGAACCTCTTATGAGTCTCCCATGTGTGTACAGGGTCCCAAGGCTTTGGGCCGTCCTCTACTGCTTTCCCAGGCCACCAGCAGGGAGATGGATGGGAAATGGGGCTGCTGGGACATGAAACTGAGCCCATGTGGGATCCCGGGGCACACACAAGGCAAGGAATTTGGCTACTAGGCCACAGCACCAGGCCCCACATTATGTTCTTGAGCTTCACTTAATTGTCCAAGACAATTACTTACCATTGCTTATTTTTGAATATAGAGGCACAGTGAACATTAAGTTGCCAGATTGATAAATTGCATCAGTAATGAGAGACTGGTTAGACTAAAGGAAAAGCAGACATAGTATGACATTTCTAAGGCATCTGAAGTGAGTGAGCTGGTTGAAATATGAAATATGATGATCAATCATTCTTGTAAGAAAACCAGTTTGATTGGTTTGATTGGATGGCCTACTGGCTAAAGCCTCACCTTGTATGCACCCTGATCCCATATAGACACAGGTTTCTGTCCCAACTGCTGCACTTCCCATCCAGCTCAATGCTTGTAGCCTGGGAAAGCAGTCGAGGACAACCCAAACAATGGGACCCTACACCCGCATGTGAAACCTGGAGCAAGTGCCTAGATCTTGGCTTTGGATCGGCTTAGCAATAGACATTGTGGCCACTGGGGGTGATGAACCAGTGGATGGAAGATCTTTGTCTCTTCTTTTCTCTGTAAAGTACTCCTTTCCACTAAAAATGAAATAAATCTTTAAAATTAGAAAACCAGCTTGATTAAAAGTCAAAAGAGCATGGCTCCAGTTAAGCATATGGCTGCAGAAAAACAAGCAAAGAGAAAAACTAAGACAAAAATTCAAAGGTTAGGAATATGTTTAACAAGTACTAAGAACAGGGAAACATGTAGGTGAGGCATAATCAGCATAGTAGATAAGGTTTTTTAACAAAGAAATCAGAGATCACTGGGCCCAAAGTTCCAATTTTTAATTTAGATAAATATGTAGTCATTTGCAGAGAATCTTATGGTCTAACCAATTAAATCTGTAATTTTAGAATAAAATCAAAGTGAGAAATGACCTTACACAAAAGGTGGCATTGGAATATCTATCTTTTTCCATTTGGTTTTTTAAAAAAATCTGTTATAAATCAAATTTACCTCAATTGAATCAATTAGTATTCACCTGAGGATTTGGCCTTTAAGAGAACCTTACGGGCAACCTTTATAAAGACTTCTTCACTTCCCTGCAAATAATTTTCTCAGAGTTTATACTCAGACCATGTACAGCACTATTTCTAAAAAAAAAAAAGGTTAGAATTATAGGCATGTTAAATAATAAAGACAAGCAGGTCTGATCCCAGACGTATTGATTAATTTTATGAAGTTTAGGAAACTAGTGCATGCATGCTTTAAAAATTTAGATAATTTTGCCATTTCACTATACATTTTTCTATAACATTCATTCCTTTATGTGTGCACAGGTTCAGGGTGTGTGTGTGTCTGAGTGCACACACAGACACACACTTGTTTGTTCATCTGCCTGTTCCTCCTCTCTTTCCCTTTTCTGCACGGATGCATCCATTTATATGTATAATTATGGTTCTTAAAACATTGCAGAATGAGTTAACACTGGAGAACTAACAAAAGTCAAAAGGTGCCATAGCAGTTGTGAGCAGGAGTCGTTGAGACACTAAGATACTATCGCGAATTGTGTCGTTTACTTCAAGTAAAATAAAAACAAATGATTGAGTGGAAGCAATAAGGAAAACCTTTTCTCCCACCAGGCCAAAAAATGGCATTAAGACGACCCTCTGCCTTGTTGGGAATGACCACCCAAGTTACCCAAGCAGTCAAAGTCATTTTCAGAATTATTTAATCTCAGTATTGCCATTCTGCATTTTACTTTCATTTAATACGTTTCCAGATTGTTACTTCCATTTTAAATTATTAGCTAGGTATTAACAGAAAGGGAATAATAATGGGCCAAGAGAAAATTACTACAAAAAAAGAAACTTACAAAACAGTAGCAGAGTAATAGATATCAAAATTAAGTCTATTTTTTCTTTTAGTTTAAATGAGGATATACTTTTGAAAGTATTCCAAATGTCATATTTGTAATATACTCTAAATGGATTATTTTAGTATCTTAATATTTCTCAAGGCTGGTATTTTTGTTTCATTTTCTGAAGTGTAATAGTAATAAAAGTTATTAAAATTTGAAGTTCATCATCAAAAGAGGGAAAATTTGACAGGCAAAACTCGGGAAATCTTTTAAATTATTTTAGCCGACTTTTTTTCTTCATGCATTCCAGGTGTTAACATGTTTTTGATGTCTTGTTGAAGCCAAGGAGATTAAAAAAAAAAAACAGGCTGCAAGTTTTAATCTAAAAAAAAAAAAATCTTACAGAGAATGCACTCTAATGGAAAAGAGTTTATACTATATTAGGAATATGAACTATGAAATGCTTGTAATAAGGTAAGGAGAGTAATATAGCATATGTTTAAACAATTCATAAGCATATATGACTTCCAAAAAGTGATATGCAATCATATGCAAAGAAAAATTGAATATGTATACTTATAAATGTATAGGTACATGAATATTTTTATGTCAATATGCATTTTTCTTCTCATGCTGCCTTTACATAACTCCTATCTCAAGAGCTTCACCTCTTTAAATCACCAATATTATTTAGCTTTGTCTCCTCATTGTTTACTAAGAGCATGTCACATTTTTTATGTATGGCCACAACTGCCCAATCATCATTAATAAAACGAAGAGTCTCTTATACAAGCTGTACAAACAGCCATATCTCTACATCTGTAATATATAATAGTACCAATTATTATATAATAATAGGTATAAAAATAAAATTTAAAATAAAAAGTAATAATAATAATAAACCCAAACATCACAAATATTAAACCTCAATTGCGAATTTTTACAGACTGTATACATAATGGGGCTCCTATGTTCTGTCACTTCCTTCTGTTAAGGCTAACTGGATTATGCACAATTATGCACTATAACTATAAATATATTTTAAGAACTAAGTGTGATGATTTTGTTAGCCCGATAGCATGGAATTTCTTCCTATGAGCTCTTTTTTGTCTGCACAGGCATGAAATAGGCTCTTGGAAACCACAAATTGGCAAAAAGTTTCATGGAAGTATGTTCAACATGTCAGAAACTGAAAATACGATTTCTCGTCCCAGTTCTGTAAAACTGGTCCTTGCAGTTCTAGCTACCTCAATTTCTCTCTCTCTGTTTCTATTTGTGCACTAATTCAGCGGTTTATCTTGGTGATGCTGATGTGATGTTTTTCTCTAAGGCCATGCTAACGTATTTAAAAGCAGAAGTCCTACAAAAGCTCTTAAAAAACACAATTTGGAAAAAGTGAGCAAACTAAAAGACAATGAATCTTCACCGCACAAGACTATTTTAGAGTTAAATGAAAGTAAAGGTTTAGAAAATGTGGTGCCTACCATAATCAAGGTACGATTTTAAAAAGCCAGCATAATCCCAATTGCTGGCATCATGAAAGATAAAAATCTCTAAGGTCTATAACTTTATAGATCAGTTTTTCCAAAATCTATGATAATGAAATATTTTTTCAAAACCCAAATATGACATTCCCAAAGCTGAAATTTTAAAAAACCTAAGTTCCAAAAGAAAATAAAAGGCTATATTAAATTAAGAAACAGTGAAAGCTAAATTCTGGGGAAAACATTAATGGGTTCTTATTTTTATACAAAGTAGAGTTGGTAAATGATTCAATGTTGTACTGTTTCTTCACCTTCACATAAAATGTTATGTATGCTTTCAAACATTTCTTTCATCACTGAATCAAAATAATTCAACAAGCTGAGTAACCTTTTGCACCAATGATATTTGCTGATATATTTCTACAGTGCTATAAGGCACATTAAATGATGAATTATTCTAGGTTAAAGATTTGGCTGTCAAAGAAGATGGAGTTATTTATCACTAAATGTAACATAGAAAAATAAGTCCCTACCTTCACTTTTACTAAATGATGGCAGTTTCAATAGATCTGTTTTCAATGGAGATTACAGATTTGGTTGATTTGGCTTCCAACATTTCACATTTGGGACTGTATTTTTTTAAAGGTCATTTTGTTTATTATCTGAACAGCAGAGTTACAGAGAGAGAGTGGGAGAGGAAGAGACATCTTCTGCTGTTACGAGTGTTTAAATTTTGATTCTGAGGCCTTTTAGATTTTAGGGATTGCAAATTTCAGGATTGTGGTAGTTGAGATCATGTCTTGAGATTATTGCACAAATATTAGAACTTTGTATGAAGTTGTTCACTGTTTTCATGATTGGGAGATTACTGTAATTACTGTTCATTCTGTAATTTCCTTGCATACTATGTGAAGTCTCTCACAGAAAGATGTTACTAAGTAGACACTGTTGATTATTAAAGAACAAAAAAACGGCTGGTATATTTAGAAATAGCTTAAATCCATTTTCCATGAAAGTCCTACATGTGAGTATGCAATAAAAGAAAACATTCAAGTGTGTTGGGGAAAACTGAATGAATGTGGTCACCTGTTAGTCATGATCACATTCTATAGTACTCAATAGGAAAATCATCCGACTCCCTTGGTTTCTAGCTTTTTGGATACTCTTGTAAAAGCCTGTCCTGTATAATTTTGCACAAATAAAAAAGATGTGAGCAATTAATTTGTACTTACAATCTGTGACTTCCTTTTTATTAGTGGTATTTTAAATTATTTAAGGTGTCATGAACTTTATGATTTACATTTGTGTGCACACTTTTATCTACAAAAGTGCTTAAGTAATTGCAAAAATAGTTATATCATTTTCAAAAAAGAAAAATGGAACCTTCGACATCTCAGAAATGAGTATGCATATCTATATTTAATTAGATACAAATGATAGTAACAACTAGACATAGAATCTCCTTCCATGGGATGATTTCAAAAATGCCCAGCTATAATATTTAACACAAACATCATGAAATCTGCACCTAATATTTAAGTTGAGGCTTTCATTATATGCAAAACTATACCTCCCAAATTAGAAGTGCTGCTATCAATATTGAACAGAAAATTATGCTTATTATAAAGGATAAATAAATCAAAACACATCATTGTATAGCAGCAAAAATCTCAAGTATTAACATGCATTATATTGATTTAAGAAGCAGTAGAGTAAGTATGACATAAAAATAAATTCCAATAACATCAAAGAAATGTGTTTAAAATATGATGAAATTAGGTTGCATCCTAAAACAGTGATAATGAAAGTTTAAAACTAAGTTTTTAGATAAAAACTCACTGGTTGAGGTGATACTAGTAACTATGGCTGTAGCATGTTGATATTTTGTAGCCTGCAACAGGTAGCAACTTTACTTCCATGTCAATGTAGTAAGCTTACAAGAATGCAGTAAATTTAGTCTTCCTACTGGAACAGTTAAGTTGAATGGAAATGTTTCAGACTGGGAACCGATAGAGCAAGTGACTGGAGATAAAGATGTACTCTAGGTATTTTTAAATTTAAAAAAATGAGAAGAGTGAAATGTAGTCATTGCACAATATACAGAAAGTTGATACAAATCACTGAAATGCTACCATAGTGCAGGTATAAATGCACATGACATCAATGCCTCCTGACCCTTTGACATAAGCGTGATGAGCAGATGGACTTTTCTCACATTACTCATTGACAATGTCTCGTTAAGCACACTTCTATTTCCATTCACAATAGAGTTGTAACAAGAGTTTACCACAAGTATAGATATTTAAACTAACTGTGGCTAATAGTGCTTTCTCTAACAGCTATATCTGTCTACTTGTCTATTTATATCTGTCTATCTTCTATCACCTGTCAATATGTCATCTTACATTATCTAATGTCTATTGTCCTTCTTACTGTTTCTCATTTATGTCTGAATAAAAATCATCTGCTATTTATCCAAATCTCTATCATCAATCTATATCTGTCATTTGTTTATTATCAATCTACATAGATACAAACAAGAATATGACTTATTATAGGAAACACATGGAACATGCTGCATGAATGCAATGATTTCTTCCTTCTGCCCATGAAACTTCCACAGACACACCATTCTTCCCTTAGGACTCACAGTTCACAGAAGGAGAGAATTTTATACAGTCGTTATTTCTGACGTATATTGCTGAGTCCAGGATGTACATGACTTAACTAGAAAAGCTGGACTGAAAAAAAAATTGCTAACATTCCTGGCCGATAAGATGGAGGAAAAAAACTGTAAGTTCTTGGAAGTATATCGCAGGCAGAGATTTGAGCTTTGGCTTGTGATGGTCTTGAAGTGAATGGATGCCAGGGGATAGGGATTCAAGGTCATATAACTGTGATATTTGATCTGTTTTAATGCTTTGAGATATTAACAAGATTTTCAAGATTTTAAACTACTACATATCTGACACCATGGAATTTCTTATCACTTTTCCCTAAGTTCGCTATGGAATAACAAATTAACAGACAGAGAATCATTTAGTGATTCAGAAAAATATCAGGAGGAAATGCATGTGTAAACGAGAAAGGGAAGAAAGGATTTGCCCCCATTTAAAACCAAAATGGACAACAATGATTGTGGCTCAGAAAATATGAGCACTTAATTTCTTACAAGCATTGAAATGAAAAAACTAGTCACTACCTTTTAAAAGTTTCTTTTAATTTACCTAATTTCCTAATCACAATAGGGCACCTAAATGTTATCTAAAACTTCACATTTCTAAAGCTATGCTCTAGACTTCGGCAGCATCCTTTTCCTAACCGTGTTTTCAGTACTTCCATAAATAGTGACTCTTCCTACCAAACACCTAGGCTAAAATGCACAAAATCATTCTTGACATTTTTCCCCAATGCCACATCCAATACACCAAAAATTCCTACATATTTTATTTGTCTAATAGCCCTAGATATAATGCATTTCTTATGTATATGCCCTTGTACATGTTTAAACTGACACCCCTCCCTGGAACACTGTTATATTTTATAGCCTAATTCCAAAATGTGGACTCTTGCCTCAACACAGTAGGAGTCTTTTAAATTGTAATCCAGATCCTATTCTCTTATTATAAAATGCAACAAAGGATTTTATGTTAGTCGGAGTTGTACCCATCCATTTTTTCCCTAGTCCTATAATTTGTATAACCTCACTTAGTTAATTTTCTGGTGCCATCCTTTATTTTCCCACTCTCTTTTATTTCATCATCATAGATTTCTTTGCTACTTTATGTTTCTTTTTGAATTTGCCAAAGCTTTGCAAAAGCTATTTCCTTTCTTTTTTTGGAAAGATCTCCCTTCATAGGTGTCTGTAGCTTGCTCTCTCAGTCAATGAGATAAATTCTTAGAATTTAGCAACATCTGACAAGTTATTTGTTTTGTCTGTCTTTCATTTCAATGTTATATTGTATGCCTCCAGTGGCTAGAATTGTGCCTAGCTGTTAGTAGGTCCTTGTTTGCTTTAGTGTGTACTAACTAACTGAATAATACCTGGAAACTCAGCAAAAAATAATTGTATTGATAGTATTTGCTTGCTGTTGAGGCCAACTCAAAAAAGTGTAATCAGATTGAGCAATCTATGGATTAATACTAGAATTAGCACTATGAGAGATGTATTCAGGGAAGTGCCTAATAAGAAAGGAGATGGCAGAGTCCTTGGAGTTGCAACACACATCTGAATTCTGTAAAGAGGAAGGAAGAAGTAAAAAAAGAATTTCAGACTTTCTATTGTAGTTCCAAGAAAGTGTCAACCCAGCCAATAGGGAGTCCGTAGGGCAACATGGCCATTTTAAGAAACATAGTGTCTCACAGCAGCAGATTTGCATTATACGTTCATTGTGATCAGTAATTGGTGGGAGTTACCTGCGGGAAGCTGACTTAGGAGCAAATGTGTTGGTAGGGCCCCTAATGTCAGCAGCTGGGCTCATCAGTCAATTGTTTTCCCTGTAACAGCAGATCTGAAAAGCAGACCTCCTCAGGCTCCACAGGGTCTAAGTTTTAATAATCACAGGTCCTGCCACAGCGTCTGACCAAATCAATGAGGACTTGAATAATAACATTACCCTTGCCTAGGATGCTGTTAAATTCAAAGCAGAAACCAAGGCAGAGATAAAATAGGTAGAGTTATGCGGGGAACCTGGCCAAAAGGATACTGTTTTGACACAGAAATAAATACAAATTCCTCACATTGATTGTACACAATAACTAGAGCAAGTAAAAAATCATTAAAGAAAAATAGAAGGGTAGAGTCAGTCTGTTACTTTTTTAAACAGTTGTGTATATTCACTTCTTGGAGTAAAATTTTCTACAATCTTAGTAAGAGGTTGTATTAATAAAAGCTAAATTTTCTATCACTGCTATCGAGGAAAACAGATTCAAGATGCCACAACTTAAGTCTCCAGGATACGTAATGATACTTGCATAAAATCTTGGACCTGTTGGGTCTTTCATTTTATAAATAAAGATGGTAAGTGTTGTAGAATTATAACACATTTAGAACAGATTTGGAGAATTTTGAGGTCAAAAATTCAACCATGACAGTACTATAATAATAGAATTGGTGAAAAAAATAAATACACTACCTTGAATAATACTTAAGGAATTAATGGAAACACATAATGAAATTAAAGCATCATAATTTCCAAGCATAAACCAAAAAAGCTACTTTAAGAATATTCTTGCTCTTATTAAAGAGATTAAACTACTATATTGGAACTTAATCCTCACTTTGCAAATCTTATCTTTAGAATATAGATCAAGGCATGGTCAGAGGGTAGTGGGCCTGATATTAATATATGCAGGGAAACTTGGAAAACAACATTTTTTCTCCTTTATTTTCAAAGAGAAATATGATATCTACAAATAGTTTTGTTAGCCATATGGAGGAGGGTCTAAATTTATTTATTTAAATTGGCTATGCAACCCAAAACTATAAAACTGGGACTTTCATTTATAGACAGAGTTTTGGGCAAATTTTTGGTTGTCAGACCGTCTACAAATAAAAACAGATGCTTGCAGAACTGGTTGAAAACTTCACCAGAGAATTTATTCAAAAATATGATATGTAGTCATGTTTTCTATGAAAATTCCTAATCAGCTGAGTGGCTAGCATAGATCAGATTTAACTTATTTTCTAATGCGAATCTTCTGATTGCTGGATTATCCTTTGGTGCTCCATAGATTCTTTTGTGCAAGTGAAGAAATTAAGGGAGAGTAAATTTCTACTCAAAATGAGGAAGAACTTGCTAAGAATTATGACTGTGGAATGAGCCAAGGTGATCTCTCAGTAGCCAGTCTCTTTCCCTACTATCGAGAATGTCAAGGTATTTTTACTATGTGAGATCCCCTATAGGTCCCTTGAATGCTATTAAAGTCAAAATGTTCTGCCTGGAATCAGGTCCCTTCTGGGCTACCCTGCTCCATCAATCTAAATTTGCCTCTATTTCCCAGGTCAGGTTGTCTCCTGAAGATAAATTCATATTTATATTACAGTTTACATATTGTTTTCATCATTTTAGCTATCATGACATTTTCCTAAAGAATACCTCTCCAAATTTTTCTTTTATACAAATCTGACACATTTGTCCAAAAGAATTCAACTGCAACCTGTTTTATGAAGCTTTCCTAGATTCATCCCAGTATGCTGATTTTTCCTCTGCAGAGTGGTACCCACTTAATAAATCTGTCTTTCCAAAACAAAATCAGTTGTTTTCATTAGAACGTATTAGTGTTCTTATGTTTACACACTATTCTTAATTAGAAGTCAGGGACCACACCTTACACTGCTTTTTTTTTTTTTAATTCTCCAAAGCACCTCATAGTACATTTTGACACTAAATCATATTTGATAAAAGTTTGCCATTACTCTTAACAGAATCATATCTGTTTATTCTCTGACCTTCAATCACATAGAATCAGTGTCACTTCATCATGTTAGTATCATCTTGTTTCTGGGTAAAATATTACTGCCCAAAATTATTACATCTATTACTGGGTACTAAGATTACCACCAATATGTGCAACTAAAAATAGAAATACTTATTATAACACAATATTTCAGAAGGTCAGAAATCTGGAGGTAGTTTAAGTGAGACTGACTTAATGTCTCCTTTGAGGTTACATTAGGATACAGGCTGGAGTTACTGTCCTCTAAAGGCTTTCTTGGGCAGGGGCTTTGCTTACAAGATGACTTACTGAAATGATGCTTTCTGAAGGCTCAAGTTTCCAGTTACCTGTTGGCAGGAATTCTCACTTTCTTGCAATATGGATATCTTGACAGGCTTGTTGTAAGTTCTCAAGTTTGCCTCAACCATAATATGCAGTATGGGAAAGCAAGGTGGATGCTAACCTGCCTTTCACATACCATCATTTCTATCATACTTCACTGATCAGGAACACCCAATCCTAATACAGTATGAGGGATGATGGCACAGGGGGCAAATTCCAGCAGGTGGGTGTCAACAAGCACAACCTTGGAAATTTGCTACCTTATGTCTTTAACTTTAAAATGTCTGATATGATCAAGTACATGAAGCAGATTTCTTATTGTATGTTTCCTATCATAGCAAAATAATAAAAATACAAATTCTAGATGAGGTTATTTTACCTATATTCCCTGCATTTTTCATAGTTTTACATTTCTCAGCTGAATCAATCAATTATTCTTACATTTTCAGTTTTCAAGTACAAAATGAAAGAAACTGAAATAAATTGAAATAAGAAAAGTGATCAGCATAATAAGGTTTCTTCAAATTTATTTCTATATTTCCAATGTGATTTGTCATCTTACAGAAGAAAGTGGAAATTTAAAAGATTAGATTTAAGTAGGACAGAGAAAATGACACTAAAAGATGCTTGAGAACCAAATGTGCATTCCTCAGGAAAACTGCAAAAGTTAAACATTCTTTTTGGTGGGGGGACGGTCTAAAATAATCTCATGTTAGTGAAAAACAGTTTTAAAATTATGATTTTGAATAATAAATCAGAAAATGGAAGAAGATAATTGTTGATATCAAGTTTTAAATGATTTTTGATCTGAAAATATTTTGAACATAAAATGTAAAATAAACCAATGAAGTCTCAATATACCAATACTGACACGCTTTGTCTAATTTAGGTCTTCCCAGTCTCTACCTTTGACTGTGAAATAATTTATTTTCATGTTAGTTGACCATTCCCATTAAAGATGATTCATTCATAGGCCAAATCCTACTTCACTTCTTTTCTGGCCCATTTCTATACACCTTACTCACTCAAGATTTTCCTTTTATATATTTGTGCATAACTTCTCACTCACTGTTCCAGCTAGAAGGTCATGACTTAGAGATAGCAAATTCGCTTCTCACATCTAACTCTGAGCACAGTGGCTGTCAGCACTCCACAATATTTATGATCTTACTCCAGATTTTATCCTAAATATAGAGTTGTGTATACATCCTTATAAATCTTTATATGACATTTTCTCTGTAAAAATACATGAGTTTATGTAAATTGTTACTATTCATATACAAGTAATCATTTGCTAAACTTTAAAATTATTAGGATATCTCTACAGGCCTTGGTCATTTTCTCCAGTATAGTTACTCATGAAATGATGTTATTATATTTTTCTAGGTGGAAATGCCTTCAGAATTAGCAATGATATATTACATAATGGGAGCTGGTGTGGCATTGCAGGTTAGGCCACTGTCTGTAATACCAGCATTCGATGCGTTCCGGCTCATCATTCCGGCTCCGTTTTTGGCCTAGACCCTCAATGCACCTGCAAAAGCAGCAAAAGATGACCAAAATTCTTGGGTCGTTGTATTTATGTGGGAAACCTGGAGCAAACTCCTATCCCCTGGCTTCAGCATGGCTCAGCCCTGCTATTGCAGCCACTGTGTAAGTGAAACAGTGAATGGGAGATTCTCTTTCCTAGACTCTCCCTCTTTCTTTCTACATATAAAATGCATAAATCTTTAAAAACGTGGCTATTAACTTTCAAGAGCCATCCTATGAATAATAACCCAGTTCCCCTTTGTTCTTCTCAAGATCGCCCTACCTCTGATTAGCTTCAAAAACACAGCTATTCAGTACTCAGTCTTTACGTTCATGAATTGCTGTAAAAATCACACTATCAGGTACTTCTTTCGGCCAAATTAATAAGATGCATCATCTAAAGTTCTGGAACTATGGACAATTTCCTTCACCATGGCTCCTCTCAGGGGTCTCTCAGAAGGGTATTGTAATGTTGGAGCTTTTCAGATCACTTGGTGAATAAACTGGAATAGAAAACAAATTTTGCTCCCCCAATTCAAAAGAATCTCACTGCACATTGTGCCTCTGTTTTATGGTATGAAAGGGCAAGGTGCAATACCTTCTCTACCATCTTTGCAGTAGATCCACACAACTTTACTTGGGGAAGCTTACCCGAGGGGTAGTTACCACCATTTGGTAGACAAATAGTTTAAATCTATAGTAGTTGCTATCTATCTCTTGCTTATGAAGTCCAATTGTCATAATAACAATCATGGAATGGTTTAGTAGTATATCTTGTGTAAGATAAAGGTGGTCAAAATCTCCAGGAAATAAACTGTGAAGTAAGGCTGGTGGTTGATACATTATAGAGGTAGGACAGTGCTTGTGTATTGTTGGCCTTTTTAACAGAAAAACAAATTGCTTTTGGTGGTCTTTATTAACAGAAATGGAAAAAATCAGCATTTTCCAGATCAATAACAGCATACTAGTTACCAAGGGATGTGTTAATTTGCTCAAGCAATGAAACTACATCTGGTATAGCAGCTGCAACTAAAGTTACCAATTGGGTAACTTATAATGATCTACTGTCATTCTCTAATATCCATCTGTGTTTGGCTCAGGCCAGATAGATGAAGTGAAAGGGGAAAGTTATAGGAATTTCCATATTCGTTTAGCCCCTGATCATGATAGTAATCTCTGCAATCCCTCCAGGAACAATTCATTATTTTAAGTTTTGTTTATTTGAAAAGTAAAACAACAGAGAGGGGAAAGGAGAAAAAGAGAAAGGGAGATAATAGTTTTCTACTGCAGGCTTACATCAATTGCCTTCAACAACTATTCCTGAGGTGTGCTGAAACCAGGAGTCAGGAGCTCAATTCAAGTCTCCCACATGGGTGACATAGATTGAAGTAATTGAACCATAATGCATAGCCTCCCAAAGGGTGAATTAGCAAGCCAATGCCTCCACAGAGGAGAAAAGTACTCAATGTTAGGCATTCCAATACGGGATACAGTTGTCCCAAGCAGTCACTGAATGTGCTATAACACAATATTCACCACCTTGATGTATTGTTTTGATTTTGTTTTCCCCATACATGGTGACTTTAAATGACCTTTGCCACCATAATAAACATGATTCCACAGTGAGAAAATCAAAACAGCACCTCTATGGGATGCTAGCACCGCAGGTGGTGTCTTCTCTTGTGCCATGGAGTGCTCCCTGGGTTTTGACAACTTGAATTGGTTTGTTTCGTGTGCATGGAAGTCTTTTTATTCTTCCTTTGAGCTATCTGGTTTCTGACTTCCAAGGCTTGTGCTAGCAGCAACCTGGGCACTTTGGTTTCTGTCTTAGCTAAGTTGATTCCATTAGTTCCAAGGTTCTGATGATTCTGAACTTGTACTAGCAATACTGCTGAACTGCCTAGTTATCTTGTTACACAGCTTCTCAACTCCCATAATCATGTGAGCCAATATGCTTTTATACATTCCTTACTATCTATCTATGCTGGGGTCTGTGCAGTGGATGTGGGGGACATGAAGGTGTGAAAAGTATTGTTCCATTGCAGGCATGGCCGCAAGGAGCTTCCCGCTGCATGGCAGGGCCCTGCGGATGTCTCTACAACCACCTGAATGCAGCTCCACCTTCCTTTGAGGGGACACCAGACCACCCTACGGAAGAATTCTAATCCATTCAGGTGTTGTTTGCAGCTGTGGAGTTGGCTTTTTACTATCAATGTGAGCTTGGAGGTTAATGTCCATAACATCTTGCAAAAGAACCTTTTAATATTCATGCTGTCTTGGCCGTCCACATTGACCTTATGCTAATCAAGGGACCTGTATTTAGGGTTTCATTCTTTCCTTGATCATTAGGTTCTCCTTTTCTTTGTGATACAAGATTGAGTTGTAGAATAAGAATTGTAGCAGGAATTTCTAGAGTTTTTAGGTGAAACAAACGGCAGAATTATTCTTGGACACACCCACTTGAACATGATGTCGAAAGTATGTGCCAGAGCTTGTGACTGCTTCTGTATGAATAAAGGGGACGGCTTTCTCGCCTTGTCCATTATGATCCTGGAATTGTAGTGGTCTGTTTCATTCCTCTTTGTACCTCATCCATGCACCCTTCTCGAGTTCTGAACTCAGCTGGAGCTGGACTCCGGCATATCTATCTATCTATCTATCTATCTATCTATCTATCTATCTATCTATCTATTATCTGTCTTCATCATCATCACTATCACCATCATCTATTAGTTTTGGCTGTGTCATTCTAGACAATTATGATGAATACATGAACAATTAAGCTTTTTTTTCCCACTTCTTGTCTGTCAAAACTGGAGATCACTCACTGAAAACAGAATATGTAATTTGTGTCTGAAAGTCACCTTCTGATAGCTTCTCGATTGCTCTGAAAAGCTCTGTCTTTTTTCTATTGAGGTTTTCAACTGACTAACCCATATTACACAGGGTAGTGTGTTCTATTTGAAGACCAGATTTTAACTTGATATTGAATAAATATACACAGAGGAACATTCAGAATATTGTTGAATCAAATATCTGTGTGCTGTGGTCTAGGCAAGTTGGCACATAAATTAACCATCACAGACATGGAAACAGGATCACGAAGGCATTATTGGGAATTAATTGGATACAGCTGATTTTATTTAACTTTGGCTTCCTCTCTGATATTTAATATTTATTTATACTTACATTTAATGTGCATTTATTAAATATGCTAACATATTTAATACTTATTTATACTTACTTACATCTAATCTTTATAAATATTTAATATTTATTTACACTTACTTAATTTTAAGCTGCCTGAGAACTAATTTTGCATTTGACCCTGATCATCAAAGTGTCATTCGGTAGAAAATTGTGAAGGATCATATTATATTATCATTTTAATCAAATAAATCCCGAGTTTAGCAGCCAACATTTGTTCCTTTTGTCCAAAGAAATTCCTAGAGTAACACAGAAATCACAGGAGATTGGCAGTACTCCACAGGAACCCTGCCCTAAAATTTCCTCAAAAGGTTGTGGTTTTAATAGATCATTGGCTCAGACCTGATGAGATTTTAAAAGGGCAAACTCTATATCCAAGGGGTAACTTATTTCAGCTTTTAAATTCCAAACATACATTTTAATGATTTCAAAATCATTTGAATTTTACATTTTCAATTAGCCTAGTTTCATTATCTTTCAAGCTACTATAAATACTGTATTAAAAATAACCAGAGTGAATTTAACATTTTTGTGCAATGATAACCTGGGCTCATTACTTTTTTTTACTATAGCAACGCTTTGATGTAACAGATAGATGTAAACATCTAACATCTAGTTTCAAGATGTCCTGGAGAAATTATTGCTTTCCTGCTGATAAACAGGTTTATCAAATGTTTATCAAAGTTCAAGGTGCAGTTCAAGACCTCAAAAGAAAATTGTAACTTCAGACCTTTTAGAGGTGAATTTCGTGCTCTTTAACTCTCTTTTAATTTGTCTCCCTTTCCTGAAGCTCTTGCTATATCTTCCAGTGCGTGATCCTGAGCTATAGAACAGTTCAGAAGTTTCCAGGAAAGAACTCTACCTGCTGCACTGAATTATGCTGTTTCCTCAGTCACATCACATCTGTGATGCCACTTAACACCTGCACTGCACTTACATTGGTGAACTGCCGTTGCCGTTCTGTGACTTAATAGTACAGAATATACAGCATATGTCGGTAATTCTTTGATAATATGTTTGAAAATGTGCATACAAACGAATCCTCTTCAGGTGCAAAAGTATGAACTTAGAGTGCAATTAAGAATATGAGCTCACACCTGCTTTAAATGCCACATCGGCTTGTATTTTAATTAGAAAATGTACTGTGAGACCACCCAAAATCTCCATTCCATATGCAGTCTACAGCCGTGAGAGGTAGAAGCCATTTCAGATTTTGAGCTTTGTTTCCAAAGACTGGATTTTTATATTTTAAGACAAAAGATTCTTATAAGCAATCATCTAAGAATTGAAAACAGAATTATATGCAATTTAAATAAAGGAAGGGGAAAATGAAGGAATGATTAACAATTAGAATTCCACATTCAAGAATTGAATTAATACATCTGAGTCTAACATTCCTTGAACTCTGTGCTTCACATTTATCTAGTTCAACCAATAATGTCATACCTGTCTTTCTTAGTTCTATACCTTTGTTTACTACTAGTGTGTGAGAGCTATTTTTATTCCATGTGATTCTAAATCAATACTAAAATCAACAGGTGAGCCTTGCCAGCCCTGCAGCTATTCTGTCATTGTAGCCTGACTTTCCTTTAACCCTGATGTGGCTTTCAGATGACCACTGACCATTCACAGTTCTACCTCTATGAGAGCGTGCTGCCTGCCAGTTTGCCCAAATCTCTTCTCCCTCATCATAAAGCTGTCCAACAACATGGAGTTGTTTTGAAGGGGTGCAATAAGCTCTGCAGACTGCTCTTTTATGGTCGAGCTAATTGCAAGCAGCTTTTTCCAGGTTTTATCTAGTCATTTACATGTCACTGGAGAATCTTTATATATGCAACAAAGAATTCCAAGGTAGTAAATTTATTAGCACTTTTTCTTAATTTTATATGCTTTTGATTTCTTTAATATAAACTATTTCCCTAACCAAAAATCCTGAAGTTATTAGTGTACTTCCTCTTAATAGTTCTGAAAATATTTATTCACTTCTTTTATTCTTTTGATATGCCTGGAACCATCTCTGTTTGGTATGAAGCAACAAATCAACTTCATATTTTCCCCTCCTGTATATGCTTCCCCCAGGATTATTTTTGAGGAGTAGCTATTTTCCTGTCAACAATGAAATATCACTCTGGAGTGACACAAGTGTGTGTAAATTTAGCAAGGCTTTAGTCTAATGGTAAATTTCTCTATCATACTAACACTATATTGTATTGCTCAATTAATAAGTATTTATTAAAATTAGATTTGATGTCTGATAAATGCCCAACTCATTTTTCAGAAATGATTTAGCTAATTTTGATATTGTTTCCTCACTTACTTAATTTAGAATCAGCTTGTCAAGTTATTAAAGATATGTTAGCTGTTTTACTTTAATTGGGGATGGATTACATTTATTTACCAATTTGTGGATAATTGCCTTCTCATGAACGTTTCATTTTGTTGCTAATTTATTTTGATGATGCCTTAGAACTTTAGCATTACAAACTACGAATATTTTACGTAATATTTATCCCTGGGTTCCTTGTAATTTTTATTTGTTGTTATTCTTGCTATTTTGGTATCAGATATGACTGAAAACACTTGTTATTTGCCATGATGAAGAGCTATATTTCCTTACACCTTTGAGCTGAGAGTTTGTCATCTGAAATGTGTATAATGTTACTTACGTAACTCATAGATAAGGGTTTTCGGAGCTGGTGTGATCTATTATTTTTTTTTCCAGTAGCAACCTTTTAGATAGGTATTGCTTCATCATCGCAGAGCCCTGCATGAATACAATGGAGGCTGATACCAAGGTTGACCTGCATAAACAGTCAGCATGTATAGCAATATCATCCCATGAGGTCCTAGCTGCTGAGGTTTGGAAAGTGTTACTGCTTCTTATTTTAACCCCACGTTTCCAATCTTTTTGTTTTTCATTATAGTACCCTTTCCTCCAAAGAGCTTTTTAGGTCATATTTGTTGGTTTGTTTGTTTAAGTAGAGTTCTGCTGAGTTGCAAATCAAATACCCAATCTTACTTCCTAAGATATCCTTCCCCTTCAAAACCCAGTTTTTTATCCCCTTAGAACAATATAATATCAAAATATTTTAACTTGAAATGTTTACTAATCCCTTTGTGCTTTTGAATGTCTAGGCACTTGATTTTGTGTACTGTTTTGATGGAATTGTATCTTGCTTAAGTTTCCAAATGCATTGCAGAGGACTAGCACACAATTTGGAAATCATGAAATAGAGTAAATACATAGATTGATTTTTGATGCATACTTTTAAGCTAAGTATACATGGAAACATTGATATTATGTTATTCAAATAATAATTTCTAAATAAATAAATTGAAGAATGGAAAATACAGTAACTCCAAAGGAAAAATCTAAGGAATCAACCTAAAAGGAAAATGGGGAAATTAAGTAAAAAGTAAGTAAAATAAATGAGGTATATTTTAATGATCATAAATTTTAAAATTTTATCACAGAATACCTATAGACCTGCTTTTGAATGAATATAGAAGATAGGCTACTTATTTAGAAAAACAATTAACTAAAGAAAAATAAAAAATGAGATTAGTAGGTATTTCATAGAGGATGTAGCTTGAAAAGCTAACCAGCAAATGAAAATGCATCAAATGTATTATTATCAGTAGAAGTGTAGAAGTGTAGAAGACCCACGTTTATTCCATTTAACATTCATTGAATCAATCAAAATCAAATTTTGGGTGTTTTCAAGTGCTAGTAGGGAATTGGACCAATAGCAGACAAAACATGAACACTGATCCAAAGCCAGGAGCCAGGAACCTCTTCCGGGTCTCCCACGTGGGTGCAGGGTCCCAAAGCTTTGGGCCGTCCTCGACTGCCCTCCCAGGGCACAAGTAGGGAGCTGGATGGGAAGTGGCGCTGCCAGGATTAGAACCGGTGTCCATATGGGATCCCGGGGCGTTCAAGGAGAGGATTTTTAGCCGCTAGGCCACGCCGCCAGGCCTGTGCTTTCTTTCAAATAAATAAACATTGTAAATGAACAGATTTTAAAAATATTATTTGCATAATAGGTGGAAATATTATGAAAGAAGCACTCAAGCGTTTCAGAACAGCATTATGTGTGCCAAATAAAATCCCTTACAACAATAACTGATTCTTCTTTGAGACAAAGAGCTTTCCTATACTTTTTTCACTGTCCAAATGGCCATTTTGCTGGGGTTGTGCCAGATCAAATTCAGAAGCAGGAAACTCAACCCTGGTCTCGCAAAAATGTGGTAGAAAGCCAATAGATTGAGCTATCAATCTTGCCACCAACGGTATACATCGGCAGGAAACTGTAGGCAGGAGCCAGAGCTAGAAATCAAACCAACACACTCCAATGTACAAGTTCAGTATCATAATCACCAGGCTAACCACCACCCTGAACTCACACTTTTCATCGCATTCATCTTTCAACAAACTTCTCTGAAGTATTATAAATATAATATAAGTATAAAAACCAGCAAACTTTCAAAAAATTCAAGCACAATGAAGTTGAATGCAAAAATTGATTCTTGAGCACAAACTCATCTCTGCTCTCTTGCAAGTTCTCCACTCTTTTTGTTGACCACTCTATACTTAGTTGTTCCTACTCATCTGTGTCTCCCGTCCTGCGGAAGAAATCACCCGATACTGGAGAGCGTTTCAGAGGCACTTTTATTCCAACCTTCAGTTCCCTCCTTTTGGGCAGAAGCCCCTAGCTTATATATCCCTCCTATCCATTAAATCCGTTACCCAGAAGCCTTCAGTTAAGTCAGTTAATTCCGTTATTTCCGTTACACAGAGAACCTCCTCACCCCTCCCCCAAGGCCCTTGGCTATCTCTCAATCCTCCAATCAGCTTACATGCCTGAGGCAAGCAGTAAAGGGCCAATCACAGGGCACTTCCTGAAACCTGTCTCCAAGAGGAAGTAGGGTCCAGGCGCCATCTTAGGGCAGGGCACACGTGCAGTGCTCCCAACACCTACTATTTTTTATTTCACCTTAAGAACCCAAGTTTATGTCTCACTAACATGTAGTAATTTCTTGTACATTATTTTGAAGAAGGTAGGCCAAAGCAAAAGCAAGTAACCTGCTTTCAGTGCTGTTCTTTTCCCGAATGTTCAAAATTTTAACATCAAGGACATTTTAAATAGACGGTTAAGGATGAGCAAAGGCTGAAAGAGGACACTGAAGAGACCAAAGACAAAGGGTAGCTTGAAAGGCAACAGTCTGTGTCATAAAAGGGTACAGATGTTCAGTGATATGTTCCAAGCTCAATAATAGAAAAGAAACAAAGAATTCCTCAAATCAGAGCAATCTAAGAATTTTCATTTTTGAGGAACCCTATCATTTCAATCTGCCAGAGGACCAGGAAAATGAGAATGATATTTCAATTTGATTAGCAGAGAGAAATAATAAATAAATTGATCCAGTAAGTAGGATGCCAAGCTCACATCAAACCAAAAAAATTCCCAAATACTAATACCCAAGTATGTATTGAATGAAACCAAAGGAAACCCACATGACTTGTTTGTTGGCAAGGATAGAGTTTGGGGAGAGTATTATTTGTTCAGTATGAATCATAGGCCTAAGGTAATGATTAGCATTCAGAGTTGACAAAAATTAATTTCACACAAGGAAAACATTTTTTTTGAAAAATAGGTATGTTCCAGGATTTCCAATAGACCAAAACCAGGGGTGGCCAATTTTCTGCCAAAATGAATTTTTGTCAGTCCTAGGACTGTTCCAGTAGAGACCGCACTGACTGTGTTGCTGGCCAAAGATCAGATCCTTTATGATTGCTGCGGGGTTCCAAACTACATGGCTGCTGCCCAAAAATCAGACTTGTCTATTGGCATACCCTTCAGAAAACAGATCCTATAGAGCCCATCTTGTCATTTCCCCAGTAGTTTAGATTACACACCTGCAGTGTGTGTGTGTGTGTGTGTGTGTGTGTGTTAGTTTGGAGGTATGCATGACTGGCCAGTTTCCTACAAGGCAAGTTCATTGTGAAAAATGTCTTGAAAGATGGAAGAGTGGCCAATATGTATACGTTTTCAGTCACAGCACACACACACATGCATTCATTCTTGTCAAAATGTATGCCAACATGTCAACAAACTAAAAAATGTTACTAAACCTGACAACTGGAAAAAAAAAGGTCAAAATCTGAAAATTGATCTGATATTTAAAAAGCTAGAAAAAATTTGAAAAAACTTAAGGATGTAAGCAAATAGTATGCAAGGAAATGTAGTCCCTTTAAGAAGCAAGGAACTGTTGACGGAAAAATACAGTGAATATAATTAGTCTAAGATAAAATTCACAAAAAAATTATATAGGCATTATCTATATTGAAATCTATATTGAAATTTAGTTGTACTCGAATGGGTAATTAAAGGATTGTTCAGTAAAGCACACAGATAGATGAGACGAAATAATGCAAGTAGAATACGTGGCCAACAACTTGGAGAATGCTAACCAAATTTGATTTTTTTTTAAAGAAAAAAATTATGGCAAGAGTAATCAATTGGTCAAACTTACGGAATGCTGAGCGAAGTAAACTAAAACAAACAAAAAGCTTCACAAAAAAACCCTGAATAATCCCCCTGTTTTGATTGCTGCTGCAGAATGCACTTTTATATGTACGCTATCATTTCAAGAACTCTAGGGAATAGGTAGCTATTGTCTCCATTTAATGGTTCTCATTAATAATAAGACTGAATGTGTATGAGATCAGATGTCATAGTGGAAAATATTGGGCATTTTCTAAATATCCTTTCTCAGTCTTGTATGATTTCACTGCAACTGCTTTATATTAAAATAATAATAATAATAAGACACTACTGTCCATATAATTTTGCTGTAGATCTTCTCTTCTGAGGTCTCAGACTCAGGGTGTGATTTAGTTAATCCTTCAAGGAATTGGTTTGCTTCCTTATTATGGGCTAGGTGCCAGTAGATATTCTAAGATGAAATATTTAGCCTGGAAAATGTTGATGAAGACAATGTTCTGAGCAAGTTTTCCATTTTGTTCTCTCTTGGTTTCTCTAATCACAGTTTATGGAAACTGTGTAGCACCGTTAAAAGTGAAAAAGAAGAACTAACTAAATTTAGGTTTTGATCTGTATCTGGAAGTTAGAATTAATGTAGTAGTATTCAATAGCACAAACACGAGCATTTCCACCTTCACACTAACTTGATCAATAAAGAAATTAATTGTCAAATAAGAAAAGTCTGGGGTAGAAAACTCTCCAGGTAAACTTAATTAGCAGCTCAATGATGTTTTCAAGGATACAAGGTCTTTTTTTCCCTTATCTACATAGTTTTCTGGATTGACATTATGCTAAAGATTTTTATTTTTGTGGCTTCCAGTAGTAGGCAAACGTATGTGTTTTCTTTATTCAAGCCTATGTGAAGAGACCTTCCAAGGAAGAAGTGGACTATCAGACTTTAAAAAAGTCATCAATATGATACTCTGCTGGCTCTGTCTTCAGACCAGAGAGGGTATACCTAAGAAGCCATTGAACTTGACTGGACAACAAGATGATGGACTCTATGTTTGGTATATGCTTGCAATGGGGGCATCACAACTGAACTTGAACTGTGGTTATGCAACAAGGTGGAGGAATCCATCATGGTGGGAGGGTTTGGGGAGGGGTGGGGAGAATCCAAGTACCTATGAAACTGTGTTGCATAATACAATGTAATTAATGAATTAAAAATAATAATAAAAAAAGTCATCAATAAACTGCAGAGATGTGTTAGGGAGATTCAGAAAGAAGGGTCAAGGGACATTGGGGATAGGGAATGGGGATACCTCTGTGTGAGGAGAGCAACTAATCATGGGATCCAAGTGGTGTAAAATTACGGATTTCTTTTCTGATCAACACTCTCTGTATCAGCAGTTCTGTTATGTGCAGCCAATAGCAGGCCACAAACACAATTGCAAGCAGCAAATGCAGATCCAACTGCATGTCGAGGGTCAGGCATTTGACTCAGCAATTAAATCAAGAGCTTGGGAAAACCGTATTCTACATTGGAATGCTTGCATCTAATTCTCATCTCTGCTTCCTTTCCAGGCTCCTGTGAATGGAAACCTGGTAGGCAGCAGGAGATGGTTTAAGTATCAATCCTGCTGGCTATGTAAGTGAATTTTTTTTTTTTTAGTACATGTGTTCTTGACTCCTTGCAATGGCTTGGCTAGCTGCAGATGTTATTCCTGTGTCTCAAAATCTTTCAAGTAAGTTAACGTTTTTAAAAAGAAATAAAGAGTGCAAGTCTATTTGATTCTAGTACTTCAATTTTAACCATTTTGGTGTCATTTGACAGATGATAAGAATATACAGGAGAAAATAATACAACTGATGAATTTAAGGTATTCTCAAGGAAGATTCCAGAACAATTAGAATGGATGCAATATTAAAGTTTAGATAACGTTTTTCTGAGCTTCAGAAAACCAGAAGTTCTAAAAGGCTATACTAAGCTACAATTGAAAAGAATTTGAAACATTAAAGTGGGCATAGAAATTGGTAATTTCTTTTCAAAATTAAACAAGGAACACAAAATATACTCTAATTATTCATTCAGAAAAATTAACAGATGTTTAATTTCAATTATAAAGCAAATCAAATGGTTTGTCATTGATATCCAAAATATTACATCAAATTTTAAAAATAGTTTAATCCTCTAACATGGTTTAATTTTTTACATATCTTCAGGTAAAATCACTGTGGTCTGTTAGCAGAATCTCAAGTAATAAGGGGAACTCCCTAAAGAAACCAAATAAACTAATCCTTGCTTAGCATGATGGAATCTTCCCAAATGGAACGTGTAGTTGTGTGGCAACCAGCTAATGCCTGGTGATGATCAGCAAATTAGTTGACTTGCCAATATGTTCAGAGTCTAATCCTTTTCCTGTTTAATTGACAGCTGATTTCCTCATTTGAGGTTACTAGCACACAAAACAGGTTTTGGGTTTTCTTTTTGTTGCTGCGTTATATTTGCTGTGTTAGCCTGGCAAGCTACTAGTCACTCCAAGAGGCTAACTGCCACTTGTGTGAAGGGGAAATTCCGTCCACTGTAAGCAGGGTACCTGACTTGGTTTCCTATTAATTTCAACTGTCACAGCCAGAAATCGAGAAGCATTCATTAGCCCTAGTCTCTTCAAGCATGCATGATAAAACTGTCCTTATGACTTTTTTTTTGTAGCTATGCTAATATCCCACATTTGTGTTTCCTTCCTTAGGGGTTGGGAAATTTATGTATTTTTCAAATCAAGAAACAACAAATTGGTCTTCAAATATCCAGATGTATTTTTCCCTTTCTCTTTTCCTGTGGTTTGATTGTGGTTTAAGAACTCCTAAGGGCCTAGGTGTTAAAATAAAGGCTTAGTTCTGATGCTGGTGACATTACAGTGTGGTGGAACCTTAAAAAGGTAAGGCCTACTGGGATGGCTTCAGGTCGTTGGCAGTGTAACATTGAAAGGGATTAAGGTGTTTCTCATGGGACACCTTGGTTATGCTTTCAAGATTATTTAAAAAGAAAGAAGCCTGGCCCCTTCTTCTCTCTTTGCTTCCTGTATGAGATGTAACTACTCCTCTGCTGTATTCCATCACTGTTTTTCAGCAAACAATTCAGAACTAAGTTTATGCGGAAAACTTGCCTTTGAACTCCCAAACTATGAAATAAATAGCGCTCTTTGACCTATGTCAGATATTTTATTGTACAGATGAAAAGTAATATACTCTGCTTCCATATTTATATAATGAATATCAGATGCCATTTTTTTATTCAAGTGGTTTCAAATAACTTCATAAAATCTACTTATTTAAAGCAGAAATTCCAAGATTCTTCTCATTCTTTACTGGGAGATTATAGAGTGATGAATAAATTATATTCTTAGAATCTTGCTAAGATTTTTTTTAAATCATGGATAATTTTACATCTTGAAGGATTCTCTCCATGCCACTTCACTAGAGCAGGAATAGAATCACAAATGGCTCAAATACAAAATAATCCTAAAGAGCACTAGTTAAATTCTAATTAATCTTGAAACTCCTAATAAGTTCTATTCTATAATGTTTATTTACTTATATTAAAGACAGATTTAGAGATAGAGAGAAAGAAAGAGAGAGAGAGAGACCCAGAACTATGCAAGGTCTCCTAAATGGAGGTAGAGTGTTACAGGAGCTTGGACCAATTTCCCCTGCTTTCCCTGGTACGTTAAGCAACAACCAGGACTTGAATTCAGGCACTCTGATCTAGAATAAAACATCACAATCAACAAAACAACGCAGTAGTAAAGGATCCACACAGTTCTTATTTTCAGTTTCCCAGTGTATTCCTTGGTGGTATTCTTGCTCCATTTCTCTCTCTGCCTGCCTTCCTTCTCCACCTCCTCCTCCCTCAGCATTCCTCTCTGTTTTGCTGTATACACTATTCTTTACCACATTTGTGAAAACCTAATGAGAATAGGATTTGGGGTTAAGGTTTAAGTTGGGAGCTCTCTAGGAGGATCTTGCAGTTCTAGACCAATGTGAAGTATAGATCCAAGAAGTTCTGTTTATCCTGGGACAGGAGGGCCATATTTGTGGCAGAAGGGAAAACCTGACGAAGAAGAAATTGCATGTTCGTTTCAGGTGGTTGGAAGTGACAGGAGAAACAGGGGCTTCAGAACTGTTCATTCCTGATCAAAGGGTATAGGTTGCTAATTCTAACCAGAGTTAACAATTCAGGTAGGAAGAGGATTCTTGGGTTTGTTTCATTACAACTGCTTGGGCTTTTATTTATTTTTCTGCTTTTTAAAGCTACCTTCCCATTGTTTCCCTTTGCCCTGCTTTGCACTTATTCATTA
Organism: Ochotona princeps; assembly: GCF_030435755.1. Taxonomy (NCBI): domain Eukaryota; kingdom Metazoa; phylum Chordata; class Mammalia; order Lagomorpha; family Ochotonidae; genus Ochotona; species Ochotona princeps. Next base: position 14,418,329 of record NC_080858.1, on the reverse strand, counting down.
ATTCACTATGCTCTATTTCAGTCATATTTAACAGTAACCTTTCCTTTTCCTAAATATACTCCAAGTAGTTAGCAAACTCCTAATATTTGAAAACAAATGCAAATTTCAGTTTTTTCTTTGCAACTAGAAAGATTCTTTTATAAAACACCTAGCAAACAATCACAATTACTGTTGAACTGCATCTTCACTGTGATATGATCTCCTATGTGTAGTTACCATGTTCTATTATTTTTGTACTTCTAAAACCCAGTATGGGCTTTGAAATGTAGTACAATTATTGTATTAAAAAGCATAGACATTAGAACCAGAAAGGCATGATTTGAATGTTGGCTCTGCAATTATTATCTTTGAAAAAAATGACTGAGCCTTCTAAGTTGAATACTTTTATATTCAATTATTTGTTCATAAAGCATTCATTCTTTAGTCATCCTGTTATTCAACAAATTTATTGAAAACCAATTATCAGTCATTCTAATTAGGTGCGTCTACATTGATAAACAGGGCACAACTATATAGATTGTTATAAAATGGTAAATTTATTGGAAATGCAAGGATCAAAGAAAGGTGGCTGGTTTTAAATAAGAGGGTCGAATCAGCTTCACTAACAAGGTGACATACAAGCAATGATTTTAAAGAGGTATAGACACCTGGGAACGAACATTCCAGGTTGAGAGTTAAACTAATGGCAAGTTTCTAGAGCAAGGTTATGACTCAAAATACAATCACAACAGAATAGCTTGGTTAGAGTCTGTGAAGGAATGGGAGCAGAAAGGAGAACCAAGAGAGGTGGGGCTGATTATGAAAGACTTCCAAGGCCACTGGAGAGATTAGGGGCTTCACTGTGAGCAACGCAAGAGCCCAATGGAAGGGTGAAGACGTGGGAGGGAGAGGGACAGTTTTACAATGTAACAGGGTGTAGTTGTCACATTCAAGAAAAGAGATTGTGTGGATATGGTGAGGGGTGCATTGGAAGTATAGAAAAATTGATCATATTCAAAAGACATTATGAAGGTAGACCTCAGTTGATCTGTGGATATGAAGTGAGAGATACATATTAGAGATGTGAATGCAGATTCTGAGGCATCAGATTTATGAGTCTGAAGTTCAGTAGAGCCCAAAGTCTGGGCTCTGCTGGGAAAGTCTGGGAACCAAATTCACAAATTCAATGTGAATGCTAAAATGGAGATCAATGAAGAGAATATCCAAGGCGAATGGACTCATGAGGGGTCTGGCATTTGACCTAGCTGGTAAGACACCAGGCAGGATGCCCACACCCCATGTAAGAGCACCTGGGCTTGGTTTCATACTGTGGCTTCTGACTCCAACTTTCTGCTTGTGCAGACTTTGAGAAACAACAGTGCCACTCACATGAGAGACAGGAATAGATTTCTGCCCTCCTGGCTACTGCAGGTATTTGAAAAGTGAACCAAAGGATGAGAACTCTCTTGATCTCCTTACAAAATTGATAGGGACATTAAAGAAGCATCAAACACTGAGAAGAGAAGAGAGGAGAAGAGAAGAGAAGAGAAGAGAAGAGAAGAGAAGAGAAGAGAAGAGAAGAGAAGAGAAGAGAAGAGAAGAGAAGAGGGTAGTGATTGGGGAAGAACCATCAGAGTATAGTCTATTAGATATTAAATAAATTATTTCAGAAAGGTGTTAACCCTACTATATTGATAATCATGTAACACAAACATGATTATTCACTATCAGATACAGGAAGCTTAATATTTTTGTTGAGTAGGATAAGAGTAACTTTGTGAAATGATAAGAGATAGATGAGGTAATTATGAGGTGATTATGGACAATAGATGAGATAATTGGATAATTATGAACAAGAAGTATTAACTGAACATGGTTAAGCAGAACAAAAAGCCCGCACACAAATATAGGTACTAATGTATAAGTATTTGAAAATTTGAGTTTATACATATGAAGAATATATTCATTTATGTTTTATTAATGCATGTTCATATAAATATAAACTTCTGCCAATATGTGCACTGCTGTAAAGAGGAACAAAGAATGATCAGTAGTGAGAAGAGTCCTGGGTTTTACACACAAACACACACACACACACACACACACACACACACACACGGAACAATGCCCTTGAACAGTTGACAAACAATAAGTGATTTGCGCCTCTCAGATAGGAACAAGAGAAATCCATGTACCACTAACAGAGTAAAGAAAAACCACACGAGTTCAGTAAGGAATAGGTGTGAATTTGGGATAGACACTGGAATATGTGACCATCTATATGAATTTGAAATTACTATTTAAGGGCCTGGTGGCTAAATCTTCAGCTTGCAAGCATTGGGATCCCTTATGGGCACCAGTTCATGTTCCAGCTGCTCCTCTCCTCATCCGGCTCCCTGCTTGTGGCATAGGAAAGCAGGATAGGATGACCCACAGCCTTGGGACCCAGCATCTGCATGGGAGACCCAGAAGCAGCTCCTGGCTCCTGGCTCCTGGCTCCGCTCCGGCGTTTGGTGGCCATTTGGGGAGTGAACCAGTGGATGGTAGATCTTTCTTGCTGTCTCTCCTCTCTGTAAATCTGTCTTTCCAATGAAAATAAAAATAAATCTTTTAAAAAATAAATTGCTGCCTAATATATGAATGTTGCAACTGTGAAATATGTAACAGTATAAACCACATATATTCACTATTTAAGAGTTTCCATGAATTAGAAGTTGAGACCTACGCTGTCTGCATCTGGCACTCAGGGTCTCAGCAGGCTGGCATCAAGGTGCTACGGCTGCAGTTTTGTCTGTCTAGGAGTTGGATTCTCGGTTCATGCAGTGGCTGACAGAATTCATTCCCTGGAAGCTGCAGAGTGTAGGAGAATTTGTGTCATCAAAACTTACAGGGGAGAGGTTTCCTGTCACTTTGAGTCCATCTTCAAGAAAACTCAGGCTAATTTGAAAATGATTCTCCTGATTAATCCAGGCCTTTCTTCTTTCCAGATAATCACTCCTTTGATTAGCAAAGCTCAAGTGTGTTCACCACACACACACACACACACACACACGCAAATGATCAGTATGTGAAGTAATACGTAAGTACATTAGCTTGAATTATCCATTCCACAGTACATGTGTATTTCAAAACTTAATGCGTGATAAATTTACATAATGCTAATTTGTCAATTAAGGAAAACAACTGAATTAAGGGGAAGAACCAAGTCATGGAGCCTTTAACTAAACATTCAAGGTCCCCTTTACATTTTCCATATGTGTGTTTGATATCTCATTATCCTCTCCCTGCTTTCTCTTTTGGAAGTGGGGCAAAGGTGTGCCCACAGTCAAAGGCAGGGTCTATTCCACAGTATGACTGGTGTGTTTTCTAAATCTTCTAACTGACACATGTTTGCCTCCTTGGTGGAAGCTAGAAGCACAGTCAACAACTGGGACTGAGCATTGAAAAGAAAAGGGATTCCAGAAAAAAAGAATGGTTCTTGTAATGTAGAAAGAATCTTCCTATGTTTTTCCTCAGTCGAGTCAAGCTGTATAATGCAATATGCTGAGATTTGACTTTATCTCTTGAAAGTAGAGCAAAGTGCGGAGTTGGAAGTGGCTAACAACGGGAAGCTTTTAATTAACTGAAAACTGAAATTAATTGATTTGGTGTACTCTGGAGTACAAAAGAAATAGTACATTTCCCATTAAAAACATACTTAATGTTTAAATTAAGGTGTGTGAACTAAGAATAGTATTGCAAATCCTAGGAGTATTGATTGTTTATTTGATATTAGTAATACTCATCAATCCTTTGCCTGTTGAGGAAACCTCAAAGGGATTTTAGAATTGTCTTAAATGTTAATAAATATGTAAAATATGTAAAATCCATATAGATCACTGCATATTAAGTGCTCCTCAGATTTTAATGGGTTTCCTTAAAACTTAGACGTGTTTTTCTTCCAGATCTTATTCAAGTCTCAGAATGGTTTTGAAATGTAGATATAATGAATACAAAATATAACTAAAATGTCCTAAAATATATTTAGTCACTTATGCAAAGTTGGTAACAACTGTGAAAATTTGCTTTGCATCTGAGCTCATGCCAGAAACAATTATAAATAAACTTTGAAGGTTTTCCTCATCTTTGTGTACTAAAAGATGTTTTCTACATCCTTCCTTTGTTAAGGGTCAGTTACAGGCCCACCCAGCACTCTCATGTAGACTGATTCAGGGTACAGCTTTGCAGTAAAACCACTTAGGAGAGCATCAAATGTCACAATGACAAGAGACAGGCTGTTTGTTAAAGATTTGGCTTATCTATTTGAAAGACACAGTTAGAGCAAAAGAGGGAGAGAGATCTTCCATCCACTATTCATTTATCACATTGCCACAGTTAAGCAGGGCTGAGCCACTCCAAAGTCAGCAGCCTGGAACTCTTCTGGATCGGCCATGTGGGTGGCAGGAACCCAGGCACCTGCCATCCTCCATTGCCTTCCAAGTACAACAGCAGGGAGCTTAATGGGAAGGAGAGCAGCTGGGAACTGAAACATCCCTCATTTGGAATGTTGGTGTTACAAATAATAGTTTAAGCCAATGGGCCACTGTATCTATTAAGAGAGTCAGTACCAGGTCCAGCTAAGTAGCCTAGTCGTCCCCTTGCCCCTGCTGGGATCTCATATGGGCACTGGTTAATGTCCCTGTGGGCCTGCTTCTTATCCAGCTCCCTGCTTGTGGCCTGGGGAAACAGGAGAGGATGGCCCATAGACTTGGGACCCTGCAATCGCGTGGGAGATCTGGAAGAAGCTCCTGACTCCTGGCTTTGGATCAGCTCACCTCCAGCTGTTGGCAGACACTTGGGGTGTGAATCAGCAGATGAAAGATCATCCTCTCTGTCTCTCCTCCTCTTTGTATATCTGACTTTCTAACTAACTAACTAACTAACTAACTAACTAACTAAACAAATAAATAAATAAATAAAACCACCTAGGTCTCAGTGGTAGCCTAGCAGCTAAAGTACTCGCCTTGTATGAGCCAGGATCCCATGTGGGCGTGGGTTTGTATCCCGGTGGCTCCGCTTGCCATCCAGTTCCCTGTGGCGTGAGAAAGCAGTTGAGGATGGTCAAGGCCTTGGGACTCTGTACTGTGTGAGAGACCCGCAAGAGGCTCCTGGTTCGTGGCTTCAGATTGGCTCAGCTCTGGTCATTGTGGCTGCTTGGGGAGTGAATCATTGGATGGAAGATCTTCCTCTCTGTATATCTGACTTTCAAAAACAATGCAATGCAAACAAACAAAACCTAAATACTTAAAAAAATAGTCAGCACCTTGAGTTGAAAATGAGACAGAGCTGGTGTCGATATGAATATGAGTAGGAGAAAAACAACCAATGCAAGGAAGTTTTAGGTATTCATGTGCCACTAACGAGGTCATTGAGAATCACATCATTGTTGCTTACATGAATATTTTGAACTCTACCAGGCAAGATCTTAATTGCTGCTCCTAGAAAAAAAATTTTTTTTTCTTTTTCTCTCTCTTTCATTCCTTTGGAGCTTTGGAGTGACAAAGAGAAGGAAGGAGGTGACAGAAACTTTCCACTTGCTGATTTACCCTCCAAAAGGTTGCAATTACTGTAGCTGGTTTGGGTAGTAACCAGGAGCCTGCAAATTTACCTTAGTGTCAAGTATCCAGATTCTTGGGCCATTTACTCCTGTATTCCCAAGTACGTTGCCAGGAAGTTGGGTCACAAACAAGTAGCTGAGGCATGCACTGCCACTCTGACGTGTCATATCAGGAAGCTTAACTTGCTGTAACACAATGTTGGTTCTTGCTTTGTAAATTATATTCTAATAGCCTGGAAGACTTACCCTCCAGCAGATATTAATTTTTGAACCAGTGATTTATTTATGAAGGCTATATACCACAAACTATTCCACTGTAATTGCAAAGTATTGAATTCATCTAGATAAAAACACTGCCTTAATGTTCCTGATCCATAATAATCATTGATTTTTAGTCTCTGCATATTACACTATACAATGTCCCATAATAATGGGGCTGGTTTGCGTGAGATTAATAATAATCGCAGAAAGATTATGAAAACGAGAAAAGCTGATCGTTATTAATAACACTTTTTAAGTTCTTGATTGCTGAAAAAGGAATGAAGCTAGAAAATTGACATGCATGATGAAGTAATTGTCATCCTGAAACGGAAGGAAAAACTTAGAGGAAGAGAAAGCTTCACCACAGATGTTGTCTATTTTGTTTTTAAAGAGCATTAGAAAAAATTACAGGTGAAGAGTAGATTTCTTTTCTAAGAATTATAATTTATGTGATTTGATACTATAATTTTTTAAGATCAAGTGTACTTGATCATTTTCCTCATTTGTACTTTTTCTGCATTCCTGCCTGATACTTTTTATCATTTAATTACCTTATCAATCACTTTTCCCCCTTTAGTCCTAGACTACCACTGAAAATCATCTTCACCGTGTTGGAAAGCAAAATTGATTTGTTCTCTCTTCCTCTGTCCTTTTGTTTCAAAAGCTGGAGACAACTGAGCTCACTGTCCCTTAAATTATATATTAGGTTTTAACAAGGTGGATAAGTGTTTATTAAAATTTTACCTTTCAAGACTGTAGTTGGAAGAATCTATAAGAAAACAGAATTAAAATTACAAAATGAAAATGATATATTGAATAATCAGAAAAGTGCCTCTGGTATCATAATTTGTTTATGACAGTCAAACAAAAGAAAGCTAAGGAGGAAACATATTATACAAACACACATACATACACACGCACTTATTTAATAACTTCTAGTAGTTATTCAAAGATGGATTATTGTGATATTATACATTCTAACAAAGAAATGAAGGATACAGACAATGCCAGGATCCACTTAAACAGAAGAATGATGGATGTGTGACTATACCAATCTTATTAAATAGGGGGAAAAGTATGGGGGAGGGTAGAAGGGAAATCCCTGAGCCTAAGGAAAAAAGTAATTAAAAAATAAAAGATTTTTAAAAAGTAGAAGAATGTGCTGGGGAGAAAAAAAAGAGGAAGAAAAAAAGAAAAGGTGGGGATGACATGATAGCTTACGGGATATACGCTGCCTGCAAGCACTAGGGTCACATATGGGAGCAAGTTTATGTCCCAGCGGCTCCATTTCCTTCCAGCTTCCTGCTTAAATTCCGGAAAAGCAGCAAAAGATGCCCCAAAGATTTGGGCACCTGCACCTATGTGAGAGATCTGGAGGAAGCTCTGGCTCCTGGCTTTAGACTGGCTCAGCTCCAGGGCCATTGCAGCCATCTGGGGAGTATACCAGAGGATGGAAGATCATTCTTTTCTTTCCTTCTCTTTGTAAATTCTGTCTTTCCAATAAAATGAAATAAATCTTAAAATAAAAAAGAAAGAAGGGAATCAATTTGAAAACTTAACTCATCTATCAATACGTGCATTATATTTTCTGGGGCCATTCAATTTCAAGTGTCTTGCCTTTCAATGATTTTGTGCCGAATTTTTTTCTGAGAATATGCTGAAATATTATTTTATTCTTGTTGTTCAGGTAAACAACATTAACTTTTTAAAACAAGACTTATTTGTTTATTTGTAAAACACCATTACAGAGAGTTCCTCTATCTGTTGGTTCGCTATTCAAATGGTCTCAATGACTGGAGTTAGGCCAAATTGAAGTTAGTATAGCACTCCGTCTGGGTCTCATATGTGGGTGGCAGGGAACCAAGAACTTGGGAAATTCAAGTTGCTTTCCCAAGTGCATTACCAGAGAGCTTTATTGGAAGTAGAGCATACAGGATTCAGAAAAGAGGCATACCCTGCAGCCAGTGACTTAAGCCCTAGAGTCACAATGTTAACCCCACGAGGTGCTTTAAAGAAACCAGACATTATATAGTTGCAGAAACAAATAGTAAAAGGAATTATGTTGAGTGTATTTACTTTACATTTTAATGTACTCTTGAGTGTAATACCTTATAATATATTTTAAAAATCTGATTTTATGGACACACCAATGATATACATATAAACTGAATAGCTATATATCAATGTTGCTCATTTCTTGAAACAATTGTCATTCTTGTAACGTGTTAACGTTAGTGCAAAGAGGACGCATGATCCTGAGACCTCAGTACTGCCTTTGTAATGTTACTACAACTCTAAAAGTATTCTACAGCAAAAAAAAAAAAAATCAGTTTTAAAATAAAGACTGAGATAATCCTGGTACTTGTTCTATAGTAGCAAATATGTAGCTCTCACATTCTACAAAGAGAGGGCATTCTCGTCCCTCTCTCTTAATCTAAGTAGGCTGCATGACCATTTAGATTAATAGAAAATGGAAAAAGTGAGGATATGGAAAGTTCTAGAGCTAAATATGAACAGACTATCATTTTCTGTTCACTATCTTTCAGCTTATCCATTTCAAAGCACGCAAGAAATCAATATATGCGGAGGTCGCCATGTTGTGAAAACATTACAATAATAGTGGAGAGAGAGAGAGGAGGGGGAGGACAAAGAGAGAGAATCTTTGTACAGCTGGTTCCAGGAGCATCAGAAGACACAAATGACCCAGAGGACTAACCACATTAGCAGTGGCCAATTTTGCTGCTTTTTGAAGCACCTTAGCAGAGACCTAGATCAGAAGTGGAGAAGCAGGAAGAACCAACACTCATGTTGGATGCAGGTGAAGCAGGTTGTGGTTTAACGTGTTATGCCATAATGCTGGCCTCTAGACTTTCTTACAGGCACAAAAGACATACTAATAAAAATGTTTACATCTCTGCCTTAAGGAATTATTGCCCTGGGTGGGGTGGGGGGAAGAAGAAAGACAACAACTACTCCACTGTGTATTGGTCAAACATTGGTGCTATCAATACTGCCAAGCATCTTCCTCTTTTCATGGTAGTTCTCATTCCCTGTCAATTTCCCACTGGCTGCTTACTGCTGCAGACACCAAAAAACAATGCAAGCACAATGGTGTACGACTGGAAAGTGAAATGACAAAGCTTGTGAACATTAAAGGATTTCGTGACATTTTTGAAAATGATGTTGGAGAACTACATTAATCATGGATAATGAGCGACTGCATTAATCAACAGTAACTACTAATTAGTGCAGTTAAATGCTGTTAATGCAGATTAATGCAGCTAATGTAGAAAAAAATCGTGCTGCATTTTTCCTTGGTTAAAAGAAGAAAAAAGTAAGCAAAGATTAATGTTGGGGTCACCAAAGAGCTTGATTTGACCATCAAATAATAAAACAGAATGGGGGGGCACTAAAAAGTGCTTGATTTATGCCTATGGCCATGTTACAAAGCTTATATTATCTGTGTGATTGGTAATTTTTATAATTATGCTTCAAATTTAGATTACAAAGGATAATTCTACATATAAAATCAAATCTACTTTTATTACCTTTTCTGCTGTTTGCTGTAAGAAGAAAGGAATTTAGCAATAATGGGTACATTTTGTCATCTGTCAGATAAATTAGACATGTATTCTAAGTTAAATGTTTAATGATAATTAAAAAACTATTTATGCATTCATTTTAAAGACAGAGTTACAGAGAAAGAGAGAGGGAGAATTGAGAGAGCTCTTCAATCCACTGGTTCATGTCCCAAAAAGCTGCAACTGCCAGGTTTGGGGAAGGTTAAGCCAGGAGCCAGAAGCCTCATTTGGGTCACCCGTGGGGGTGCAGGGGCCGATGAGTTGGGCCATCTGATACTGAGCCAAAGGTAGTAGGAGGGAGCTGGATGAAGAATTATAGTACTGACCCAAACCAGTGCTGATATGGGATTCTGGAATAAGGTGGTTAAACTCATGAGGCCATAACACCAGCACCTAATGACAACTTTCTAGAGATAATGCCACTATTTCCTATTTTTAATATTTATCTTAATTATTTGATAAGCATTGAGACATGAAGAGTTAGTTCTTCCATCTGTTTGTTTCATAACCAAATGCTGCCAACAGGAAGATTCCAGGAGCCTGAGGGTAGCTAAAAATCCATTTGTCTTTCCCACATTTTAATTTCCCAGTTTGCTATGTCAACAAATTCATACTGGTAGACCAGACTTGTAGAAATCCAGGCACGAATCAGGTCCCCTATTCAAAGCCATATAGGATTTGTTTTATAGCCAGACATTGAGGTTAGGGTGACCCACTAGTTACTGGCAAGCAAGGGTGAAAACTAACGTCATCTCGGCTTGTTCAGCCACAGCAGAATAGATCAGGCTGTGTGATGGGAAACACTGTGGGATAAAATGCTGCTTCCTCAGTGATTCAAAAGCACAAGTCCGTTATTCAGATTCAATCCATCTTTAGCTCATCTTAGTTGTGAGTTTCCAGTACCACTTCAGGGAGGCAATTATCATTAACAGTGTGATCTGTGGAACCTGACCTTCTGAGCTTGAATCTCAGTTCTACTAAAGTGCATTCCTAGAGTCTTTTTTTAAAGATTTATTTTAAAATTTTTATGAAGAAAGTCAGATATACAGAGAGGAGGAGACACAGAAAGATCTTCTGTCCACTGATTCACTCCACAAGTGGCTGCAATGGCTGGAGCTGAGCCAATTCAAAGCCAGGAGCCCAGAGCTCTCCCGGGTCTCCCACCCCAGTGCAGGGTCCCAAGGCTTTGGGCCATCCTCGATTGCTTTCCCAGGCCACAAGCAGAGAGCTGGATGGGAAGCAGGGCAGTGGGGACACTAGCTGGCACCAATACAGGATCCTGGCATGTGCAAGGGCAGGACTTTAGCCACTAGGCTACTGACCATACCGGACCCTAGAGTCTTAATTTACAAAATATTTAATCTCTCTGTCTCTCTCTCTCTCTGTCTCTCTCTGTCTCTCTCTGTCTCTCTCTCTCTCTATATATATATATAATTCATTAAATATATTATAAATTTAAACTGTATTATAAATATAATAAAAATGTAGTATAAAACGTGCACTATATATTATATGAATATATTTATATATTAAAATAGATAATATATAAGGTATATATTCTTAAATATATAATATATAAACTTATTATATTCATAACTTATTAAACAAAGAAGATGTGTCATATCATTTTGTATTCTAACTGAATACTATAGATTTGGTAAATTATTTATAGTAACAACAACTTTTTGGCTCTTTTCCCTGGAGGCTAGAGAAAGCACCACATTACACAGGGAAAGAGTACGGGTGTGGCAGGTGTGGGATAAAGAGAGAGAGAAAGATGAACTTATCTTGAAAAATAAGATTGTTGGGCCCGGCGGCGTGACCTAGCAGCTAAAGTCCTCGCCTTGAATGCCCCGGGATCCCATATGGGTGCCAGTTCTAATCCCGGCAGCTCTACTTCCTATCCAGTTCCCTGCTGTGGCCTGGGAAAACAGTCAAGGATGGCCCAAAACTTTGGAACCTCCTGGTTCCGGGCTTCGGATCGGCACCGGCCGTTGCACTCACTAGGGAAGTGAATCATTGGATGGAAGATCTTCGTCTCTGTCTCTCCTCCTCTCTGTATATCTGACTTTGTAATAAAATAAATAAATCTTTAAAAGAAAAATAAGATTGTTTTTTAAATTAAAAGGCAGAGTGGCAGAGAAAAAGATAGATATAAAGAAGATTGGGGAAGAGAGGATAGAGAGAAAGAGAGAGAGAACAAAAATCCTTTTATCTGTTCATATATATATGAACAGATGGCCTCAACAGCTGGGGCCGGGCAAGGTTAAAGCCAGAATCCAGGAACTCCTTTGTGGTCGCACATATGAGTGGCAACTATCCAAACACTTTGGCCATCCTCTGCCACCTGCCCCAGTGCTTAAGCAGAGAGCTAGACCAAAATTTAAGTATCCAGGACTCAAACCCAGGCACTGGGCATCTCAAAGCAGCAGTTGAACATACTGCTACACAACTCTCTTTCTATGAATTCATTCTTTTGTTAGGAACTCACTCATGCAAGGATGATAACCTATCCATGAAGCCAATGCCTTTGTGACGCAATCATATCTCCACTGTCCTACTGCTCAACAGAGCTACACTGAGGCAACCAGGGTAGTTGTGCTCTAAACTAGCTAGCATATATTAATAGAGCTTAGCAGTATCTGCAAGATGGTATAGGTGCAATATAGGTTAGGTATTATTTTATTAGTAAATTGCTTTTCTGAGCTCTCATTCTCTCCCCTTCAAAATGGATATACTAATATTTTCTTCACTATATTAAGCTAAATATGTTCATATAGGTAAACTTAACACATATGAGGTGGAATAAACTCACATATATCTCTTTCCTTCAACACCATCCAGAAGTTCCACAGTCTCTCTCTTGAACCCGCCTTCCATGTAAGGGAGTAGGTAGAGTGACAAAATAATAAATAACCCTAAACTGATTGGATAGCCAAAGGTACTGAAATGTACTGCAAAACACATATTTGAGAAGAACATGACTACGTACTTTTAACTGGCAAGTAATAATGCCTTTCTTCTAGTCAGTAAGACAGATACTTACGAAGCTTTGTAAAATCAATCAATCAATCAATAACCCTAAAACTATGATCATATTTGCTGTAACATATAAATTGTGCCTTCCCTCATAGAGTAATTCTTATTTGACTGATGAATTTTTAAAAGTAAACCTTCCATTTGCTTTTTAAATTTTTTGCCGGTACAATATATAAGAATGTTGTTTTTTTAACAATTCAACCATGTCACTTGGTTTACAACTTTAGGAGTGTGAATTTCTATAAGCACTTTGTTGGAAACATGAACAAAAAGTGATTTAACAGTTGCAGGCTAGCAGAATTTTGATTTGTTTTTATTTCTCCTTGTCTTCACAGTGCCACATGAGTCTCATTCCCAACATGCAGAATCTTGCCAGGGTTAAGGCTACATATTTGACACGAAGCAATGCATTTTTCCTCAGTCATTTTTATCATTGTTTATTTAAATGCTTCAAGATGACTTGTACCTTTAAACTCTGCAAGGAGCAGAGTCAATCTGTGTGTGATAATTTCCAGGCTGACACACAGAAAGCATCAACGAAGGGATGATACGTCATCTTTGAAGTAAGCAGCAATTGGCCCTTAGCCATCAAAGTATAGAATTTTGCTATTCTCTGTGATTCCAAAAGATAATCGTATACTTGTGATAGACAGATAGGTGTAATTTGTGCTGGTTATAGAACAATTGGCAAAGCGTTGAAATAAGTAATTTTTTTTTAAATTGGACAAAGGACTTTGCTTAGTCATAGATATAGGGAGTTGTTCAGGATACAAATTTTGCTCTACTAGATGGCAATTATTTCTTTGATCTCAATTACATTTGTTAAAGTGTTCAGTGAGGGAAAAAATCATTATTCATTTGAGCAAAACAGTCTTTCTAAAATAAGAAACGCAGTTGTCATACTTAACACTGAAAATTACATTTATTACAGACAAATCACGTTCATTGTTTTTTAATTCTAAATTCCACCAAATTGATGAGTGAAATTTTAGATTAACAACAAAATGTAATTTTGAGAACCATGTTGTTTATCTTTAAAAAGAAGTCTTTCCTTTATTCCTATCAAGCATAACAAAAAAAAAGAAACTCAAGACTCAATAAAATTACAAGTTTTAACCTAGAATTTAAGTTGCCAAATCTCTGGTTTATACAGCACACAAGAATGTGTTCTGGTGGATAAAACTCTAAAAACTTCCAGAAATAAGGGAACCCAGGCCTCCTCTTCACTCGCCAGTCTTTGATTGTATTTTTGAGTTAATCAAAGGCAGGTTTAGGCTCCTATCTACTAGGTAGAGTGTGGGCCCTGTTCAGCTTCAACATGGTAGATTAAAATCAAGATGTCAGAGAAGAGATGAGGCAGATACCTTTGCCAATGATGAAAATGCAGTATTTCCAGAAAGCAGCAGTCCTACTTACATTCTTATTCTGGTCCTCTCCTCTTGCATCCCTTAGATTCTCTAACACATTTACCATGTAGATAACATTGGGTGAATTCTAACATCAACTATAAATACCAGATCCAACAATTTCAGAATTATTTATCAGAATAGGGCATGAAAACCATGGCATAAGAAATATCAGATTAAGTTGGATATCTCTTTCAAGTTTCTAAGCATCACAAGATTAAAAAGAAGGAATATTTTGCAACTTGGTACTAAGAGTATAGCAATAATTGTCATTACAAATTGAATAGAATATAGGTATAAATTTGAAAGAAAGCACTTATTAAGCCTTTCTTAACTTTCTGAAATAGACCAACAATCACATGATGAACTGAAATATGTATATATACACACATATACACACATATTAATTATAAATAATTATTTGTTCATTTCTGGACCTGCTACGGTAGTCAAGTGGCTAAAGCCCTTGCCTTGCAAATGCCAGGATCCCATATGGGTACCAGTTCATGTCCCAGCTGCTCCACTTCCCATCCAGCTCCCTGCTTGTGGCCTGAGAAAGCAGTTGGTTATGGCCAAAAGCCTTGTGACACTGCACCCATGTGGGAGACAGAAGGAGCTCCTGGCTCCTGGCTTCAGATGGCTCAGCTCTGGCCATTGTAGCCAGGAAGATAGTTCTCTTTGTCTTTCTTCTCTGTAAATCTGTCTTTCCAAAAAAAAAAAAATCTTTAAAAAAAATTCTGTTTTTCACATTTTCATGGAAAGTTTTCCTGAAAATACTGCTTTTCATAAAAGTCAACTTACTGTTTACCCAGAATTCAGAGATTTATGACAAAATATGATTATCTTAAAATAAGATTATTTTATAAGATGTGAAATGAAAAGTTTAAACTGAGACTTAATAGAAACACAACTGAGTTAAATTTTATTTCGGTAAATAAATTTTAAAAATATTTACACAATATTTATGTCAATTTTTTCACCACCAGCACTGTAGAATATAATTGTCAAGCAAATTTAAATTGCTTTTGTTATCCTATAAATGGTACCTGAGATAGTAGCAACAAACATCGCTATATGTTTTCCTTTAGAAAGCTATTTTTGTCAAGAAAACTCAGTTAACCTTAGCATGTTTATACTTTCTAAAAAACTCTAATAATATGGCAAAATGAACATTAGAAAAAAATGTGTTCTACCTTTTACCATAGAGATTTTGTTTGTGCTTTCCTTTAACAGGGGCCTGCACTGTGGCTTAGTAGATGAGTTTTCTGCTTTCTGAACCCGCATCCCATATGTGTACCGGCTCATGTTTTTGCTATTCCACTTCCCATCCAGCTCCTTTCTTATGGCCTGGAAAAGCAGTAGATGTTGAGCCAACTATTTGGGCTCCTGAACCTATGTGGTAGCCCCAAAAGAAGCTACTGGTTTCTGGCTTTGGACATGCACAGCTTCAGCTGTACAGCCATTTGGGGAGTTAATTAGTGGGTTGAAGGAAGATGTACCTCACTTTCTCTCTCTGAAACTCTGACTTGAGTAAAATTTTTTTTAAATGTCTGATCTAAAGTAACTAAGGAAAAAAAAACTGAATGTATTTATCAGATAAAAGTAAAATAAAAATGTTAGGATTAGTTCATTACTGGCATAATTTAAATTTGATTATTCATTTGACGACAAAGTTAAATTTTTCTTTCTCCCAATACTTTAAGTCAGTTTATATATCCTTGTTATTGGGTCATTTTAGAATTAAGTTGTATTAGGAAATGAATAGTTTAAAAAAAATCAGTCTCTAAAATGAAATTTTCACAATTTAAATGTAAAATATTCAGAATTACAATAAACAGCTAGATGGAAACCCCCTTTTCTATATAAATATTTCTAGATCCCTTTAATTTCAGTGCTTAGTTTATTCACATTTTAAAAGAGAATTTGAATGCTTGAGAGAAAGGTGATTTAGACTGCATTTACATGCAGAAGTAGTTCATATACCAAGAGGGTCACATTCAAAACCCAGTTTTGACAGGATCTATATTGCTAAAGTAGACTTCTTTAAGATGGGTATGGTTTGAGATCTTAAATATTCATCATTAATAAAAATTCCATGACATTTTTCAAAAGAATATTTGCCCAGGTCATTTGACCAGATGCCAAGTTAAATCATTAAGGCATGGCCAACTGCCATTTCATTTTTATTTTCTTCACTTCACATCATAATTTTTCTTTTTAATTTAAAGGGACACGAGTTTCCATTTTCATTGAGCAGGGGGATTCGCAAGTGAATATCAAAATCTCACAACGTACTTTTCTCAAACCTAGAAGCGTTACATTCTGTTAAGTCTTCCCACTTGGGAGATTATTGAGAGAGTGTGTCAAAGCTTTCAATATTTCAATTCTGTGTAAAATTTTATGTTTAAAAATCTTTCCCTGGATACACCAGAGGTCATGTTTAGTGTTTGTTGGTCATTGATGTGTTAGTGATTGCTATTGTTTTTAATGGCAAAGGACTTAGCCACAATCCATTTGATAGTTACTCTGTTGATTTTCTGTTTTTATCATAATTTCATAAACAAATGCAGCATATGTTTTTACTTATGTGAGCATTTTAATAATCTTTACTATTTCTCATTAATCAGATGTAGAGTAAATGTTTCTCCATCTGTTTCAGTACATAAAAAAGATAAGGTTTGTTTCACATCACATGGAGTAAATATCTGGGCTTTGCTCTCATCACTTTTTATGTTACTTCATCAGCTTTGATAGTTTTCTTTCATGATAAAGAAAATTAGTAATACTAGATTTGAATGGTATTTTGACAAGATTTGCAAAAATGCGGTGAGAATTAGAGAATGACATGAGTATAGAAATAAAACTGAGGATCATTTTGAAAATATGCTAGTAACTGAATTATAGTTTATGTATTTTAAACTAATAAAATATTCTTACATATACATATCAGGAAATACATTTCTCAGTGGTAAAATGTCTCTAAATTGGCTTTCATTCATTTGTATTTTATGGCTTTCAAAGTGTTAAATCTCTTAAAGTGATACAGGTACCTATTATGCTCCATTTCTTGTTTTTGAAAAGTGATTGTGATGGGCCAGCGTGTGCCCTATGTGAAAAGCTCTGACATGGCAGCCTAAATAAGGACTGGTGCATGTCCTGCCCACACCACTTCTGATCTAGCTGGGTAGGGGACTGGAAGATTTTTAGGTTCAGGAGCTCAAATAGTTGGCTCAACATCTACTGCTTTTCCAGGCCATAAGAAAGGAGCTGGATGGGAAGTGGAATAGCAAAAACATGAGCCGGTACACATATGGGATGCGGGTTCAGAAAGCAGAAAACTCATCTACTAAGCCACAGTGCAGGCCCCTGTTAAAGCATTTCGTTTATTTTCTCGTTTAAAGGTAATGAAACCTGATGAGCATAGTGAATTTTTAAAATGATTTATTTTAATTTTAATTGGAAAGGTAGATTTACAGAGATAGGGAAAACACATGGAAAAATATAATTCCCCAAGAGGCCTGGCGAGATAGTGTAGTGGTTAAAGTCCTCATCCTGAATGTGCTGGGATCCCATATGGGCACTGGTTCTAATCCCAGCTGCCCCACTTCCCATCCAGCTCCCTGCTTGTGCCCTGGGAAAGCAGTCGAGGGTAGCCCAAAGCTTTGGGACCCTGCGCCTGAGTGGGAGTCCCGGAGGAGGCTCCTGACTCCTGGCTTCGGATTGGCTCAACTCCAGTCATTGTGGCTGTTTGGGGAGTGAACCATTGGATGGAAGATCTTCCTCTCTATCTCTCCTCCTCTCTGTATATCTGCCTTTCCAATAAAACTAAATAAATCTTTTAAAAAAAATCACTCCCCAAGTGGAGACAAGAGCCAGAGTTGTGCTGATCCAAAGCCAGGATCCAGGAGCTACTTCTGAGTCGCTCATGTAGATGTAGAGTCCCAAGGCTTTGCGCCGTTTTCGACTGCTCTCCCAGGCCATAAGCAGGGAGCTGAATGGGAAGTGGAGCAGCCAGGACACGAACTGATGCCCATTGGGGATCCTGCCTCATGTTAAGTGAGGATTCAGCCATTGAGCCATCATGCCAGGCTCATAGAGTGAATTTATTTCAAAATGCAATTATTTATAGAGTGCAAAAGGCAGATGGAGAGATCTTCCATCCTCTGGTTTATTCCCCAAGTAGTCACAACAAATGGAACTGAAACAATCTGAAGCCTAGAACCGGGAGCTTCTCTATGTCCGGTGGATTTAAGGGTCCAACAACCTGAGCCATCTTTCACTGATTTCCCAGGTCTTAAGTAGAATTCTTGATCAAAAATGGAGCAGCTGGGACACAAACCGGCATCCATATGGAGTATAGTCATTGCAGGCAAACCATTCATCTGCTACATCATGGTACTTGCCCAAGTAGAGTGAATTTTAAAGTAAAATAATACATAAATAAAATCTTAGAAAACACACTAAGAAGTGATTAAAGGTGCTTATGAACCAAAAGTAAAATAAAAAATGTTAGAGATTAGTTCATTACTGGCATTGTTTGTATTTTTTTCCACTTTACTATATCAGGTGTTAATATTTCACTTCTTTTCTTTACTGAATGATTTAGAATGCATGGGTAGTCCACATCTTGTTTTCCCATTCTTCAGGGAGACTTTGATATGGATGTTTGGATGTTTAGAGCATTTCCAATTTTTGACTAATATAACAGTGTTGTTGTAAGCATGCCTGTATACATTTTTTGTTTGAATACCTGTTGTGACAATGTTTATTTGATTGGTTTAAGGCTTACAGACACTACAGATTCCTCTGCCAACAGATAAAGTGTCCTTCTTTGCCTCTTACAAAATGTACATTGTTGCTGTTAATTGCTATGTCTACCCCAGCTCTATTTTAGTTATGAGTTGTATGGAATATCTCTTCTTTCCATTCATCCAGTTTTAAACTGTTCCCATGTTTGGATCTCATGAATTTACCTACAACTTTTTTGTGAATTCTATCAAGATCTGTGTTTTAATTGGAGATTGTTACCTACTAATAATTACACTAAACTATTAACATGGGAGAACTGGTTATACTCCTTTTATTACTTAAAAAGTCATAAGCATTTTATTCTTCTATTTCTTCATTAAATACACTTTATCTATAAACAACTTGTATCCTTTATACAATTTTTAAAAGATTGATTTATTTTTATTGGAAAGTCAGATATACAGAGAGGATAGACAGAGAGGAAGACCTTCCATCCCCTGATGTACTCCCCAAGTGGCTGCAACAGCTGGAGCTGAGCCAATCCGAAGCCAGGAACCAGGAGCTTCTTCTGGGTCTTCCACGTGGGTGCAGGGTCCCAAGGTTTTGGGCCGTCCTTGACTGCTTTCCCTGGTCAAAGGCAGAGAGCTGGATGGGAAGCAGGGCAGCTGGGATTAGAACCAGTGCCCACATGGGATCCTGGTGTGTTCAAAGCGAGGACTATAGCCAATAGGCTATTGTGCCAGGCCCCCTTTATACAATTTTAATTTCCCTTTCATTTGTGTTTCTATACATCTTAAAAAATATCTTCTCCGAATAATTTATTAAGTTAAGGTTAAGACAGTTTCAATTGTTTAAATTTTTTATTTATATAAGTGGAAAAATTTCACATATATCTTACATACAGATTTAAAGCCTAATGCTACTCCTAACTTTATCCTCTCTCTTTGCCTCACTCCTTAATCAATTTATATTAAGTACTCAATTGCAAAGCAAATGTCTTTTCTACCTTTCTATTTCTCTTGGTAATTTTATAAACGTGTCATATTTCAATATACTATTTGCCAATGAATTTAGGTTTACAGTTATTATGTCTCTCATTTTTAAAATTTGCTTTTATTTTACTTGAAAGGTAGAGGGGGATAGAGACAGCGAGACAAATGTGTGCAATTGCCAAGGGCAGTCCAGGCCAAAGTCAGGAGCCTGGCACTCAATCTGTGTCTCCCACATAGTGGAGTCCTCTTCGTTGTCTCCATGTGTATGACTCTGAATCAGAAGGAGAGGATCTAGGGGCATTTGCCAGCTGCTGCACTTGCCATCCAGCCCTCTGCTAATGGCCTGGGAAAAGCAATGGACTACGGCACAAGTGTTTCTGAACTCCAGCCTTCCCTGGAAATTCTGTCTTTTGCCTTACCCTTTTACTTCCAACATATTTTATGTTCTATATCTTCCTAGTAGACCAGAAGCAATTCTTAGACTCTTCTATGTATTCGCTTCCTTATATCAGGTAATCATTCCTACACACCTAGCTATGTCATTCTATGTATCCCAGATGAGAAGAAGTTCAGAAAAGCTTAATAATTACTAAGTAATAATTGTCCTGTAATAATAATTGCTGCTACAAAAACAGAACTATAGTCCATCAAAATAAATCCAAATGTGGATGTAGTTTAAAATCACACATGTGATTCAAGATAACAAGGTTTCGTTGCCAGGAAAATGTTTGCATTTGAACCGTCTCGGGAAATATCCAATATAAAGGTTTTAGAACTTAAATATTAATTGCTAGGGCAGGCTATCTCATTATTTTCTCTGTAGCAAGAATATGCTAAAGCAATGATTCCATACCAAATTAATAGATGTGAGCTAAAAGATTACCAAATGAGTAAGTTCAAAATTGCTTACTGCTAGACAAGAAAAAAAAATGAACATTTAAAAAAGTTTTTAAACTTATATATGGGGCCTTTTGATTGTTAAAATACTTGTATCTTACTGTATTGTAAGTGGGCAGTTAATATACCTAGACAGCATGTATTAAATTAGGGGCAGGGGACCAGTGAGGATTCAGCGTTTTATATTAGCCTTATCCATCGAGGGAATGACTACTATGTTGAGTCTTCAGTGGAGAGTGAGGATATCACTTGTACCTTAAGCTTAAACCCTTTAGGTGTGTGTTATAAACTGGAACCTACAGTGATAGTGAATACTTACAAAGCACTAGAAACTAGAAAGTACTAAAACCTGCAGGTGGAAATTTAAATATTGCATATTTCATTGGATAGTTCTTTTTCCATGTTGCAAGTATCAATTATTAAATACTACCAATGTTATTTGAGTAGTCACTTTTAATCATAATATTTTACATGTATATTTATACCACCATAATGAAAGCTCCCAATGTGTTTTACAGACTATACACAGATTTATTAATAAAATGTGGCTATCTTCACTAAAAGCACATTTTTATTCAAGATAATTGTAGCATGCCACAGACATAGATTATGCTAATAGACAAGAGAGAGAGCATGAATAAATAAAAGCCATAGATAATCCCCAAACCTAATTTCAACAACTATTTAAAATTTCCCTTTTCTACCAAGCCTTTATAAGGGCTGCTAACAAGTAATAAAATTGACTGATAGGAATTTCATTCCCCCTTCCTTCTGTTGTTCACCCTCTGGTGGATATGCTAACAAGCTGGGGACTAGGCATTGAGTAGAGAGTAGAAGAAAAAGGGAAGAGAAATAGGAGCAGAGGTAATCTACCACCTAGATAATCAGCTCATGAATAACAGGTTTGACTGAAATGAGAACACTTACGTAAGTACTGTAATAAACTCGGTAATCACTAACCTCACTGGCTTAGTGGCGCGATGGCGCACGACCATCTTTACAAGCTCCATGCAAGTCCATGTTTTTACAGGATTTATACTGCAAAAAGGATTTCGGATTTCAAAGCAAAAAGCCCAGGGTGTTTGAACTGGGGAGCTTAGATTGTCACCCCATTCCCAAAGCACATTTGCTTATGTTACATAGATTTCAAATTTGAAGAAATCTGAAAGGGAATACAGATATCATTACGAAGTTATTGTTGCTTAGAAAGCTCCACCAATCAGAAAGCTCAAGATTACAACCGATCACAATGTAGTTTGGTCTCTTCTCCATATTATTATATTTTCTTAATTGACTGAAGCGTTGTATTATTTCCTTGGAGACACATGGAAAAGCCAATGACTGTGCTATGGCCTGATAAACAAGCACATCTATATATAATCCGTCTGCTTGAGGTCACATTTCATTACAGTTCTTTTTCTTTTTTCTTTAATTTGTTTTTAATTTTAAATGATGTTAAAATTGTTGATCAGAGCAGAATGGATCAAGGGTTAGAGAAAAGTGGGTGTGATCATTGTTTCCAAATTATCTATTTCTCCTTCTTGTTTCGGGGTGGGGGTAAAGGGAGGGGATAAGGGGAGAAGCCTAACCCAGCCTCCCAACCGCTCCAGAACCCAGGGATGAGCAATGGTCACTTGATATCAAGCCAGGGTTCTAATGTGGCACATACTCCAAGGGTTCTGTCCAGGTGGTTTCGATCATTGTGAAATGTTGATCTCGCAGATTCAAGAATGAGGGAGCCTTTCAATGTCCATTGGCTGACATAGTCGACCTCAAAGTCTCCATTCGCCCAGATATTTGTTGCCATCGTTTGGCTGGGCTAGTTATCCAACTTGTTCTGTCCTCCTTCCTCTGGGATGGCTCAACAGGCTGCCATATCTTCCATGTGGACCTGGGCTGGCTGTACGCTACTCTGTCTTTCCACTGAGGAGGACAAGTTCTCGCAGATGGGCCAAGAACCTGGGCCAGGAGACCCAGGTATCACTTGGACTCGCTGCCCCAGGTGTGGCACCCAGTGGACAGGCAGACTAAAGACCTGAGCCAGGCGACCAGAGTCTCACTGGATCCTCCACCCCCGGGGCTCACAGATCTGGCACCCATCATGTATGTGGGTCAAGGACCTGGGCTTGGCTACCCAGGTCCCATGAGACCCCCACCCCCAAGGCTACTTTCAACACTATCTCTAATCCAGCATTTGTGTCTTTAGATGTCTGTTCTTGCTCTATTGAAGGATTTCACAGTATGCTCACGTAAAGAAAAGTCAATTGTTCAATGGCAGGATATAGAAATTTTAGTTACATCTATTTGTAGATCTCTTTCCCTCTATCTATTTTGTATAATGATTCGACTGATGTCTGGCAACAAACCTTCTGATACCAATTAAACAAAATTCTTTCCCTTATAGAATCTTTATTTCCCTGGGACATTTGCTACTATATTTCTTCAGTGTTCTCAGAGAGATTAAATCTCCATGTTTATTTTCCTTCATAAAAGTCAATCAGACTCTTGCCACCGTTGTGTAAATTCACTCTCTGGGATCCATTTTTACTTTATAAAGTGATATTTTAACTCCTAGATCTAAACTCTTAAAAAAGGCAAAGCAAACCCTTTTGCTTGTATTTCAGAATGTTGCATGCTGGAAAATAAGTTAACAACCTCACCTCTAGATATACGCTTAATTTCATGTATTTGTACTTGGGGTATTAAAACTTCTGCATTTGTCTCTCCTAATTGGGTTCCAAGAAGTAAAAAGCAGTTCATACTGTGCCCTCCGTGAGCTTTCATAAACAGAAGTATGAGGCAGAGCCAAACTCTCCAAGATTTGACTGCCAGTGATCAGGATATTTCAATTTAGTGGACATAACAGATTCTTGTGACAACTAAATGAGCAAGTGCCATAAGTTATCTATTTTCTGGATGAATTCAAATTTAAAATGGACAAAATCCAGTTTAAATATCATTATAAAGAAATAAGAGTCAGCAGAGGGACTCCTATTAACATAACACTGAATTTGGAAATGCACTGACTACATAATAATGGATTATTACAAATGAAATAATTAAGATGTATTTTAGGCAGTTCCTTACAAACGTGCTGTATGAAGGGAACACATACAATGGAGAACACTGTTTTATGCAGACTTCTGTTTTATTGTTGTTGTTGTTATAATCTAACACTGGAGCCATCAATTCATCTCTCCATAAAATTCATTCAGTGTGAAAAGGAAAACATGAATTAAAGGTTTGTTTGTAAATAGAGGGGGTGGAATGGAGAGCAATAGGGAAGCTGAGAGGGAGAAAGAGAAGGATACGTTGATTGACCAGTCTAATGTTCAGAACAGCCAGGGCTGAGCCGCACTGAAGCCGGGCATTTTGACCAATCTGGATCTGCCATGTGGGTGGCAGAGACACAAGGATTTAATTATGGCTGCCACCTCTCAGGATACACACTGGCAGAAAGCTGAAATCAGAAGCAAAGTTGGGATTTCATCTGAGGTACTTGAATAGGAGATGCTGGCAATCCCAGCAGCATGGCAAATGCTGTGCCACACATTCACCCCGTATGCAATCTTTTTTGACATTGAAAGGGTCAATAATGACTAATCATAAAGTGCTGCTGGAATGCCGTTCAGGTTAGACTGCTGAAGAACTATGATATTTTTGCTTAATTTAAACAAATTTTCTTCAAAACTTTAAATATATAATGCCCTGGGTGGTAGCCTAGTGGCTAAAATCCTCGCCTTGCATGTGCCAGGATTCTGTGTGGGCACACGTTCTAATCCCAGCAGCCCCACTCCCATCCAACTCCCTGCTTGTGGCCTGGGAAAGCAGTCAAGGATGGCCCAAAACCTTGGGACCCTGCACCCGCGTGGGAGAGCTGGAAGAAGCTCCTGGCTCCTGGCTTCGGATTGATTCAGCTCCGGCCATTGCAGCCACTTGGGGAGTGAGTGAATCAGTGGACAGATGATCTTCCTCTCTGCCTCGCCTCCTCGCATTCCAATAAAAATAAATCAATCTTCTAAGTAAATAATTAAATTCTCTCAAGTTTGCTTCTCCAACAAATTTACCTGCAGAAGCACCAATCAATTTTTAGTCTCTCTCTTTGCTTGACTTTCAACCACTTCATTTTAAAATGTGACAAACCAGAAACACTTAGGACCAAAATCCATAGGCACTGGTTCTTGCTACAGCTCTGTGCTTTGAAATTCAAACAAATAATTTTATATGATCCTGATTCATTTCAAATATGTCATATAATTTTGAGTTTAACTCTTCATGCTTTCACAGTGTATCACTAACGATGTGCTCCTGGATGATGGCTAAACTGCACTCACGTCTCGTGCATCACGAGATGTTCTGCTCCTGAAACATAATGCAACAAATCGAAGCATTTCACTTAGGATACTTGGTAATATGGAAAAAAAACCCCTAAACTGTACTTTTAAAAGATAAGAGATTCATTGCAAACAGATTTGGATTCAGAGTGCGGGCACAGTATATGTGGATAGAAGCCGGAGGATCTTTGTGAGTAAGCAGCACGCACCACATGAAGCGCAGGCCTTACCAGTTAGCCCAGCACCTAGGCTGCTGATGGAAAGCCGGGGTAGGAGCATCTTTCCTAACTAACACAGACGCCAACTGTGGCTTCGGACTCAGATTAAATCACAAGATGTACCCCCAGCTGTATCTGTAAATGGAAAATGGAAGAATGGGCTTTTCTTTCCCCAAAAGTCTAAAGGCTTATGGAATTTTGTCACGGGAGGTGAGCCGCAGAAAGTTCTTTATTTATTTGAGAAAGCAGTCAAAATATGACAATTTTGTAAAGAGACACAGGTCGCCCTGGATGCAGTAAAAAGCAGTTGCTTGGCATACCACACTAAACTTTTTTTTAAATTTTATTTTTGATGATATTTTACATGGCTGATTAGAATGGAAAGGGCTGAGAAGCCAGGAGAAAGTGGGTGAGACCATTGTTTTCATATTTTCCTTTTCTTCCTCTTCTATTTGGGGGAGACATAGAGAGAAGGGAAGAAGCCGCATTCACTCTCCCACTCGTCTCAGTATCTGGGGATGGGGAATGGCCACACGATGTCATCCCAGGGTCCCTAATATGGAGCATGCTATAAGGGTTCTGCTCAGTTGGTTTCAATAGTTCTGAAATGCTGTCAATCTTATTAATCCAAGGATTAGGTAATCCTTCCAATGTCTACTTTTTGACATAGTCCAACTTAGAGACTCCATTTGCCCAGATAGTTGCTTTCAACACTTGGTTAGAGCAGTTGACCAATTTTTTCTGCCCTCCTTCCTCTGCTAAGGTACCAGATGTCCTCTGCAGGCCCCAATGGACTACCATATCCTCTATGTGCATCTGGGTATGCTATCCACTGCACAATCTAAGCCACCAAGGAGGTCCAGTTATGACACATGCATTGCCCGGTCTGACCACGATCCTGCGATTCCTCCAATAGAGTTCTGAGTCCAGAGGTTCAGTTGAGGGACTCCCAAAGAATCTTCATCTGAAATGATCCCAACTTGCTAGTATGGAGTCTGGCTGTCTGCCCACATCAGCCTATGCACACTCTGGTAGTTGAAATTGCTGGGTCAGTTCTGTCTCCAACCCCACCTCTTATACAAAACCAATGGAAGCTGTGACCCAGCCCAACCAAGCCCACCCCACACCTAGCTGTCACGTATACCAATGGGAACTGAGCCTAGTTGGAGTGACCCCCAATATCCCCCACAAGACCTGCCCCAGCCCTGGTTCCTGTGCTTGCAAGTACATGCAGCATTCTAGTTCTGTCTGTCCTGCATCCCATTCAGCTCTCATTCACATCAATGGGCACTTCAGTTTATCTCAACCCAAGCAATCCCACTATCCAGCCCACACTTATGCAGCTCTAACCAGGCCTGCCCCCAGCTCTGGTTCTCATGCTCACCAGTGGGAGTTACAGCCCATCAGAGAAGTGCCCACAGCTTCCCTAATGGACCCACTCCCAGTCCTTGGTTTTGCACTCTTCAGGTGGTTCTGCAGCCTAGCCTGACAGAATTTGCCTCCAGTCCCAGCACCTGTCAGCTGATGCTGCAGCAAAGCTCAACTAGCCTATACTTACTCTGGCTCATGCTTGCACTAGTGGATACAGTTGGTTAGCCCAGCCTGGCATTTTCTCTAACCCAGCACACATGCAGGGCAATAGGAGTTGTATCCTGGCCTGGTCTGGTCTGCACCTGTCCCAGTTCTCACACAGTGGGATCAGTGGCCCAGCAGAGAAGCTTGCAGTCCCCAGCGGACAACCATCTCACATGTGCTGGTGGGTACTGTGGTACTGTGGCCCAGTCTGGCATGGCCTGCCTCAACTTGGCATTTGCCAATGGGTGAATGCTATAACCTGGCCTGACCTGGTTTGCACTGGATTCTAGCTCATACTGGTGGGTGTTACAGCCTAACCTAGCCCAGAAAGCCCCCAGCCCTGGCCCTTAATGTGAACTGGCTGTGTTGTGGCCTGAACAGCCTGTCCTGCATCCCATCCTGGTTCTCACATGTGCCAGTGGGTGTCATGAACTGGCTTAGGCTGGCCTGCCCCTACATTTGACCCACGCGTATACCAATGAGTATTGTAACCTGGCCTAATCTGGGCTATTCTCATTCTTGGTTCTTGTGCTCACTTGCAGGGACTGCATCCTGACAGAGGAGTTCCCCAAGCTCCTCTACAAGGTTACCTCCCAGTATCACATCTCATGCACACCAGTGAGATTTTAGCCCAGACTGATTTAATCCACCTCCTGTCCTGGCAGGAAGAGTGGCCTAGCCCAGCTGGCCCACACCCATTCCAGTTCTTACTGTAGAGTGCTGCAACGCAGCCAAACCTGGTCCACCTCCAGTCCTAGTTCTTGAATGATCCAGCAGGTGCCAAGACCTAACCCAGTCCATCCTGCACCTATCCTGGCTCTCACAGCCCAGTCTGGAAGACTCCAAACCCAGTCCATACTCACGCTGATGGATATATCCAGCCCAGATTGCCATCCCCATTCCAGCTCTCCTGTTCATCAGTGGAAACCACAAACCAGCCAGAGTACTCCATTAGCTCCCCAACAAGGTCTGTTCCCAAACCACAGATCTTGCATGTGCCAGTGATTGCTCTGACCCAGCTGGGCATAGCCCATCCCCTGTCTTGGCCTTTGCCATTGGATGTGCACACCACCCTGTCCCAGCTTGTCCCCAGTTCCACCTCTCGCTGGTGCGTGCTGGAACTAGCCCTGCCCAGTCGGCTGCCATTCCTGGCTCATGCAAACCAGTAGGTGTGATAACCTCATCCAGCATGACCTGCATTCCAGTCTGACTCCTGCACATGCCAGGTGCTAAGATTTTAAAAATAAACAGACATAGTGTATACTACTTGGAAGCATTTATAACAATGTCATTTGTAAAAACTTGATCTTCTAATTGTATTTTTGTTAAAAATTATTAAAGGAGAGCAATAGGTTAATATATAGGATAAGTAAATTAGTTGTATTTATTAGAAAACTGCATATACTTATATAAAAACTACATATACTTATATAAGATCACATATATTAATATAGAAAAACATCTAATTTTTTAAGCACCTTCATCTTAGCTGCTGAATCAGGCTTGTCCAGGAAGATTAAGACTATCCATAGTACCACAATGACACAGAAAAACTTCAGAAGGTTTTTTGCTGTTATTAGCCTTAAGTTGGTGTGAAGGTAGTAAACACTGTTATTCCTTATCTTCAAATTTTGTTTTGTTTCTTGGGATTTTATATTAAGAGGCTTCACAAAGGTTTTGGAGACATGGGGGTTTGGTGCAATGGTTCAAGTTTCACGTGGGATGATATCCAAATTCCACATCCGAATGCCTGAATTCACTTCCCAGTTCTTTTGACTTCCCTTTCCGCTTCTTGCTAATGTCCATATTGGGAGGCAGCAGATCACGGCTCAGATTTTTTTTTCACAATATGTATTTTTTCATGAACTTCTGATATCCTTTATACATCTTTTCTCTAATTTTCAAGGAATCTCTTGTATAAATACCAAGTAGATTACAGGATGGTTGTACAAATACAGATTCCTGGGCCCCATTCCAGAACCACTGAGTATGAATTTGGGATGTTGAATTAAATTGGCACACTTAAAGGAAACACCTGTGTATATTTGAAAATTGAAATCTGTACACTGGAAATTCTGCTCAGTAACTGAATGTGACATTAACTTATGTTGGCCCAGTTTTACCAAATAAATAAATAAATAATCAAGTAGAATTTGAAAAGCAGCAGCATGAGAGAAGTACATGTGCTTGAAATCTTACACTCTAATTTTCATTCACTTTTAGGTTCCAAAAGCCTGGAACTTGGTGCTGCTACACCCAAAGCGTTTTTGGTACCTAATAGTATACTTAAACTTGAATTTTGCTGTGAGCCAAAGTTATCTATGGTATTTGTTTTTCCTCAAATGAATCATACAAAACTTACTGGAGACTTACAGAAGATTTTTAACCAACTTTAAAAAATAGGATTTCCTTACATGCAATTTTTTTAAGCATGCTAATGGGGGAGTCAATCTGAAGGAAAGAGATATAGCTAACAGGAAAGGGAGGTGACCAGTGAGCCCCTAGACAGCTCTGGCCTTAGAGTGTTCTAGCAAACCGTATTGAAATGAATGGAAGCAATTATAAAAGGAAGCCGCTGACCTTTCTGAAAAGGCTGCCAATCCATAATACCTCCTGCAACGCTCATCTCCTTTATTCGTGCTTAACAAACCTTGTCACCCTTGTCGCGGGTGCCTCAGAGCCCCTTGTTAACTTTTCCCCTTTTGTTGTCTGTAGGGTATCTGCCGCATGCCTGTCTGCAGAAACACCTCTCAATTGCCAATTAAAGGGAGTTTAAGAAGAAGTACCCAGGGACGAATTAACCCAGCAAGTTAACCTGGGGGAGGATGTGTTAGGGATACAAGCTCTCATCATCACAGCCTCACACCCTCACCTACTCATCTGGTTTATTTGTGGATGGACTGGGTGGTTTTAGTTGAAAATTAGCCCAGCAGTTGGACAGCATCTCAATCTTACCAAGGTGTAAACATTTTGATAAAGCAAACGTCTACCAGATCATCAGAAATCTGCCCCTCCGTATTCATTTCCCCTCAAGTGAAAAACAAGGCTAAGATTTAGTACTGTTTTGCAAAAACACTTAACATCTACCTGTAGGAAGTGTAAAGCAGTTATGAAAGGGGAATCTTATCCAGGTATCGTCTTGCTTTATAGTGCTGAATTAAGCTATAAGCCTCTGGATCATCCCAGTTCGGATTAACAGTCATTTGAATGATTAACAAGAATTATTCAGTCAGATAAGGAGGAAAGATTAAGTTATACGATAATTTTTAAAAATACAATCAAGATTTCTGTGTGTGCGTTTCAGATTTTCTGCTGTTTGACTCACTGAGTTTCTTTGAAGGAATTTTTCAGACCTGAACTCTCTGGATCTATTGTTCAATGTCTTTCTTTCCTTCTTATAAAAAGAATGAGAACCAAAATAAGATAGATTGTAGAATCTAAAATATACAGTGCGTACTTGATCCTGAGTTAGCCTTTTGTGTTTACAATATTATCTTTATCATTCTGTGCTATTTTTTTCCCACACAGCTGATTTAACAGCTCAACAGATCTATGATATTCTGATAATCCTTGGTTTTAGTGAAGGACTTAAGATATATACATCTCAATGTATACATCAGTGGGAGACGCAAACAGAAGAGAAATGAGAATTCAGTTTTCCCTCGATCTAGAACACTGTTTGGTTTTGCTCCAATAACTTACAAATAAATCCTCTACCCTATCAATAGGCACTAAATGACAAGCAGAAAGTATTCAAATGCAAGATCAGATATCACTGGTTATATGACTTCTAACTAGTATATTTAAGGGAATACTGGATTTTATGAAAGTGAATTTGTAAATACATATATATTTCTATATATATATATGTATTATTACATCATTTGAAAAAAAGGACTCTCTCTCTCTCTCCCTCTCTCTCTCTCTGATTCTCTGTCTCAAGTAAATGTAAAAATCAACTTTTTCAGATGTTCTTTTTGTTTGTGTTGCATCCAATTTCAAGATTATTCATAAGGAAGTATTATCATGTACTATCATGTAAGAAACAGTCTACTGACTTTAAAATATATTTTCTTAAAAATTTTATTTCTATTAAGGGAACACATTCTATACATTTCATATATACAGGGTTTTTTTTTAAATAAAAAGATGTTTTATTTTATTTTTATTGGAAAGGCAGACCAGATTTCTTGAGAGAGGGAGAGAAAGACAGAAAGATCTCTCATCTGCTGGTTCACTTCCCAAATGGTCACAAAGGCCAGAGCTGAGATGATCCAGGAACTCCAGGTGCAGGATCCAAAGGCTTTGAGTCACACCCTACTGCTTTTCCCAGTGTTAATTAATATTTAAATATTCCATCATTTGGAAAAGCACTTAAAATTGATTTAGATGGAATAAAACACACATAAATACATACATGAGTATATTCCAGAGAGTTCACAGAAAAAAATAAATTTCTATCTTTATGCTGGTGCAAATAAGTTTTGAGATGCAAGTATAGTTTTTATAATAAGTATCTATCATGCAGCAATTTTGCATCAAAATGAATTATAATTTTAATTCCATTGTCCTACCAGCTTTTTGAAATCTCCTGTGTGTATGTAAAACTAATGTTTAAGTTTCTCTAACAATTACAAGTACACAGACTTCTAAGCAAAAACTCTCATTCATTTTGGGCATCACAAATGAAGTTTCTTTTCTCTTTCTAGTTAGTTACTCCATCCGCATCACTGGGAAATACATGACTGTCATGGAAGAGAGTAACAAGTTCTTAATTTACTCCTGTGTTATTTCTTATGGGATCCCCTAGGACTGTGGAAAAAATTTTGGAGCATGAAAACACAATTAAGTAAAACAAGTGAAGAAGATGAAGAGGCAGTCCCAAAATCAAACCATGGACAATTAAAATGAGGCCTGCTGCCCTGTCCTCTCTCATTGCTTAAGCACCCATGGGGAACAGAGGAGAAAGTAGCTCATCTGACGTCGTTTTTATTTCTAGTTTGTCAATCGCCTTTTATAAGGAACGATAACGTTTGAGCAGAAAATATACTCAATTGTGTTCTCATTCCTCAGCATGACTCTTTACATTACATATGAAAGTCTGGTGTAAGTTTCTTTTTTGAGGTTCCTAGTGACACTTTATTACATTTTATATTTTTGGCATAGGGCACAGTTTCTTTTCCACATCTTGTACTTTGATCTCCTTCTCAACTAGACAAATGCCTCATGAAGACAGAAAAAAGTTGGTTTACGTACCATGGTAATTAAGAACTAAAAAGATGCTTTCCCAGCTGTTACTTGGAAGTCAAGATTAGTTAGTGGCAAGGTGCCAATTTTCAATTAGGAATAAGAGTTTTATTTAAAAAGTATAATGTGCTATATCAATAATTTATTTTTAACACTTTATTTACAAAAAGAACCCTTTGTATGCGTATCAGGGGTTCAAACTACCCACTACTAGTATTTTTTTCAAACTACCCATTGTTGGAGGTTGAGTTTTTTGACAACGGCATAGCAGAAGACTACAATTAAGCAGTGTTTTGTGTGTTTTTTTACTCATTATTTATATTGAGATGAAAATCATTTTTCTATTTCTCCCAAAAACTTAAGGAGAATTTTTCACTAAGCTTTATTTTTCTATTCTTTAATTGCTGTTGTTTTGTTGTTAAATTTTTATTTTGAATTTTTGGTACAATTTCATAGAGACTGGGATACCCCCTTCACAAACTCCCACTGCCTGACAGATTTTCCCCATATTGCTACAATAATTTAGTCCTTCATAAAGAGGCATGATTCCATAAATCTGTATTTAAGTGTGCCCCGACATTGCTGGTACAGACAACGTCAGACAGGCCAGTATTCCATTGTCTACACATTTCTAACAGTTTCACTGGGAGTTCATCTTTGATTTGTTATTCTTATTTATACCGATTGTTAACCTCATTTTTTGGCTTCTCATTTTTGGGAATGTATAGTGATGGAGTAATAGAGACTACCATATCCAGATGTGGGGATACAATGCGATACGCATCCCTGCTTCTAAATCTATTCCTTCTTAAATTCTGAAAAAATAAAAATCTGTAAATCTATCAACACATATAAGTTCACATATGAGGATACTTCAAAATAGTTCAGGAAGAAGTATAATTAAAAATTATTTTGGTGCAAATAGTTTTGGATAGGTTCTTCACAACACACAAGCAGAAGGGTAGGCAGAGCAAGAAAAGTCAGCAACAATGTGACAAAAATAGCTTAAAAGAGAAATAAATAATAGCAATGGCAATCTACAGGTGTGATGTCTTAGAAACCAAGTAAAGAATCTGTTTGAAGATGCAGGTGTTGTGACTCAGTGGGTTAAGGTGCTGCTGTGAGAACAGCATTCCATATTGGAGTGTCACTTTTGGTCCCAGCTGCTCCAATTCTAGTTCAACTCCCTGAAAATAAACAGGATGGGCAGTGGATAATGGCTTAATAGAATGTTGGCTTGCTACTATTAATGTGGGAGACAGGAGTTGAATTCCGGGATCCTGGCTTCAGCAGGTGCAGCCTTAATGGTGGTAGTCATTTGCTATCTGAACCAGCAGGTGGAAGAATCTCTATTGTCCTTCTCTCTCTCTCTTTTTTTTTTGTATTTCAGATACCTAAATGTAAATGTGAGTGGCGTAGGTACTGTCCTCAAGCACTTTGTAAAAGTTAAATAAAGCAGTTAGGATCTTGGGACACCCACATTCTCATATTGGAGTTGAGCCTGGCTCCAGTTCCAGTTTCAGCTTCCTACTAAGGTATATTCTGGCAGGTAGCAGATGATGACTGCAGTTTATGTCTTTCTGGCAGCCACGTTAGTCTCGACTGAAATCCAGGCTCCTGGGTTCAATGTGAGCCGGTGTTGGCTAATGTGACCTTTTGGGCAATAACTTAGTGGATAAATGGTCTCTGTTTCTCTCTCTCTCTCTCTCTCTATATATATATATATATATTTTCTGTTTCTGAAAAATATTTATTCATTTGAAAGGGAGAGTGACAAAGAGTGAAGGAGACACAGTGGGCACAGTGGGAGATCTTTTATCTGAATGGTCACAACTGGGTGGGGCTGGGCCAGGCCACTGCCTGAGCCTGGAACTCTAAGCAGGCTCCAATGTGGCAGGCATGGGCCTGGATGCCTGGGTCATCTTCTCCTGCCTCCCAGGTGTATTAGCAGCGAACGAGATGAGAAATGGTATAGGTAGAACAATGCTCATATTGAATGCTGGTATTATAAGTGGTTTATGAGCCCACAGTGTCACAACATAGACCCCTAACTTAAAAAAAATATTTTTAAATAAAATTTTAAAATAAAATAAATTAAAAAGCTCAGTCTACCATTTGGCATCAGGTCCAATTGTTTTGTTAGAACTGCTGATGGGTGGTACCAATCTTGACGTGATAATGTTAAAACAAATCATCTAAGTGAATGAGTATGAGTGCACTAACAACCGAAGAAAATGAAGAAATGACATCCACACATGCTTTCTCTACTCAACTCAAATGGGGTAAGGAGCACTATCTTTGGCCCACATGCAGATTTGTTCTCCAAATGTTTTCACAGTCTATATCTGCCACAGACACTCACCCTGCCAATATAATGTTCCTATTTTCTGTAGTATTCAAGATTTGTACCAAGATTTTCAGAGGTTACAAATCACAGCAGAAAGCCTCCAGAGAGTGTGAGACCACTCATTCTGCTCTATGACTATCTCTACATTATTTTCAAGCTTGTTCCATCAACCCTCACAATTACTGTCCTCATCTTGTTTTAAATTTCTATAATCATATAGAGCCCTCTTTATAAGTCAGTTGTTTGAGAGAACAGCAAAGGGACAGCCAAACAGTTTAGCTTGTCTTGTCATTTGCTATTTGAATTTGACCTTTAAATTCTGTGAATACAGTGTTTATGTATTTCATTTCACATCTTAAAAAAATGGTAAAATAATCAATTTAATAATTATTTTCTTATGGCAACAAAGCTGAGTAAATATTCATTATGCTTGCTAACTGTAAGCATTTTTTTTTTTTTTTGTATCTTGCATCTCTGCTGGGGAAAAAATATTTCCAACTTCGGGTTGAGGAGTGACTCAGGTTAATTTCATGAGACCATTTTCTTCCCTCTCTCCCATCTATCAATCCTAAATTAATACAATAGGTGTGCTGCAGCCAGCATTGTTGCACATTGATCCCGGCCAGCTTGTTTACAGTGTTTTGGCAAGTTGCTGATGTACCTCTCCCTGGGGATAGAGCAGGGGTTAATTGCTGTTAAACTCTCAGTGCCAAGTAATGGTTCAGCCTCTCTGCTACATTAAAGATGACACTAATAAGGAAAGAGTGCAGTGGATTGCTCTGTGTTGAAAATTGGACTAGTGGTGACAGAAACTTGGAGCAGAGCTGATGTAATAGGAAGACCATAATGTAATTATAACTGCTGAACATGTGTCATACCAAGTTAAATGATACATTAATGAATCAAAACAGGTGATGAAGTGTTGCTCTTTCAGTGGATAGAGGTGCTTTCAAGGTTAGATTGCCATTAATTTAATAATCTGTAATATGGATATTCTTCAAATCACAAATGAAATCAACCTTAATGCTTTCATACAACACTGCTTCTTGAGTTTCAAAGAGATAAAAGAAACAGCAAAAGTGAGCAGAGTTCAGTGCAACTCACTCTGTGTTTAATTTTGTAAGAACAGGCTTTCTCTCGTAAGGTGAGTGGTTGCCCAAGGCCTTCTTCACGCCCTGATAGAAGACTTGATCATTTTAATTCACAGCTACTCAGCCAGTAACTCGCAAGGGATCAGAGACCTTTAGACGCAAACAATTACTTTGTTTCCAATAGGCATCAATATTATTAATACATAACATTTTAACAGAGATTTTCTTAGGCTCACATAGGTAGAATGTAACAATGCCCTCAACATCTTCTATTATCTTGTGTTGCAAGAGGTTTCTTTATTTTACTGAGTACTTATTTGAAAAGCTTTCAAGCCTATGTTACGTATAAATTTTCTTTAATTTCAATAGTCATAAGCGATAACAGGTTTGTGATTTGGTACCTGAATTTTTTAAGGTTTATGTTTTTTAATATTATTGCTATCCTAGTTTTTCCTAATGTTCTTAGAAACTTTAGATTAGCAATGCAATATTTTATCTAGGGTTATTAATATTCATGAGAAAAGTAGCCCAGAGATCATGAATGCCAAATAATAAAGACAGGAAAAAGAGGACTCGGGATGACGTTTAATTGTAACCACGTACCTATAACTGACAGAAAGACACAGCAATGCGAAAGTGGAAAGGGGCCTGCGGAAGTTTATAGTGCGTG
Source organism: Ochotona princeps (assembly GCF_030435755.1). Taxonomy (NCBI): domain Eukaryota; kingdom Metazoa; phylum Chordata; class Mammalia; order Lagomorpha; family Ochotonidae; genus Ochotona; species Ochotona princeps. The sequence goes on along the minus strand of NC_080858.1, from coordinate 14,382,347 downwards.
CATAAACGCATCACTAAGGACTGCGCTTTGTCTGTCACGAAAGAAGGCCAAATCCTACAAAGGTGAAGTCAGCACAGCCATGAGAGGATAGTTAAACTTAAAATTAGGAGGGAACTTGAAATTCTTTATATGCAAAAGGATAAGAATTCACCAAGAGGGAGAGGCAAAGAAGTGGTGCAGAAGTGAAGTCTGTGAACGGGAATAAGGCAAATGTGTTCCCATACAGTGGCGGAAGGGTTATGTTTATAGGCGAGGCAATGGAGTCTGCCATGAAAACCCAATTGCTGTGGCTGGTGGCTTAGGCTGAGATTTTTCTCAAGACAAAACGAGGCCTGCTAAATGGAACACTGAAAGATACGGAGCAGTGATGCAGGTAAACCAACTGAAATAGCCACCGCAGTTATTTGAAAAGGGTTTTTCCCAGGACATAGTGAAATCTTACATAGAAGGATTTAGGGTGCGATTGAACAGATATTCCATGGTATCTGCAGGGTAGTGGTTTCAGAACCACTCACACCCGACCTCCTGCCAACATAAAAAGGTGCAGATTATTTATACAAGCCCTTTGTACGTGCATATCCCTCCCTTATGCTATATTTGCATCTCTAGATTACTTATAATGCCTACTACAAAGTAAACATGTGAAAATAGTCATTAGTCTACCTTGTTCTAAGAAACCATGACAAGAAATTAAACCAGCAAGTATTCAGTGGAGCTGCTATCTATTTCAAAGATTTATTTATTTATTTGAAAGCATTAGAAGGGAGAGATGAGAGACGTTCCATCTGCAGATTCAATCCTCCAAAGGCCTCAACACCCAGGTTGGACCAAGTTGAAGGTAAGAGCTTAGAACTCCATCTTGGTCTCCCAGTTGGGGTGCAGAGGCCCAGTAGCTGGCCTGCCTTCTGCTCTTTTCCCACATGCACCCTGAGGGAGCTGGATCAAAAGTGGAGCAGCTCGAACGAGAACTGATACTCATATGGCTTGCTGGCATCATAGAGGACAGCTTAACATTCTGTGCCACAATGCAGACTCCAAGATGCAGCTGTGTATTCAAATAGCTTTGCTAAACGCTAAATTGAATCTGAGGATGTGAAAGCTGCAGATGGGAATGAATGGCAACTGTATTTTAGGTTCAGAGCAGGAATAAACCTCTTTCTCAGAATCCATGGGCCACATGTCTTCAAGGAACTTACGGTACACTGCACTGATTTCATCATTTTTTCTTTTAAAATTCTAAACTCTGCATCTTCTCCTACTTATTTGTTATTTAATTAGAAAAGTATGTTATCGTAATGTTCATTCATTTTATGTACAAATGGAAAAAATAACCATGATGATCAGACATACTAAAATAAACCAAGTAAATATGTTCATACAAGGTCTATCAGAAGTCAACACGTAGGCAAGCATTAGCTTATAAAGATTAATAAAAAATAAATTGTGTAGGTAAAATAATTTGTCAAAAAGTGCTCTTGAATTATTGCATCCTACTGCTGACCACAAGAACAACAAAAAATGTGAAAAAAATGTTTTTAAATCAGCATTTGGAACTAAAGTCCTTTGTGTGTTCCTTCCTTCCTTTACTTTCTCTTTTTTTCTTACTTTTTCTTACTTTCACTCTCTCTTCCTTCCTTCCTATCTTCCTCCCTCCCTAACTTTCTTCCTTCGTTTTTTTCCTGCCGTGACACTGACAATGATGCTAAGTTTTTAAAACTTTTTTCCCAGATAATCCATGAAATCTATTCACTAGCTTGTCAATTCTGATGATATTGCTTACATAAGAAATAATTTAAAATAAACTTGAGAAGTTATATATGTTTTATTATTAAAGACAACTACACAATCTAAAGTGACGGGGGACTACCACTTTTTATTTATATAACATCTTTCCCCAGTGCCTCATTTCGGTCATTATCTCGGTTATGTTCCTAGCTATGCATTGAATATTTCACCTTACATAATTGGGTTTTATTGTGCTACTTGTGATGAGATACATTACACTTGCTGTGCTGCTATTAGTCATGGAAATGGTTGACACTCTATGCCAAAGATTTACAATGACTTTCTTTGACAAGCACTAAAGTGATGATAGTCTACTAATAAAATATTTCATAATTAAGGAAGTTATAATTTGCTAGCAGAGCTCACAACAGCTGCCTGTGGAATAAGACAATATGCCTTTCCTCTCCCCACTGGGCCTAATTCCCTAGTAACCTTATTGAAAATGTGCATGGGCTACAAAACTAAAGATTAACTGTCCAGGGACCTGCTTCCTGGAGCTTATTTGAAGATTAAATCAAATGGCAGGCAATATATATTTGGTAATACGGCTTTGTTGCCATCTATTTCTATGTAGTGGTAAGGGTAATAGAAGAAGATGACACTTTATGGCTGTTTAAAGAAATACAAGATTTTTCTAAATGTGAAATAATTTTCTTCTCATGCTGGAATAGAAATGAATAATTTATTTCCTCATAACCAAAAGCATCTTCTGCTTTTGGAACACATAATAAAGAATCTCTAATTATAAATTTTCCATAATTACACATTGTTCAGTCTTTTAAAATGTGATTATTATTCATTATCTATTTATTTCATAACAAATGCTACTAAAGTGTTAAAATGAGTGTAAAATGCCAAGTGAAATATTGCAGCATTTTAATTAAATAGAAAGCAATTCAAATATATATTTAACAACATAGCTTTTAGACTACACATTAGTAAATGGATTTCTATTTAACCAATTGGGGAAAGATAGATGGAGATGTTCTGCTTTTAAAAATACTATATTTAGAATGCCCCATGCAGACAGTGAAGTGTGATTTGTCCTCACAGGAGACATCTGAAAAACAAGTGACATTCTTACACAAAATCCATATTGGTGATGTATTTAATTACAGAGCTGATTGAAATTGACAGCTTTAGTGACCTGCCTTTGCACTTGTAGTGATTGATGTATGCTTCAACTCTGGTTACTTTTAAACCAATCCACATATTGCTCAATACCATAATATCATCCTGTCAAACTGCAAACTACATTTTTTTACAAGTGTGGGGACTGGAGAGAATGCATGTTTAATTACAATGAGATAGAGATGAATTGTTTAAAAACATCTCCCACAACTGTTCAGCTGGGACCACTGGTATTTGGAAGCAGGGTGAAAGAAAATTCGATACCCTAACTCAGACATTTATGCTCCTAGAGTCATCTCCGCTCTAATAAACTATCCTTTGCCTGTGTTTGAGGTAAGAAAGTGGTCTCAGATCCTTAGATTATACCTTCTAAGCTCCCTTTCCTTGATATTAGGTCTATGTTCAATAACTAAAATTAGCATCTTAGACCTAAGAGTGTTCCTGATGGTCTTATATGCCAAATTTCGTCTTCCCTTCTCTCCCTCCATCCCCCGTTTTGATTTCTTTGTTACTCAAGCTAGTTGCTGCTATTCAAACAAGTGACTAGTCAGTTCAGCAGGACAAAGTTATTTACACTGTACAAAAATGACCCTCAAATTTACACCTTTTCACTCCCAGTTCAATACATACCATGTTCCACCCTCTGGATCACTTTAACTCCTTAACATTCTTTGCTTTATGCAGCTATACTAAGACTATAGCCTTTAGGATGAAGGCTATACACTTCAGTTAGGCACTTTCAACCACATCTTTAACAATACCATCAAGAACCATTGGTTGAACCTTGTTTGTGTCAAACTCTGAAATATATCCTTAACATAAAATAATATGGATACAAAAATATTGGAGATTATTAATGTATGGTGAGTTGAAGTTGAGATCAGCAACCTTGCCAGAGACCTTTTTGTATCAGAAGATGAGATTGAAACTCAAGTTAATGGAGTCTGAAGCCCACAACTGTTTTACTATATGACAGCTTCCCCACACTAAAAAGTATGCCCCCAAGTAAAACAATAAAAAATGGGCCCGGCACAGTGGCCTAGCGGCTAAAGTCCTCACCTTGGAAGCGCTGGGATCCTATATGGGTGCCGGTCCTAATCCCAGCAGCCCCGCTTCCCATCCAGCTCCCTGCTTGTGACCTGGGAAAGCAGTTGAGGATGACCCAAAGTCTTGGGAACCTGCAACTACTTGGGAGACCCGGAGAAGACTCCTGACTCCTGGCTTCGGATTGGCTCAATTCCAGCCATTGCGGCTGCTTGGGGAGTGAACCATCAGATGGAAGATCCTTCTTCTCTGTCTCTCCTCTCTATTTGATTTTACTATAAAAATAAAATAAATCTTAAAAAAAGAATCAAAAACCCAGATTTATCCAAAATTAAAATATTTTTACATTCACAATAATAAAAACTACTCACTCTTAAGAGAGACTGCCTGATAGCCTATCCTTAAAAATAGAGATCCACAAAACGTGAGTGATTTGTTGTCACGAAAGTAATTCATGGTTAACCCTGCTAAAACTTATAGACTAGGTAATAATGTCTATTTCTAGTTCTTTCTCAAACTTCTTTATTCATCTCAGAAAATGTTTACACACTATAAAATGCAAAGGACAAAAATAATGAGCAGAAAACCTGAACAGGTAAAAATGTAATCAAATAATAGTAATTTAAAAACACCTGAAACTAGAAATGTAAGATGAGTTTGACATCAACCCAAGACACGTAGGTTGAATTTTTATGTTCTCTCAATTTAGGAATCAATTGAAGGTGCCTGATTCTCCCAAAGGTGGGTCGATAAAGAATATCAAGCACAGTTCCCTTTTCAAAGTGGAGCATTTGAAGCCAGAAAAGACTTCATACAAGACATTACTTTGCTACACAGTGACTGGAAAGCCTGGCTCATCATACTCTGGGCTAGAAATCTAGAAAGAATGCCCAAGCAATATAGGTCAAAAACTCTAATAATGTCAACTCTACAAGGTCTGTAGAGTTACTTGTTCAAGATTAGACCTATACTGTATGTTGTAATTCTTCCTCAATTGCTTCTTTCTCTTCTGGAATATGGAGAAACCAACAAGAAAGGCAGATGTGCAGAACTCTGCTTTTTTTTCTAACTGTGCTTGGAAGGAGAAACTGCCAAAAGGGAACAGAAGAGACTGCTCAGCCTTAATTCTACTTTCAAATTGCACACAGGAACCTAATCCAAATAGTGCACCCTAACAGAACAGAGACTGTGTCCTCACTCCCTTGGTACGCGTTAGGGACAGGACTAGGAACACAGTAAAATATGTCATATTTATAAGGACCAGTACAACCATTATTTTCCCATGTTAGCCTGGTGATTATCATGTATCCTTGAACAAGAGAAAGCAAGGATTTTTTTGTTTTGTTTTGTTTTGTGGAGACATTGAAGGATATCTGATCACACTGGTGTAAAGAACAGCAGCTGTGAAGCTCTGTGTTGTAAACATGCTAAATACAGCATGTGATACACCTCTTGTAATTTTCATACAAAGAAAGTACAGAGGGAAACATGTAGGTTAAAAATTTATAGAAGTAAGGATATGAAATGTGTCCCCCATGGTCTGAATGCGACTTTCCAAATTCATAGCTTTAGGTAATTTGATCCCCAATGCAACAGTATTGGGAGTCGGCGTTTGGTAGGAACTACTTAGATCATGAGCTCTCTGTTCTTATGAATGGTTTAGTGTTAGCATGGGAAAGAACCTCACGGCCTTCTTCTGGTCTTCTGTCACTTGAGAACCAGAGGATATCCCATTTGGAAGCATAAACCAGACTTCTAGAGGCACCAAACTGATGGAGCCTAGTGTGTAGAACTGAGGAGTGCGCATTTCTGTTGTGTTACCCAGTCTAGAGCATTCTGTTGTAGCAGTACGAAACAGATTAAGATGATTTCAGTTCTCCGCTTACATGACACAGAGAAATGGACGTTGTCGAACTGACGCAAAAATATTTTCAGACATAATACATCTTTTAAAGACATGTGTCCCACAGCCATTTTCACAACAAAATATTGAAGAATAGGTTCCAACAAAATAAACAATCCAAAGAATAAGAAGTTGGGAAATTCAGAAATCAGAAGAGATGGTAAGAAAATAATTAAGCAAGAGTTTTCCAGGAATGCCAGCTAACCTGGAGAACAAGGATAATAAGTTGGGGCTAAAGAATAGAAAATTCCTGTGTGAAAGAAAATGGGGAAGAAAAATGGTGAGGTACGGAAGGGAAAAAGGATGAAGAGAAGAAAATAAATGGCAATTGACTGATACTAGTGAGACAAAGTATTAAAATCGATTCTATAATTCTGAGTACGCTGGAACAAAGATGTCACAGAAAACTAAAGGAAAAATATTTTTTTCAGAGGAAACTAAATATCTAAACTATATATTTGATAATGCATTATATTTGAATATTTTCTTAAATCTGTAATGTAAATATTTATTAAAAATATTTATTTTTGATGATCAGAGTAGGCAAAAAAGAAACTATAACCACAGTCATATAAAGGCATAAAATTGGTGTTACTTCAGAATATTTTTGGATAAATACTGTGATTATAGTTCTACTATTACACAGGTCTACAAAATGTAGAGGTTACAGACTGCAGAGAGTCCAATGATGGGCTGTGGCTAGGAGGCATAGTAAAAGGAGCTGTTTTTTGCTGCAAATCTTTCAAACTTGTGGATTTCTAAAACTGAATGATAGATACTTAGATCGCACTTTCATTGTAAAAAAAAGTAAAAACTGCTGCACGTGAGAAATAAACAAGAACCCAGAGACTGTTGTTAAAATATGCAGACTTTAAAGGTATGCATTGGTTTATGATACACACACATTTCTTCATACCTTTTGTTTATAGTACTCCTCTTAAAAAATTCCAAAAAATATCTTCTGGGTATCTTGAATATTGTATAGAAATATGTTCATCTCTAAGGATGTGCAATAAATATTTTCATATTTAATATTTATGAAACAGAAAGCATCATTTTTTAATGTTAACAACTTCAAAATAGTATTTCCCTATAACAGCTGACATCCCATATCAGACCAATGCTTTCAGTACTTGGACCCTGCAATCCATATTGTACACCCAGATGTAGTTCTTGGCTCTTAGCTTAGACCTGGTGCAGACCTGACAATTTTGGCCATTTAGGGAGTGAGCCAGTGAATGGAAGATCTCTCTCTATCTCTCCCTCGTACTCTTTCAATTAAATAAATCTTAATAACTTGAAGATACATTTTAAAATAAAATGAATTGTATGAGATCAATCACAGATAATACATGTAATAAATAGATTAATTGATTTTTATTATTTTATGTATACTTGGAAAGTAATCACATATTGCAGTTTGTGTCATGTCTACAGTATACATTGAACTTTGTTTCAGAACTTAGTATTCTCTATGATAGCTATTTATTGATCTTCTAGTAACTTTCCTTAATACATTAAAAAGCCCAGAGTAAAGGTAGACTATATAGAGTGATACATGCTATGAGCTACCTACATTATCTTGCAGTTTTTGAGGAATAAGTCATAGAAAACATTCCCAACACTGATACAGTAAAACAAAAACCTGATGTACAAATGAAAGATATTCAGATAAATTGTGAAAAAAGAAATAATAGATTAAAAATCAAAAGTGAGACTAAGCATTTTTTTGAAACTGTTAGTAATACGAACGGACGCCATGAGGACTCATTAGGGCTATGGCTAGAGAATGGAACTGGCATTATTAGAAAACAGATGTTTTTCTTCCGCTGTTCTAGGAGACAAAATATTTCTGTGCACCCTGGGAATAAACTAAAATATTTTCTTCAAGGACATGGCATGGTTAACTTTGCATTATAAAAGAACTACCAGGAACAAATGTAAAGGATAGTATCTAGCAACCAATGGAGAAGAATGGATAAGTATCATATAAAATAAAATTGCATTTGACTTGAATATTTAAATGACTGCCGTCGGAGTCTCCAATAACTCAGTTACCAGAAGGAGATATACTCTGTCAATGCATCACTCTGCATTTAGGAGAGCTCCCGTGATTCACTCTTCTTAACTCACTGAGATTTTATCCTGTGTCTATTCATGGCTTACCACCAGTTGAGCTGTTTTTTCATGGTATGAGAAAACGTATAATTCACTCTTCAGTGAAAATCGATTAGTCATCAGCTGTGATGACAAGACCTGTTTGGCTATCTTATACCACAACGGTGGTCCCCTGCCTAAATGTATTTTCCGCTTTCATCACATAGTCTTTCTTCTAATGCCTTTCATTTCTTCCCCAGTTAATTATAAACAACTTACTTCTCTCTTAAAACCATCTTCGGTCTTTGACAGTTTTATTGACTATTTTACTTCATATTTTTCAGTTGCATTTTTTTAGTTCAATACATCAATTATCCACTGCATAGTCTCTTTTGTACTAACTTTTACAACTTGACTTGTGTGTCTCTGAACATCACAAACATACTTGACTTGCACTCTGGCCTGGTTGTGGCAAAACTTTTCTGGTGTGTTCATTCACTCTATCTTGTCTCCTTAAATCCTGATTATCAATCACTTACTTTCACTTTGTATTGAACATCTAAAAAACAGGGAATGTTTAACTGTTTTTTTTTTGCATCTTCATAAAAGTTAAAGTCCAAAGTCATAATTTTCACACAGATAATATATTCATTATTTTGCTAAGCAAGTTTATTAGCTACCTGTTGGTTTCATATCTTTCCATAAATGTATTAAAACTCAGAGAAGTTTGTGGACTCTTACAACAAATAAAAATATGTTCAAAGTCTTTATAACTTACCATTGCCATCTGAATTTGTCATAGCCAATCAGGAAAAAATTTAATATAAGTACTAAAGTGAAAAAAAACTTTAAAAAGCAATAGTACTAAAAGTAAAAACTGAATAGGGACCAGCATGATGTTGTAAGAAAATAATTATCTGCCTGTAGAATCAGTTTTTCCATATGGTGTCAGTTTGAGTCCTGACTTCTGATCCAGTTTCCTGCTTATGGTCAGGGAAAGCAGTGCAGGAGTGTTCAAGGCTTTGGGCACCTGCACTCCCCGTGAGAGATATGGAAAAAGCTCCTACTTCCTGGATTCAAACCGGCCCAGTTCTGCCCATTATGATCATTTGGGAAATGATTCAGCAGATGGACCATGTCCCTGTCCCTCCCACTTTCCAAAACTGACTTTCTTATTTTTTTTTACAATCTTTTTAAAGTATTTTCATTTTTATAACAAGATATGTGTATACATCTCTATGTGTATGCATGTGTCCTTTAAATTCAAAGCACTTTAAATCTTCCATCCAGCTAATTTTTTTTTTTTTTACTAATTTACTTACTTACTTGAAATGCAATGGCTGGGAGAAGGAGATGGAGTGAATGAAAGAGAGGTATACAGGTATCTTCTATCTCATGGACCACTACTCATTGTTCACAGGAGCCAGTGCTATGCAAGGTACAAGCCAAGATCAAGAAGCCCTGAGTCTTCAACGTGGGTGGCAGGGAATCAAGGACTTGAGTCATCACCCTGCTTGCCAAGTGTGTTAGCAGGAAGCTGCATTAGAAGAAAAGCAGTCAGAACCTTAGTAAGTCTTCTGATATGGAATCTTGACATCCCACATAGTAACTTAACTTGCTGCACCACAGCATCTATCACAGTTTGAAAATTTTAATTGGTAATTTCATGTTCCTCAAAGTTTTCATTTAAGTTTAGTAATGCAGAAAAGGGATCGAATCAGAAATGTATGTGCATACAATATAATTAACATGAGTTCCTTCTAACTAAAGTTTGCAATCTATACAGCTAAATCAGCATTAGGGATATGAGATACACAAGCTCTATTAATGAGCAAAGCATTGAAATGATTGAGGGCTGATGTTGCGGCACAGCGAGACACTGTGTGACGCAGGCATCATATAGCAACACTGGGTTGAGTCACAGCTGCTCCAGTTCCAATCCAGCTGCCTGCAAATGTACTTGGGAAAGCAGTGCAGAATGGCCCAAGTGCTTGGGTCTCTGCGTCTACCAGGGATATCCAGATGAAGCTCCTGCTCCTGGATTCAGCCTGGCCCAGCGCCTCTTGTGATGGCCGCCAATGGATGCAAAATCAGTCTCTCTTTCAGTCTGATTTAGAGTCTTAGTCTGTGTCAGGGAAAGCAGTGCATAAGAAGGATTAAAATATAAGTACACACTATTTCATTAATGATTGGACTAAATGACCTCTATTCAAAAAGAAGGTATTTGAGTTTTTACATTCCTGAGTCAAACTGAAGGCTAAAATGATATAAAAAATATTCATGAAGAAAAGGATTATGTTGGTCAACACACCACTCCAAATTTTTTTTCTGAGAAATCTGAGTTTAGTATGAACACAAGTGATTCCAGAATCCCTCAGTCTTTTTTTTAATGTGTTTAAAATTTTCCTGACACCAGAAAAACAACAGTTGAATGATGACCAGATGGCAGGAGAGCTGTGGTAATTTGGCTGGAAGTAAAATGAGCATGAAAGCATAATGAGCAAATTAGAGATTTAAATTTTTTTCTATGAGCAGATCAACCTAATGGGGTGGACATGATCATCCAATGGCTACTTATTTATTTATTTCCTTTAAAGAAGCTACTGACTCATTGGTATGATGACTTTGGGGAAAAGTGACTGATGGATTACATGGAAATATTTTTTAGATGTTATGTTCTTAGAACTACCCAGGGTGAATCCTTCCTAATCTTAGTATATGAGGGCAGGAATGATATCATGAAGGTGCGTGGCTAAAACCTTAGAAACAATCTTGCACTCTCTATTCAGGAGAGCAAAAGAGGATGAAAATCCCCCAATTGTTCCTTACCTTGTCATCTTTTTAAGGATTATGGGATCAAGGGAGTTTTCATGTCTTGAGACATAATTCTGGTCTTAAAAATTTCTGAAAAGACTCTTTGATGTTAGAGATAATTGCCACAATCAGGTTTTATAAGAATTGATGGGAAATCTGTCAGCACCTGAGGCTTTTCCTGGGTTTATGATTTGTATTTGGGGTTTCTCACTTTTAATGACATTGTGTTGTCCACATGATAGACTTAATGGAAGGAGTGAGTTGAAAACAAGATCTATCAGTTTTAAGCATGATATAGATACAAAAATTACATGACTAGGTTAAAAAAAGCATTCTGAAAGTATTAAATGCCTCTAGTTTGTCTCCCTGAGTTATCAGAACAGTTTAATCTGTGTGGTTTATTTACATCTTGCGCATGTCTCTAGCCTGCATAAAACTGATGAGGACTATATTTCTATAACCGAATCAATTCCTGAGGTGCTTGACTTAGTAAATTCACATATGCTATGATATTAATTTAAAAGTGGGTAACATGGATGTAGTATGTATGGTCTACGCTATTTGATATATTGGAGATGGGAACTTTTAAAATTTAAAAAATAGAACACAAATATGATAGGTCTATTTATGTAAATCTTATTTAAATAAATGACATCAATCATTTTGTGAACAAATTTCAAACCTGTGTTACTGTGCTCTAAAAATCAGTTAAGACCAAAGTGCCAATAAATTCATGATGAAAATAGTATACTATATAAATAGAATGAGTGTAATTCAGTTGTAATTCTGTGTGTAGACACATGTTAATTTTAGAAGTGAGATGTATAATATATTTAAATAGATACTTATCTATCAAATATAATAAGGTAGGAGTTTGGTGAGGGGAATATACTTCAGAAAGGATCTTTCTGTGTCCCAACATTTCTTTCCCAATTGAAACCACTCCTCTCTCTTAATTATGCTCAGATATGTGTAGCAGGAAGTTATAATATCTAACTCTCAGAATATACACATAGCTGATTGTAGAAAAGCATGAGGCAGCAGCCTAGTTAGTCATCCAACTAAAACAAAAACATCTAAGTACTATTCCACGCAATTTGCTTCAATAATACTGAGAGAAAGGACTCTTTGGTGGTATATTTCTACGTGAACTACACAGCTTATACTGAGATTAAGGTTGGTGTATCATAAGTCAAATATGTTAGAAAACCAAATTAGATATAGAAGTGTTATTTACGAAATGAATCAGAAGTGGGAATACAGAACATCTACATGTACATGCAATGCCCATGGTTATCGTTTGGATCTCCATGCTTCCAAAATACAATGCCAGTGACATATAAATCATTCTAGACATGTTAAGCAATATTTCCATTTTTTTAGTTTAAATATTTTATTTTACATTTTATTTATGTTAGTAGAATAGATTTTTGTGCATTTTGTAATGGTTCTAAGAATATAACTGTTCTTCCCATCCTTCCTCAATTCTCCCTCCTTTTTTGACCTTTAATCTTTGCATTAATATGCTTTTAATTTACTTTATACTTGCAGGCTTAATACATCACTAACCATAATATTCAACATGCAGAAAAATAGAAAGACCATTTTCTACAGGAATATAGACAAGGGGTATAATAATCAAATCATAAGATGTTTCATTCTTCCACTTTTTATTGTACGGAAAAATATCTTGGATTAAAACACTTAGTATAATGTGATAAATCAAGAGTGATTAATAAATTAAAACAAGTCTCTATATTTAGCCATTTACTTAATGGACAAAATGTAGGAAATCTTGACCTCCTAATGGATATAGGTATTTCAGTTGGTGAATGAATTTTCTTATAATCTCTTGTAAGAGATAGAGATCAAGGGTATTTCAGAAAGAAAGTGAAACTGACTTTGATTTTTAATTAACATTTGTAAATTCTAGAGATAAGACAAAAGATGACAGGGTAGTTGCAATAGCTGTAAAATTCATTTTCCAAACCTGCTTCTACCTGTATTTGTTAAGGATGGCAACGTAGTAACCAAGAAATACTTAAGAGTTTAATTTAGTGATGGATAATCTATGAACTTAATTTGCAACATGTTGAAACTAGTGCTGTAGTGAGTACTGAGCAAGATCTTGGTTTATCTTTTGAAAACTGGAAGTAGCAGGCAGCACTGGTGTAAGTTCTTACTTTTTGATTTGCATGAATGTGAACATTTATTTACCTATTCTTTCAACAGATATCTGCTCTGTGCCAACTTCCAGGACAACTTAGTAAAGCAGAGCAGTTCCCTCTCCTCTAGGAGCTTATAGTACAATAATGAAGGAAGACAATATGGTAGATTAATACTAGGAAACTAATGGTCCCTATAATAAAGAAAATGACAACTTCAAAGACAGATAGGAGGTTAAATATTTGACAGTTTCTTTCATGAGCTTAATATACAGGAAAAGGATTCTGAGCAAAACACAATACCTCTGTCCTTGCATATATCTTAGAGCTGAAATTGGTTGAAGAAGGCATTTATTGATCACACAAGCGTAGAATAAAGAACATATAGCTATTTGGGCCCGGCGGCGTGGCCTAGTGGCTAAATTCCTCACCTTGAACGCACCAGGGTCCCCATATGGGCGCCAGTTCTAATCCCGGCAGCTCCACTTCCCATTCAGCTCCCTGCTTGTGGTCTGGGAAAGCAGTTGAGGACAGCCCAATGCTTTGGGACCCCACACCCATGTGGGAGACCCAGAAGAGTTCCTGGTCCCTGGCTTTGGATCAGCACAGCGCTGGCCGTTGGGCTCTCTTGGGGAGTGAATCATCAGACGGAAGATCTTCCTCTCTGTCTCTCCTCCTCTCTCTATATCTGACTTTGTAATAAAAATAAATAAATCTTTAAAAAAAAAAGAACCACATAAATTAAAAATAAAAGAACATATAGCTATTTAAGTTTTATTTGTCTTTATTGGAAACACAGATCAGATTTCCTCCAGTGACCCCAATGGCAAGAGCTGAGCCAATCTGAAGCCTTGAATAGGGAGCTTCTTCCGGGTCTCCCACACAGGTGCAGGGTCCCAAGACTTTGGGCCATCCTTTACTGCTTTCCCAGGTCATGAGCAGAGAGCTAGATGGGAGGTGGAGCAGATGGGACATGAACTGGCACTCACATGGGATCCTGGTGCAAGCAAGGTGAGGATTTGAGCCACTAAGCTACCTCACTGGGCCCTGAAAAACATATTTTAAGGAAGGAAGGTGCGGTGAATTTTGGTGCTGGGCTTCCGGGTTGTGTGATAATCCACTTGAAATGGAATTTTTGCCTAGAACTGAGAGTCAGTGCCTGAAATTACCAACTGTAATTCATAGACAATATAGAGTTACAAAACAAAATGAACTAGAACAGGGCCTCAAAAATGTAAGCATGAAACTAATTTTTATAAAAGCTGACAAAAAGTAGCCAGAATGACAGGTCTGTTAAAAACAAAACAACAACAACAAAAAACTTGTTACACACAAGGACCAGAATAAACCCAAACTATTACACAGTAAATATGTTGTAGGGATTGTTAAAGTAATTTATGCCATCAATTATATGAAAAGTGAGATAAGGAGAGAGTGATCCTGCAGCTCTTTGTCTCAATGTGAGCTCACCTCTAAGTGGATAGAACTTGCCTCTTACTATGTTTTATTTTATGTTTTTTTTTTTTTACTTTACACAAGATGATACAGCAATTTTTGTAACTGGTTTATTCTAGGGTTTAAAAAATTATTTGTACTTATTTAGGAGGCAGGAAAAAGAACAGGGGAGAGACAGAAAGACAGAGAAACAGCTTCCAATCACTAGTTCACTCCCCAATGCTAAAAACAGCTGGTTAAGGCCAGGTCAAAGTCAAGCACCTGGAACTCCATCAGGGTTTTCCACAGGAAAGACAGGGACCCAAGTACTTGGGCTATCGTGTATTACCCTCCATGTGTATACAGCAAGAACCTGGATCATAACTGTGGAGCTGCAACTTGGCACCATGGTGTGAGATGTAATCTTTTAACCCCCTATGCCATGGTGCCTACACCAATTCCTATCTTTATGTCCTGGTATTCCAGCTAGTTACACAGTTTGTCTAGCAGTGCCATCTCTTTCATAGGAAATAGCCAATGTCACACCTTCTCCCCAACCACCTAGCTCACTTGCTGTGGCCACTCAGAGTAAGCACAGGAGGGCTTTTTCAGATCCTTCTTTGTATTGTACACTAGGATAAGTTTTTAATGACAAAAAGATGAGCTCAAAGGGGGAATGCTGTTGGCTTTTGTGTGTTGTTTAAGATCAAAATTGTCAAGTGTGCATGTTAGACGTAGGCAAAGAAGACTTTAATGATTCCAGTGTAGAACTTGTCTCATTAAATGGTTCAGGAATAGGTTAGTCTGCGGTGGTTTATAAACAGACTGCCTTTCTCTTTGAACTAAAATTTTCTGCATTTGTGTTAAGGTAATGTCCTTCCTGGTTCTGCTCCCTCATTGCCTCCTTTTTTTAATTTATTCTTCTATTCATGTCAAGTTATTTTTTTGTTGTGTCCCAGGAACAGTTTGTGAAACTTCTATCTAAGTATGTCCACTATCTAACATGTCCACTATCTAAATATGTCCACTTGGTTATCTACTCTTAAGGAGTGGATTATACCAAAACTAAGTATTCACAAAAAAAGACCACTGGCTAATTTATTTGATATCATCTAAAGGTGCCTACAAATTGTTGTACATCATTGGCAGCTTTTACTTGCTAGAAGAAGCTCTAAAAGAAGGTGAAAACGGATTTCAATTTGCTAGAGTCATAAATTTCACCTAACTAGAGCCAAGGATTTCTTCCTGGGCAACTGATCAGCTACTTGCCTGTTGCACCATTGTCATCATATGAAATTTTCCTACTTGCCGCCTTTATGTGAGAGCTACTTTGTTCAGAGTGTGGTTTGCATCAGGGAATTGGTGAGTTTATCTCTCTACCTCAGTCTTTGAATCTTCCTAGTAGTCCTTGTTGCCAAATAATTGAAGAGCCTTCAACAGAAGCTAGCAGACTTTACTGGGGTTAGATAATGTAATAAATTTGCCCTCAGGATGAAAATAACATTTGAGTTTGATTATACCTTATTAGGCATTTATTATCCCATTAGATAGAGGAAAGAAAGAATGCCTTTGGGAAGACAGCTGGAAATAAAGATCAAAGTTGTGAGAATCAGAAGAGAGTAAATGGTAAAATATCTAAAATGTTCAAATGATGCTCACTGTTTCATATATAAATGTTTTAAAAACGACTTCATTTTAGAAAATGGAGAACAGCTACCTTCCCACAGTCCTTCCATTATGTCTAGACATTATGTATAAAACATTATGCGTGTTGATATACATATGTCATGTACAAGCCAAACATGCAGAGGTTCTGAAAGTGGAAAGAAGAAGATAAGCGTGCTGGGGATGTCTGGACAGCAGAAATGTGCTACAGAGTCATCTGGTGTAAGTCACTTCTGCTGCTCTTGCCTCTGAAAAAATAACCTAGTAACAACATCCACCAACTATTTTCTCTAGCCAAAGTAAGGAGAAGAAATGATTGCAACTGTTAGACAGCGACTTCTGTACTTGGACCCGTAAGTAAGCATCAGGCAGCCTCTCTCAGGAGCATCGAATGAAAAATCCACAAATCCCAACTGGGGAGATGTCAGAGAAAATACAGAGGGAGAACCTGGTTTTCCACACCTTTCGGTGCATAACAATGCCTCCCCTGATTCAAGGCCTACAGGATCTACTGCAGAGTCAGGATATTCTTCATAATCCAGCTGTGAACGCCTGCCCTCCCTGCCAGTACAAAGCACCTGAGAAAACAGATTGCCTCCAAAGGTCTGTTAGCAAAAAAAGGTTATTTCCCACTACCTGAATGTCAGTGGCAGCTGAGTGAGGAATACAGACTTCTGTCTACTAAAAGTAATGAGGTAGAGTACTTTGTTTTATCCTCAGTGCAAGTAATTTACTTAAAACAGACCATTAAATGAAATATACAGTCCCACAAGACAAAATGACAACGCAAGAGTTTTAACAGAGAATCAATCATTATTTCAAGAATCAGGAAGTTCTTACACTGATTAACCGAAACAATCCATTCCAATATCAAGTTGAGTATTATTTATGAAAATAATTCTATGGTATGAGCACCTGGTCTTCATTCCAGCTTGCAAGGCTGACTTAATATTCAGAGAAATTGTTTGTGTAACCCACTATCCCCGCTGACTGAAAAAGCAAAAATAAGATTCGTGCAAGTCAAATTTTTAAAAAATTAGTTTATAACATGTCTCAGCAACTCATGGAAGAACACAATGTATGAAAACATGGCAAGCACTAGGTCTAGCTGTAAAACACTCAAATGGATTCCCACATTCATGGGTTCCAATTGCATATTCCTGCATCTAGGATACATAGTTATATATGTAGGATATGCCAAAGAAAGTATAGCAAAACTAAAACGACTGAGTTTGGCAATTTGAAAAGAGACAAGAAAAATATCCACAAGTCAGCAATAATTTAAACTTGTTCCAACAAACGTAGGAACATTAAAATTAAAATAAAAACTTTATAATCACTCAAAGATGAATTACGTATTAAGTAACAATACATGTATGACATCCATTCTGAAAACTATACATCAGTAACGGAACATAAGTTTTGGGTCATAGATCAATATATTCCTAATCAATATCTAACTATTGTATTAGGTGTGAAATGATGTCTCAAAATTAAATTGTTTTCAACTTTTGCCAAATACTAATTTTATTTTTTTGTGTGTAGGTTTATTTCTGAATTCTTTATTCTGCTCCATTTTGTACATGTTTGTTTCCACCAAGAGCAAACAGTTTTCACTTCCATGGAGGCATGTTTCACAAAGGTAAACAGTAATCCTCTTATTTATTTATTTTTAACATGTAACACTTTCTTCAGCTACAACCTTTGGTATTCAGTATAAAACTCAGAGTCATCTTGTTGGATTGACAAAAAATTCTGTCTACAATTTTGTTAAAGATTAGGTTAAATCTCTGTGTTAATCTGAGAAATTCTATATTTGGTCTGAGCCAGAAGCAAATAATCAGAGAAAAATGTAACATCATTTTAAAAATGAATAGAGAACAAATTTCATGGATTTTATATATACAAGTTCCAGTCTGTAATGATATTTTCTACTTTCCCTTCTTGTTCTTCTTTCTGTTCTTTTAAATTTTTACATTGACTTCATTTTATAATAGGTTTAATCTTCCACTAAATAAAAATTCAGCAAGAATCAAACTTCAAATTGTTCAGTTTCACTCATATACGTTTCACTTTTTACTCTATTTCTTAGCTACGTAACAAAGAAAACATACTTGTCTTTCTGCGCCTGGCTTATTTTGATAAGTATAATTGTCTCTGATTGCATCCAAAAACACAGAATTTCATTCTCTTTATGGCCCAGTAGAATTCCATCATGAAAATGCACCATGTTTATCAAGTCCTCAGCTGATAGACACCTCAGTTGATTCCATGTTTAGTTAGCACACATTGGGCTGCCATAAACACAGATAATTCTTGGGCATACTGATTTCATTTCCTTTGGATAAAATCCCAAGAGTTGGATGGCTAAGTGATATGATAGATCCATTTCCTGATTTTTTAATAGATTTATTTATTTTTACTGGAAAGTCAGATATACAGAAAGGAGGAGAGACAGAGGAAGATCTTCTGTCCGCTGATTCACTCCCCAAGTGACTGCAATGGCAGGAACTCAGCGATCTGAAGCCAGGAGCTTGGAGCTTTTTCCAGGTCTAACATGCAGGTGCATGGTCCTAAGGCTTTGGGCCGTCCTCGACTGTTTTCCCAGACCACAAGCAGGGAGTTGGATGGGAAGCGGAGCCACCGGGATTAGGACCTGGTGCCCATATGGGATTGTGGTGCGTGCAAGGAAAGGAATTTAGCCACTAGGCTACTGTGCCGGGCCCATTTTCTGATTTTTGATTTTGGAAACCTCATAGTGCTTCCATCACTGTCGTGCTAGTTTACATTTCCACCAACAGAGTATATTCAACAATTTTTCACCAATATCACCAGCATTTATTGTCCTGTTATTTATTTAGTGTTTTTTTTTCTAATTTTTAGATTTAAGAGTTGGATTCTAATTGGGGTAAAGTGAAACACATTTTGGTTTCTTTGGGCATTTTCCTGAGATTTGTTTTGTTTCTGTTGGACATTTGTATTTCTCACTGGATTACTTATTTTGTTGTAGAATTTCTTTATCTCCTTATATATTTTAGATAGCAGATAAGATTACTAGCTTACATATATTTTTTCCATTTCTTTATCTTTTTACTTTGTTGAGTGTTTCCTTTGCTATGAAGAAGTTTCTTAGCTTCACAGAGTAGCATTGTATTTTTGAATTTATTGCTCTGAATTTGCTCCTTCTGAGGCCTTATCCAAGAAATCTTTTCCAATGTCTTACAGAACCTTCCCTATGCATATTTCAACAGAGCCAGAGAGAACATTTTATAAAACATAATTTTAAAAAGTTAAGCGATTTAGATATGGAAGGAACGTGCCTCTAAACATAAGCAAAGCAACGTATTTGGCCCGGCGCCGAGGCCTAGCAGCAAAAATCCTCACCTTGAATGTGCCAGGATCTCATACAGCACCAGTTCTAATCTCAGCAGCCCCACTTCCCATCCAGCTCCCTGCTTGTGGCCTGGGAAAGCAGTCGAGGACGGCCCAAAGCCTTGGGAACCTGCACCCGCGTGGGAGACCTGGAAGAAATTCCTGACTCCTGGCTTTGGATCGGCACAGCTCCGGCCGTTGCAGTCACTTGGGGAGTGAATCATTGGATGGCAGATTTTTCTCTTTGTCTTCTCCTCTCTGTATATAACTGATTTTGCAATAAATACATAAATAAATAAATCTCTAAAAAGCAACATGTGAATAACCCACAGCCAGCATCCTATTGAATAGAGAAAAATTAGGAGCGCTGGGTAAAGATACTATCACTAGTCCTATTCAATGTAATTCTGTATGTTTTCACTTGCACCATTAGGCTAGAAAATAATCAATGGATAAAGTCAGAAGCGAGGAAATCAAATTATCTCTGTTTCTAGAAAATACGTTCTTATATATAGAGAAAAACAACAGTTTGCACTGAGAACTGGAACTCATGTGAGAGTTTGGGAAAGTGGCAGAATATAAAATTAACACGCACAAATCCACTGCATTGGTGTACACAAACAATGCCATGGTGTCACAGTAGCTACAAAAAATCAAATATTCTGGGAGTATTTAATAATAGTTAGAGTTAACTAAGTACACGAAAGATCCCTAAAACAAGAGTAAATGATGTATTAAGGAAAAAGAAATAGAACGCACACGCACACAAACATACCAAAAAAAAAAGCTTGCACATCCTTGAATTGGAAGAATTAATATCAAAATGATCTCAGTACCAAAACCATTTACAGATTTGATGAGATCTCAATCAAAACCAAACACCAAGGCCATTCTTTTGTATCTAGAAAAAAAAATCCCTAAAATTTAAAAGGAAATTAAAATGTTGAAAATAAAGCTGGATGGATCACAATACGAGATTTCAATTCATATTAGAGGGAAGTTTTAGTCAAACAGCCTGGCACTGGCACAAAAAAAGACATATGGATCACTAGACCAATTAGAAAATACAGAAATTAGTTGATGCAGCTAAAACCATCTAATCATTGATAAATGAGTTAAAATTACCCACTGGGGAAAGTGAAATCTTTTCAACAAATGGTGTTGAGAAAACTAAATCTCTACATGTTTAAGCAGGAAAGAAGACCCATGTCTCACAATTTATAAAGAAGCAACTTACAATGGATTAAGAACTTAATACCTAATGCTTGCAAATTATGAGAGATTTGTCAAATTAACTGATTCTGAAACTTTTGATTATGTACCTAGTATGTTTCTGAGTTTATATCAACAATGCAAAAAGCATTGGTAAAGTTTTCAAGGGTAGGCATTTGGTAAAGGGGTAGGAAGCCACTTGGGATATCTGTATCCAGGTCAGAGTGCCTGGTTCAAGTCTTGGATCCCTTGCTTCTGATTTCAAATTTTTGCTATTACATAACTTGGGACCCAGTAGATGTGCTCCTTCAAGTACTTGGCTTCCTGTCATCCACATGGGAGGCCCAGGTCTATTTGGGGCCTGCAGGCATCATCCTGACTTGCACTTGTTGCTGCAGCTATCTGGGGAGTGAACAAGTAGATGAGAGATGCTCTCTCTCTCTCTCTCTCTCTCTCTAATAATGTGAAAACATCTTTTACATGTCCAATATCACCAATCACAAGAAAAATTAAAACTTCAATGTGATATCACTTTCTGTTTGATAAAAGGGTGACTATTAAAAATAAACATTAGATAGTGTTGGAGAAGTCAAGGAGAAAAGAGATGCTGAGAATTTAAATTAGTACGGTGATTTTGGAGAACAGTATAGAGATGCCACAAAGGATTAAAAATAACTGCAGTAATATCACCATTAGATAAAACCCAAAGGAAGTGAAATTGGTATGACGATGTTATGTCTGTATTCTGATATAAAATATATATTTATGTATAATGCACCTAACTTTCCATTGAAGGATGAATAAACAAAATGCGGTCTATAGGCACAATGGAATACTATTTATCATTCAAAAAAAATCTTGTCCTTTCAATCAATATGGATGACTTGGAGGACATTACGCTAAGAAAAATAGGCCATGCATCGATACACAAGCACTGTATGATCACATTTACATGTGCAATCTAAAAAGCTGTACTCCTGGAATCAAAGAGTAGAAGCGTGGTTATCACAGTCTGGCTGTGGAAATGTTGGGGTGAAATTTAATCAAAGGACATAGAAATGCAGTCATGGAAAAGGAATAAACCCACGAGATCCATAAATATCTTAGCAACTGTAGTAAATAATGGCATATTGTATATTTTAAAACACTAAGAGAGTGGTGATAAACCACATCTGAGATGGGATAGAGATGGAATGCAACTGTTAATTGGCTTGACTTCCCCTTTCCACAGTATATAAATGTAGGAAAACATTTTATACTACAAATGCATAAAATTTCAATGATCAAATAAGCATAAACACATATGAAAATCCAGAAAACATGAAACTTTTACTCTGCAAAAGATTCCATTAAAAGAATGAAATCATTAGAATTCAGACTTAAAATCATTGCAAAAAATTACAAATTTAACAAACTACTAGCGTTTAGAATGCATATTCTCAAAATATAGAAATGTATACTGGATTGTGAAAAGGAAAAAAGTGTAACTGGAAAATAGGCAAAGGACTTGCAGAAACATTTCACTGTAAAAGATATAAGGATGGAAAATAAGCATATGAAAAGATATTCTACATCACAGCTATTCAGTAAATGCAAATTAAAACCCCAATGAGATATCACTGCATTCCTATTAGAGTGACTAAAATAAAAACTACTGATAATACCAAATGTCTACAAGGGTACAGAGAAGCCGGATTACTCATATATTTCTGCCTGGAATTTAAAATCAGGCAGCCATGCTGAGAAGCAGTTTGACAGTTTCTTAATAAACTACACATGCAAAAAACTGCACCTCACAGACCACAGAGTGTACTGCTGTACTGCCAAGCATTTATCATGGAGAAAGGAAGGCTGATGTTTACAGAAACACAGCAAATAAGACTTCCTAAGAACTTTATTTGTAATCGCTGCAAACTGGACGCAACTCAGACGCCCTGCAACAAAAAGTAACCTGGGGCACATGTGTGACACAGGACGTATTTATCAAAAAAAGGAGGAAACCATGGACACAAGTAACAACCTGAATGAATCCCCAGAATATAGCACTGCATAGAAAGAAAAAGTCAAATTTGCATATTTTAATTTCATTTATACCATTTTCTTTAAATTTTTATTATTTGTTTATTTGGGAGAGGAGAGAGAGAGAGAGAGAGAGACAGAGAGAGAGAGAGAGAGAGAAAGAGAGAGAGAGAGAGAAATATTGGATTTTTCTGCTTTAGTCTCCAAATGTCTCTAACAGGCACATCTGGGCAGGGCCAAATCCAAAGCCTGAAACTCAAGTCACATCACTGACGGACATTCAAGCATCTGAGCTGTCTTCTGCTGGTTCTCTGGGTATTCACTGGCAGGAAGCGTGATTTGAAGCAGAGTAGCCCTATGATTGCAAAGTGAAATGAGAATATGCAACTTTAAAAATTAAGAGGAAAAAGGAAGGAGGAGGTTGAGTGGAACATCAGCCTACGAGAAACTAGGGTGGGACATAGCACTATGCTCCTAAACCAGAATTGTGAACTTGGTTCACTTTACGTAAACAAATAAGTTCATACGCACAAATAAAATTGGCTGCTTATTTTTAATGAGATACTTTTATTTATATAAAATCTTAAGCATATTTCTAGAGACAGAATGTCAATTATTGACTGCTCAGGACTTGGAGTGCAGGCCATGATACAGGGAGGAAGATAGCTAAACAATGTGAGGTTCCACTTTAAAGTGATGACAACTTTCTAAAATTGGCTGTAATGATGCTTTACCTGTATTCACACACAGTAGCAACCATAAAAATATACCTCACAAATTGCATGTGTTGTGTTTTCTGTGAATCATAACTCAATAAAGCTGCTGAAAATGATGTTCCAGACTCATAAATACATTTTGGTAGTCCTACAGGAAGCTATTTTACCAGTCTTAATGAAGCTAAGCATCCAAGCATCCTTCATTTCTTTATTGGAGAATAATATTTCAATCATATTCTGAAAATCACAATTCATTGCTACTGAGTCCTTGCCTTTTGCCCTGTCACCTGAGAGATTGATGTGTGTTTATTCATTGTTTACACACACATTTATAAATATTATATACGTATGTAGGTAACTATTTAAAGCAGCTAAACAGAACACAGATCACATAATTATTCACAATTCCATTACCATGTGTATCGTTTCAGGTTTACCCCTTGGCTGTCTGTAGCATCCCATTCTAAGAGGGAAAACTCTAAGTACCACTCTCTCCTGTTCACTTATCTAATTGTTCAAATCTGGTATCCATATAGCCATCTTGCATAATTTTTAATAAAGAGTAAAATTTTATCTGTGACATTAGAATGAAATTACTTTTGTGTTTGCTTCACAAAGTCCAATGAATTTGAAGTTTATTTTAATCAGCAGTATTTCTCTCCACACATCACCTCCAGCAGAAAGTTGTGCCATGCACAGGTAGTATAGTTCTACCCTGGACACTAATGCTAACTACTTCTGCTTCTGCGTTTTGGAAATCATGTTACTAGGTATTTTCTATGTTCGTGGTAAGTTGTTTCAGGAGCCCTAAGTGAGGAATATTGTTTAAAAAACACTTTTTTCAGTGCTTTGTCTTTTCTTTTCTTTACAATGTATTCAGCAAGGGAGAATTTTTAAAATTTTCTTAAAGGTGGGCTTCGTGCGAAGGCTCAGTGGCTAAATCCTTACCCTTACATGCCGCAAGCCAATATGGGTGCCAAGCAGCCAGGGCTGCTCTGCTTCCCATCCAGTTCCTTTCTTGTGACCTGGGAAAGAAGTAGAAGATGGCCCAAATCCTTAGGACCCTGTACCCATGTGGAAAACCCAGTAGGAGCTCCTGGCTCCTGGCTTTGGTTTGGCTCAGCTCCGGTCACTGGTGGATACATGGGGAGTGAATCAGTGGATGGATCTATTTTGCTGTCTCCCCTATGCTCTCTATCTGAATTTCCAATGAAAATAAATAAGTATTTAAAAGTTTCTTAAAGGCTAACTTTATCATATATATATATGTTTATATATATGCACACACATATGCATATGTACATATACACATTTACATATAAACTCATTTACGTTTTTTGAAAGGTAGAGTTAAAGAGAGAGATAGAGAAAGACAAACAGAGGTGGATTTCGCATCCATTGGCTCATCCCCCAGAAGACTGGAGTAACCAGGGCTGGACCAAGCCAAACTATGAGCCAGAGCTTCATCAGATCTCTCATGTGCTTTCCCAGCCACATTAACTGGGAGCTGGATTGGAAGTGGAGCAGCCAGGACTAGAACCAGCATTCCCAAGAGATGCTGCAGCAATTGGCTTAACTTTTTGTCCACAGGTTCGGCCCCATGCTTTCAACTTTCTATCAACTAACAGATCATCACTATATCCAACCTCACTGAAAAAAAAAAGTCACCTGCTATTTTTATAGAAAGAAATTGTAAAGATTTTCATTTTAGTTTATGAACAAAGGTTACATTTTTGTGAAAGATATAAAGGTTAGTGCTATATTATTTTCTTACTTTTAATGTTGTGCCATGACAATAGCACTTGATAAATTTTATCCTTTATTGAATTCCCTGTGATTTCTTATCAATGATCAGAAGGTTATATTAATGAGGGCATCCCATTATCTTTTTGTTCTATTCTGTTTATGTATATGTCTATTTATTCATTGACACTATTCTGATTACCACCTTTACAGTAAGTATTGGATAGTGCACTGTTCCAACTTCATATATTTTTTTAGAATGTGTCATTTTATAATTGTTATCTTTTCATTGAGCTTAAGAATCAGTTTGTCAGTATATTTTAAGTCATTTGCTAGGATTTTGATTAGGATTTAATTGAACTTATGGGATAAGGTAGAATAAATTGGCATCCAGACAATATTAGCATTCAATCTATGAACCATAATTATTTTTCTAGATAGATTTTCTTCAGTTGCTTTCAAAAGTATCTTGTATATTTCAAAACAGAAATTCTACTCATATTTTATTAGACTCAAATAAAATAATTGCATATTCGGTATTATAATTTTAAGACCTTTAATATGTGCCATTTAATTGTTTATTTGGAAGGCAGAGCAACAGAGAGAGAATCTTTCATCTACTGATTCACTCACCACATGTTCACAGCATGGGCGTAGTGAGGCATAAGCTAGAAATGTGGAAATTACATTAAAATCCCCAAAGGTAGCAGAGATGCAAGTACTTGAGCCAATGAACATTAGCAAGAAGCTAAACTAAAAGCAGAGAGGAGACCAAACCCAGACACTCTGTTATGGGATATGGGTGCCCTAATTGAAGTCTTAGACTGTGTTCTAATGGTAAGGACTCCGGGGTTAAGGAAAGGAGAGGAGAGGAGAGAAGAGGAGAGGAGAGGAGAGTTCATTTTTTCCACTTTTTTTGAATTTAAAAACTAGATGTGTAATATAAATATTATGTATTTATGTATATTATGTATAAATATGTATTATAAAATATTTTATCTTCCTGCTTCATAACAGTATGCATTATTTTCCTTGCCAATCAATATACTAGCTGTGGTCCCAGTGAGATGCTAAGTAGCAGTGATGATGGTGGGTTCTCTTGCCTTATTCCTTATTCCTGTTTTGATAGAAATTTGATGAGAGATTTCATTTTTTAAACACAAATAGTACTGGATGTTATCAAGTTTTTTATCAACAAGAACATATGATTTTTTTGTCTGTAGCTTATTGATATGATAGCTTACATTATTTGTTTTTCTAATTTTAACATGCTTTCACGTCTGTAATAAATCTCACTTGAGTGTGAAGTATCATTTTACTCATTATTAGATTTTAGTTGCTAATATCTGCTAATACTGTTTAAATTATTCATTAGAAATGTAGAAAGACCAAAAGAAAGATTTATATTAGTTGTTAGTGATGAAAATTCTCATTTCTTTTTGCTTATTTCTTTTTCTTTGCTTGCACAGAAATGTATTAAATTTATTGACATACGTCAGTTTAGGCTTAGATATTGGAATGTTTTATTTCTTGCTTTCTTTTTATTCAAAATTGTGTTATTTTAAAGAAAATATAATTTTGAGATTTTTGAAAGAGTTACAGAGAGAGGGATAAAGATATAGGAAAAAACAATGTTCCTTCCATTGGTGATTCTACCCCCCCAAGTGATCACAAAAACAGAGGCTGTCTAAGAACCACGGCAAAAACCAACAATACAATCTGGGTCTTGCATGTGGGTAGAAGGGGCTCAAGCACTTGGGCTATCCTCTGTTATTTTTCCAGGCACAATTAGTGGGATACTGGATTTGAGGAGGAGTAATCATAACTCATCAGCACTCTGAGATGGGATGCTGTTGTGGTGCAACCGGCTGCGGCAGAATGGGTCTGCAGCTAAGATTCTTGACTCCATGTTTCAGCTTGATGTACTAGAACTGTAACTAATACATTGTTTCTCTGTTTGGCTGACTTTGGGCTAAACAGCACCGTATAGTATATGAGGATGAAGTGTCCAAATTTCTTTTGTGAACTGTGGGGAGAGTTCAGTAAATAAATTTGTGAAAATTCCAATCTGTAGACTCAGTAGTCCTTCATCATAAGAAAGACCATACTCCTTCTACTCAAAATTTATGCTTTGAATTGTCCTACCAATCATTCCCACTGGGACCTGCAAGTGGACTGAGGACTGGGAAGAACAGAAATAAGCAGAATTCTCCCCAATTGTTGGACACTGATTCCATAGATCTCAAGCATCACTCTGCTGCATCAGAGTTGGAGCTTATGGAGATACTCCTATTGCAAAAGTTTATTTGGACTCATGCACATAGTGTGACACTGATATAATCCAACTAAACAGAAACAATATGAACAAATTGATTTCTACTAATACCGTTTCATGGGCATAAAAGTGAAACACAAATTTTCTTTAATACGTATAGTTATCTCAAGGTGTAGCAAAACAGCATTCCTTACTTCGCTAATCCAGCAGACAAATCTGAGGCCGGCATCATCCTCTCCTGCACTAGAATCCCATATGGGCAGTGGTTCTCATACTGACCATTTCACTTCCCACCCAACTCCATGTTTATAGCATAAGAAGGCAGCAAAGGCTTGCCCAAGTGCTGGGACCCTGTAACCCACATGGCAGATGTGGGCAAAACTCCTAGCTCCTGGCTTCAGTCTGGCCCAGTCCTGACGTTTGCAGCCAGTGCTGGAAAATATCTCTTGCTTTCTTTCTCTGTCTCTCTTCATAACTCTGATTTTCAAATAAATAAATACATCTTTGTATTTTTGTAAAAAGATCAGACAGGATAATTTTAGAATGATGACCTCAATATCAGCCGTAGCATAATCAGAAGTATACGTCTATTTATGCTGAAAGATATAAAAATGTTTGTCAATGTTTAAAACATTGCTTAATATTGGAATGCATTATTCAATTCAAAGTTAAAGGGCTCACACTAAAGTTCAAATATTTTTAGTGGATTAGATGTCATTATGTGAACATCTTTGTCAGCAATTACTGAGTAGAAAAATATGAAAACAAGTACAACTTGTCTAAAATAGACACATTTCCTTTGAAAGGTAATACGAATGTATCTTTAGTTGTCCTCATTTATAAAGAACCTGATATCAGAATCAGCCAAAAGAGTGTCAAAAATTTACCTTCACTTGTTTCAAAACTAAGTTTAATTGAGCTTTAACTTCAAATGCAGTCTTTACCTTTAACGCTAATGCAGCCAAAAGACAGTTTTCTTCTCGTTTTGTATGATTAAAGCTACATTAGGAATATAAATGCATTAATTTATAGATACAGATACTAATTGCTTAAATATTGAGTTAAAAACCAGGCACTAATATGTGTGGAATAATTGATTCTTGCTGTGGAGGAAATCATAATAAAGAACTTGAAAGTGCTGTCACATTTTGCATAACTAGTAAAATCTCAGAATATTTTTAAAATATTCTGAAAGAAAATGTCTTGGGGCTTTCTTACCCAGAGTGAATGTGGTTTGAAAAGATCAAATGATATTCACATATGTCAAATATAAGTCTTAATAACAGTTAGAGATAATGAATAAAATTAAAGTAGGTCAATTTAAGCCATTTATTCTCCAGAAGGAGTTACACATCATAATCACTACTTGTTAAGATATAATTAAAAGTAGAAAATGATATTTACCAAAGAAAGCTCAATTACTAAATAAAAAAACTAAACTTTTAATTTAAATGTTCATTTTAATAGCATATCAGCATTTTGTAGTTAATAGGTATGTAAATATGATAATGTAATAGTAATTGAGAAAAGATTGAAAATCAGTCATGAAAACAGAATGTCTTTGTTTTGTCACTTATACTTTAGCAGTGTTTAACTACTGAGATTGTACTACTGAAATTAAACAAATGTTTTTTAGCACTGATAAGAGAATCTTGGACATACACATCTGGTATATGGAAATAAATGGAGCTAAAAAACTGAAACCAAAAATTCCAAGAATCTATCAAAAATAATCCCAAATATAGTCTCATCTTCCCATATTCATAAATGAAATAGTAAATCTGTAATTTTGGGTCAGGCAACATTTTTATTTTTTCTAGTAAAGTTTTAGTATTAAACTTATTGGATCAGGACTTCAATATAGTCCTTATTAGAGTGATCATTAATAGTTTTTCATAAATCAGTATGTGTGTTTATTTTCTTTACCAAGTATACTCCAAGAAATTGTTTCTTTAGAAAATCTGATGAAACTTTAAAAACATACTTAGGATCTCCCACGTGGGTGCAGGGTCCCAAGGCTTTGAGCCATCCTCAACTGCTTTTCCAGGCCACAATCAGGGACCTGGATGGGAAGTGGGGCTACCAGGATTAGAACCAGCACCCATATGGGATCCCAGCATGTTCAGGGCAATGACTTTAGCCACTAGGCTACCGTGCTGGGCCCAGAATGATGCTTTTTTTTTTTTAAACAAATAGGCAAAGCATCTTTGGTAAGTCTTGCACCAGGATGGATCTTTAAAAAGTGGCAATGCTATATTTTGAATTATTTGTTAAATTTTATGCTTTTTGTTTGTGGTGTCCAATATTGTCACATTACTAGAGGAAACAAACAAAAACAAGCAAAAAACCCACAAAAGCCTCTGTTGCTTAGTTTACAGCTCTTGAACTACCATGGGTTTAAAATTTGTACTTATTTTTAAAAAGCTAGTAAAGTCAAGTCGTCGTTGTCTTTCATGTAACAGACATGCAATACACTTTCATTATCTAAACTCAAGAATGCAAAATTTCCATTTAGTGTGCAGATCTTGACATATCTTTCATGTAACCGGATGAGAACTCATTCATTATATTGTTGCTAAGGTGATGACAATGCCAGCTGATTGTGGAGTAAGTGCCATGTTTCTCACAAAAATCAAAGGGCTGTAAGCAGGTGAGAGATAAATTCAATAAAATAATACATCATGCTTAAAAAGTTCATTATGAATTAAAAGACACATTTTCCAATTGTTAGAATGAGAATGTATTCTCCAAATTTCATATGATTGATAGTTAATCCTCTCACAAGAGTTTTGAGAGATGGGACTTGTAAGGGAATACTAGGTTGTGAGCGCTGGGCTGAGAGGAATGGAATAAAGTTATTACAGGAGTCAGCTAGTTGGCATAAAATTTGATATTTTATATAACAAAGTTAACCCTCTCATAGCATCACCCTCAAGTGTGCACCATTGTCCTTCTGATTTCTGTTACAGGATGATGTAGCATCAAGGCCCTCACCTAATTTTAGGCCCATTAGCTTATAACAGTCAGGCCCTAGAATCATGGTAAATAAGGCTCTCTAGTTCAGAAATTACCCAGTGAACAACATTCTGTTGCAGTTTGTGGACTTCAAAGAGAAACAACTGGATTTTTTTGGCTCAATCTATCAGATTGATTCTGTTTATAATTCTATAATTTAACTGAATTCTTCTATGTCTTAAATTATTTGTTTCATTCCTGATTTTTTATATTAATGAGGGAAGGAGAGAGAAGAACACAACTCATCTTCTGGTTCATTTTCCCAATATGGCAACACTGGCCTGTGATGGGATAGACCAGAGCCAGGAGCTGGGATCTCAATCCAGGTCTCCGATATGAGTGACAGGAAATTAAACTCCTTGAGTCATCACAGCTGCCTCCAGAGGCTACATTGGCAGGAATCCATGTCAGGATCTAAAGCTAGGAACCTAATCAAAGTATCCCAATGTCGGAACGTGGGTGCCTCAACAACTAGACTGTGTACTCCCCTGCCCCCAATTTTCCCCATTCCAGTACATTCAATTTTCTTCTGTTGATTATTTGTGTTTGGTTGTGCCTTGGAAGGTGCTGTAAAAAGCAGATCCTGCATTTTTAGCCCCCACCCAACACAGCTGACAATAACTGTTGACTACTGCAGACAGACCCATAAACATGGATGTCTCTGGAAGAACATGATCCTGCTTCAACTTCTGCTGCCTGCACTGGAACTGATTCTGTGTGATTCCTACTGCTCCAAATAAAAATCCACAGCAGGTTTACGTCATTGATGTAGAATTTAGAACCATGCTTTCAGTTTAAAGGATGTTGAGCTGTTAGGTCTGCCTTTAAGAGCCATGGTGCTCCACAAAACAGAAGAGCGGTTCAGAGGTTCAGCTGATGGGTGGCAGAGATAACCAGCAATTATCCGCCTTCCAGAGCTTATTTCTGTTTCACTATACATACTGCAAATGATCTTTGGCATTGCTCATCCTTGCCTTGCTTCCTGAACTCTCAGAAATGGTTTCAAAAGACAAGATACACAGTAAGACCTCCACATTATTATTATTGACATGATAGAGCATTGATTGCTAATGTCTTAAATCTTTCAACTCTACAATGCTTCTTGTTTAGCTGTTTATAGAGGCTCCTAAAACCAACATTGTTATACAAGATTTTTCTAGATTCTCTTAGCCTCAGAAAGTCAGTGAAACCTTTTATAAGGTGTGTCATATCTGCCTACAATTGAAATCTTTCACTTTAATGGTATGATCTCTTTCACATGGCAACTTCAGCTATATCCTGAGTTTGACTGTTGTCCCAAGTTCTGGGAAATTGGCTAACTAGCTTTCCAGAAAACAAACAAAGGAAAAATGAATATGGCCTATAAATGTACTTCTGTAAGATAAACTAGTTATCTAAAATATTGTTAGTGCCTATAGTACTTACTCTTTCCTCCCATTAGCACATTCCAGATCCTACTTAATTGCATAGCCGTAGGCATGATGAGAAAGGAACTGTCTTTGAAAGGCACATCTGCTTTTAAATAAGGCAAATATCTTAAACTTGATGTTGTTTCCCAGAATTTTCTATCTCTAGGGTGGAATCCCACCATTTTTAGAAGAGAACCCTGAAGAGACAGTTTGCATATGCATATGGCACACAGAGTGACATTAGCAGGTGCAGCATTGCCTTAAAGCTGGC
Organism: Ochotona princeps; assembly: GCF_030435755.1. Lineage (NCBI taxonomy): Eukaryota > Metazoa > Chordata > Mammalia > Lagomorpha > Ochotonidae > Ochotona > Ochotona princeps. The sequence continues at coordinate 14,350,277 of NC_080858.1, read as the reverse complement.
AGTTAGACATTTCTAAAAAGAATGTGAAAATGCTTAGGGGATGGTAGCCCATTTGATTGAAGCTAGAGGATAGTTTCCACTTGGGTTATTCTTCCATATGCCTTGTAGCTGTATCGTATTCATTCCATTAATGATGCAAAGAGGGATGATCACTATTACAGCATTTATAAAGACACAACATCAACTTATAAATGCTTAGAGCATAAGACTGTGAGATTTTAAAGTAGTTTTTGCAAAGTCTCTTTACAGCCTATGTGCTATGGCTGGAACTCAAATTTCCTACATGTTGGCATGATGGTTCTGGTAAGAACAAGAAAGGCCAATGTTCCTTCTGCCTAGAAAGTTTTTAGATAGCAGGTCTGGAAATCTTGATTATCATCAGTGCTAGTCCTGATTGATTCATTTATTTGTCCATCATTAGATGTTTAGTACTTCTTATTTATAAATCTTCACTCTACGATGGAGATCCCAAGATTGATCATATATTTGCCAGCTCACTTTTAGAAGGTAAAGGGACTTGAAAATTCATGAATAAAATCAAGCCATACGAAACATGCAGATGTGTATCAGAAAGCAGTGGCAGTCAAAGTAGCACCATGACACATCAATTGAGATGAAAACTGTGGTGGGCATTCATTTTTAATATGGAGAGGGGCATTCTGTTTACTCACACTGAAGCATATGGATTTGAAAACCATTCCAGTTACTCAATCTAAATTTTGCGTGACTATAATTTGCAATCTATAATGCACACCTTCGCCTTAGGAGGCAGTGATGATGGCTAAAGCACTTCAAGTTCTGCTACCTGTATGGGAGATATGATTGAGATCTCAGCTCCTAGTTTCTGTGCTAGTCCATTCCTGACATCACTAGCCTTGGAAGAACGAATAGGTAAAGGAGAGTCTGTCTATTTTAATATGTGTCCGTGTGCCTCTCCAACACACAAAAACAATTATAAGAAATTAAGAACACTGTTACAGTTATGGGAGAGTTTTAAGAATAGCATGAGCATTTATGTGGCAAAAAAGTCATCAGCTCTCTACTTTTCTAAATTTTGGTCACTACAGCATAGTAGTGGCTTAATAACTCCCTGGTAAATAAGATAGCAATTCAATTCATGAATATTTAAAAATTATTCATGTAACTTGCTAGTTGCTTATATTAAGCAAAATTAACATTGAATATTATCATAAAGAGAAGTGGCATCTTAAGCTGGTATTGTAATTGATTTAAATAATCCTAGAAATATACGATTCATTAAATATATTTTTTTCATCATCATCTTTAAATTTTATGTTAAATATTGATCTACTTATTTGAAAGGCAGACTGAAGGAAAAGGAGAGGATGGGGAAGAGATAAACATGGGAGAGAGAAAGAGAGAGAGAGAGAGACTTAGTCTCACCCAATAGGTCAGGTGTAACCTGGAATTCCATCTGGGTCTTCAATGAGGGTTCAGTAGCCTAAGCACTAAGGTCATATTTTGCTGTTTTCCCAGGTTCATTTAGCAGGAAACTTAGATCAGAAGTGAAGCAAATGGGACTCCAGTTAGCATATTTCATATTCCATGCCTATCTTAGAGTGAGCCACAATGCCAGCCCCCACTAACTATATCTTAAAAATGCTGTTTGTACCAGGCACTGTGTTGGGTATGTGGATCATTATCAATCAGTAGAAGAAACTACATTTAAGGAGTTTATATGATTCTAGCTTACTTTCTATTTTTTTCTTCAAAGCTAAACTGTGAAATAATACACATAGATATGTGGATTTCACAAGCAAATAGTAGTCACTGTAAATAATACTTTGAAACTTACAAGGGAAAATACTCTTAGAGTTAATTTAGCTTGCTCCAAGTTTATTTCTAAGTCACTAGGATAATTTGATGAAATAACAAGCATAAGCTCTCTTCTAAAATTGGGTATTTTTCAAAAAATTCATTTTTTCATACTCAATGTCTTGTTCATTTTGTCTCTTCCCTGGGTTACTAACAGTATATTTAATATTAAGAAGAGCTAAATATTTATATTTTAATGGTTCATAGATCTTCATTTCTGTATGTCTATTTCTGCTTTGTAATAGCCTTTTTTGTGTCATGTTTGAATTTTTTTCTTTCCTTGCAAAAACATTTTAAAACTGTTACTTGTTGTCGGCCAGGCCAGTGCTTTCCATTTGTCCTTGTGTTTTTTTTTTTTTTTTTTCTGCTGCAATTGATTTTTAACCACCCAAAGATAAACTGTGACTGGTAGCAGCTCACGACTCTGGTGTTGCAATTCCTTCTCTGAAATGGCTGAGTGAGCAGGGGATGATTCAAATCGCGAGCAGGAGGCAAATGATTTCTTCCCTCATGAATCTTTGACTCAGCATTTGGCAAATTCTTAAACTGTTGAGATATTTTCAATGGTCTCATTCTTCTCTTTTCTCTAGATTGATTCAGTGATTATGATCCATCAGAATTTTGTATAAATACTCATCAATTTTTGCAACTCATTGATTCAAGGGGAAAAAAATGGTCTGAAAAATCTGATGGTATGTTTTGGCCTGTAGCGGAGGTGCCAAGGTAAAAAAAAAATGCTACTCAATATTATGTTAATGTATCTTCTAAGTTAAACATCTTCTGATGATATCCCATTTACAACAAACATTGTGAAAGGGTTATGCAACAGTGTTCACTACCTAGTGTTTTTTCATCCTCACAGTGATACAGCACAGTGAAGAGTTGGAACCAGGGTTTGAAGCCTCTTGCTTATTCCAGCTTCTATGACCCACCAGAATTTGAAAGGAAGACTCAGTTTCATTTTGACCGGATTCTGTGTTTTTTAGATAACTAATACATACCATCTGAGACAATCTAGCCCTCTAAGAAATAAAGAGGTTAAACTGGATGTCTTTGAGGATCCCACGGTGCATCTTTTTATGTAGTATGTATTCACAACAGAAAAGTCTTAATCTTTCTCGTTTGACATGCAGCCTTCTGAATTATATACAACAGGTATAATTGTTTACCCACCATCATAATCAGAGAATCATTTCATTAACACTCAAAGAAGCACTCACATTGCCCCTTTGCAGTCAAACCTCTGCCAACGCACCCTTGGTGCTCTCCATTCCTATCATTCTGTTAGAAAGCACCACATAAATTGTGTCTCACAGCCTTTCGCTTTCAAGACATGATATTGTAACTTGAAGGTGAAGCTGAAGGGCAAAATCATAGAGACTTCAGGAAGTTGTGCTTAATTTCTCACAATGTGTATGAAGATACTGTTAAACATGCATGGAAATGGAATCAAAAGATTGGTTTATTTTGGTGAAAAAATGCAAAATCCAAATTTCAATAAATCACTACCGTTCTCTGATCAACCACTGAGTCTTTGCAGACTGGAACTATGAATAAATTGTGAACACTGAAATTAAGTAGCCTTTTTCCTTGTAGTTTTACTGAATACCGAGTAAACTCTAAGTTGTAGAGTGTATAGAAGAAAGAACAGAGGTGTTCATGGAAAAAAGGTAGCATATTTGGGGGCTTGGCAGGATGCTAAGAGACAATTGAGTCAGAGTAATATTGACCTGGTTAATATTTTAGAAGAAGAAGAAGGATCACAAGTGCAACGCAGGATGTGCAACAGAGCATGGCACGTCTGAAGAACTCTCAACGTGTTGACTGCAGTTGTAGCCTATCAGTCCCTATAAGATGGTGGCAGATAAAACTGCTGCAGGAGACAAAACCATTGGAGCAGTGGTTCAATTAGCTAACTCTCCCACTCCAAAGCAGTGCATCCCATCTGAGTGCCGGTTCATTATCTGGCTGTTCCACTTCTCATCCAGTTCCCTGCTTGTGGCCTGGGAAAGCAGCAAAGATGGACCAAGGTCTTGGAGCCCTGAGTCTGTATGGGAGACCTAGAGGAGGCTCCAGGTTCCTAGATTAGGATGGACTCAGCTACCGCCATTGTGGACATCTGGGCAGCTAATCAATGCATGTAGGCTATTTCTCTGTGCCTGTCCTTCTCTCTGTAATTCTGCCTTTCCAAATATTTTTTTTAACTCACATGTAGGTTCTCTATGTGTAATGCTAATGAATTTGTTACTTTTGAAAATTCTTAAGCAGGTAAAATCTCTCTGAGTGTTTTAGCTACCTCTTTCATTAATGTATACTTCTTTTAAGGTTTGAGTCACCCCATTAGGGTAGAATAAAACCTCCATTGATAAAATCCCCTAAAATGGTTCTGATTTACATTCTTTTCATTTTTTTTAATAATACTGTTCCTTAGGCTCAGAAGTTGTAACTGCGAAGTAACTATATAAATGTGTTCACTGTTCTCTTTCAGAAGACTGTATTGAATATAGCACATACTTGAACATAAAGTTCTAATGTATTTTGAAGGAAATTTTTAAATATATATTCTCATAATAGTTGATAGGGTTGGTGTTTTAATCTCATCCCCACTGTAAAATTAGGCTACATTTTAAATAATATGTTCATTATCAGAAATAGTGTTAGTATTAATTCTAAATTGTGCTCCCTGAAGAGTTTCAATTAAAGCTTACTGTATCTCAAAATTACTCTGTAATTTATGTTTTCCTGATTTGAAATGCTAAATGAAGAATCTGGCCTTGTGTTATCAAAGCAGAGGATTAGTTAATATGGTAACATTGTCAAACCTAGTTTTTCCGAGTACTTCATGTGACTTTGAATGTTTTTCAAACTGTGACTATTGGCTGTACTTCCATTCAATGAGTCAGAAATGCAGAATTCCACAATAATTACAAAGAGATTACTGTGGTAGTTGCCTTTGCACATTGAATATTTTAGTGTCTTATTTTTGTTTACATATAAATACTGCATTATCTGAAGTAAAAAGCATTTATTAAATATTAAAAAGTTCTCTGAGGTAAATAACAAATGTGCATATGGTTTTTGACATTTCCTTGTGATATCTGTGTACATGTGTACACATATATGTGATTTTGAAATTTCAAACATTGTGGTTTTTTCTTTTATTTTGACTTAGTTGGTGTTATATGTGTATTAGTTTTAGCTTTAAAATTTAATCTTTTTTAATGTTTACCACATTTGTTTCATCTGTAGACATTAACCTTGACATGTAAATGTTATTTTTGGAAATGAGTACTGGTGTCATACAGTGAGGGATTCATGATATTGATGATAAAATAGAGAATGAAGAGCATAGAATCATGTACATGTTATGATTAAGTGAAGCAATATTTATAACTCTGCCCAATAATTTGACATTTATTGTACAAAAGTACAACTTTTGTACTCTCTGTAGATATTTACTGCCACAAATTACTAAAAATAGTGGTATTTGCCTTCTTGGGGGTCTGCATTATTTCAATTAGTATAGTGATATTGAATTGGTTGAATTTCATGGAAATGATCAGAATTTCATTTTTATATAGCCCAAGCTTATTTCATTTTGAATGAATTAGAAGTTAGAATTCCATAAATCCCTTCCTGACTTCTCATTATTTTCCTGAAGACTGTCTTGGTTTTTGGTGAGACACTTCTTCTCAAGTTGAGTCACTTTAACAAGTATATTAACCCTATAATTTTCAAATAATGTATTTGCTTTTCAGATAAAGAGAGTTACATAGGGACCTTTCCTCCAGTTGTTGACTCCCCAGTGGAAGCCAGGAGCCCATAAAGCTTCACAAGTCTCCCACGTGAGTGGTTGGCACCCATTTGTGGGATCCTTTGTCATCAGCTTCCTTTCTGTGGGTGCACTGGCAGGACATTGTCATCAGAAGCAGATCTGACAGTCAAACTCAGGCACTACTATACGTAATGACAATAACCTGAGGAGCAGCCTAACCATTGAACTGAACTGCTCCACAAGTTGTGTTAATTGTTATGTATTTTTGGCTAATGTTCGATACCATATTATAAATTGTATTTGCTTGTTCATATAATCTCATCTTGCTGCAAAGTGAGCACCACGCAGATGTATCAGCATTCTACGCTGTCTGACTAGTGGGTTCACAGGGTGCAGTATTGACTGTCATTTTCCAAAAACTTTTTGCCAGAATGTCACAGTAGAATTCAAATTAGAAAACCACCTCACACTTGCAAGTTTTTTCATTATTTCTGTTGAAGCTGGCAGACGAGAATATTCTCTTTGGATATTTTCATTCAGCAACTTCGGATGCATGTAGATCAGAAATTACCATCTGTTTCTATCAAGGATTACCACTGAGAGTAACCAGGCAGCAATCTTTGCTACCTGAATAAAGCCATTATTCTAGTTCAAAAAACCTGTTTCAGTATAGTCAGACTTTCAATAGTATCAATGTTTTTCTAACTGTGCATATCTGTGAACTCACATATTCTATTGACTGTAAAGAGAAATAACTTGAAAATAATCCAATTCTTTCAATTTAGTAGTAAATAATAGAATATTATATATACTATCATATAATACATTATTTATTATATTATTGTTGTACATTTAGAGTATATTGGATATAAAATAAGTTAGTGAATTACTCATATCCAAACTCTACCTTTGTTAAAATGAAATACAGAATCACATTAAATATAAAAACAATAAAGTGCTTAATGATATTGATCAGTGAATTTAATGTGGTAAATACATCATTTTTATATTGCTATTAGACAGTAGTTATAATGGTAGGTGAGTACTTTATTATTTGAAATTGGAGATCCAAGAAATCATCATCAATTAGGCAACACTTTATAAAAGAAAGATTTAAAGTAGCAGGGACATTTATATGAACAAACAAGGAGCTGAGGATAGGAGAAATAAGCTTACTCTGATGGACATACAGAAGATTTTCAAAAGAAGAGAAAATACATACAAAAATAAGTAAAGAGAGCAAAATTTCAATGTAAAAATATATGTCTCTTAAAACTATTATATCCTATAACCTCTGTTTTTGACTGAATGCACATAAAATAAAAGATTAATCTGCAGAAAGTTCACACAAGTAGTTGCTGCTTACAGTCAACACTGGAGTGTAATAATTTTTCTTTTTCCCTATTATCATACCACAAACAATTTTTACTATAATTAGGAGAGGGCGTAGCTGTTTAGCCTAGAGATTAAGACAGTGTTTTCAGCATGCACTTTCCGATTCAGAATGCCTTTATTTTATTCCCAGCTCCTGCTTTTGATTCTAACTTGCTGCTAATGCCAATCTTGATATGCAATAGTGATGGCTCCAGTATTTGGGGTTCTTCCAGCCCTGTGGAAAACCTGGATCCATTTCAGGTTCTGTGGCTTCAGTCTCCTCGTTATCATGATCATTTAGGAAATCAAAGAATACAAGTGATCTTTCTCTCTTTTTCTGCCTCTCAAATAATAATTTTTTAAAGTAGAGGAAGTCACTTAATGCTAAAATTTTAATATACATACAGAATGGAACCTGACATCTTAAATACTTATATTGCAATAACCCTACCACATCTGAATCATGAAACAGGAAATTAAATACAGAATGTTACATTTCTTGATATACGCTACACCGTAATTGCCACTGTAGAATAAAAGTAATCAACAAATTATACAGAAAATTAAGTAACAAAGTGTTGGCTATTATTGCAAATATTAAAATGGCCATATTAATATAATTGCTACATGTATTTTAATATGAATTATATATTATAAAAGAAAGATTCTGAAGATGAAGTGAAACAAAGTTTGAGTTCTAGAGAAATACTATTTGAGGTCTATACCAAAAGATCAATTATCAAATTACATTCATAATTTTTACAAGATATTAAGGGAAGAAAGCAGACTGACGTTTACTGCCTTGGACGTCAATTACTTGGAAGGCAGGAATATAATCATCTGAGTCAAATATTTAATCACATTATAGATATTTCTTAGATTTTAATCTATTAATGTGGCTAAGTTTAGTAATAAAAATTTGACAAATAAGGACAACACTTCCAGAATAGTGGGGTAATGCCATTGAAATATCCATCTATCCATAGAAACAATGAAAACGCTTGTAAAAATGTGTCAAAATCAAGCTTTTTAGAAGTGTTGGAATTAAGGATATGAAACTGTTTAAATAATTTGAAGGATTTTTTTTTCCAGAAGCACTTGAAGATTGTTAAGAACATCTCACTGTTCCTAACAATCTGCTGTAATCTTCCTCAGCTCCATGGCAGGCTGGAAAAGCAGAAGCCTCATAAACGCACTAGCTGTGAAAACTACTGTCTTTGCAACCCTCTGTTGCAAAGCCTTGCATGGAGAATTAGCCCCACTGGGTCAGTCTCACAGCTCCTGGAAAAAATGTGTTCGCAGAATTAATTTGTCTTTTTAAAACATTTTTCATTTAGTTTAGTTTATTTAATTTTATTTAATCCTATTTGATTTTAAAGCATCTCTATCTGTCTATCTATCTATCTATCCATCCATCTATATTGGTGATACGAAGTGATATTTGTTTTCTGCGATTGGCTTATTTAACTTAGCCTAATAGTCTGTAAGTATATCTACATTGTTAACACTAACAGAATTTTCCTTTGGCTGAACAGTATCCTACTGTGTAAACATACCTTTGTACATTCATTACTTGATGGCCACTTACTCTTTTTTTTTTTTTTGACTTAGGGATCATGGATAATGCTCCAACAGGCATGAGATTAGTGGTTTCTCTTACATTTACTTCTTCATTTTCTTAGCGTATTTACTTACTTGAGAGTTTTCTTTTAAATGATCAAGGGATTTGTACGCTGCTTTCTATAATGGTTGCACTAATTTACATTTTCATTAACAATGCACAAGGAATCCCTTTTATTCATAGCCCTGAGAGCACTAATGTCTTCATTGAAGAATGCTTTTTAGAGCATTTTGTTAATTTTTGAAAAATATTTATCAATATTTTAATATTTACTAATTTGATATGAGGCTGTGTGTTCTAAGATAATTTGGATTTTGAATGCTTACCAGATCATAGTTCATCTCTGGTTCTGTAAGTTGCTAATGTTTCATTTGCTGCCAGATGTTTTAGTTAGATGTTATTATTTGTCAGTTTTTTTTTCTTGTCTTTGCTTGTGAGATTGTATTCAAAAGTTGTTTCCCAATAAATGAGATAAAGCCATATCTCTGTCTTTTCTTCTAGTATCGTCTTAGTTTGGGTCTTACAAATAAGTATCTAATTTTTGAAATTGATATTTGTTTATAGTGTATATAAGAATTCAGTGTTAATTTTCTGCATGTGGACAGTTTTCCTAACACCATTTACTGAAGAGACTTCCTTTTCCCACTTTCATCTTGAGCACAAGGGCCATTTTGTGACAAAACACAACAGTAGACCTGATTAAGAAACTGAATGATAACAATTGCTTTACATTTAAGTATTTGGAAATCATAGTATGTTCACTTCCTTGCTGGGAAACTACCATTTATTGAAAATGTATTTCTATACTTTCCAGGTTGAAAAATTTCTAAGAAATTACCCCCAAAGAAACTTACACTTTAAATAGTTGATCAAATTGGCAGTGATAATAAGAACAACATCAGAAATAAAGGGAGATCAAAATAAAAATGAGAATTTTTAACAAATAGGTTGCAAAATCAGAGTAAGGAATGAGTAGGAAGAGAATTTAGGGAAATTCTGGTTATTGGGACAGTTTGGTATCAACAATAAGAAGTTGGTAAAAGCACTGAAAGGAGTAGTAGGTGCTCTTGATTTTCATTCATTGAATAGATTATTACTTGTTGCAAAGTAATAGTTTTCCATGAACATTATATTGTGAAATTTTCACACAATTTATGTTTATGTGATTTTAAGAATGCAAGTCTCCAGATTTTGAAATAAAACAATCTGCCTGTTTGATTATGATAATTCTCTATGTTTGACTCATCTAAATCAAACATTTGCCATTAACATTCAGTATTGCAATACATGCCTTTCCCAGTACAAACATATTGTTTCTTTCACTATCATAGACAGCATTTCATATGCCATCTACTGAGTAAGGATCTCTGATTTTGTTTTTTGCTCCTTTGTTTTGTTTTCTAAAACTATAATTCATTTCATTCATTTGAGAAGCAGATAAGTAAACACATGGATGTTCTATTTGCCAGAGTTCTCCCCTGAAGTTCAAATTAGTGGGGATCAGGAGACCTGAGCTCATTCTGGGTCTCACGTAAAGTGGGCAGGGATCCAGCAACTTGAATCATTGTCTACGGCCTCCCTTGTTCTACAAATTGTCAGGAAGCTAGAATAGGAAATTGGGAGTAGAACTAGGACTCAAAACCAGGTATTTCACAAAGACAGGCACAGATCTCAAGTAGCATCTTAAACAAAACACTGAATGCAGACATCCCCAACAGTTTCATTGGTGTGATTTTTCACAGTAGCCTTCCTCTTTCTTTCAGTTTGCTGGATTTCTGTTCCTTTTGTGCAGTGGAGCTACACTGACATTACATGTTACATCAAGGCTCTATGTGTATGTGTTTGTGAGGGGGAACGTGTTCACACATTTGTGAAATGACATAAATATATATACGCGTGTACATATATATTTATGAACTGAGTCAGAGAAGCTGTTTGTTTTCTGTGTGACAATGGAACTTAGCATTGAGGGCTTCTTGTCAATAGATTAGATTTCTTGGAGAATGTTAATTAGAGTTTAGCAACAGTGACCTTGGTCTGTGGAAGGTAGGTAATTTTTCATGTAAACTAATATATATTCCACCTCGGAAAAAAATAGTGTTCTGATGGAATTGCAGTCAGTCAGATAATATAATATCAAACTTTTATATTATTTATTTAAGGCAATAAATTCTTAATCTTAAGAGATGCTGTAACAAAGAATGGTAAAACTTAAATACCAGACTGTCTTCTGTATAAACTGTATCTTATAAAGTCTTACTAAAAGGAAGAAATTAAAGTATATAATCATATCATGATTTTAGGTTTAGTGGATATATCCCCATGCATTTAATTTATTCTAGACTACATTTACTAGTCTAACCTGCTTTGAGGAAAGATTTTTGCCCTTATAGGTACTTATTAAAAGAGAGACATGAATAATGAGGCAAGATAAGACATAAAGGTAGCAACTTTACAAAGAGGGATGAGTCATTGCACATTCAACAATGGATCTCATCAAAATTGTTCTTAACATCACATACTTTACATTCAATGGTCAATCTATGAACAAACTAGTGACTGAACTATGGGTTCCCCATCTCATTTATCATTGCAGAACTATGTCTTTCGCTTTTCAAGAAAATTACAGAAAATAAAACTGCAATAAAACCAAAAAGCTGGAAACAGAGATGACACCCATGACAACATTAAAAAAAGAATACTGAAAAAGCCCAGCCATCCGTTCAACTTACAATTAATGCAGCACAAGATCGATGTCTGTCTTTTCCTGGTGCAATATCTGACTGAACCTAAAACAGGACCCAATGGGAATGCACCAGAGACATGAACCATTACACAACAAAATGAGTTATACTATTAGCTTTAACTGGTACATGTATGGATATACATCATTGTATTTAAACACATAGGAATATAAAGGTAATTAATATAGAGAAATATATATTTATATGTATATAAATATATGTGTGTATATGTATATAAATGTATATGTGTGTGTATATGTACGTATTTCCCTATATTGCAACCTTAAATTCATTGTAAATATGTAACATTTATTAATATGACTATTGCTGAAATTAAATCTGATTTTGTTCAGAGCTAATACAGTACAGTTCTTCAAAGGTATTCACACTAAGCAATTATATATATATATATATAATTAAATATATTAGATATAATTAAATATATATATATTCTTCATGTTCATTCTCAGTGAAGCATATGATATACCATAGCTATATAAATATACTAAAGTTCTGCTGTTGATTTCCTGATTTTCTTTTCCAGTTTGAGCCAGTATTAATAGTGCTTATTTAAATGTCCTAATGCATACACCTTGATTAACACAATAAGCACTTTTGCTATAATGTCAGTGTCATAAAGTGCATTATGTTCATTTAATTTAAAAAGCTTTATTTATTTTTAATGGAAAGGCACATTTACAGAGAAACAGAGAGACACAGAGAAAGATCTTTTATCCACTGGTTCATTCTCCAAGTGGCTCCAGTAGCCGGCACTGAGCTGATCCAAAGCCACGAGCCAGGAACCTCTTATGTGTCTCCCAGGCGGGCAGAGAGTCCCAAAGCTTTGGGCCATCCTCAACTGCTTTCCCAGGTCACAATCAGGGAGCTGGATGGGAAGTAGAGCAACTGGGACACAAACCAGCATGCATATGGGATCCTGGCATATGGGATGCAAGAAAAGGATTTAGCTACTAGACTATCGCACCAGACCAATATGTTTATTTTTAATAGCTATGCTATTTTTTTCCAAAATAATTACACATCTATGAAGCTTGCAATGAAAAAAGGCCCAAGTGCTTGGGCACCTGCCACCACATGGGAGACCCCGATGAAGCTCCCACCCCAGGCTTGGCCCAATGAGACTATTGTGTCATCTGGGGAGTGAACCAGTTGAAGAAAGATTTCTCTTTCTGTTTTTCCTCTCTGTTTAACTTTGCTTTTCAAACAAATAAATAATTTTTCAAAGTTTTCTTCTTTAGTCTAGAAAATTAATGTATTTACAATTCATGTCCAGCATACTGAAATGCAAATAAAAATTTCTTTTTTTGAGCATACAGTTGTTGTTGAAAAAATCACTCTATTAAATCTGTAGTACAATGTCAATTTAGACAAAATCAAGACATCTAATTTTCACAATAGAACTGTAAGTTTTGAAAGGAATCATATTTTATTCAGTTTTCTTGAGTCTGTCTTCAACACCAAACAAGAGCTATGACCAGTCAGAGGGGGAATGGTGGTTGAACACATTGTTTAAATCACTATTTTATTTTTAATTGTTTAATCTTTGGCAATAAACACTTTCCTACACTGAAACTTTGGGTTTTTTGTTTGTTTCTTTGCTTGTCTGTTTTAATACAGATGATTAAAAAGATTGTTATTGAGAAAAATTTAAAAGCTCTCTACCTGAATAGAAACCACATTTCTAGGGCAGGCACTGTGGCACAGGGGTTTACACTGTTGCTGGAAAATCAGCTTCCCACACTGCAGTGCTGGTTCGAATCCTGGCTGTTTCGCTGCTAAAAAAGCTTACTGGGCTACATTTGGAGAGGTAAAATTACTGGGTTACATTTGGAGAAGTAAAATATATTGGCCCAAAGTCTTGGATGCCTACCAATGTGTGGGAAACTCGAAGTTCTGGGCTTCTGGCTACCACCAGACCCATCTCCAGCTGTTGTGGACATTAGGGGAGTGAACTGGATAATGAAAGTTCTGAGTCTCTCCTTCTCTTTCTATCTCTGTCATTCTGCCTTTCAATAGATGGAAAAAGAATAAAGAAACACATTAAAATCCTGCATTTAACTGACTTTGTTACTAATGATCTCCTAATTAAGCACAGAAAATAATTGAATACACAAAGAGTATATATAAAGGGAAAATGTGTTCTCCAAAAGCTATCCTGATGAACAGTGTTTTGAATTAAAAGTGAGATGAGTGAAATATTTAATTTTCTATAATACACGGCATGAATTCCTTCATATCATTATATTTGGATGTATGTATGTGAGCTTGTATGTACTTTTAGCATATGGTTGATTGATAGAAATAATTTAACAAAAATTATTACCTCTTCAGATTAGGGATATATTTTAATGTGCTCATGTGGGATAATAAAATATCACTTTTCCCAAAAAATTACCGGAACTATAGCAAAAGTTGTCAGCACCAAATGCCATTGAAGAACTCTTGAGAAGTTTCTGCCTTGCAGCACTGTTAACGTAAGTTCCAAGGACATTCGTAACATAAACCAAAGCTGCTTACCAAAATTCACTGCATCGCTTTAAAACAATCAGTGGAAACTTTGGTAAAACTATAATTCAACAGAAATCATTAATGCATTCCTTCCACCACAGGTTAGGAACTTAGTGTAAAACTGGGATAAAGTATTCTGATGTGCTTCCTGGTTTCATACATTTACTCTTACATAGAAAGAAAAGCGGTTTAGGTTTTTCAGTGACAGGTGACAGACGGGCTACTTCTGGGGTTAGGGATGGTAGTGGGTTATATATGTAGTTGCAATTCCACCTTGAGGATGGAGACCCTTCTTTTCTAACTTGAAAACATAATTCTTTCCTTTAGTTCAGACGGAACCTATACTTTCCTATGGTGAATGCATATAAACACTAATAAAATACATCTAGAGGTCTTTTTATTCAGCTTGTTGAATATGCATTGCCAAAACCCAGGTACCATATAGAATAAAATATAATATACTTGATATATAGCTTTCATACTCAAGGTATCCCAAAGCACTTTACAGAGCAATGAGTTAGATAATGTAGTGCAGTGATTGTGTTGGCAAACTTGGCTGTCATTACTAACTCAGTAATAGATCACACACCAGCCTTGAACATTATAACCTGTTTGAGTGAGAGAAGCAAAGTTAGCTAAAATTTTAAGAATTATACCCTGGTAGATTTTTTAATGACTTCTTCCACTGTTATTTTTCCTCTCTGATGTTTTAATCAACATTGTATCTATGAAATGAAAAGAATTAGTGAAACAATTTTCACTATGGCCTATATTGAGAAAAACAAATATCCAGAAGTAAAAGTAAAGTTCCTGTTTGATGAATTTGAATCTGTTTTTGTAACAAAAATTCCCTTAGTTCCAAAAAACACGTGGGAGAAGTTTGAATTTATTTTTAGAGCAGGTCATCAAGCACTCAAAAGCTGATACTTAGTGTAATAATTTATTTCATTGCTATCTAGATGCACAATTCTAAAATTTTCATTTCTTTTTTTTCAATTCTAAAAGTAATCAAGTAAGATACATATTATCACTTTCATCTCATAAAGAGACAGATGCAGAGGAATCAGGGAACTCACTCAAGCTCACACCGTGAACAAGCAGCAAGTAGATCTGAAACTCAGCTCTCTCTCGCTCCAAGGCTGTGATCCTTTCCCTACATGACGGAATCTATCAAGTGTAAAGGCAAGGAATGTTGACTGTGTTTCATTCAAAACTGAAATTGGAAGAAAGTTTGACAGTCAGGAAAATAGACCTAAGCTAAGATTACACCTCAGATGTAAAACATAAAGTACTAATGAATATATTGCAATAACAGATAAAATTAACTAAAGCTTCAAAAATAGTCTGATACTCCCCATGTCCAAACAGAAACTCTGTGACTCCTTTTGGTAAAAAGCAAACCTCTCCCATTTCATGAAGATAATAATGTGGCCTCTAGCAATGCTTAATTATTGTCTTGCATATTGCCACCCTTACTTCTATAATTTTGATCCTGAGGATAAAATTATAAATTGCCATATTTTTTCATGAATTATTAGGTATGAAAATCTAAGCTATGGACTATATCTTTTAAACATGCATTAAAAGTAGATATTGTTCCCAAGAAATTTACACTAGAGGCTATTTGTATATAAATTTCAAAATGCTGGAATTAAAGAGCAGAATGAAAAAGTACAGAGAATGAGAAGAATCAAGGACTTTTAATGGGTTGATCAGGGAAAGCCAGGGGATGAAGACATAGGTTCCACTGTAGGATCATACTTCCATCCAGGACACCCTACACGTGAGTTCTTGATCTAATAAAAGGTGGGAGTGGCAAAATCACTCCTCTTCAATTCACTATAACATTTTGGTAACAGACAGCATAATTTGGGGTTTTAACCAATGAAATAAATGACAATATAAAGCAGAGTTAGAGAAAGTAATACATTGATCATCCATTTATCCCATTAGTAGATATTTGCAGTAACTATAAACTAAGTACTGCTCTTGTCATAGCTAATGTCTAAAGACATATCTATAGACTGATTACAAAGAGTGAAAATAATGTCATTATAGAAGATAGGGTGAAGGTGTATGAAGTATTGTGTGATCTCTTATATATCTTAATGAGTTTGAGAGCTGTGTTGAATAAATTTTCAACTAAAATCTGAAATGCCATTTGTTGTGGGGCATTCTAAAAACGGGAGTAGTACGTTGTAGGAGCCTCTGAACAACAAAGTCAAATGTGTTCTAAGAATTTCAACTGCTTATATGAACTGAACTACTGCATGAACAAGGTTGGGGAGGGAGGTGATGTGTGATTGAGAAAACAAGAAATGAGACAGATAGAAGATAATGATACTAAAAGCAGGATGGCCAGTGGGAATCCCCCTTCTCTAAGCAAAGGAGTTGATCCAGAAGGCTCACTGCCTCAACCTTTTATTGAACTGCGTGGAGGAAGTCAAATTACAGGAACTGATGTGGCACAAAGTTTGATAGCTATGCCCCATGTTGATGTTAACCAGCCACTGCTTGACAATGCTGTACAAGTACAGAAGTACAGAAGCCAGCAGGCGACTTTCCTAAGAATATCTGTAAAGGACATGATCCTGTGGCCTTGGCCCATTGCCGTCCGTGAGTTATGTGAAATGTCATTGTGATTTTTAACTGCATTTCCCTGAAAGAGAATACGAGCATTTTTTACATGTGTGTATTAGCTTTTTGAATTTCATCTTTGGAATATTATTTGTTCACGTGCTTTGCTCCATTCACACACTTTCGCCCACCGAGTTTGACCTAGGTCTCTGGCACCAGTTTGTGAAGTCAAGATTAAATGCTCAGTCTTCCCTGTTCCTCCTTATCAAGTTACACTGCTATTTTTTTTACAACCTGTCTGAAACAGTAACTTAAAGGGAATGTAAGAAGTGATCAAAGGAATACTAATAAAATAAGCAGTCGCCAATCTAAAATATGGATTGACAAAATAGATCATTTCTGTGCATTTGGAACAGTGGTTAATGTGTCACTTGGGGCAAGCCCCTCCCATATCAGAATGCCTGGTTTCACGTCTCAGATCCCCATCCAATTCCAACTTGCTCTTAATTGCATACCTTGAGAGACAGCAGTCACCTAACGTGACAAAAGGGACTTTAGAGGTGCGAACTTAAGCATCTTGAGAGTGCCTAATATTCTTACAACTTAGGATAATCATAGTGGTTTTACACCAAGGAGGGAACACCGGCAAAGGTGGCAGAAGGATGGTGGAAATCAGAAAGGAGAAGGTTTCACGGGCAGATCTGTAAGTCAAAGAATGCAGATTGCCCGGAGAAGCCAATGAAATGCAGAAAAATATATCCTCTCCTTAAATTCACAGCACAAACCAACCCTTCACCTGTCATATGAACCTATTCTTCACATGACATATTAAAAAATCTGTGCAGTTTGACCAATATTCATAATATTTGTAAAACATGCATACACATTTTATGTTAAAAAAATATTTGTTGAAAGTATATGGCATTACCTGAAAGCAGACATTTCTGAGTTTGCACCTCTGCCAAAAACACAAAAATCTTCAATTTATTAAATAAGGTGAAAAGAAATATTTGGAGGGATTACAGAAAATCGTTCACTTAAAAATCAATTGAAATGAGTCAGAAAAGAAAGAAGATACTGTATGATCCCATTTGTGTCACATTTTAAAAGCAGACACATTGAACTTTTAATGATGCAATGAGGCTAAATTCTTGGGTTAGGGAGGAGGTAGCAGCTCATAGAGAGGCCGTGGAGGATGATGGAGAGACAGTCATGTTCCACTACCGGCTTGATTGCTTATGCATTTCTCAAGCTATATGTTATAATTTATGTCTTGAGGTGATTTTTGTAACTTAAAAAACTGCTTATTTAGAAATGGTGTAAGAATTGTTTCACATATATTGTCTAAAGACTGTCTTGATTTGATTAAGTTTTTGTGTGTGTACTTCCTTGAATCAATCTCTTCATTGTCAAAGTGCTTTGAAACAGGTATTGTGACACAATCATTTATTGAGATCATTCTCCGTAACAAGTGGCTTTTCAAAAGAGAGAATGCCTATTGTCTTCTGACACTTTCCGCCAAAACTTTTTACTGAGTGTTTAACATCATTGTCTAGAGAATTTTAAAAACGAATCTCAAATATGCACATGAAAAGACTGGATGTGTGTGAATCTTATTATGTAAAAAAAAAAGTAACAATATCCCATTTCACTGCTAATAAATGGGCAGTAAAATAGAGTATTAAAGCTAAAATAAGCTTTGTTCATTTAAAATGATTGTGGAACATTGTACACTGAGAAGTCATTTTGTATTTGTATCATTTTTAATTCATTTCTTTGCTTTTCTTGCCTACAATCTATTTTCAGGAGCATTGTGTCATAGTTAACTGAATTATAAAGAGGTGAAATAGTTGGTTATTCAGTCAATGATTCTACTGGATTAAAAACAAGACAGGTTGGTAATGATCCAGCTAAAGTGAATAAAAAGAGAACAGGTAAGCACATATGGTACAACATCTGCTTTCAGACTTAGAAAATATCTTCTCTAATCCCTGAAGCTTTCTTGGCTTTTCCTCTTAATTCTTTTTCTTTGCAGAAAACACTATGAATACATAACCTCACTATTTTTTTACATTTATTATAATTTTTCCAAATATTAAATCACTACAATTTCCATTTCACAGTTTCTGATCTTATCACAAAAGCTTTTGAATACCGAAGCAAATAGATTGAGGATAGTTAAATATAATACTGAATCTGAATCTCAAAGAGAGTCTTTCTCTTTTATAAGTGGGTTCTGTTTCATTCTTTAACTTTAATATAGAAAGTATATAGTTTTTGAAAGGCTGTCAACATGTTTTAAGACTATAATATAAACAACTACCTTACAGATTTTACTTTATGTATTTCTCATAATCACTAAAGAGAGATGAATGGACCCTGATGTCATTTTGAGCTCACTGGTGCTTCAAGACTCTACTTTAATTATTTCTTTCCTTCCAGGTGATTTTAATTTGCTACTCTCTTAAAAGGCTCAGTAGCATAAATTAGGGTTTTGGTTTCTTTTTTTTCCTAGATTTTTTTTTAAAGGCAAAGTTAGAGAGAAAGACAGAGAGAGAGAGAGAAAGAGATAGAGAGAGAGAAAGCGAGCGAGAGAGAGATATCTTCTATGAGCTGTTGTACTCTACCCAGACCACAATGGCTGGAATAGAGCTGATCTGAAACCAGGAGCTTCTTCTCAGTCTCCCAAGGTCCCAAGTACTTGAGCCATCCTCCACTGCTTTCCCAAACCATAAGCAGGAAGCTTGATCGGAAGTGGAGCAGCCAGGATAGGGGCTGGTACCTATATGGGATACTGTAGCCAAAACTGAGGCTTAGCCTACTCTTCCATCAAGCTGCCTCCTAGACAAATCAGTTTCAAATTGCACTGTTTTGACTGCTAATAATTCAAACAATATAATCCTACAGAAATTTAGATAGAATTGTGAAAAGTAGCTTCCTTTATAAGAAACGAGAAAAAATGCTTAGTTAGAAGAGGACTTTCTATTAAATCAGCATTTCCTATTTATGTAAAAAACTTTTTCAATAATATTTACATTATACATGCTATATAGTTATTTCACTTGATAATCAGTATCTGCCATGCCAAGCATTTTCTTTGACATCTAGCCCTCAGAACTACTTTGTAGGATGTGTGTAATTTGTTCTATGAAGCCTGGAAGACAAGGCTCAGAGCTGATGAGTGAGACTGATGTCCTATAGGTGGTAAAGGTGGAGGTTGGCTCTTTAGTTCACCCTCAGCCTTTTAATTCTATAGTATGTGCATCTTCAAGTCTACGTTAATACGTCTGTTACATAACGGTTATTCATTCTTCCATTTAACTCAAAAAATGGTTAATATAAGAATTCTAAATGCCGTAACAACTGAAGCACTTTATGTTCCTACTTAGAGTGAATAGAAAGGTAACTCTCATATTCACAGTCCTTGATAAAATTTCCTATAAAAAAATGCAGATAGGCTGATCACGAAATTACATTTAACATATTTAAAATGCTGTCTTTTTCTTACATCAAGTGATTAAGACATATTTGGATGATGCAATAATTATTTTAAGTCTTTGGTTTTTACCAATAATAAAAAAATGTCAAATCCTCTAAAGGCAGATAATGTTTGAAAAGATGTCATTTGCTTTTTTTGTGTGTGTCTAAAACAGACTTAGAATGATGTCTTAGTGTACTTCAGCACCTTTTTCCTATTATGGCTTCATGTAAGATAAAAAAATGCAGATTTAGTAAATTTCCATGTTGAGATAATTTTGACGTACTTAATAGGGGTTTTTTTTTGTTTGTTTCTTCTGGTAATATGTATCTATTGCAGCAGTACAGTGTTTACACTGACTGGGTAACTATAGGATTCCCTCTGCATACACATCTACCTTGCTTATTGTGACCATGAGTTATATTCAACAAGTGACCTTAAAATGACTTAACAGCTATTCATGCTACTTTTTAAACCACTGTAAATTGTCACTACCTGATATATCTGATCTAGTGTTATTCTCAGATGATTCTAATATGACCTTTATTCTAATCTGTCTTCAGAGACACAAATCCTGATTAAAAATGTAGGCTTCCAGCATTGGAGTAACGGGTACATGAAGGGTTTATTCAGAGAGAAATACAATGCAAAATAATTTGGTATGATAGCATCAGGTGATAGAATGCTATTGTGCTGTGTTCCATAGTCACACACACACAAGAAAATCAATGACTCTTCAAGTGCATTTACTAAAAAGAAAACAGGAGGAAAAAGAGAAAGGGCAGAATGATGCAAATAATCAGCACTATTCTCTTCCTGACAGGCAGGAGTCCTCTGAGCACACTTCATAGGGGGAGAGAACGGCACTTCCCCACCTGACCAGGGCTAAAATTAACACGGACCCGAAATTCATGACTTTTCTGGTAACTGAATTTTCTGTGGCTGGAGACATGCAGGGAACTTTTCCCACATCCAGAAATACTATGGCAAGTAAGCCCTATTTTGATGTACCATTGGCTCCATATGATTCCTTTCCTGTATGGACGCAAGCTTTGCCATGATTGCTACCCCTATATCAAAATTTGATCTGCCATGTGGAAAACAGGCACGGAGCTTCCTTTGTCTAGAGTGACCCCTTTTTTTCTCATGCATTTTGTTCCTGAATGCACTCAAAACAAGTTCTTCTTCAAGGGAAGCATAATTGATTGGTTCATTGGTAAGCCATAGAGTCAAGTATGTTTTCTTATAAACATAAACATATTGTATGTATGTGTGCATATATATATATATATTCACAAATATATTTGACTACATTATTCAGTTGAATAATTGAATATCACAACATATTCAGTTATATAGTTTTATATTCAACATATACAATGTATCCACATATACAACATTTTGAATCATATTACAATTTATTCCCATATAAATAATACACAATTAATATGTTGACTCTGTTTGTATTAGAAGTGAAATCCATTATAAAATATTAAAATGCCTGTCTGTTTTAAGAGCTAATCTGGAGGCTGCATTTTTAATTGGATTTAGAAATTGCATTAGTTGAGCCTAGTAGGTCCAAAAGTATACAACCTGATTCATAAATGGGTTATCTTCATAATTTATCTACATATTAAGCATAAGGCTAAGCATCTAAATCTTATAAAAGGTTACAATCATATTTTTACTTGGCCATGTGTTTTAGCTAATTATTTAAATATAAATTTATTCTGTACATAATGTACCAAATTGATATTAAACTGGCCTTTGTGTGGTAGAGAAATATTCTTTGGTTTCTTACAGACACTATCTTCCTCAAATTTACATATATTATGAATCTACTTCTATTACTCGATGGTAAGGCCTTTTAGAAAGGGATTATTCATTAATTTCTACCTTCACAGTTATTACTCTTGAAGAAGTACTTTTGCTTTGCTTATCTCTTTTCAGATTTAAACTATTAGCTCTTAGCATGTTCTAAGATTAGAATCAGTTATTTTTTTCTCTGCCTGATTGATGACTATTCAGAAAAGTCATTAGTACCTGCTATAGCCATTTATTAGGTACCAAAGTGATATGCATAATTGGCAACAGACAGTGAAGTTTCAGACGCACCAATATTAAAAAGCTTGGGTTCAAGCTTGCTTACCTTAACACTGATTCCTTGTTATGATGAGCAAAAATAAAAGACAAGTTTAACTGGTCTAGTTGCTACTAACATTGTTAACCATTTATTTTTCTAATCAAATTTCAGACTTAAAAAACATTTTTTTGTCTTTTGACTCTCTATTCAGCTGTACTCCGCTAAGTGTACTCTAATTTGTCATTCCTTGCTTATAACTTAAAATAAATCTAGAACTCTGTGTCTTTTACTACATATATATGATATATATAGATATACATATATATATATCTATATATATACATACACACACACACCAGATGTTTATCTGTAAATCATCCCACCCCAAGTAAAGATTGCTTACCTAATTGGTGAGATTCCCTCCTTATGAATGGCTTTTGATGCCAGAAAACAGAATGAAACCCCTACTAGTCTATTGTCAGACATTCGATGCCACACCATTACAGTGTAATTAAAATCTACAATATTTGAATAACTTTTGATCAAAAGTTTAGACCAAAGATATTACTGCTACATATATTGATTTTTATAACCTCTTTCTTTTTCTGACAATATTCTAAAAAATTGTATAGGAGTGATGATTGGTAGAACATTTTTTATTACTTAGAGCACTCAGTTTCACTCATGTTAACAATGTACACAGTTTTTCAGGAATGAAAAATACAAGACAAAGAAAATAACTATACTTATGCTAATAATGTCTGTTGTTAAAAATTATGGCCAATACTTTAAGCAAATGTTCAGTTAATAAAGGCTAATAATAGTGAAGAAGATTATTTCTGTTTACATTTATAGGCTATTTTTACATTAACTGACTTCCATATTTTTTGCAAAATATTATTTGCTACTGGGAACACATAAGAAGAAATCATCATTTTGTGTTTGATACCAAAAAGTTATTTTTTTTAAAATTTAAATCGTATTCCTATACAACAACCTGGATAACAATGCCACCCTTGGAAAGAAATAGATTTTTATGAAAATTTATCAGTGTTATGCATTTATTGTTTTTTTTACATTTACTTTCATGTGGCCTAAAAATAGCAACTTTTCTTGGGATTAAAAAACATGCTTCTGAGAGCCTTATGAAAGCCCAAAGCTACGATGCTTTGCAAAACTAAAAATCAATGTGATATAACCACATTTGCTATTTTTAATAGAGCTGTTTTTCCTTCTATTTCTTTTCTTTTCAATAGTGTAACTTGCAGAGCCCATTGGTGGGACAGAATGTATGTTTGAAGACCTCTATCTGTGCCTCTATCGTTATTCCTGCTCTGATGACAACGCAGAGCATGCTGTCAGCATCTTCCAGGTAATACCCTTATTACACGTGTCATTAGAGGATGTTTGCCATATCTGCTTTAACACCACAGACATTTTAAGTAGGTTATTCCATCACTTTGCCATTTTGATTATGACAACAAAATGACACCATATTGAAATGGATTTTGGAAAGAAAGGCTAACTGTCCAAAGAGGTCCATGCTCATTCTAATTAAAATTGGCTTAGGTGGCATAACCTTCATAATTCAGAGTACGACTATGAAGGATATGCATGTTGAAAACCTTCCTTGCTCATTAGTGCTATTTCTGTCAGACACTACTACCTGCTCTTTTCTTAATGAATGCTAAGCCATCTCTTTAGAAGATTGTGCTGCTTCTGTGAACTGAAGGAACTGTCTTATTTTCTCCCAAGTTCGTCAGGAGTAAAATCAGGGAGTCACCTCTTTGACATTTCCCAACCTCTGTACTTATTTATCTCTTTGAGACCCTGTGCTCCAGAGATATCACTGTCTTAATTAAGAAGAAGGATGTGACCATGGTAAATTGACTGATTTCATTGATTAAGGACTAGCTGTACAAGTAACATTGATTTTAACAGTGGGTCTACATAAATGTAATTGTTCGAACATGGGGCTGCATAATTATGGTGATGTACGAGAAGAGTTGGTTTGTCCTTTTCAACCTTCACTAACATCCTTTTGCATGATAATGTACCTAGTGCAATTAGCAGAAATCTTAAATGTTACAAAATGTCTTTTTTGAAGACATGAAGTAATAATTATATTCTAATTTAATTCAACAATATCAGACACCTTTTCTTTACTTATCGTTTTTTCTTTCTTTTGTACATAGCAGACCATCTATATGGCAACCTAAATATGGATGCTTAACCTCCCCCAATAACAATAATCATCTCACAAAAGTAGATAATCTATTTTCTTTTTCAAATTAATATCACATAGCTCCTGACATATGATAACATTTGCTACTGCACAATTTGTAAAGTGTAGTTCTCCATATCAAATTTCAAATCAAGAAAAGTGTTTCATATTCTCTTGTATACTCATGAAAAATTATGGGATAGTCACTTTTTAAGCTTCAGAGTCATGCCTGTTTTTTTAGAAGATAGGTTGTTGTTAATTCTTTGCTATCTAAATAAACAATATAATCATTGTCTTTCTGATTACTACTATTAAGACCTAGTCAATAACAAAAGTTTTAAATACCTAATTTTGGGTTTTTCAGACTGTCAAGCTTCTCGATATTTTAAGAATTGATGAAAGAAAAAATTAAGCTTGTACATAAGTGAATTTGAAAAATATATTAAGAAGAAAGGAGACACAAATTTACCTTTAGAAATCTTTGTGAGTCAAGAACATTGGATTTTGTCATAAATCTGCCATTAATTAGTCCTGTGACCTTTAACAGCTGTGTACCGTACATAAGAAAAAGTAGCTCAAAAAATAATCCAAGGGCTCCAATTTCATGTAGCTCTATCTCTTTTACATACCCGTTGGCTAATTATTAATAAAATTCTGTAAACTGTGGAGGAAGAAATAGGCCACTATGTTGATGGTCTTCGAATGTATATCTGCTGTTTGTTGGTACTTAGTTTTACATGTTTAGTATTTGAAACATCAATTAGGGAAGAAAGTAAATGAGTAACCTGATAAGGGAACTATTATATGTCAGTAGCATCCCAACAGTCTCCATATAGTCACGTGTTGATCTTTCTAAAATTTGAGCTCTGTTTCAATGCTACACATGTATGTAGTACAGACAACATTTTAATACCATATAGATGCATACTGTCTTATCTTAAAGAGAGCTTCCCTGCGTGCACTTCTTCATTGATCAAAGCCAACTTAGCTTTCACCTTGCTGCCTCCTACTTTTGAATGAGAAAGATTAAAGGCAGGAGTTTGGTGTACCGGGATGTCCTCGTCCTGTGTGATGGTATCTATTTTGAGTGTCCATCCCGTGTTTCTGAGTCCAAATTCTTGCTGATGCACACTCTGGGATGATGAGTGATGTCTCAAATGCTGCTGTCCCTGCTATTCACAGGGATATCTGGATGGAGTTCTGGGATGCTAGATGGGCAGTGGCCAAACACAGGCAGTTTCAGGTTTGAGGGGAATTTAACTAGATAATAGAAAATCAAATTCCCTTTGCTCTTAAAGCAAAGTGAAAATAAATAAATGATTTATTAAACTAAGATTTTATGAAGAAGATACAATCCAAAAGAATCCTATCCAATGAAGCCTACTTCATAATTACAGGAAAAAGAGCAGTATATCCCTGTGGAAGATGGAAGGAATATGCAAGATGAATGTGTTTAAAGCAAGCAAAGCACCGGACCACCATTCCTGTGTATTTAATAGGTGGTGGCAAAAGTCAAAAGCAGAAGATATTTGAATTGGAATCCCCATCTGGAATGTTAGCAGACTGTGACAACAGTATAGCTCCATAGGGAGGACTTACACTTTCTTGGCTCCCAAGAGGTCTGGAGTCCCAGATGATGCCTGCAGGAGCAGAAGCTATAGATGCCCTTCACTGACACAGCTATTCCTGCCCCAAGATCACAGCTCCAGGAATAACAGAAGATTGTGCTGATAATGCAAAATTCTGAGATAAAGAGAAAGTGTCTACAGCAGCTGACTTTGCCTTTGACCCTTCTAGAATGGGGTGTCCTACAACTCTCCAACTCCAACTGCCAAGTTCTTCCTGGTGTATGGATTCCAGGCAAGAGCAGCCTTAGGACTTCTGCACTGAGTGCAAAGTGAAAACAACAGACAGGGTATTACATCCACCATGGGTAGATTTCCTGAGCTTGGGAGAGTAGCTCAGCATGGACCTTATTTTTCTGTTCATTCTTCTTGTCTGTTTTTGAGTAACAAGTGTGTGCTGCCTGATTTATTCTGTGAATCTCTGTCTCAACACACAAAGACAACTGAGAAAATGACCCCAGGTAATAAATCAAAACAATTGTACTGTATTCTGAGTCAGGAAAATTAGTCTGGTGTGTATGAATTTTACCAGTGAACATTCAGAGCAATACTATTAAAATTCTCAGGTTCAGACCAGGGACACTCTGTTGCAGAATTACCAGGGAAGCATAGGAGTAATGTGGGCATTTTAGGCTCACTTGCCTTTACACTGAGGTTAGGTAAAACCCCAAACATTTGGACCCTGCTTTGCAGGCATTTTCTTGGCACAATCTGTTGAAACTTGAAGGAAAGAGTGAATAGATAAGTCAAATTTAAAGGCATATCATCCCGATCAATTAAAAGCCCCAACATAACATCAACAACAATTTATAACATTATGGAATTAATTGACATGGCATTGAGTAACCACTATGTTAAAAAAAAAAAAAGGGCAAGTTCTTAACCACATCCTGTGACTACTTCATTGACATTTCAATTTTAGTTTATATACAGAACCGGCTGCTATACACCTTAAAATGGCTATAGGGTACTATTCAGCTGTCTCGTGTCTATTTCCATCTTAGTATTTAGCTGTTTATAGTGTTGAAGCATAATTTTGTTGAACTTGGCAGATTTTAGGATAGTCTAAACTGGCTTATAACTCTACCAGCTTATGATTCTGCCAGCTCTACCTTCAGACCAGAGATGGTCTCCCCAAGAAACCGCTGAATTTATCTGGACAATAAGATTCTGGACTCTATGCTTGGTATATGCTTGCAAAGAAAGAATCTTGACTGAATTTGAACTGTAATACTGCAGCAAGGTGGAGGAATCCACCATGGGGGGAGGGCACGGGGAGGGGTTGGGGGAAATCCCAGAACCTATGAAACTGTCACATAATGCAATGTAACTAATTGAAAAAACTTAAACAAATAAATGTAAAAATGTTTAAAAATACATATTTTCAGGAAAAAGTTGTTTTAAGATTCACTCTTTCTACTCATTCTTCATATATATATATAATTTTTGAATTATGTGGTACAATTTCGTAGAGACTGGGATTCCACCACAAAGTCCCACCGCCGACAGATTTTTCCCCATTTTACTACAATGGTGTAGTCCTTCATAAGGAATCACAATTCCATCAGTCTCTTATTTAAGTGTACCCTGGCATTGTTGGTACAATGTCAGACAGTCCAGCATCCCATTGTCTACACATTTCCAACACTTTCACTGGGAATCCATTTTTCGTCTGGAAGCAGGAATGAATGTTGCATTATACCCTCACATATGGATATGGTGGACCCCAGTACTCCATCACTATACACATTTCCATAATTGAGAAGCCATGAAACAAGGTCAACAACTGGTATGAGTTAAAACAACTGCAACAACAACAACAATAACAACAACAAAATCAAATTACAGCACCATGAAAAAACGTGCCACTGAGTAACCAACACATGGGTGACAAAAAGGAAACACAAAAGTCTCTTGGGAAAAACGATGCCACTGTGTAATCCCTGAGCCAGCAATAAATTCGACAAGAGAAAAGAAATACCATATGTTCTCTCTTATATAAGAAAATCAGCATGGAAAGAGTAACTTCAATAATCTGATCCACACTGTTTTTTTTTGGGGGGGGGGGCTGCATCACATGTGTTTTGATGTTGATCTCATTTTTATTTATTCTAAAAACTTTCTACTCATTCTTAATACAGATTCTAACATTCGCATGCATACAAAAGCATATGCATACAGGAATGCATTTGTTCAATACTTAAGGGAAAGTAGTTTTATGTGTTTTGAGATGTATAAAAATAGATCCATATTCAAATATATTTGGAAACACAGTGCTTAATGAAATTTAAGAAATTGTACTATGTATCATTTATGTTCTTCAAGAGGCTAAATCAAAGATTAGAAAATTATGACCAGAGTGGGCCAAAGCCAACATGTTACCTCATTTTGCAAGCAGTTTGATTAGAAGACACACACACAAAAGGCATATCTTTTTCTAAGATTTATCGATTTATTTATTTGGAATACAGAGTGACACCCTGATCTTTGTGGTCATTTGTGGTATAAATCAGCAGATGGAAGATGTCTTTCTGTCTAACCCTACCCCCCATAACTCTACATGTGGAGTAAATGACATAAATCTTAAAAAAAAAATGAGAAGACAGAGTGACAAACGGTGAGGGAGAAAGAAACAAAATTGAGAGAGGAAGAGGGAAGAGAAAGACTGAATCTTCTGTTAACTGGTTCACTATTCAAATGGATGCAACAGAGAGGTCTGGGCCAGGATAAAGCCAGGAACAAGAAGTTCCGTATGGCTCTCCCACTTGTGTGAGGGTAACTGAGCCATCCTCTAATGGCCTTCCAAGGTTCATTTGCAGGAAGCTGGAAGGGAAGTAAGTGGAGCAGCATGAACTCAAACCAACATTGTGATATGATATGTTGATACTGGGATCAGTGGCCTAATCTACTGTACCACAAAGTTGGTCTAGAAAGTTTATCACCAGACTCCACCATCAATTAACCATGGAAGGATGACAGTGGGAAAAAGTACACAATTTATAGAAAACAAAGATGTCTTATTTTCTTTCCAACAAGCTGTCACATGTTCAAATGTTGACCACCAAATGTATTTTGTTTAACTACCAAATAGTTATTTCTACTTGATCATGGATTTATTTTTCAATTAGGATTACTTCACATGCTGGTAAGTCAAGCAATCTTCCTACTGGGTAGAAGGGTTCTGTGGGAGAAGACGGTACGTACTGAGAATCAACTGATGTACTAAGCCATTGAAATGCATGACCTGATTTAATCTATACTGTTATTTATTCACATATATGAATTTAGGGCTAATGATAAGAACATGCAATCCAAGATATTCTGGAAGAGTATAACCTTACTGCAATAAAGATATAAACACATTATATGAAGGGCCGTCAAAAAGGAAAATCCATATTATAGAAAAACTGTTGGTGAATTTTCAATATTTTCTGCAATATTTACATCAACATTCCATTTGTCCATAAACTATGTTAAGGTTCATCACACTTGTAGGGGGAAATACAACAAAAATATTTTAAAAGCATTTTCCCCCATATTCTCAAGGACTGGTGTTAGAAAAGGAAACTATGACAAACGTTATTCCTGACACAAGAATATTTTTTGCTTGCCATTCAGAAAAGGAACAGAAAATAGGGGAAAAGCATAAAGCCTGAAAGACAGACAAAAGTTTGGAAGCTGAAAACCATCTGGAAACATTGGCGCGTGGATTTACAATGGTAGCACTGGGAAATAAAGCCAGTGTCTTCACAGCAAATTACGAGTAACTCAAGCTTTATTAGAAGGATTTCAGACTTCATCCTAAAGACACCAGAAAGCCACTGAAGGTTTTGAGGCAAGATTGAGACATAATGCAAATAGTATTAAAATATAATTTCCTTCCACCATAAAGGCAGAGTTTAATTTGGAGAAGAGACTGAAATAAATAAAATAAAATAATAATAATAAAAACGTCAGAGGTTTCTGCAAATACCCTAGGGAGAACCAGTATCTGCATAAAATAATGCAATGGCAGGTGCAAAGAGAGGTGAGATGCTATTGAGAGATACGAGAAATTCTCATCACCTGGGAAAACTCCACTTGCTGCTTCTATCAAAGTCCATGGGAATGGGGTGAGTAATAAACACTTGAGCAAGTATAGAAACAGTTTTTGGACCCTGATTTCACTTATAATCCCTTGGTTATTCTTGAGATCTTCTGAGACTATGAGTCTATAAATTTTTGATAATCTTTCCTGTCAGCTGAGCAATGGATCAAACTAATAGGGTCAAATAAGATCTTTGATTTCTTCTAAAGATCAGATGTATGTGAAGCCATCCTCAGAAGAATTATGTTTTATTTTCTTGTTACTACAGGTTTCAAAAAGAGAGACTCACATATGTTTCACCAGCTCAGGATGTGTAATATTATACATAACAGATTCATACATATGCATATAAAATATTTTAGAGTATTAATAATTTTATGTGGGCCCGGCGGCGTGGCCTAGTGGCTAAAGTCCTCGCCTTGAAAGCCCCGGGATCCCATATGGGCGCCGGTTTTAATCCTGGCAGCGCCACTTCCCATCCAGCTCCCTGCTTGTAGTCTGGGAAAGCAGTCGAGGACGGCCCAATGCTTTGGGACCCTGCACCCGTGTGGGAGACCCAAAAGAGGTTCCTGGTTCCCGGCTTCGGATCAGCACACCGGCCCATTGCGGCTCACTTGGGGAGTGAAACAACAGATGGAAGATCTTCCTCTCTGTCTCTCCTCCTCTCTGTATATCCGGCTTTCCAATAATAATAAAATCTTAAAAAAAAATAATTTTATGCACTATGGTGGTATGAATCTAATTGAATTGCATTATTTTCTCCCTGATTTACACTCAATAAAACTATCATGTAGATTGATACTCTGTTCTTTGCAGAAGATTTTGGACTCTTTCTTTTTGTAAATATTGAAAATAATTTATAAAACTTATTAATGACTTACTTTGTGTGATATTTGAATACTAAAAGACCTTATTCTCCTGAAAGTCCTATTTGATCTAAGTCAATATGTATCTTTCCAAATCAAGTGAACAATATTGCAATAGGATATTATGCTTTAGTAGTAGGTATTATCTGAAATATCTCATTCATATAATTATATTATTTATAATGAGATATAGGAAATACATATGTAGTCATCAACAGTCTATTATGAATAGACAATTTCACAAAACCTCAAGCTGTCTGGGCATTCAAAGAAACAAAAGATCATTGATTAATATCTAAAAGACAAAACTCAGGAGGGTAACAAGATTTTGAATACATGTAGGTGTTGTGATTATTTTATATCAGCTATTTTCCCATTGACGCCAAAAGATTGCAAGAATAAGGCAGCTGGGTCTGCTCACACAATGCTCAGTAGCACTTTCAGAAATGTTTAAAACTTAAATTTTTCGAAAACTGGAACATAGCCAAAAAAAAAAAAAAAGAGAGAGAGAGAATGGCATCTACGAAGAATCTCCAACTACTGCAGCCATTTGGAGAGTGAACCAATGGATGAGAAGATATTCCTAGCTCCCTCTCTGTCTCTTGGTATCTCTTTCAAATATAAAAATGCTTGAAGGATTAACACACAGTGATATAACTTTTACAGAAACATCACACAGCAAAAAATCTTACAGATTTTTCTTACAAAATTGTTAACAATTAGAAGTGAACAATCTCTTGAAGTCCTCTCGTATTATACATCCAATAATCTGATTATATAATTAAATACAAATTTACATGATTCCATCATTATATACGTGTGTCACTTATATGATATTGCTTTTCAAGTCAGAGATATGCATATATTCTCATGCAATTATATTCTCTGAGTCCAATTTTTAAAGTCAGTTTTAATAGAGCTTTCTTCAGCAATAATGAAGATAAAGGAGCAAGCTTATTTTTTTATCAGCAATGCAATTTTGCATCAAAATTGTAAATTACACAAGACTGAATTCAAAAGACAATAAAAGCATACATTATAATGCAGTTTAGTTGGGATATGCATTTATAACAGCTGCAATAAGGAAGAAGAGCATTGTAACAGAATAATAGCATATACGTGGCATTAGAGTAATAGAATTGAATCATCAATACGCACACCAATAACATGGTTTGCAGAACTCAATATTCCACAATCTGCACGTGTTTGTATTTCAGTGATAACAGAGTTAAGAACTTTATACAATAGGACAAGATTGTTTGCACAAAGATGAGTCGGAACACTTACATATCCAAGCCAAGTTAGAATACTGTGTGCCTTTTCACTTTTATTCTTTATCTGTTTGCTTTACCTTTTTCTGACCTATATACAATCTTTGTGCTTCCTGGCAGCTGTGTAAAAGAGTTAATTTTACCAGGACCTCTATTTCCAGCCCTTTTCTATGCATTTAGGTCAGTGTTTTACTTCATTTTTTTGGAATGGAAGTGTGAGATTAAAGGAGAAACGTAATGGAGAGAACAGATACAATTGTTTTGCGCTTGTTGATCTTGGAACTTCTGAGAATGATCTATGTCTTCTTAGATTTGTGCATTCTCTCTCTCTCTCTCTCTCTCTCTCTCTCTTTCTTTTTCCCTTTCATTCTTTTCCCTGTCTTTCTCCCGTTACTCCCTTCCTCCCTACTTCCACTTACGTCTACATACAGATGTATGTATCTATATCAACGTATCTTCACACATTCCTTCTTCTATACAATAACAAAAAGATGATCTTCGTATTAATAATAGCTACCTTTTATTTCATCTTATGATCTTAAAACTGTTTGAAGAAGGTATAAGTAGACAGCTGATTACATGGGCTGAGTAAATATTAATGAGATAAATGGCAATTAGAAGGCAACTGTTACAATCTGTAACTACGCATCTTCTCTGACAGAGTGGACTAGTAAGGTGATTTTTCTTTTGCACATTGGAATTGACTTGTTTAATCTAATGCTAAAGAATTACCATCTATCTTCCCATGTTTAAATGAAAAGCAGAGTCTGCAAGTCAAGGCATTATATTTATATTGACTTTTTGGTGATTGGGAGTTACTGTGTTAGTACACCTACATTGTACATTGCCCACATAAGTACACTAAAAATAATTCATTATGGGGTCAAACTGATCTGAAGAACAGATACATAAGCTACATAGGCAAACTTACATGTGAACATTTCAAATGATATAAATAATGGCGTAATAATCACAGGTCCGGAAAATCACAGAAGTCAAATTCAATGAAGTATACAGTCAAAGACATGAATAAAATTGCTGTGATAGCAAGAAATATTATTATGAAGAAACTATAAAATACTGCCATTGTCAAGTGATGAGACAACTGAAATGAATTTCAGAATGATACACTTTAGATATTTATACAGAAAGTCAACAAGTAATATTTAGGTGTGCTTGTGTCTAGTGAAATGGCTATTGATTCAGTGCATTTCAGATCACTGGCTGCAAATCAATGGTGATGACCATAAACAGTAACGGCTATAAGGATTAAGTGAACAGCACTTTGCTTACATGAGCAGAAGTTTTATTCTAAATGGAATGAGTTAATTCCATTATTTCATTTTTAACTTTTTAGTATTTTATTTTGTTTTTGTTAAAATTAATAAACTAATATTTGCACTGAAAATGAAACCAAGATATGCATACTTACTATTGGAGGTCTATATGAAAACACAGAAGTGACAAAAGAAAAAAACACCAATTAGGAGCAGTTGGATATGTGAACATGACCCATAGCTGCTCAGTTTCTCAGTTCTGTGGAGTTGATTGTGAGGTGGAAGTAAGCATTTGCCAAATAATTTGTTATTTCTCTCAAAGATGCTAGTAGAGAATCTTTCTTTCTCTAAATCATCTCATGTAATCTAGCAATGACCTCTTGCTCCCCAATGGAGTATACCTCATTCCACTTGAAAAGTCATTGAGTGTTTAGGAGCAAAGTACAAACTGCCATTTACATATAGAATCATGCCTTCTCACCGGCAACTGGAAGTTCAAAATATATGAATAAATTGGTCTTTATATCAACTTGCTATCTTGTTGCATATGAAAATAGGACAGATTCTTTTTGAAATTTTAACAGTGAACTCACTGAAGCTCAACTCACCAGCAACTTACTACAATGCTGTCTGCAGTGAATGATGTAGCTCTAAGTGTCAACTATAGCATAAGAGACAACGGACATTTTGCAGTAATACCCTTCTATGCCAGACTGTGCCTCTGGTTTGTGTGTTCCCCCAAGATCTTGATCACTCATTCCCACACTCCAGTCATATTTTTAACATAAAAAAGATGCTCAACATGTATTTGCTAAATGAATGGAAGTGATCAGGCAAAGTTACATCTAATTATAATATAGATTCATTCTTCAAATGTTCATGAGGCTACTGTGACACATTAGATTAAACCATCACTGTCAACACCAATACACCATATTAGAACTCCTGCTACTCACATTCCTGCCTAGCTCCCTGCTACATGACTTGCAAAGCACCAGAAGATAACCCATCAGCTGGCACACTTGATACCCCAGTGGGAGACTGATAGAGTTCCTGAGGCCCCCTCTTGTTACCACCATTTTGACCGAACCAGCAGATGGAAGGTCTCTCTCAATCTGTCACTGCACCTTTAAATTAATAAAATAAATCGTTTAAATAGTTCTTTAATCTACATTTTAATTCTAAGATAAACAATTCAAAATAAATTCTACAATTGTTCTATCATAGTAATATTGGCTTCTTTATTATTAAGCATGGTGTTCTCTATTTTATGAGATCTCAGAATCTTTTATTCAACTATGAAGTTACTGAGTGCATTGCTTTTTCAAAAGGCTAAGAACGACACACTGCATATATAAATAGGCAAGTGGAATTTATTCTCATATTATGCAAAATCACCAAACTGACAAAAGTGTTGCAAATCCAAATTTAGATGAAGAGCCTATGTAATGAGCATGGAGTATTTATTAGAAACAAGAAAGTATAAGGTAAATCACAATTGCTCCTATTTTGCAATTTCTGCACGCCATAGCTATGTGATTCGTGATGTTTATCTCTCAATTACTGTACAAATTATGGCAATGAGATTTGATTATAATAATACCTTAAGTAAAAAAGTTTTAAAAATCTTTTTAAAAATGAATCTATTAGATTTTCTCAAAAGGATTCTGTGACTCTGTGCAAAACTAAGTGTGTATTGAATGTTTTTAATACGTATATAGAAAAAACGTACAGAATTGCTAGAGTATAGCAAAGAAAAATTCATTTTTTTATTGATTTCAAGCAGTATTCTCTTATGTGAACTTTCAAAGATTTAAAATACAACTTCTACTGTTTTCTCACTGAAAATCTAATACCTGCCTAAATTCAAAACTACAGTATTTAACTTAATACAATAATGACCTTTTTCTAGTAATTTGCAATATGTATTATTCCTTTAGGGGAATAGCATGATGCATTCTGGTAAGATGAGCTTTCCTATGTAAATGCTACCCTTTTAAGGTCAAAAGTTGTATTCAATTAATGGCAGCAAATGAAAAATGGTCAAGTATTTGATAAAAACTACATGAAAAGCCAAACCTTTGTGATAATCTTGTATATTGAAGCAGTTATACTTATTTGAATTTATCTATGTGTATTTGTACTTACATATAGAACTCTAGGTACAGATATATGAAGATGATTCATTACTTTCTACTTGGTACACATAGAGTAGTGTTTTAACGATCAATTTATATTCATCTGTGCTAACAGACTTGGTCAAAATTATACCAGATATTACTTGCGTTGTCTATTCTATTATTCCTTTAGGCATTAGGCAAGTATCTGGTTGAACCCCATGATGAATCAAATCAATATGAGACCCACATCCCAAGAACATCATGGATATGCTCTCTATTAGAGTGATGTTTAAGGTTTAAAATTAGGAAATATTTACTGAAAGAAAAATAGAGTAAGTCTTTTAATTAATTCTCCCTTTGTAATCAAGAAAGCTAATGTAGTCAATTTTCAGAATCTTTTCCTTCCAGTCATTTTACTTTAACGACAAGGTGCAATTATTAAAAACCTGTGCACTGAAGACAATTTGGATAAATCATTTTTAAGAAATCATTTTTAAGAAAAAGATAATATAAAGTACACTAGAAGAAAATCAGAATACGTGACACAGAGCAATTTTGGGTA
Source organism: Ochotona princeps (assembly GCF_030435755.1). NCBI lineage: Eukaryota > Metazoa > Chordata > Mammalia > Lagomorpha > Ochotonidae > Ochotona > Ochotona princeps. The sequence continues at coordinate 14,314,228 of NC_080858.1, read as the reverse complement.
CAGCTGTTACCTATAAAGCTGCCAAGGGCACTGTTAAAAATACTCATTCATCCTATAATTTAACATTGACCTCCTTCACATGTTAATATAGCAGGACGAGTAGCAAGCAAACACATGCTTACTAACGGAGATAATTTGAAATTATGGGCTTTTTGTTGTTTGCTTGCTTTTTGCCATGTTCCTTTGAAGTATCTTAAATCTCCAATTAGCAAAGCATGGACCTTTTCAATATGTAGCATGCCTGACTGTAACTTACTAGTTAGTACTGTGATTAAGAGGCATTTAATGTTTAATTATGGTATAGAAGAGATTGATTTTTTGAGTCAAGGATAATGGGGATAGGCCCAGACATGAAACTTGTGACATGCATTGTGGTTTACCAGAAAAGTTTCTGTTGACTTTAAGCACAGAACAATCCCTGGAGTTAAGTGACAATTACAGACCCGATAATCTCTGTTTATAATGATTTGTCTGGCTAAAATGCTTGCAATCCAAATGAATTAAGTGCAATTCCTTAAGTCTTGTGTTGACAACTCAACATCATAAAACATTCCACTCGCCTATCTCACCCTTCCCATTTCTCACTTCCATTAAAAACATATATAAATAAAAATATCAAATCTAATGAGCATTGCTAATGTCTTTATTTTAAACTCCCTTGAGAGCTACCTTTAGTCACAAGACAAAATTTGATAGGAAGAAAATAACATTTAGTTAGCAAAATTGGAATCCTCTATTTTTAAGTGCATTAGAGCTAACTGCTCCCGTTTTGTTTCTTTCTTTTATATTTGAACATGTATTTTATTGTTTGAAGGCAAGGTGACACTTCAGAGGAAGAGACAGAGAAAAAAAAATGTTCTTATCTCTGATTTTCTCTTCAAATGCATCCAGGGCTAGAAGAGGTGAAAGCCAGAAGGCAGAAATCCCATCGTGGTCTCCCACATTCCCAAGTGATTTTGTAGGGCTCTTGATCAGAAGGGGAGCAGCATGGGAGGGACTCCAACTGCTATTCCAATGTAGGACGCCCTCATAGTTGGTGGTAGCTTAACCCATGGCACCACGATGCAGGCCCCATGCCTCCTTTCATTTTAGTGTGGTTATTCTTAGCCTGTTACATTCCACTTGATACTTCTCCTGAATATCTATACACAATTAAAGCAAAATTATTAGAGCAGTGTGAGATTGACAAATATTCATGAACTATGCCTTGGTAAAGCACCAGCACTTGAGGTTAGCCTTCATGCCATGGCCAGTGTTAATCAAGACGATGCTTCTGCGCTTTCTTGACGTAACCCTAGGTGAAAGTAACAACTAGTTTGGAAGTACAGGGTTTAAAAAGACTTTCAGAGAGACTGTACAACTGTAGCTCAACTAAATAACTGCAAACAAATGACACTTCTTAAGGGCACCTAAAAACAAACAAGCAAGCAAATCTAGGAACCCAGGGTAGTAAAGCACTCCAGTTTTCTGTCTCGAGAGAGGATCTAGTGTTAGCTTTGCTGTCTGCCAAGCACGGGAGCAGTGGGCAGCAAACACAAGTACTTCTCTGCTCTTTCTGGTGAGCTTGGGATTTCTCCAACACTTTCCCAGAACTGAGCTTTACAAGTGAAGGTACCGTGAGCTACATCCTCATCCATGATAGAAAGCTGGAATCTTCCAAGCACTTTCTGCAGCAGCTCACAAAGTAGTGCCTTGCGCTCTCACCAGACACTACCAAACAAGGAATTGCAGGCTGTAGACATAAGATGCGCGAAATGAAGACTCAGCAAATCTTCAAAGAGCATCACAATATCACAAGAGTGGAAAATTAAAAATTTAAATGCAAATTTAAACTCTCTCTTGGGCTACATAAAGGGAAATGCAGGCCTTTTCAAGGAAGGGTCTCCTGTGTATACTCAATTAGAACCTGACGTATCCTTTTCTCCTCCGGTTCCTCCTGTAAATTGCTGCAGTCTCTCACAACCTTATTAGTTTGCAAATCACTCTTTCTTTAAGAAAAAAAAAAAAACCCTAATTTCAGATAAAATGGAAGGTTTTATACTAGAATAGGTACAAGCATGTCCGTGATTTCCTTGAGGAATCATTCAAGGGTTTTGCTTTCTGCTTACTACTATGATAGCTGTTATTCCATAGGTCAGGAAACTAATAGCACGCATTTGGAAAATGTATTAGCATGTGTTCTTCAAATAAAAATTTGGTAAATAAACTGACTTGGTTGTTAGATTGAAAATATTGTGTGGGTATGCATGTGTGTGTGTGTGAAGTCAGAGTGCAGGAAGTGGGGACATAGTCTAACACTGACTTTTTACCACTTCGCAATGTGTCCATATTTTCGCAGGAAGTGAAATATCGAAATTTGGATTACTAGATTTAGGCAAAACCTCTAGTATCAAATTTTCTCAGTATATATTGATTTATCAGTGTATGTCCAACAAAGCAAAGATGTGTCTGTTTCTTTATGGAAGGATGAAAAAAATTACCATTGTAATTATGTTTTGTATTTTGTTGCAAGAATCTTCCTCGTGGGTGTGGGATGTTCAGGAAGCCAATGGATTCTAGGTCTGAAATTAGTTTCAATCAGAAAAATTAAGTGGCAATTCTAATTTCGGAAAGATTTATCTATGTGTTTGAAAGGAAGAGCACAGAATAAGAAAGAGGGAGGCAGAGAGAGAAGCTTTCATCCTCTGGTTGCTTCCCAAATGGTTACAACTGATGCACTGGGCCAGGCAAAACCAAGAGCCAGGAGCTTTCTTTGAGTCTCCCACATGGGTGTCAAGAGCCCACACACGGGCTCCTTCTTCCACTGCTTTTCCCAAGCTTTTAGCAGGGAACTGGATTGGAAGGGGAGCAACTGGACTCAAACTGGCACCAGCAAGAGACGCTCACCCTACTTCGCCAGAGTAGCAGCCCTCTCAAATCATAGGCACTATATTCTGTCATATATCAACAGCAGTCATTTATTTTTAATAACTGTTAATATTGAAAGTTTTGAATGAAACTTCTCCTTTTTCTCTATTTCTAAGAGATGGCTATTTAAAAATTTTGCTTTTAAACGGTATCAGTGATAGTCATTTTGTTTCTGGCTTATTTGATACAGCATACTATCATTCCCTCATGGTATTGTTAATGGCAAAATTCTTTGTTATAGTTAAATAGTATCTCATTGTGTATACAGATGCTTCTTGTCATACAACAGGAGTATGTTGTGATAAACCCACTCTAGATTATAAATATTAAACATTAAAAATGAATTTATTATCTCTAACCTATCAAATCTAGTAACTTGACAATACAGCAACACTGCAGGGGTTGAGTATTAAGTGTTCATCCTCATGATGATGTGGGTGACTGGAAGTTATTACTTGTCATCACCACCCAGCATTGCAAGACTATTGTGCTGCAAACTACTAGCCCAGGAAAAGATACAAGGCCAATTTTTAATATATGACTTGTATTGAATGCATATCATCTTCCAACCATTGTGAAGTGAAACAATCCAAATTCAAACATTTGTCTACCAGGCATTGGATGATCAGTGCTTATGTGGACATGTGCACTTGTGTAAGCAAATCTGGAATCCTTAATGTGAAAATCATATTCAAAATGCTCCAAAACCCAAAACTTTCTTAGCACCGACATGATGTCACAGTTTGAAAAACCTGCACCTATAAGGGAAGTTAGCATTTTAGGAAGTGAAGATATATTGCGGTATACATCTCTACTCCCAAATTAAAGGAGGATTCCCAATAAAACAGTTAAATGTGAAACTGACAATATGAAACTAGCTTTTCTACACTTGTTTATACCTACATGACCATGATGCACTTAAAGAGAATGTTAAAATTAAACTGTTCCTAAAGGACTATACTACCATGATAACATGGGTAAAAACTGTGAGATGGAAAAAAGAGTAGGGAGAAAAGGGAGGGGAAAAGGGGAAATCCCAATACTTGCAAAACTATGCCATGGAAAATAATAATAACAATTTAAAAAGTTAAAGAAGATAAAAAATGAAATCCTACACCTAATTTCATATAACTTTGGAGTCAAAACTCATATGCACATTATTGTGTGAAATTATTTTCAGATTATGTCTGTAAAGATTGTATGATACATAAATGATTTTGGTGTTTAGATATGGCCCCACTCATACCTCTGAAAACAAACATATACAAATGTTAAAATCTCAAATCATTCCAAATATATCTAAAATTACTCTGGTCCAATGCATTTTGGATCAAGAAAAATCAGCCTGAACATACGTGGACACATGCAAATGTAAAATGCTAAATGCTATAAGCAGACACTAGGCTGCCCAGTCATGTCGGATCAGCTTCAGCAAAGGCTGTTGCCTTCATAGCCTTAGTCAGTGCTACTGTTCCCTCAGACAGAGAAAGTGCCCACCGGACGCCTCCTGGAACTGAGTTATACCAGACTGGAGAGCCGTACATTTTTATTCACACTTTTGGGAATATATCCAAATGAAATGAAAACTGCTTATGAGCCTATGACATGTAACCCTATACTTATATGCATTTATATGTGTTAAATGCAGTTCAATTCACAAGAGAGGTGGAAACAACCCAGATGTCTGTCAACACAAGAATGGATAAAGAAACTGTGGGGTACTACTTTGCCGTAAAAACAACAAAATGGTCCTAACTGGAGACCTTTATGCTTAATAAAATAAAGCAGTGCAAAAAGGACAAATACCATATGTTCTCTAGCTAAGTATTCATGGATAGTACAAAATAAGTAAAGATGTGTAGTCAAGTATATACAAGATTTTTCCTACTTGAACTGTATAACAGAGATTAGTATACTGGAAAGTAAATTCAGATTGCAGTATGCACCTCTATGCCCGAATAAAAGGAGAACTCCCAATGAAACACATAAATATACCGGTGCAGCAAGATACTAGATTTGCCTATGCCTACAATTAAATATCAGAAAGTTACACTTGTAACTATTACTAAGGGACTACAGTATTATAATAATATGGGTAAAATAGTGGCAGGGGAAACAGGGATAGAGGATGTTGAGAACAAGGGTAGAGACCCTGTAAACTTACAAGACTGTATTATAGTACATAATAAATATATTAATAAATATAATAATAATAATAATAATAAAGTCTTTCCCAATGCCAGGAGGAGCAGAGGACACCACCTGAGGTGCATGAATCCCAAATTCCAGGGGTTCTACTCCAGATTCTATTCTGAATTCAGCTCCACATTAAGCTGAATAGAGTGTACAAGACACAAATAAATTCAGGAAGACTCATGTCTTACTCCACGCTAAGGTATATGCTGAGAGGAAGCTGACGCTAAGGTTGACTCCCTGTCACTCAAGAAGTAGACACAGATTGAGTTCTAGGTTACTGGCTTTGATCTGCTTCAGCCTCAGCTGCTGCAGGCATTAGGAGAGTTAGGCAGTACACAGATCAGAACATATCTCCCTTCCTCTCTCTCTCTTTGACAAATAATAAAATTAAGCAAATAAATAGAAATGTAACACTTACACACCCTATTTCTACTAAAATAGATCCTCAGGGTGAGGCACTGATAAATTTAATAATAAAATATTAAATATTATTATTATTCTCAAATCCATGAACATGATCTTCCTTGATTTATTTCTGTCTTGTACACTCTATTTAGCTGGTCAGCAGTGGTCAACATATAAATCATTGATGTCTTCTTTGTTTCTAAATATTGTGTTCTTTTTGATGGTCTCTCAGTAAAGAAGGGGAAAAAAATCCCATAATCTAGTTTCTGAGGTCATTGGCACCTATTCATCAAGACCTATGACATTCCATGAAAAGCAAACTACAGGCCAATGCCCCTGATGAACATCCACACAACAACTTCAACAAAGTGAGCTAAATATAATAGCACATAAAAAGAATAATAGAGTGTATGGAACCACATAATCAAATAATAAAAAAGAATAATAGAGCAGTAGAATATCTTAGGATAAAAGAGTATTTCAACATATGCAAATCAGTAAGTATATGAATAAAAGATATAAAAACATGATCATCTCAATACTGCAAAAACAAAAGTACAGAAAAAAATCAAATCTTTTTTTATAAAACCTCTTGCCAATAAGTTACAAAAGGAGCTTAGCTTAACATAATGAAGGTCTTTATGTAAAACACTTGGCTAACAAAATTCTCTGAGTTTTCCAGTGAAATCTCAGAAACATTTTCTCTTAAAACCCAGAACAAAGAAAATCCTACTACTCTTGCTTTTGCTACTAAATATAAGAGAGCACTTCAGAAACTAACCCCTTTCATAGAAAAATGGATTGAAAAGATACTATCTATGTACTATGAATTTTTTGAAGACTCTTCATAGTATATAAAGCTTAAGTTAGCCCAGCCAAGAAAAACAAATCAAATATATACAAATTAGAAAGGAAAAATATAATGTTATCTAATTGAAATTTGCATGGTCTGAAGTAGCATTGTGGTACGAAAGGTTAAACCACTGTATATGATTACAGGCATTCCACACAGAAGTGCTAGTTCCAACCCGGACTGAGTGCATATCACCCAACTTACTGAAAATATTGTAGAAAATTCTAACATTTCACCGAAGACCTGCTAGAGCTAATCAATTTAGTAATGTGTGTGGCACAAAATCAACATACAAAAATTAGTCATCTTTTGGGATATGTATTTTGTTGTAGTGGATAAAGTCCCTGCCTGCAAACCAGCCTCTGCTTAAGTTTTAATGAGCATTGCATAATTTTATTTATTTTTGTGCTCATTGGTAATGCATGAGCACAGACATTGTAGTGGGAACAGCATTCCAATCAACACTGTCAGCTACGGGTATTACAAAATTTGCTAAAGAAATTAAACTGCTCATTTCTTAAATTCCTTCATGTCAAAAAATTCCTTAATATTTTAAGTATTCAATTCTCTAATACTCTGCGTATAAAGTTATTTTTTAATGAATTGCAAAAGTTTTTCACTCCTGGATGTTACAACTATTCTGTTCTTGTTTTGAGCTTTAGTTCAGTGAGCACTGATTCATAAAATTTAGTTTCTGTGAATTTTTATTTCAGATATTTTAACTACTTGTTTAAGATTCAATACTCAATTACAGATTGAACTTAAATGTAGAGAAATTTAAGACTCAAAGATAAATCATTCCTGAATACAAATTTCTAAATAAGTGAACTAATCCCAACAAGAAATATTATCTTCTTTTCAATTTTGAATAAAATTTAAAAACTGATACACACGCAATATCATCTTTCATTTTATCTAAGTGTTTAACTCTTCAATCTTAGAAATTAGGCAAATTAAAATCACAATTGCTCAGGAAGTTTTAGAATCCTTAGAGAATAACATGTTTCTGTCACAGGTTCCTCCAGTAAAATCCTTAATTTCTCCTTCAATAAACAAACTCATTCAACTCCTAATGTATTTCCTATTCTTCCTTTCCATCTGGTTTGATTAAAAAAAAAACTAGAACAAGAATTGTTGGATGCTATTTATTAAAGAAATAAAATTCCATGTTTAAATTGCTTTCACTTACATTTTTTACTTGTTTGAAGATACCAGAAATATTTGTTACCACATTTTCCTGTCTTTGAACATCAAGACAGGATAAAGCACTTGCCTAAGACACAAATTCTGTGAAAATGCAGCTATAGATGTCATCATGAGTAGGGACTTTTATAGTGCCATAAAAATTCAGTGTCACTATAAATTTATGCTGCTGAAAATGTTGACATTTATGGCAACTTCTACAAGGACATATTTTAAATTGATTCTAAAACTTGATGCAGCATCTTTATTTAACTAAAAAGTTAGATTATGGAATAAAAATATTTACCCTAATTTTTTGAAACTGCTAGTATGAATGATTAATGTGTTAATTTCTCAATTACATCAAGATGTGTTGGGTACTTAGATCATATCAGATAAAGTTTAAAATATATATTTATTTACATGTATTACTAAATGTGATAATTAATTGATCATACGATTAATATAGTTATGGTTATATGTAATAATTAGTACATATATTATATATACAAATATATTCGTGTAGTAAGTTACATAAGCAAATATACAATGATGTTTAATTAAATAATATACATAATCGCAAATTCACATGAGCAGTCTACATTCACTCAACTTGCAACCCATACAAACCAGTTATTTGGCCTACTAAAAAACAGTCTTAACACTTCATTAGCACTATGCAAACTCACCTAATTCAGGAAGAATTTTTCTAGCTTTAGCAATAGATATTTATTTGCAAATGTAGAAATGTAACCTCATTAAATAGTCTATCTCTGTCAACTACAAAAGAGGTGAAGACATCACATTCCAGCCCAGTTTCTGAGTTGCAAACGCAGATGTGGACATACTAACATATTTGACAATGCTGGAAGTGGATAGAAATGAGATTCCAACAAGAAGCTCTTCTCCCTGTGCCTGGACAACTTCAAATCCAGCAAGCGAATTGGAAATTCAAAGAGCTTTCATCCAACCCTAAGAGACAGACTTGCCACCCTCAGGTTGCGGTATTACTTGTGATATCTGTATGTAAGATGCTGCTCTCCAAGCATACAGTTCAAGAACTCAAATTTCATTCAGCTGTGATACCTGTATCATTTTGTTGTCCCTGTTCTGAAGCTTATAGCGTGATTCTTCTGGACAGGATGTCTGAAGCACAAACTAATAAAATGCCATAAATATGCTATTGATATGTTTTAACCCAATTTATTGCGCACTGTTGTATGTGAATCCATTCAGCTATGATTTCTCCCATAAAGAAGTACCTTGCCCATCTGGCACAGATGAAGAATTGCAAGTTGCAGAACAACTTGTGAGAGCTTGTAAAGTAGTTCAAACTTCCATCAACAATTGACACGTCTCTAAGGGTAAAAATAAAACAGAAGCCACCACTTCGAGGAAGGTTGGATTGACATATATTTCCCAATTTTTGCTACCAATATCATTAAGAACTCCTGGGCAGTATTTGCAAGAGAGATTTCTAAAAAGCAAAGGAAAGAAAGGAAATCCCTTAATCGGAACACCAAGAACAGCTTGGTGGTGAGTCCCTCGGATTTTCCTCCTAGTAAAGGGATTCACCCTTGTGAAAAACAGTGGGGAAATCTGAACACTCAATGGAAGAAAGAGAACTGGACTATTTATCCAATGGAATAAGATCGAACATAAAAGTAAGTGAAGTCCTGATAAGTGCTATAACATGGATACATCTTGGAAACACTCTACCTGAAAGAAATTAAGCATTCACAAAGATATGATTCCACTTATATTAAAAGGAAAAAAAAGGTAAGAGTTCCCCAAAGAGCTTTGGGGAGGAAAGTATTTGAGATTTATCCTGGAATTACACAGCCGTGGGGGCATCACAACCCTGTGAAGCTACTAAATGATACTGATGGTACTCTAAAACAGCTGGTAGACTTTTTGTTGTCTCTCTTTATTATAATAAAACAAAAATCAAGTAACAAACTTAGGACCAAATGCACAAATATTAACAAATTTGAATGACCGAAATATATCACTTAACAGAGTAGAAACGTGGACCATAAAATGCGATACAATCACTTGCTATCAAAAAAAAAAAAAAAGACTTTCAACAATTTTTCCAAAATTACAAAAAAGAATAGATTACAAATATTTTAGCTACAAAAACCTTACGAATGTGAGGTAATGGTTGATTAGTTAACAATTTTCATAATGTAAATATAGCAACTCATCTCATTGTAACCACAAAAATAGGCAATTGGTATTTGGTAATTAAAAATAAATTAAAATGTAGTGAGATACACAATGTATCAGTAACTGGCTAAAAAATACAATTTATAAAGTAAAACAATTAAAAGGAAGCAGAGTTGGATATACTAATTTCACATAGTATCTCCCAAAGGACAAATCAAACCACATAGCTAGAAAGCGACATATATGCAGAAATTACTGAAAATACTCTTTCCCCATGAAAGCACCTTGGTATCTTCGCAGTATCAATTATAAATATTTGGTTATACTTTTAGACTCATATTTCCATTTCATACTTGTGTATATATATTCATTATCAAAGTAAACCATGAAATTGTATAGGTATACAATATGATGTTTTTCTATGCATGCATTGCTTGATATTTAAATTGTTTGCATTTTTTGGCTGTGATAAATAATGCCACCATGAATATTCAAAATTCAGTTTTACTGTGGATGTGTGATCCTTTTTGTATTATGTACAAATAAACCTGAGAGGGATTCCTGGATCTTACGCTAATTATATTTTAAATTTTTGAAGTACTGATAGGATTTTTCAAGATATTGTGAAATTGAATATCCCCATTTGCAATAAACGATGGTTTTAATTTCTTCACATCTTTGTCAATATTTATGAATATCCATGTTTTATTTTGCAGTGAATGTAGCTTGTACAATGTTGTTGCTCACAGAGTTTGCAACTTACATTTTTCTAAATAAGTAGAAGTGTATCTTTTTATGTGCTTTTATCTACTTGTCTATTGTATATGAAGTTTTTCACATTTTATTAATTTAAAATGAGTATATTACTCATATATTTTTAAATGATTTAAGAATAAGATTCTTTATTATAAATGTGACACACAAATATGTTCTTCAGAGATCTAGATTTTCACTGTCTTTTGAAACACACACTTAATTTTTAAGCACTTTTTAAAAATTTATTTTTGATGATGTTTACACAGTTGGTTAGGGTGGGAAAGGTCAAGAACTATGGGAAAGATGGTGAGACCACCATTTCCACACCTTCCTTATCTTCTTCCTATATCTGGGGGGAGAGCGAGATAGGAGAAGGAGCCATACCCAGCCTCCTATATACCTCATTACCCAGGGATGGGAAACAGCCACCCGATGTCATCCCAGGGTCCCAGATGTGGAGCATATTTGTTTTGAGAGTCCTGTTCAACTGCCTTTGATAGTTCTGAAATGCTGTCAATTTCACAGATCCAAGGATGAGGAAATCCTTCCAAGGTCCAGGGATGCCATCCCCCATCCCTGGTTCCTGTGCCTGCAGGCATGTGCAGCAGAATTTTTTTTTTGGCTGTCCCACATCGCATTCAGCTCTCATACACATCATTTGTCATTGAAGCCTAACTCAACCCAACCAACTCCACCCTCTAACCCTGGTTCTCATGCCAACGGATACCACTGTCTCTCTAGCCAGTCCCATCCTGGTTCCCATGCTCTGCAGTGGGAGTCGCAGCCCATCAGATAAATGCCCACAATTTCCATACTGGACCCTCTCTCTACCCCAGATCTTGCACTATCCAGGTGGTTTTACAGTTCAGTTTAACAGGACTTGCCCCCAGTCCCAGCACTTGTCAGCTGATGCTGTATCAAAGTCCAGTTAGCCTGCCCTTAGCCTGGCTCTTGCCTGCACCAGTGAATATAGTTGGTTAGCCCAGCCTGGTTCTCTCCATAACCCAGTTCACATGCAGGCTAACAGGAGTTGTAGCCCTGCCCAGCCTGGCCTGCCTCCAGTCCCTGTTCTCATATTAACCAGCAGGAGCCATGGTACCACATGGAAGTCCCCACAGCTCCCATACCAGGTTTATGCATCCTCACTACCACCCTAGTCTCATGTGTGCTGGTGGGTGCTGTGACCCAGTCTCTCATGGCCTGCCTCACCTCAGCATATCCTGGTGGTGATGTATCCTGGTCTGGCCTGGTGTGCTCCCAGTTCCAGCACACACTGGCAAATGCTGCCGTCTAACCAGGCTCAGCCAGCCCACAGTCCTGGCCCTAACGTGAAGTGGTGGATGCTATGGCCTGACCTGTCCTGTCCTGCACTCCATCCTGGTTCTCACATCTTCCAGCGGGTATTACAAACTGGCCCAACCTGGCCTACTCCTAGACCTAACCCACATGTATGCTGGCGGGTACTATAATTTTACCTTGTCTGGTCTCCTCCTTGTCTTGGTTTTATTTTAATTTTTCTCTTTGGCACATCACACTTTTAGTGTTGTATGCTTGGCTGAAGATCATAAAAATATTTTCTAAGATTTATTTTAAAAATTGAATAACTTCAGCTTTTAAATTTCAGTATATCATCTATTATGATTTCACTTTTGTACATGCCATATTAATGTCAGATTTTAAAAAGCGTTTCTCCAATTATATCAACAGTATTCATTGAAGTCTGTCCTTTATTATGGAATTACCTTGACACCCGTGTCAAGTATAAACCAATTATATTATGAGCTTGTTGTGAAATTTTCAATGCTACTCAATGGTTCATTCTGTTGTTATTAAATTACAGTGCTCTGCCAAGGTGGGGTTGACCGTGCCAGATGTGACCGCAACACCCAACCAGCACACGTGAGAATCAGGAAGGGAGGGGCAGACTCGACAGGGGAATAAGGGGTGGTTCCCTTGCAGGACAGCTATTCCCACTGGAGAGCATGAGCCGGGATGGGGACAGACCAGACTAGGCAGGGCTACAGCACCTGTGCGCCTCATGTGGACCAGATCAGGGAAAAGCCAGGATGGGTGGATTATTTCTACTGGTGCAAACAAAATTGGAGTGGGTGAAGGTTGTTTGGGCTTAGCTGCAGCAGAAACTGGCACTGGGGGCTAATACTGTCAAGTCCAACCACAGAACCACCTGGAGAGTGCATAATCCCGGAGTGAGAGAGACCTGGGAGGGAAATATTGGGCTCCTCCCTCTTGGGTTACCACTCCCATGGGAGGGCACAAAAAACTAGGACAGGGGCTGGGGTGGCTAGACAGAGAGGCATTCAACATCCGTGAGGGCTGGATAGTTGAACTGGTTAGATGGAACTAAGCTTCGATACCCTTCGACATGTACGAGAGCTGAATGGGATATGGGGCAGACTGGACTAGTCTGCTACACATACTGTCAAACCAGGGTAGGGGCGGGCCTGGTGGGGGTTACTGTGGGTCGCTCCAACTGGGCTGCAGCTCCCACGGGTTTATGTGAGGGCCGAGTGTGTGCTGGGCGGAACCAGGCTGTACTGCAACACCCATTGGTTCCAGTGGAAGTCGGGGCTGAAAACAGAACCAACCCAGCAATTGCAACCACCAGCTGATTAGGGAGATGGACTATGCCAGGTCCGGTACTTACTAGTACATATAGGAATCTGGTCTTGGAACACCTCAAGGTTTCTTTGGGATCACCTCAACTAAAATGGCGGACTCAGAACCTTAACCAAGAATAAGACAGCAGATAGAACAGGTCAATCAACCACCACAGCTATATGTTGGCAGCGAAACACTGAACAAAGGGAGACTCTATGATGGACTATGTCAACCAGTAGATTACTCAACAGTCTCATCGTGTCTGGAGTGGCAAGATTGGCAGCAATGCATAACTGGTGAACTACTGGGACCACTTGAGAAAGGATCTCATAATATGCCCTACATCCGGGACCTGGGGTGGGTAACTGGGTGGGGCTTCTCCTCAATATTCCCTTTAGCCCTTGTAAGTTTTTACCCTAATCAACAATGTAAAGATTGCCAAAAAAAATATAATAATAATAAACCAATAATTTTGATCATATACATATACATCTAAACATATATTTCAGTCCTTCGATGCACATTTTAAAGATAGACATTTAATTCAGAAGTCCTTTCTTGTCATTCTAGTCCCTTAAGTAATACAAAGTTCCTAAATATTTTAAATGTAATATCCTCTCCACCCCCCTCCACAGTTTGCCAGAGAGGGGCAGATAGCTCAGGGCCCTGCTGATAGAGCTACAGGCATTCACTGCCAGAGGGAGCAGTGTGAAACTTACCTGGCCTTTAACTAGAGGAGGTGTTTCCACTAGTTGAGGAGGTATCCTAGGCAGACTTAACAAAATGAAAACTTATTTTTCTAAACAGCAATGTTAGATAATTCCGGTAGATAAGACCTCAGCCACAGAACTGCACAGAGCTAATCACGAGCGTTAATATACACGTTAATATGCTGACATACACAGGTGACCAGGATGAGCTGTTGAATCAGTTACTATGTCTCCGGTTTCACAGACATGAAAGAATAAAGCAGGTGTTTTAAATTATAGACATAGAGGAAAAGAAATTTTGACATGCAGACTACTTCTCAAAACTCAACTTTTGCTTAGTTATCATTTTTATTTTTCAATTTCCAGCTCTATTCAAGAAGAATAAAAAAGTCTACTTAAAATCAAACTTAAAATGACCTATTTGTTAATAAATTATGACACATTTATCTTCAACTCTACTAACACTAAGAATTTTCCATATTTTAGCTCTTATTAACCGTATATAGTTATTTCCTTCTTATTGAAGGAGTGTGACAGTTTTAAACATTTTAATTTTTAAAGGGTAGCAATATTTTCATACTATTTTCAACTGTTTTAATTATTTAATCAAATTTATGATTTGCAAGTAGTACTAGATTTCTATGTATGATAGCATTAGCCATATACTTGTTTTCAAGTAAGTATATTTTGGAAGAAATGTGAGCATATGTAAACCAAGTTTATCAAAAATTAATGTTATAAAAATATACCCTAACTCATTTGAGTTATCTTGAAATATTTTGATATAAGAAAAAAGTTTGCTGTGGTGTTTAAAATAATAATATTAAATATCTGGGCCTTAAATCAGCTCTCGGATCCAGGATGCTGGCATCTCAAGAAGAAACTTAACCAGCTATAACACAATGTTGGCCCAGTTTAACTCTCCTAGTCCTTGAATGTTGCTATCCAGTGCTCTCTGATTCTCTCCACATTTTTTGAAATGACTCCAAGAGTAATTGTTTTAATTTTGGTGTAAAGATTTCTAAACAGTTGTGCTCTACATTAATACAGATAATTTAAAATTTTTAACTGCTGATAGTATGCAGTTGCAATTATAATTAAATTGAACTATGGAAAGATGTTCATCTTAAGACTTTGCCCTGACCCCCCCCCCCAAAAAATGAATATTATTTCTTCTTAAGAATATAAAAGTCAAGGAATAGAGAGTATTGTCCCAAGAAAGAAAAATTCAATTGCTACAAACAAGAATGGACATTTTTGTCAGCATATCTATAAAGGATAAAGGACCTTGACAAAGTAGGAAAGTCTAGATATGCAATAGAGACCCAAAGTGAAGCTTTTTTGAGTTTTCTAATCATTATAGTCAAGTAATTGTAATATAGTTTCTCCAGAAAAGAGCAGTTTTAAGTACAGTAAACCTATTTTACATATCAGTGCATTAAACAGCATACCTCTATAAAATATGATTGCCATGGTTGTCATCATATCAGCGAAAAAAGTGAAGAAAGCCATAAAGGAAAGTTTACTGAGCATATCACAAGGAATGGGGGAAGGGATAGACATTTTTACCGCTCAAGTTATATCCCATAAATCTGTAATCACGCTTTACCTTTTGGCCAATTAAGGAGCTACCATACACTATTCTCTTTATATCAACTAATTTCAAGAAATTAAATAATAAAAATAAATGTAGATATTTGCTTGGAAAGCACATGGCCACCTAAGAAACCTTTCCAAGTCTGAGATGTCTATGTTGACATTTTTAACTCTAAAGAGAGTTTCACAATCTATAGTTTCCTGAGTGGCTGGTGAAATAATGACGTATACAATTTTTGCTACTTTTAAAAGCTAGAAACTGAAGGTCCCCACAGTATATACTCACTGAAGCATATATTTTTAGATTATAGTTCATTTCTGTTCTAAATCGCCAACCTTAGGCCAACGATTATCTGAAGGACGTTCAGGAAATTTCCTTGTACATTTTTGGTTATGTGTAGCCTTCTGTATATTTTAGGAGTTTATTCCAAATGGGAAAGGATATTTTGCATAATGAGACAAAGCTTTTAAACCAGACGATCTTGTGTATCAAGTATTGTTCTCTCTTTCTAAAAAAAAAGCTTAGCTCTGAGTTGCACAAAAAAGATTTAGAAGCATGTAAACCAATAACAGTTATTCAATCCAAGATGTAAGGAAAACTTACTATGGGCACTGGAGGTTGAGATAGGATATTGTATTTGCATATATAGAGGATGTGGAAAACTATTCTAGCGTTTTATAGAGCAGCAATCATATTTAGTTTAATGTCTTTAAAGTTCCATAAAGAGATATTAGGAAATTTTGTTATTTGGATGGTGAGCAATCAAAGCTGTGGTGTTAACTCATCATAACACTACTGGTTTGATTCTTCAGGCTTCATTACATTAGAGATATAAGTATGACAGATCAAACAAATGGAATCGGCATGCTCCTATTCCAGAGTTTAGAGAAGGCTGGATGTGCCTGGTACCTTTTCTATCTGTGATTAAATATTGCACTCATCTACCTTAATGATCCCACGGTCATTTCAGGAAGAATGATTATTAACAGATATGATTAATCTCAGGTTTATAATTTGACTTTTCAACAGATCAAGTAAAATATACATACCGGCATCATTTCTGCAAATTAGCTCCTCATCCTTTCTTTCCTGTACACCTAGCATGAGCCCAGAGTGTGCTTTGTGTGCCATTTCAACTAATAGTATTTCAGAACTTAAACTGTGGCTGCTTTGGGGGGAATTTCAGAAAAGTGTAAAAGTCAAAATGTGAACCTGTCCCAATTATTATAATCTATACTTTGTCAACTAAATATTTGGGCTGCGAAAGCTTTGTTTCTACCACTTGCCTTTGCTACAATTTGCTAGGTGATCCACAAAAGGGCAAAAGGCAATTCACAATGAACTTGGAAATATTTAAATCACTTATATAGAAGTCAGCAACAAAGAAAATTGTATCTTAAGATTTTTTAAAAAAAATACTTATGTGCGTATTTGAAAGTAGGAGATATATAAAAAGGGGCGGAACACTTAGAAACAGCTTCCATCCTGTCGTACATCCTACGTGGCTGTGACAGCCAAAAGTGGGCAAGGCTGAAGTCAGACCAGGAGCTTCATCCAGATCTCCTATGTGGGTGGCAAGAGCCCAAGCACTTGGGTCATCTCCTGATTTTTCCCAGGCCAGTAGCAGAGAGTAGCTTGATGTGCCATGCTACAACTAGCCCTCTATCTTTTACAGTTTTCAATGACTGTTAAAAACACGTAAGTGTTGGGAAGAGTAACGCCTTAAAAATATTCCAGTGTGTTTTGGATTCTGTATTTAATTTTAGTTCTTATGCCTAGGTCTACTCAAAGAAAACAACAATCATACTGAAATTAAAATTGCCCCTTACATCTGTTCCAACAGATTTTAGTCATCCACTGGATTTTTTTGTCCTCTCTTATATTAATAAAGCTCTCCCTTAGAAAATCATATGAGTATAATTATGATATGATTATGATTTCAACATATTTAATACAATAAGGATTAAGACTCCTGCTGCCATAGACATTGTGGAATGATTTATAAGTCAGTGTTGGACACAAGAAGTAAATAATTATTCATTGCTGAAAAGGGAATTGAGTACATGTGCTCTTAGAATAAAGAATACAAAACTATATAGCTGTAACATATTCTTTTAGGGTTTCATTGCACTTTATCTTTCTCATGGTAACATTTATTTTGCTACTGTTACAACAAATAAATTGTCCAGGTTTATAGTTAAAAGATTTTGGAGGCCTACCCTGGAAATGCTGGAAATATTTTTAAATTATTAAAAAATATATTCTGAGTCATACATAATAAATCTATAATTGTGCATTTATCGATTGGTAATCTGTGGCAATCTATTCAACAAATGGACATTATAATCCTTATTAATACCACTAAATTGTTTTCACTTAAACCGTTTCCCAACATCTCTTTACCCATTACAGACAGCATGCAAACATCTTTGGTCAATGTAAATGAATGGAATTTATTTAGAAGAATTTTTTTCTTTAAAAATATTCATTTATTTCAAAACAACTAAAATCATGAAAATTCAATGAGCAGAAAAAGACAAATTATTTGCTATGTGGAAAAACTAGCAATAATTAACATCCCTAGATAAAGGAATTCATGTTAGTTTTATTTACTGAAGGTTATTAACGCCTGAATGGTTTTAAAATCTGATCTAAATTTCTCAGATGTGGAACTTTATCTTTCAGCTTGCAAGATTAAGTTCCGGATTAACTGTTAAAAATCAATTTTAAGTTTTCAACTATTGGTTCAAAGTTTTGGGCAATTATTGAGAGATAGAAATAGACATTTAGGGGTTCAGTGTTGTGGTATGGTGTATTCAACTGTACTTGAAGTCACTGGGATCCTACCCTGGACAGGTGCTTCAAGTGCAGGCAACTCCAGTTCTGATCCAGCTTCCTGTCAATATGCATTGGAAGGCAGAAGAAGATAGCTCCCTTATTTGGATCCCTGCCACATCCATGTGGAACAGCCTGATAGATTCAGCCTGTCCAGAACAGGCTACTGCAGTCATTATGGGAGCAAATCAGCGGATGAAAAATTCTCTGTCTCTTACTCATTCTCTTGTCATTCTGTCTTTCAAATAAACAGATCTTGAAAAAGATAAAAATGGACATTTTTTACTACTTTAATATCAGGTGGTACATTCAACTAAATTATTTCTCAACTATGTGTACACATAAGAATTAATACAGTCCCCTCTGTCTTCAGGATATGCAGAGTTCAAAATTACATGCCATTAGGAAAAATATCTCGACCTTATTTGCTTACCAGGAAAACTCTCAGAAGCTCTTTTTCACAGCTCTGGGCCTTTATGTCCTAGAATGTCAACTGAAGGTTGTTCATTTGGTTTCCAGGTAGTACTGTTCCCATTGTGAGTGACAATTATAGACTATTGTGCTAAACACTACCCCTGTCATCATCGGCATTTGCTACTTGATGATTTTGTCTTTTGATACTCTGATCTTTACAAGTGGGACAAATCAGGTAGTTCATCAGAAGGAATACAAAGTTAACACAGTTCTCCAAACCCTATTTGCTGTCATTTTCTGTAGTTAATATTTTTTACCCAAAGAATTCAATGTTTCACCCTGACATGAGACTGCAGTAATTAATCATTAAATAGTGATTGAGGCAGTGGACCCCAGAAAACATCTCCATACACCACCATATGCTGGAGCCAGCTGCAAGTTAGTACTTAGAGACAAACTGCACAGAGGAGAACGGTGTCTGACAGTTCCCTGCTGTCAAGTCCAAGTGCAGTGTGCTTCTAACTATGGGCCAAAAACAGAATGTTTGCCTGTGTTGACCTTCATTACCTGACACTGTTTAAAAGACAAGATGTCAGTGTTAACGTACTGGAAGTTTGAACATTTAATCACATTATCATGATGAACCAGTATTTTTCAACTTTACATTATTTTTTGGTTCAATTTTTCCCCTCTAACAACAAAAATAAATGACTTTCACAACATGTATCTGCTCACATAAAAAATTAAAATTAAATGCTCACTTGAAAATATACAGTAAATCTAATATATATAGTTAGTTTTTTTTGGTTGATGATAATGTGAGTTTCATTAAGAAAGAACTGGTGGGAGACATGAATGCTGTTTTGCAAACTTAAAGGGCCTTTGTGTATCAGAGTAAATTTTATGTATGCTACTTTGTGGGTATTAAATAGATGACATGAGTGAAATATTTATAGACATTTTCAGAATTAATGTAAGATTTACTTAACTAACAGTGAGAAATACCTAATAGTGCAACAGACTGTGTCAGGAGGTAGTTAGTTTCTCATTACATAAGGATAGAGGGATTCTCTTTCCATTGAAACGTGATGATGCTGTAGTAAGAACTCCTTGAGGGAGGGAGATATTAAACGACATGACATATTTCTCCCTAGTCCCTGCAATATCATGATATACTTACATAGCAGAATGATGGAGTTGTGACTTGCTGAACACTTATACTAATACAATAATATAGGGGAATACGGTGACATGGGAAGGGAAATGGGGAGATTAGTAGGGGAGATTCCGGAGCCTATGGGACTGTATCGTGAAAAATATGTGAAAAAAATTCAGGCTTACAAAAAGGAATGATCAACTGCTACATAAACATCATTGGGTTAGATATGTTATTCAATTATAAAATATAACCCAAATATAAGTCTTTCTTTACAGAGTATAGTAACTAACAATTTTCTCGCAATAGGGATTTTGCTTGTGATATGGTAGCAATTTAAAAAAAAATTTTCAGTTGCTTAAAATTAGCTTTACATATGCTCTATCTTTCCTATGATACAAATAAAAATAATAACTATGGGCTTTCTAGCACAGTTTATCAAAGTTTATTACAGAGTTACAAATTTTTAGTCTGATTATACTCTGTATTTACTGGTTGTTTTCCTTAATGTATGGACATGTGTATGGAATTCCTTCCAAAAAGATGGCAGGATACTGGTGAAGATAATATTAATGGTTAAATTTTTACTTGTTTAAATTTGTTTATTTTTCTTTTATAATGAAAGCTAATATCAAGAATAGTTCAAAAATGAAAAGAATAGTTCAGAAATAAAATCTGTCAATTAAAAGTTCCACTCATGATGTATGCATATTAGATTTCAACATAACTTAAGATTCAAGTACTTTGCGCCTTCTACTCCTTTGGAACTAATAGCTGCCATTTGGAGACAGTGGTGAGTTGGGTAGTTGCTGATAACTATCTTTATTTTACAGCTTTTATGACTTTCATGATGGACAGATGTCTCCCTTTCCATTTTGAGTCCCCTCCAAAAGACCATATTAATGTTCAATATTAAAGAAAAAAAATAATTAAGGAATATTTCTTATGACTTGACGTCCCAGTGTGCATTCATCTTTAACATGTTCCCAAACTGACGTGTGTGCATGTGTGTGTGTAGTACTTCTAATTGTGGATCCGCTTTGTGCCACATATCCCTCAAATACAAATATTTTCTTTAGTACAAAAAGTGCTAAATAATCCAATAAACTAAAGGTCAACACTATGCTATGTCTTCCAAGATTAAGAGTTTTAAATTTACCTGATTTAGGAATGAAATATTTCGTTCTTCACCATTATCAATAAAATGTCTTTGAAGTTAAAGATATCAGTAGAAACAATTCTCTTTTAAAATTACTTTTGTTGCTTGTTAATAAAAAAATGCAAAGAATCCAGTGATGTACCAAGTCTTCAGATGATCTCTATTTGTCTAAGAAAAGTAGATTTTTAACAATATTGGACAAACTTGGCATTCCAAGGCTGAAATGTTCATAGAACATTATTGTTCTCCCAAATATTCTTCCTTATCTATTTGTGCTATAAATGAGGTAATAAAAGGTGTAAAAATCGCAAAGTTGGTATTTTGATCCTCTGCATTTTTTTTTTTACAAATTCTTAAAGCATCCAGCAATGGTCAGGAAATCTGCTTCCGACACACAGGAGATGGCCTATAACACACTGACATGTGGCCTCACATGGGCTTTACAGACTACTAACGACCCCTCACAAGTGTAAGTCCTTTCTTTTGTAAAAGTCCCTATAAATACCGATCATGGAAATTTTTAAAATTTCTAGTTGAAATAAATAAAGTTGAGAGGTGCTATACATCTTTCTAACCTAATTTTTATGAAGAACAGTTTCTTGGAAAACATTGTACATCTTTCTCAGAGTAAACGTGACACAATCAAGATCACGTTTAATTGAAACTCTTTCCCAGTCCGCTAAGGAATACTGAGAGAATGCCAAACTATATTAATGTACTCCATTATGACTTTGACTGTATTTTACAACTTGAAAAATTTTCATTTTTATGGTGCCATCAGACTGCTACTTAATAGAAAATGTTTTATTGACATTTATGCTCTTTAGCTAATGATGTGTATTTAAATGATGACTGTCATCTTCATTAGAAGTGAGTGTTGAAAGAATAATAAGAATGAGAACAGGTTTGCCTGTTCTCATTCTAATTGCAGAAACTGAGAATATAACCTTGGGCTGAACAGTTCACCAATTTGTCCATTGGTTTTAATTAAATACACTGTTCTGTTCTAAATATCTTACTGGTTTTTAAGTGTGATTTGTTATGTTTACTGATACAGGAAATATGTGTGTTTACATGTTCTATTTTCATGTTCTTAAATATAAATGATATAAATGTACTAATTAGTTATTATAAGTACTTTATATCAGTGTTTGTTAATAGTGTCAATGATTATCAGAAAAATACCAAGCTTGGGATAATAGGAATTGTCCTAAAGACATATCTGTAATATTCCCAGTATTGATAAATACATACAAGAGGAAGTCATTTGCACTTAGGATTGATACTTACAAAATTCCAAGTCTTCAAAATTTTTTACAATTGTTGATTAGTTCCTTGTCCATATGTGTTCTGTGAAGTTTGCATATGTGTGTGTGTGTGTGTGTGTGTGTGTGTGTGTGTGTGTTATGCTTTCCTAGTTACAGTTGCAGGGAGACAGGCCATAACTACAAGCAAAGCAGTAAGGTCCAAAATTGGTGTGCTGATATGAGATGCTGGCTACGCAAGCAGCTTAACCTGCAGGACCATAACTTCAGTCCTGAAGCCAAGGTAATTTTTGTCTTGCTCTTCTTGAATTACCTAGTTTGACAGGACCCATTTGCTATGACTTAAGGCAGCTCAAGCATCCCACTAAAGAAGTGTAGGTAGACAGACCCAACACTTTCATCTTATATCTTCACCAATGTTCCGGAAATTTGAATGGGTCCTGTTAGGCACTTGAACCAATATCAACTTCAAGTTAGATTCATTCAACATAGCCACTTTTGATTTTCTGATTCAAAGAAGCCATGAAATATAATAAACACACATTGCTATTCTAGTCATCTCTTTTTGTTTCACATTTTATCTATTAGAAGTACACACAGGTGAGATAGAAAGGGAACACAGACAATACTGCTCTATCAAGTGATTATATTTTCTGGAATGAGCTGTTAATTGGTCATAGATAACTAATAAAATATCTTTCTCTGACAGATAAGCTTATTGAATATAGCCTATGATTTTTTCTGTGTGTACTACAGATATATCACACAAGATTGTCACCAAAAAAGCATAATTGGCTGAACTGAAAGGTTGGATTTAAATTATATTCTTCTACCAATGTAATATGGTCAGAAAATTATGAAACGCTAAAAATCTAGTACTTAACTATTGTCAGAAAGAATTGCTGAACATCAACTTGCCAAAGTTAAAAGTACTTTTTATCAAGTGTGATATCTAGTAATTTCGAGGGCCTGAATACTTCAACCAAATTACTTTCAGCAAAATTTAATGGAAGTATCCTAATGGAATTAAGCCTAGCCACAGCCCTGTTCTACAATAAATGTTTCCTAAGAGCTACCTCCAGTCCTAGATGGTTAAACATATTAACTTCTAATAATTATATTTGCATACTTTAAGGTTCATATGTTTTTCCCTCTATTTCCTTATAGGGTAATGATGGACCTCGGCTTTCCAAGGATCTGGACCTCAATAAATAAGTAAATAAACAAACTAAAAGAGTTATTAAATTTAAAAACTACAGATTGAGTTAATACTGCCAGGCAGTCATCTTCCTTTAGCTTTTCAGAAAAGTAGACTATATAAACTACACATAGCAATAATACCTCTTTTTTATTCATATAAATTCAGGATATTTTAATCTATGGTGGTTTCTAAGGATTAATAAGAATGCTTATAAAATCTATTTTTGAAAAAGAGAAATTTATTAAGATGTTTCCACTTATTATAATTGATTTTTTAAATGAATGATTTATTACAAATTAAAGGATTAGATTTCATAGAAACAGGATTTAAAAAAAAAAAGCAAGGATATGAACTAGGATGACTGGAGCTAGACCAACCGTCTGAGTATTAACGTCAGAATTCCAGCAAAGCTTCTACCTATAAGCTAAGGAAACACACTTAGGATTTTACCCCAGGAAGCCTATCATATCTATCTAAAAAATATGACATTTTTCTAAGGCACAAAATGGTTGTTTCTGATGCACTTTTGTTGTACATCTAAGTTTCTAATGTTCATGTAATAAAGTGTTAGAGATTCTCTAGAAGAAAATCTCTAAACTTGAATTGACTCCCTTGCCACTGGCCAATATTCTAGTCACAACACGCACAGACAACACTCTCACCTATTGAAGACAATGTTATATAAACACACCATTGATTTGCAGGCTTACTAATTGTGGCTTCTGATTTTGAACCTGTCTGAAGCCTTTGTACAAATTAAATTTTGTCCACTTGATTCTACAATTTGATTATTTTATGATCAATAGAAACAGGAGTAAGGAAATGAAATAATGGTTTCTGTGAAAGAGGAAAGAGTAATTTGCTTAATGCCTGCACAGAAAAAAGAAAAAAAGAGGAATTGATACTATGCAAAATTATTCAGCAGCTCATTTTACTTAAGTACTTTGAGCAGATGTAACCATGTTAGGCTAGAGAATGAAAAGACAAGCAAAGCTACTGTCATCTGGAAAGAAATTAAATTGAGAAATAATGGGATGAAATTGATAACATGGTCTGTATTTGGCACAGTCTCTTACTTTCCTCTAAAACCAACTTTCACTTTTGTAGATGTCAAAGTCATCATTTTCTTTGTTGCTTTTTCTCAGCCATTACAAAGGATGATAAATGAATGGAAGATTTTGTGGCTAAATCGGAATAAAATCCATCCATTGGTCTTTATATTGTACAGGTGACAATATAAATAGCAAGTCACTCCACTAAAGAATTCAACCATTACCTGTGGAGAATTTTCTCAATCAAGCTTATCTTGATTATAAAGAAATAATAATATTTACTGTTTATAATGGTCTGTTCTTTAGGAAAAATGAAATCCAAAAATCCCATTTGCTTCTAAAATGTCTCGTCCATTATTAGGAGAGAGGTTGATCTTTTTCATTTTTTGGAGTTTCTGCTCCTCACTTTCTTGAGAGGGAATATAGCTCAACCATCACTAAATGTCTTTCATGGTCTCTGTAAGTAAGACTATTGGTTAGCTTAAATTAGTTATTTCAGCTGCTTTACATTCCTCTATATTTATTTATTTTATAAATTTGAAATGACCATTAGAAGAAGCTGTGTTTGGAAATGAGTTGGATGTAGATACATGAATGGTTAGAGGGCTCCTAGGGGTTAGGCAAGGTAGAAAGAGAAGAAGAATGAGAAGAGTAAAAAAAAAAAAAAAACAAAAAAAACCACAATGAGAAGAAAACAGGATACTAGGGTTGGAAGAATTCTTTTCTGTGTGCAAAAAGTTAAGATTGTTTTTGCTGAAGTCTACAAGTTTTTTAATAATAGGGATGCACTGTCTATTGTAGTTAACCCTGCACTTGTAGCACAAAATAAATTTGAAAAAGCTTTAAACTTAAAACTTTAGAATTATCTTGAATCTTTTGAGTTTGATACTGCTCCAAGAACTGATTAAATGCATACTTTTAAACAAATAGCAAGATTGTCACAATTCCTCAGGAAATATCAAAAGTGATTTTATTTTGAAACGAAAGATGAAAAATCTAATACAGACATTTGAATTTGTATATGTTTAAAATATCAAAGATGACCTATAAGTTGAAAACAAGGATATGTATCCCAGAAGAAGTTTCCAAAAAGGGGAAATAATATACAATTTATCAACATGATGAGCAATAGTGCAGAGTTCCTTCCAGACCCTCATGGCATGCTACTGACACAGAGGTATTTAATTGGCTCCTACATTGTGCCTATGTTGTTCTCATTCTAGATCCTTGTACCTACACTTTTTGAAAGAACCCTTGGGATATGAAGAAGAAGTACTAAATTTTAAAAGCAAAGTGAAAAAAGAATGTGCTGAGAAGACATGGAGTTCAAAGGTAAATTAATTTGTAATAAATGGTTTAGCCATGGACATTTAAGTTCCAGTTATGCTAAAAAGTGTTTGGGGAGAGAGTGAACACGGGACTTCTCATCAGTTATAGGATATGACACTAAAGCTGTTTTATTTCAACATTAATGTTTATAAGTGTGTGAATATATATATATATACATGTATATATATATACATGTATATATATATATATACATATATACATATATATATTTAAATATAGAGAATTTGAAACATTTTCTCTACATTTGTTTAATCTAAGAGGCATAGACCCAGAGAGGGAGAGATAACTCCCATTGGTAGATCCACTCTTTCAGTGTTCAAAATGACTGGGGCTAAACATCAGCTACCTGCCACTAATATAGAAGATCTGACTACAGACTGTAACCTCTTCCCAGCCCTAGCTGTTAGCAGGCATTTGAGAAGTAGTTTATGGGGTGTGTGTGTGTGTGTCTGTGTGTGAGACAAGTAAATAGATGTATATTTTAACATAGCTAATCCCTTCCAATCATGTTGCAGATTAATATAAACTTCTTGGAATATTAGAAGGAGCCACACTGGAGAGCGGATAGGGAAGAACTCCTAGATAAGAAGAGTTGTGAAAATCATGCAAGCACTTTCTGAAAGTAATTGCCCTAAACAGGACAATTGTTTAAGCATGTTGTTAGTGGCTAACCATTCGCCAGCGAGTTGCAACTATCTGCATGCTGAAAGCTGTTTCTGAACAATGAACACTGACAACAGTGTGGGAGCAACTGAATCAAACTCATGGCCTGAAATGGCTGGTCTGGATGTGGGGGGATTGAGCTGCTATGTTCAAGCAGCATTTGATTTTTCTCTTATCATGTCTGCCCTCTGCTGAAACTGTAGAGTGCCAGTGGGGAATTATTCGCATGTTCTGATGTGCTGTCTTAAAAACTTTTTATTTTTTAATTAAAATTCAAGTAGCTAAAAGTGGATATAGTAGACAGTTGGACAGCCTATTTGGCAGAAACTGTGTTTGAGCAAAAAAAAAGAAACAATTTCTCTACATGACTGCTTTGGATCTCTCTTCTCTCAGCCATTCTTGGTGCATAAAGTGAAACTTTACTCCAAATGCATACTATTTGGAAACAGAAAAGGCTTTTTTTGTTAAAGGGTACAATGGAAAATGCATAAATCAACCTTCTCGATTTGGATGACTTTGGTAATTTGCATTCATCTGTTTAAAGAGAGATGTCTTTGGAGACTTCCTATTTTTACATAAAAATTACACTCAGCATCGCCCAGCTTCTTTTGTTCACTAAAATTAGATTTGCTCACTTATACAATTCGCAGGTCCTAATTTGTTCAGAAGGAAGTCACACGCTATTTACAGCATGGTCTCTTCTCTCTTACCCTCACTTTCAAAAAAATTAAATAGTAATGTGGACTGCATCCCCCGCTCCAACCCCTTGCCAGATCATGAAACACACCAGTGATTCATGGAGTACACTCCTGTGGGCAAAAGTCCATCTTCCATTACAAATCAGAAAAGAAAAACTGGCAAAAAGTAAGGATTGAAATACCATGGGATTTTGTGAGAGTAATTACTCTGGCCTTCAATATTAATGAGCAGGAAAGGACCATTCTTGAAGCAATTCATTGAACCAGTGGCTTCAACAATTCTAGGCCTAGGGCTTTGCCATTTATGGAGTCCTTCTTCTACCCTGATCCTGAAAGGCTCCATAAATGGTTATCAAGGCCACAATGCAGGGTTCTCTCCCCTGAAAGTGTATTCACACTGTTATCTGGAAAACTATTAGCAGGGCAAGGGCAGAGGGAAATATGTTACACCATAGCAGTAAGGGAGTGTATCACAAGAGAAGTGTTAACTAACTGCAAGATAAAGTGTACAATGTCCCTACTGGACAAACCATGTGGTACAGTAAAAATAGGTAAAATTGTAATAAAGCCTGGCTATGTCCTTTGTTTGGTATCTGAACTTGTGCAAAACGCATGTTTCTAAGTCTGCAAGAGAGGTAATAGTGTTTTCTGTCAGTACTCAGCCAGGTACCTATGTCAAACCAGCAAGGCCAGTTTTAAGAACACTCACTTGTCTACTTACCTGAGGCCTTGTGCATAGGAAGATCTTGCGAGACTCAATCCCTGTTGTTGCTGTCTTGGAGCTTGCAATAATTGAATAATTGTAATTTTCAAACAGGAGACCCCTGTTTTTGCTTTGCACTGAGCCCCACAAATTATATTGTTTGTTCCATAAAAAAGTAAATAATTGGCCAGGTGATGTGTTCAAAGTGTGTTACTAACTTCTCTTTGTCCTCGGAAACAGAGAGGGTCAAACACTTTCAGAGCAGCTTTTTTTTGCACTAGATTTTCAGACTTAAACTGCTCACTTCCCCACCTTTCTGGATTGCCTTTTCCAACATAATCCTAAAATACCCTAAAGGTCATGTGTACAATAGACTTAAAAAAATTTGTAAAAAGTAGGAATAAAAGATGTTTATTTAGGTGTAAAATTTTTTGAAATGGATGTCTTATTTAATTTATTCTTAATATGCATGTTCCCATCAGCTTTCAAAATGTCATTTTCATAAGTTTCAATAATTATTGTATCAGGCAAACATCTTTTAACTCCTGTTTTTCTGGAAACTTACTGATATTTTTTACATATCAATAATAGCACATAAGAAGTGGAGATATATGAGAGTAACAGCTCTGTAAACTACTTCAGTTAACTAAGCTAGATAATTCTGGAATATATTCTAATACTGTAATATATGATAATCCTTAGAGAAACCACTGAAATGTAAAAAAGAATTGTGAGAAAAAATACTAAAGTTTTAAACTGTTATTCTAGAAAATATTTATTTAGTGCAAAATAAAGCTATAAAGGAATAATAAACAGAAAAGGTGTAATATGTAGAAATAAAGCACATACAGGAAAAAAAGTAAAATGAAGAGATAATCCAACTTTACAAATACCATTAAACATGAACAAACAATCCAATACAAAAAGCTACTGAAGTAGATTTTTAAAGATAATTTAATTATACTTGTTGGCAAGCAAAGCAGAGAAACCATTAGAAAACAATAATTGGAGATCAATGAATCAGACTCAGAAGACAGAATGACTAGGCAAAAATTAAGACAGGTCAGAATCCCCAATGTTTCCCTACCCTCCTATTTCTAATGCAAAGTCAACTGTTCATCTCTCTGGAGTTTCCTGGCATGAAAAAAGATTTTATTGTCTTTGTTTTCTCTATTGCTACAGAAAACAAACAAACAAACAAACAAACAGTATTCTCATCATTAACCCATTTTTTTTCACTCCCTTGTGCCTGGGCATGTATATCTCTGTATCTGGGCATTCATATCCGTGCAGTTTTTTGAGATTCATGGAAATGTACATTCAGGTTTTCAATCCTCTGAAAAATTACAATTATTTATTTTAAAAATATTTCTGCTTTTGTTTCTCTGTTAACTTCCCACACTTATCTGGATCTCTGCTTCTCTTTCTTCAGGAGTGTTTCTCTGTTCAGATAGACAATCTTTTTTGACATTATCTTCAAGTTCGCTTATTATTTCTTCCACTATCTCATATGTACTATTGAGCTATTTTATTGAACTAGTTTCTTATCTTACCTTTTAAACTTCAGAATTTCCATTTGCTTCCTATTAATTGCTTTTTACTTATTTATTGATACTCTTTATTTAGTTAAGTATTAACATATCTTCCCTTAAATTTTAAGCCTTATTTCTTTAGGTATTTAAACATGTAAATACTTCTAGTATCTACTTTCTATCAATTTCCTATTAAATTCAGCACCTGGACTTTGTCACAGGCAACTTATGCTGTGTAGTTGAGCATTTGTTTATTCATCTGGATTTTGTTTTCCCTATGTAAAGGTTACTTTCCCAATTCTTTTTATGTCTTGTCAATTTTTTACTGAGAAGAAAGTGGCATTTTGATAATGCAATGGTTACTGCAACTAGTGCTCCTCCTTCGGTCAGTGCCTGTGTTTTTCTATCTGTTTTATTGTTTGTATTCTTAGTGACTTATTCTCTTAATGAAGTTAATTTCTCCCTTATTATAAAGCTACTGATGGCACTTCCTAAAGGATGTATTCTTAGATAGACCGGCACAATCCTAGGATTACCGTAATTTTTAAAAATAGAGATTATTTTTATTGCAAAGTCAGATACACAGAGAGGAGGAGAGACAGAGAGGAAGATCTTCCATCTGATCATTCACTCCCCAAGTGAACACAACGGCCGGTGCTGCGCTGATCCGAAGCCAGGAGGCAGGAACCTCTTCCACGTCTCCCATGCAGATGCAGGATCCCAAAGCTTTTGGCCATCCTTGACTGCTCTCCCAGGCCACAAGCAGGGAATGGGAAGCGGGGCCACTGGGATTAGATCTGTAGCCTGTGTGGGATCCTGGCGTGTTCAAGCAGAGAAATTCAGCTGCTAGGCCACTGCACTAGGCCCACCTTGATTTGTTAAAGATATTATTGATTTAGTCATTTACTCATTTATTTATTTGTAAAGGAAAGAGCAGGAAAAGGAAGAAGTGAGAGTGAGAGGGAGAGAAAGAGAAGAGGGAGAGAGATTATTTAAACACTAGTTCATTCTTGAAATGTCAGAAACAAGTAAGACTGGGCCAGCTTAAAACCACAAACCTGAACTCATTCTGGGTTTCCCACATGGGGTTGTAGAGACTGGCATTTAAGCCACTGTTTTCTGTCTTTCACCATCTTTACTCACTGGAAGGTGAATCAGTAGCGCTTAGCCAACACTCAAACAGGATGTTCTAACATGGACATCCTAATTGCTGCTTCAAATTCTGCCCTCAAACTGCTTTTTTAGACTCTACCTTCATGTTTAATCTCTCTAATGTCTCTGAAAACATATCTGCCTTTGCTGATATCACAACCATTTTTAGTGTTCGGGAATTCTTGCTGATTGCTTTGCCATGCCCTGATAATCATGAGTTACTTTTTGAAGCACTCCCTTTGAGGATTGTTCTGGTTCCATGAGAGCTTTTGTTAGCTGTATCTTTCCATGCTTTTTTTCTAGTTAGTTGGCTGATGTAGAATTTATGGTACTTTCATGGAATTTCATGACCACTCTTAATGCTTGTCATCAAAATTCAATTTTTATAAGTATCACTGGATTTTTTCCCATACTGCATTCCAAATAAACTGTATTTCTTCAAGGATATTTTTAATATTTTCTTTTATGGTCTGTCTCTTAGTAGGGGCAGTTTCTTCATGACATTGATCTGAAACAATGGGTAGGGACAATGATCTACTTCTGATCGAAAGTGATAGATCTGTGGTGAGCTCAATGCCTACAATAGCTACCAATTCACTAAATGACTTATTTTGAGAGGAACATTTACCAAAGAAATGAGCTCACATGAGGGTAAGCTGGGCCACTACATCTTTGCCTTCCATCCATATTGAATCTCTTTGGTATGTGTTTCCCCATGTAGAAAATAATCATATTCTGTGACTGAGGCTTATAGATTAAGAATCCTTGCTTGAAAGGAAACACTCAACTGAATCTGAGCTTCAGGAAGTAAAAGTAGGACAAAGTCTATGGTTTCAATATTAGATTCTTGCTATCCTTATAAGAAAAATCTGGTAAATTTTATTGCCTCACTCTTTCATCCATTGCTATATGTCCTTTAGAAATCCGCACAATATTTCTCAGTCTCATAAAATTCTTAAAGAAAAAATGAATGCTCTGCTATTTGATTGTATGTATAATATCTTGCTAATTATACATAAAACCAAGCCTAGCTAGCTAGCGAAAGAATGAAAGAGTATCTCAAAGAACATGTCCTACAACAAATGCACATCTATCACTGCCTACAGGCTAGGATTCTTTTTCAATAAAGAATGTTTGAACAACTTTAACTGGTGGCATGCTGGTGCTCTCTGTTCAAGGATTAATTAAAACATATTCCAATAAAAACCTCCAGCATGAATACATGGGACCAGAACATGTTCTGTGTGCTGTACCTTCTTATGTGATAAACCATACTTTTCTTCAATGGATGCACATTGCTAACATTTTTAGAACTAGTAAGCTGGGATAATTATGGAACAATCTAAGCAATGTTCAATAGCCCATGCAGATGCATGACAGGGCATGTTGTCTCTTAATTAGGAATTTGAATGCCTAATGCTTGTATATTAACTGAAATAATTGGATAGATGTTTTACATTTCTTCCAGTTTTACTGACACTGAAGCCAGACTAGCTAAAATAATGTATATTAAAAGAACAAAAAGTCCATGTGATACATAGAATTAAAGCTATGATAATATTAAGTAGACATTGCTCCCATATTTTTAGTATGATACTTAATGTGTCACTTCAGAGGTTTGATACATCTTACAATATATGCTATTACTATCAGAAATTTAGGCTAAAGGTTTCACTTTGGGGGGATATCTTCAATAATTAGGCTGCAGAAACTCTGAGCTTTTGTGCAGAGAGTATGTCACTAATAGAGCAAAACACGTATGTAGTGCTTACATTTAAAACACTTGATAACTTAATATTTCTTCACAACTATTAATACACAATGATTTGTAAGCATAACAAATTGCTCTAAATTCGGAATACATATAAGGACCTATTTCCATAAACATTTTAGTAAGAGATGTCTTAGTGTATAAAACCCTGTAGACATTTAATGTTAATTAGACAATATTGTACAGTAGTTCATCAGAGCCATATTATTTTTTGCTTCATAGTCTGAGAGATAGGTTATCATGTGATATCTGATGCAAAATAAAAGGTCCTCTACAGAAGTGAACATGAGCTTTTGTTTATTTCAGTATGTCTCCCTTTGTTACACTCACACATCTGGTTTATCAGCACGCTTTTATGCATAAAAGGACATTATTTGGCAAGTGTCTGTTGTGTGTGCTTGCATATGTACAATCAGATTATTGTTGATTATACTCAGGAAGCATTGCCTTCACAGATTTAAAAAAAAATATTAATTTTGGTTAAAAATTTTAAGTCAAAACAGTTCAATTTTTAAAGAAAAATACAGACTTTGTTTTATGCCAGAGTTGTGGAATTTAGAAATGTTGACTGTCAGGCAAATATATGCATATCAGCTTTGCCCTAAACAATACAAATTATTCCACATTAGATTAATGTCATAGGCAAAGCATAGGGAGTCGGTGCTGCATAGGTAAACAAAGCCATAATTCAAAAAAAGATAAACTCCCCTTGCAAGAAAGAGTTGGAAATCACATGCTATTCTTCTAATTTTGTGTTATAATATGGACTGCAAACACTCTTCCCAGTTTTAAGCATTCGGCATCTAGCATTTTTGTACTTTGTTTTGCAAAGAAACCATGCTAATATGCTAGATGGGTGTAAATAATACACCAACACTCCTTTCGTCATTTTGCTAGAATATATATGATAAATAAAGTATACACTGTCCCATATTTGATACGATAATATATATATATATCAGAATGAAAAATATCAGCAAAATTAATAGAACAGAAACTGCTGCGTACCCAACAGTCATCCACTCTACACAACAACAACAAAAAATCGAGTCCTATTAATGTATTCAACAGTGCCTTGGTGACACATCAGATGCCATCTGTCATTACATGCTTATTATGTACTGAAACAGAATTATGGGGTTTTGCTGACAATTACTGTACAACATAGTATGTCACATTTTTCTTCTCTCCTTTCTCTCTGTTACTTTATTTTAGGATTGTATTTCATTTCCACTTAGTCTACAGACAGGTTAAAGGAACAATGACATGAGTCATATTGAGATTTGAACCAAGAAAGCACATTCTGCAACTTGTAAAAAATACTCCTAGAAATGAATGCATTTTTATTTCTTTGATACCCTGTGTGTCCCTTTCACTATCTACTTCTTAATATACAAAATTTTATGAATATACATTCAGAGAAAATGTATTTTAGTTCAACCAATCTTATGTTTCCAAACAATAAATCCTATTGGAATGGAAGTTTACAGAAAGAATTATTTACAGGAATCAACTATAATTACATGTAATGCATGTGGCATCTGCCTATAATTGTAGTTTTCCCCAGGACCTTTCCCTACTTAAAACCACTTGAGAATTGCTTCTTTGCACATAGGTTAATAAGAATTTTTTTTTTCTATAACTATGCAATGGCATTAAGTGATTAGCAAGAAACCTTTGTGTTTTAAGAATCAGATGAACAGGTACATTTGGTCTGAAAGCAAAAAAAAAAAAATTATAAATACCTACTGTGAGTAGAAAATTGATCCAGGTGATACAAGTTGGGATACACAATAAATGAATATTATGTTCTCTACCTTCTAAGAAGTTCCAAACAAAAAGTATGGGATCTCTATTTAAAAAAAAAAATCCACTGCTAACAGGATGGGCCTTCTGGCAGACTAGGGATACTACTTGGGATACTTGAATCTCATGATACTACTTGGGATACTTCCACTCCAGCTTCCTGTTTATATAAATCTGGAAGGCAGCAGATCATAGCCCAACTATTTCGATTCCTGTTACCCAGGTGAAAGATTCAAACTGAGTGCCAGACTTCTAGTTTAGGTATGACCGAGCCTTACAATCTGCAGGCCTTTAGGGAGTGAGTGAACAGAGGGGAGCGGTCTCTTGCTTTTTCACCTCTGTCTCTCTGCTTGTCATATATTTGTAGATGTTTTCACACATGAAAACTTATAACCGAGTAGAAAATATCTAAACATATGTATAATAAAAAACTGGAGAAAATACAATATATACAGTTGCCATTGTCTTCATTTTCAAAGTATAAGACCTATTTTCTTTTCAGAGAAGTTAAAAATTATTTCCCAGCCCAGCACAATAGTCTAGTGACTACGTCCTCACCTTACAACTGCCAGGATCTCATATGGGTGTTGGTTCATATCCCGGCTGCTCCAGTGCCCATCCAGCTCCCTGCTTATGGCCTGGGAAAGCAGTAGGGGATGGCGCAAGACCTTGGGACCCTGTATCCAAGTCGGAGACCTGGAAGAAACTCCTGGCTCCTGTCTTCCAGTTGGCTCAACTCTGACTGTTGCGGCCGCTTGGGAAATAACGCAGTGGGCAGAAGATCTTTCCGTCTCTCCTCTCTGTAATCTGCCTTTTCAATAAAAGTAAACACCTGAAAAGCCAAGTTGCAACAAACCCAGGAAAATAGAGGCTATTACATATGACAAAATTCTATAGATGTGTGTTGTCAATTTCTAACAGTTGTTGCTTTATTATAATTTTAACATGATTATATTTCTTATATAATTGCTTAAGATTTGTTTTCTGATTTATAAAGAAAACAAAAAAATTGTCTTTGGACAGACAATTTAATTATTAAATATATATTGTAAAATTAAATCCCCGTGTGCATTCATATATATGTGCGAGTATATTTGTGTGTATGTGTGAGTTTGTTTTTATAGAACAAACATGTGATGGTTTTTCGCATAGCAGTAACAGGGCCATTTGGAACTTCCACATTCTATGTTAGAGTGTCTGAACTTGAATCTCTGCTCCCTCTTCCAGCTTTCTGGGAACCAGCAAATGAGGTTTCAAGTCATAGGTCTTTGCCACTCATGTGGCAGATCTGGATTGAATTTCTGGTTTCTGGCTTCAGCCCTGCCAAACCTAGCCAATGTGAACAGTTGAGTAGTGAATTAACATGTGGAATATCTCTGGTGATCCCTCCCATCCTTTTTGTTTAGATTTTAAAAAATGATAAGTAATATACAAAGGATATTTGAAGGGTTATGAAAGATAAAGTTCTCCATTCGTAAGAATATGGTGAGAAACTGTAGCACCCAATGACAACACCTGTTAGTCACACCTTTTATTTAATCCTGTCTGCTTTGAATATGGCCTAGTCCTGTAAGTCACTTTGAACAGTAAAAGGCAAAGAAATGACTTCAAGGGACTACAAGAGCATGAGAAGCTTACAGATTCCTCATGGCTCTCCAGAAAACTCAGCTCTGTGGGTGGCAAGGCAGCACATGTAGGATTCAACCATCCTGAAACCAGTTTGTCTTTACTGATGGGCGAGGACAGACATCTGTGTCGACATCATGAACACATCAGCTTTCTGCGGCTTCTAGTTTTGTAGCAGTTATCAGGAGGTTTCTAACACTCAGGTAGCAGGAGTAAAGCCTTGCTGGCACAAGTAGAAAATCAGAGACAAGGAACAGTAAGAAACCAGCAGATAAAATGCTTGTCCTTCCTTCTTCTAAACGGGGTGCTCCTTTTTGCAGCAGTTTTAGTCTACATTATGAAGACAGCCCAAACAGACTCAGTAGCCAACTCTGTTGGTGGGAATTTTGATTCAGCCTTAATACAGCCATAACCTTCTCCCTGTTCATGGGAGATGCAGTGCAATACCCACAGTGGAATTCTGAAATCCTAACAGCACCAAAACATGTGCATCACCAAAACATGTGCATCACCAAAACATGTGCCATTCTCCTTTTAAAGCTTAAGCTCAATACTGGAAAGAAGTTTTAAAACCATAAATAATAATAAAACAGGACAACCTTTAAAATTGTTGTAAACATAGCTACATGGATGTCTCCAAATATCTTATTTTACTGAACACTAACATTTTTTTTGTGATGATGACAGATGCCACAATGACTCTTTGATGAGATGAAGGCAGGTAAATGACCAAACAGTTACCATGGAGTGTGGCTATGATTGACCACATTAGCCAGAAAATCAGGCCAATCATTTTTTCCCTTACTTTGTAATTTCAAGGATCAAAGACTCATTGCTACTATAGATCCTTAAAACATCGTAATATGCTGTTTCTTGTCAAGTGGAGAGCTTTTTCACTTAAAGGAAGTACTGTATGTCTTCTCTTTGGCATGCTCAAATTTTGTCTATCCATGTTCTTTGGGTCATTGCTAGGAAAAACTAGGTGACCTCAAGAAAGTTACTTAGATGTGGTTAAGAGTGAAGCTGTTAACAGACATGGAAAATAGGCAGATGACAAGTAGGTGGCCTATTTAGCATGCAGACCAGGATGACTTCCATTTTGAGAAGGATGCCACTGGAGTTTATCACAACACTCAAAATGACAAAGAACAACTCAAGAATTATTCATTTTTCAATTTTTCCTTTCAATATTTTAAGACTTCAGGTAACCCAAACTGTGGAATGTGATACTCTGAATTAGGGGCTGGGAGATGATCATAAACCTGAGTGTCATCCTATGCTGGCCACCACTAGCCACTCACTTGTATTCACTGATATTCTCCCTGATTGTCCCTGTACCCCAGTAAAACACTCCTATGCAAGTGTTTGACATGATCTGTTTTCTAGAGAATAAATCTGAGGAACCACCAAGTTGGAAGTCAAATATGCTGACATGTGTAAGTATAGACTATAGTGGAACCAACTGAAATTTCAGTTGTTAAATCACTTACATCATTTATTTTTGAGATTGCATGTTTTTCCCAAATAAGTTTGGAGACTAAGATTCACAGTGTAGATGGCTTAGCCTGGTTATGTAGTAGGGACACGCTTGTTCTCTGAGTCTTACATACAACTCTCTTCCAATTACGTAGATTTGGGCTACAAAGAGCAAATGCTTGGTGTGCAGCAATATTAAGGTGAGAACTTAATTTTATTTTCAAGATAATTTTAAAAGTTGTAACAAGATGATGTAAATTCTAAAATGAAAAAAGCACACTGTAAACAACAGAAAAAAACTCTTACCACCTATATAAAAGACAATGACATGCTGCACTCGCCACAATAATAATTGTAAGTTTTTTTTTTAAGGCCAGAAAATTCTGTATCTCATCATATCCAAGACCAGGGCTGGAAGACAAGAGAAATCAGCTGCAGGTGCTTAGGGTTTAGAAAGTGCTAAAGGGACAGAAGGCCAAAGTGTTGGCTCCAGGTTAGTTCTTATGATCAACTATTCTTTTTATCTTCCCAGAAGACCACCTCTCTCGTTGGTTGCAAAGGATGAGGGGATAAGAGGAGGGGGCCAAGAAGGAGTTAGAATGTTTGATTTCAAATAGGAAATAGAATTCCTCAGATGATGGTCCTGTGGCCATGAGAAAAAAAAAAAAAAAAGCACATTAGCTTAACCAGACTGGGGAGGGCTGCTGGGATAGGGGTGGGGCTAAAATTATGCAGGTCATTTAAAGCATTAACAGTAAATCAAGACAATGGCCCCTTCAGTGCTTAGACCTGTACAATTTCTGGCCCCATTCCACACATTTTTCTTTTGTTTATCTCCTGAGAGATGCCCACATGTGTACAATACAAAGAACTGAGTCATAAAAGCAGAGGCCTGTTAGCCTCCCTGAGGACCAATTAATGGTGCTCCAAATCTTGTGGGCAGGCAGACAAAAAGGATGGAGAGCGTGAAGGGGAAGAGATGAATGCTGAACTAGAGCAGGGCGGGATTTTTTTTGTAGATGTTGGAAGGGGCTTCTTTAGCGATTCTTATCTAACTTCTTTGGGGGTTTGTGGGTGCTTTTTTTTTTTTTTTAATCCTTTCTTATTTTTACTCTCCACTGCTTCTGTGGTTCTCCTGGTTCTAATGGGAACAGAGAGAAAAGTAGTACTTCAAATATCAATTAGTCTTTTAACCAAACTGATGGCAGCACGAGCCTGGTTGGGAAAAAAAGGGCCATTTAGAATGTTTCTGTTCCTCCTTTTATATATTGGCAGTTTTATTGATAGGTGCTTGAGTTTGTATTACCATTTGTATCTCCAAGCTGGATATTACTGTGAATGCAAGGAGCTTTGTAGTTCAACCTTTAACTCCAATCTCACCCCCTATGAGTCCACAGGCCTTTGAACAGCCACAGAGTGGCACTTTGAAATCAGGAGTTGAAAGTGTTTGACATGGAAAGGGGAGCTTGAAAGTCTTGCTCTTTGAACCTTTTCTTTTCAAAGTCCCACAGAAAGTACAGGCAGGACAATAATGGGCAGGCTGGGGGCTCTCTGGGTGAAGAGGGGATGTGTGGTAATGAGGTTTTAAGTGTTTTCCTGGCTCCATCCCACTCTCTTTGCTCCTTGCAAGAGAATTAAAGCTGCCTTAAGATAACACAGTCACCTTTCTGCGGTAGAAGTTGGATTTTTCTTTTTAATATGCTAATTTGTTACTTAATGATATTAGGAGAAAGATGCATCCAGCCAGTGAAAATGAGGAAGTGGGCCTCCACGTGCCCCCTTCACTGAAAGAATTTGATATTTTGCACCCTTTGAAAGGGACATGATTATCCCTGTAGAACTTCCTTTGCTTGACCAAGAAACAGACTTAATTCAAACCCAAAGTTAGTCTTACAGTCACATCCAGATCATTGATGAATATGGCGAAACAAGATTATACCTTAACATTAGGGAAATTAAGTTCTTTATCAATGGGAGGAGACACTGCAATTGCAAGGAAAAAAAAAAAACTCCACATGTATTTCTAGTTTGGCAATAGCTTTCTGAATCTGATGATGTTTCTGTGCCGTCACCAACAGGACAGCTTTTAAGATGTCCTCTATGGGAGTACAAGCAGTCTTCCGTGAAATCCTCCCTTTGCCTTGCTCTCATTGTCCCCATGCACACTTCATGGGCTGGTGTGAAACGGTTGTGAAGCAGATCACATAACAGAGCAACAGTCATACAATATGGAATGTTAGCCAAGTTATCATTAGCATTGTTCTAATATCTGTATAAAATTCAATAAAGGAAGAAATAACCAACAGTTATACTAAGCACCTATCATGTGACACAAGAATTCCTAAGTTGCCTTACAAGGACATTCCCATCAATCTTCCCCATAATCCAGAGATGGATACATTATTTGATCTTGCAGATTAGATTAACTAAGTAAAACCCCATCACAAGTCTTAAAAATGATAGAATTAGAATTTATTTTCAATCATTTTGATTCATGTTTTTGGACTGTGTGGCGAATGAATAATTGCAACTTATTATTAATAAAGATGCACGTGGATTAACTTCAGTGATCAGTATACATCCAGGTCATTTTTAATATCAATTTCACTGTCATTATGACAACAGTTAAGTGCCTTTCTTTCAGTGTTATTATAGAAGCATCGGTGGAGAAGAGAGAGCGAGAACGAGCCTCACATATTCATTTATTCCTTAAACGCCCGAAAAGAGTGGAACTAGACTGGAGAAAGAGACAGGACCTTGAGTCATAATCCAGGTCTCCGACGTGTTTGGCTTGAACTCAGTTTCTTTTCCTGCATGAGGTAGCACTAGTTGGAAGCTAGAAGTCAAGGGCCTGAGCTGAGGACTAAATTCAAGCATTCTAGCTGATGCAGGCATCTTCATCGTGTTAAATACTCATTCCCTGAAATGCCTGTCTAAAGAAAGATGAGTAGCATTCAGCATACTTTTAAAGAGATGGGGATTTATGCTATGTCATCATCCATAAGTTCCCACCCTTTTTAAACACTGGTTAACCAGATTTCTGTGCTAATCTATAATTTATTGAGAAATGGACAGGATCTGGAGATAGCTCCCTAAATTCCTCATACAAATATCCTTTAACTATAATTTAACACAGTAATTCAGTAATTACTGTGAATATTAAGCAGGTGTGCATCAAAGCATGGCATTCTATTGTGCTTTAAAAACAAAACTAATTTATTCCATTTTTATGGCCATTTCCTGAAGGTTGAAAAAAGTTTAAACTAGATATATCAGAACTCGGTAGGTTGCTACAGCTTATTGATTGGATAAAGGGTACTTTTTTCCTTGAGGTTTGAAATTCTAAAGCACTCATTTTTCCAATCATGAAATGGTACATTGTTTGCATAACTAACACTATGTTGTGACTACATACTGCTGGTTTAAAAATAATGACGTTTACTCTAATAAGCATAGATCCTTATGAAATCCCTTCTGGCTGTAGAATACTTCATTCTCTCCACAGTTTTCTTGGATAACTAATTCATGGTTCAGGGTTTATTGTATTCTGACCCATCTAAATAAAAAATACTGTAACATAGTAGAAATACTTTATTACACAAAGTTAAAACAAGTATTTGCACTTGTATATGCAAGTACAATACTTACATATACACAATACATATCCAACATGTTACTAATTCCCACAACACAATACAAGTGTATATAACACATATAGAGTGCATATACACTCACATAAACATGTGTCACCATAGTAATTAGCAGGATTCCTGTAGTGAAGACTGTCCAAGCGGGACAGAAGTTCTTTCTCTCTGTATCTCCTTTCTCTCTTCAAATCTGCTTTTCCAATTAAAAATAAATAAATCTTTACTTAAAAAAAAGATCATTTGGGATTTGCAGCCTGGATCACCCAACCTCTTACTTTTTAGCTTTTTTGGTTGATTTTTACTTGATAATAAGAAATACAGAGAGAGAGGGAAAGATACAGAGAGGGGAATTTCATCCCTCCTGAGATGGCTGCCATGGCCAGAGAGTGGGCAGTCAAAAGTTGGAATCTAGGAGCTTCTTCTGGGTCCCCTGTGTGCACTGACTCAAGAACTTGGTCCATCCTCTGCAGCCCCCAGGCCATTCTCAAGGAGCTGGATCAGAAGCAGAGCAGCAGGATGTGAACTGGTGTCCATATGACATATGAGAAACTGGAGTGACAGGCAGAGGATTAGCCAGACATGCCACAACACCAATCCCAGGTTACACAATTCTTAAATACGCAACTTTGAGCTAATTAATCTATCTCTGCTTTTTATTCACTATAAAATGGTGCTATCCATATTTTTAAAAATCACAGGGAAACTGTGGGACTACATGAAAAATTAAAAATTGGCTCCTAGTAGAATGCAAATAACCAATAAAACATATGTGTTGTTGATAGCAAAACTACAAGATCTGGTTAAGTAATATAATAATCTAGTCATTATTGATATAGAAAGGTTGAATGTAGCTTCAAATACCCTGAATATCTTTCCATCTGAATTTGCTGCTGCAGCTTAAGTCACTCAGCAGTTTAACCCCACACTGTCATTTTCACACTCCCACATGGCCATGTTAGCTAAGGACCTCCTGTAGTTGGAAGTTGGTCCCTCTAGAAATTATAAAATGGGTGGAAGGTTCTTGTTATTTGCAATAAGATTATATTTTCAGGTTACTGATAAAAACGTGTAACTTTAAAAAGAAGGAAATGTTTTATGTAAACAGGCAGTAATTTAGGAACTTCATATGTATAATAATATATGATTCTCTCACTTTTAACTATGAGGTAGGTAATATTAAACTGATTAAAAAAAACTAGTAATCAATATGTAACTTCTCCAAAGATACTTATCAATTATAAGAGGCAGTTTGAAATGAAGGAATCTAAGTTGTGAAATCAGGCTGTTAGTCTTTTGGGTGATAACTCTATGCAAGTGGAGCTGAACATGGTAGTGACAGCTGTTGCGAAATGTTCATCTATATGATAGCCACAACACCAAAGAAATAAAACAAACATATATATATATATATGTATATTGATGAATCCATCAATATGCTTAAAATATTCATTAAGCAGCTCATCCATTTCATTTCATTTATGTAACCTGAGAGCTCCTAGGGATCTTGAAGCTTTTTCTAATAAGGTTATTTATTTCAGTTTATATGAAAAATGAGTTATTTTGAGAAAGAGTTATCTATTTTGATTTGCCATCACTCTCAGTTTATTTTCCAGACTAATAATTAGAAAGTAAAGCCTGAAGGTACAAAGGTATGTGAATCTCAATGAAAACTCAATTAATTTTCTTTTGTTTACCATTTTTAAATAATTTATCTTAGAGACATAACATTAATGTTTAAAAAGAAGAAAAGGGTTTAGACTCAAATTTTTAAACATTAAAGTCACTTAAGGAGATGACTACACATATTCCTTGCCTATATTCAACGTCTAAAATATTGAAGACTGCAGGGAAGAGTCAGCAAATTTTATTTAACCTTTTCTGTCCCTTTCCTTTATAGAAGATAATCCTACTGCTGCAGTTCATTATTGTTAGTACATCTTTGCATCAACATGTGTGCACACACAAAAGCACATACATTTTCTTTCTCACACTGTTCCGTTAAGATATCTTATAATTTGGGGATTTCTCAATTATGCTGGTCTAGACTATACTGCTTAACAATCTCAATATTACTACTCATGGACTAGGGATTGCTGAACAGTATACAGTCACCCTAACATAAGCTGTCAGAGTGTATGAAAGAACAAAGAAAGGACTTTATTTCCAGGGGGCTGATGGAAATTTTCAGTGAAGAAGTGTTTGAAAACATGAATATCCCCTGGGATAAGAGGAAATTTTCACTTTGCTATGAGTTTTTCTCTTATATAATACACATTGTATAGACTTTGCGTGAAGAGTTCCAGTTACTTTATTTAAAAAAGAAAAGTTAATCATTTGAGAAGCAAGGAGAGACAGAAACAGGAATACATCCCCAAACCCTTATGTTTGCTTGCTCCACAAGTACCAGCAATAGGTTGGGCTGAAACAGGTCCTAGACAATGGGAAG
Organism: Ochotona princeps; assembly: GCF_030435755.1. Classification (NCBI taxonomy): domain Eukaryota; kingdom Metazoa; phylum Chordata; class Mammalia; order Lagomorpha; family Ochotonidae; genus Ochotona; species Ochotona princeps. Next base: position 14,270,882 of record NC_080858.1, on the reverse strand, counting down.
AACTCGGTTTCCCTCTTCCATGCTATTGGGAGGGACCTAGTTACTTCAGCAATCAGCAGAATCTGCCAGGATCTTCAACCACAAGAAGCTCAAGTCAAGGGGCTGAGGCTGGAACTGAAGCCAACAACTCCAACATGGGATGCAGAAACTTTAATCATGTTATAAATCCCGAGTTCTACAGCCTCTGAGATTTCAATACAATTACATGAAGAGAACACGTTAGTGCAAAACAAAAACCTCCCAACTGATTTTTAGCATCATTTTCAATTAAATTTAGTAGATTTGTGTTGTTTTTAATCTCACTTAATAAATGTTTGTAGATTGCTTACTTATTAAATAAGTTTTTGTGGATTGATTATTTATCAAGGAAAACAATACATAATTTCCTTGTGAAAATTTCATAAATGATTTTCACAAGTGCAAAAGAGTGGGAAGAAAGCAAAATTACTGTGCTGGAGTTGTGTGGAAGGACATATCTCTGTTACAATCCCCTAAAATATGTGAGTTCCCTTTAGAGAATTCAGCCAAGGAATACCAGTTGATCATTTCTATAACAAAGGAGAAAGTGTAAGTCAATAAGGTCAAAAAGAAGTGTGTTTTAAGATGAGTGATGAGAGCTGAGGACTCAGCTCTGCAAGTGACGGTGTTACCGTTATAACAGAGTCCAAGAAGACTTGGAGTTGAAGGGCAGTAAATATGGAGCAAATAAACTAAAACAGTATAACAAAATGCACAATCCACCTATGGAATATACTAATACAGAATGTAATATCCTTGAATAATGTAGATGAATTCTTCAAACACTCAGGCAATTTTATGCCCACAGACAGCATCTATCTTCATATAAGCTAAAAACAGGGTAATCCAATCTCATACCTCTCAAAGGGAAGTGATTGCCTATTAGATATTATTTTGGGGTAATGTTTTTACTGGCTTTCTTCTGACTTATAAGTTAGCATATGAAGTGTCCTAAAATACTTTTTTTTCTTCGGTGTTTTTCATTTGTCCCACTTTGTGACATTTACCTCAGGTTGTTTTGTTTTGTAGTGTTTTGTCTAAATGCCCAAAACTTGTTTATCCATACATTGTTAATCACAAATGAGAAGAACCTAGTTTATTCAAATCATGTTTCCCAGATAGCTAATAAAATGAGTCACATATAGTAAGGGCTTAACAATGAATATGCTATATATGTACCTCTCTTAGGGAAAAAGTGAGCTATTGGAAACATTCAAAATTAAATTCTATCTTTAAATTTTATTTATTTTCTTAGCAAGAAAGAATAGCTCAGGATAGAGAAAGTGGTCTCCTGTCTGCCGGTTTCATCACCAAATATTCAGGAGCTAGAAACATAATCCAGGTCTGTCACAAGAATGTAAAGAATCCAATTCCTTGAATCATGAATACTGCTTCATAGGCTCTACATTAGCGAGAGGCTGGAATCTGACACTTGAACCAGCAGTCAAACACAGCAGCCCTCACATGGGGTGTGGCATCCCAAGCAATTGCTTAGCCAATGGACCAAACACTCATCCCAATGACCCATAACTGTAACAGTCTTCTGAAATGTGGCTTACAAAAACAGAATACTTCTTCCACCTGTATTTTTATAAGTAACCAGATTAATAAGATGTGAAAGTTCATTTTTTCACATATTTTACTATTTTTTAATGTGAGATATAGAGCACATATCATTATGCACAATTTACTCAAGGGAACACTGAGCAACAGGGAGTATGTAACCCTATGTAATATATTGGAAGCATGCTAAAGAAAGTTCCATTTCCCCTCCCACCACCCAATTTCCAGCAAACAACCTTGCTATAGAGCAGGCCACACCATTGGCAATTTAGAACAGCAGTATTTCATGATGCTAAGTGAACAAAACATCGCTTCCCATCACAATTCCTTACATAAAATTTTCAACAATGTGCTTCCTATTTTATCAGTATAAACTTCCCTTAGGATTTTAGAATCACATTTTTGGAGAGAAAGGTCTGAGGAGAAACTGATATTACTGAGTTATCTAATGCTACAGTTAGAAGATAAGTAAAAACTTGAGAGACTGTCTGCAAATGTATATGATGAAGTAAATAATGAGGAAACAGGAGATTGCTGAGAAAAGGTTACTCTTGGCTCTACAGACAGCATGAGCTGAAGTGGCCGATGTGTGGTGCTGTCACTGGTTATTGCTTGGAAGTGAATCCCAATCCCACATCCTGTTTCTAACACCCTGTTAACACACATGCTGAGAGCTAGACATGATGGTTTAAGTCCTTGGGCACCTTCTAACCATGCAGGAGACCTAAACTGAATTCTTGGATAAAGGTGGACTTGCCTTAGCTATTGAATTTGGAAACTGATTCAAAGAATGGGATATCTATCTTTATCTGACTTGCAAATAAATATCACATAGTATGTACTGTGGCATAGTAAGCTAAGCCTCTACCTGTAGCACCAGCATCCCATATAGGTGTCAATTCTAGTCCCAGCTTCTCCACTTCCAATCCAGCTCCCTGCCTCAGGAAGCAGCAGAAGATTGTTCCAGTCCTAGAGTCCCTGCATTCCTGTCAAAGACTCAGAAAAAACTACTGCCTCTGAATCAGCCCAGCTCAGAACACTGTGGCCATTTGTAGAGTGAACAAGCAGGTGAAAGATCTCTCTCTCTCTCTCTCTCTCTCTCTCTCTCCTTCTCTCTGGAAATTTGTATTTCAAATAAGCATTTTTCAAAGAAATGAATTATTAGGAAATGAAAATAAATGTTAAATAAATAAGAACTTGTGTTTTTAATGCTCTGTAGGATAAGGAAGCCAGTTAGCAGCAGAACATCACCTGGCCATGTACTGGAAACAAGTTTGTGATATCATATTGCCCACATCGTATGACACATAGGACATTTTTGTAGGAAACTCACATTTAATATGATCCAAATCTCTGATATTTTGCATAAATTTCGCTAAATGGCAATTTCATAGTCTCAATTGCATGGGCCTAAAATCTGCATTGATCTTCATCATGTCGAGATTTGACACCACATCCTATCAATGAGCGCATTCTTTGACCTCAACCTTTCTAATTGGTTCAGAGTCTTCCATTCTTACTTGTGCTTGGACCTGAACTAGCCCAAGCTGACACCCAATATCTAGCATGTGCTGGACCCCATCTAGTCTCCCTGCCTCTATCTTTCTGAGTCATCTCACTTTAATATTCGGAAATTTCTTCTACAAAAAAAAAGATACATTATGTCAATCTCCTGATGGAAACATTCCTTAGGTTTTGTTTTTATCCAGAGACTTTGGAGAAGCCTACACACTCTAGACTCTGATTACATTTCATCATAATTTCCCATCTCGCTTCTCCTCTCCTCTGAGCCAGTCATGCTCTCTCTCTGACATTCTGCAAACATGCTCAGTCTGGTCACTTTATCCAGCCTCTCCTGGGTAGCCAACAGACTGCAAATTTCACCCTGTTCAAACTTCACCTCTTCAAATAAACCTTGCACAGAGAATTGCTCCTAAGGTAGGAACCCCATGCACAGTGATGTCATTGAGGAATTGCATATTTTTCTGTTCTCTTGAGTTTCTGACTACAGTATAATGAGGAACTTCATTTACTGCAGTATCCCTAATATTAAGAATAATAACTGTCATGTAATAGATACTATGCAAATATCAGATCAATCTATGAATGTTATATTTATGTAAAATATGTTTAAAGACTACATTCATTGCTTGCTAAACTCAGTTTAATCAATGTTAACACATGCACATACATACAGGTGCTCTTGCTAGATGTTTAATTAGATATGTGGCAAGTTAATTGGGAAGGTAGAGCAATATTACAAGGAATATTGTAATGAAATGAAAATGAAAAGATGCAAAAATAAAAGAAAGTAGACACATGAAAATATGGATAATTACTCAACTAACACTCAAGAGGAAATGAAGCAGTGTAATCCAGAATAATAAAAATGCAAAAGAGATCTGTAAAAGGAGCATGTGCTAGTCTTCACACTTAAAAACATGTGGATACGGTGTGGATGGGCCAAAGAGAGCAGGGAAGTCAGCCTGGACACTGTGGGAGCTGGCTAGGACGTATTTCTCATGATACTCTTATTCTTGGCCATGTGCCTCTCCAAATTATCCTTCCTAAACCACAGGAGAGGATTGTTGGCAATGTTAAACCTCTCAGGACTGTGTTCTTGGTAGATCCCTAACAATAAAAATGTTCCAGGTCTGCAACTCGAATCACATCTCTTAACTTCTGGTGCCAGAAGTCAGTGTGTCCTAGAAAGATGGCCTACAGCAATGCCTGAGAAGGCTGGCTCTCTATTCTGCTGTCAGGCATCCTCCTCTAACTAAACCACGTCGCGTTCCTTCATTCTGTCTGCTCTGACAAATTTTTGTGTCAAGTCCTTACTCCCCTTTCTGAATGGTGTGTTGATAAATTGCTAGGCCATCCTAATAGTCTTAGACAGCTCATCGGATCAGGTTTTTCACTGAAACAGCTGTTAAAAAATCGTCATGACAGGTCAGCAAAGCTTGTATATGTAGACATTACCGGAGTACAACTGGCATGACTTGGCCAGTTGTTTCCTGAGCATTTGTAACTCACATTACATCGAATATGCTACAATGTTTGGACATGTTTGTCAATTTAGTACTTGAATTCTATGGAAAACCCTGAAGCCACTTTAATTTATCTATGTTTTTCCATATTGAAAATGATTGGCATTCCAACCAAATTCCATTTCTGAACTTCACTGGAAACCTAATGGCTACCAAAATACAGAAGTGTAATCTAATACTCAAATGTCAAGAACAGTTTTCATACAATGTAATAAAAGGAACTGGAAAACTCCAGTTGGTGAGAGATGCTGTGATTGGCGGTACTCACTTCCGAAACAGCGACCCTCACAGCTCTTGACTCACCCACCTCAGCAAAATTACTATTTATTTACGATGTGGATCTTTGACCTCTTACAAATACTCAAATCTGAGTACCACAGTCCTTCGATATGAAGATCCTACTGTATAGTAATTATACACACACACACACACACACTATGTTATTAAGGATTGTGTGTGCTTCCCAAAGCTAACCCCCCAAAATAGAAAATAATTATCAATAAAATAATGTGAAATAAAGCTTTCTGTTCTAGGTCAGTTATGATATCAGGATGAAATTTTTCATGAGGAAACTGTTTCAGTAATTACTGAGTTGCACTGTTGGAGTTGATACGGGAAATCTGGTTAGGCATCTAAGTTTACATTTAAATTCCTCAATCTTATGAATAGTGCAAAATCAGATTTCACCAGTCTAGTTTTTACACAGATTAATAACTGGTATTTTTCATACTTCCAGGTCAAATCTGAGAAGATAATTAATTTTAGCAGTAATTTTATCTTCCACTTCAGAATAGAAATCAGTTTTTCTTCTTTAGAGAAAATAAGAAAATTTGTTGCAAATATTCTACAAAACTGAAAGTGACAGTGTTAGCTGCTTGTGTAATCTATGCTTACTAATTACAACTATTTATCAGTTCTTCCTTTTTTATATTTATGTCCACCATTTGAGAAAACAGAACCTTTAAAAATGATACATTTATTTCTTTTTTTATTTTTTAATGTTGTTTACATAGTTGATCAGGATGAGAAGAATCCATGGTTAGGGGAAAGTGGGTGAGACCTTGATAAGAGGATAAGATAAGAGAAAAGAAGGAGAGAAGCTTCACCCAGACTTCCAGTTATTTTAGTAACCAGGAATTGAAAACAGCTACCAGATGTCACCCCAGGGTCCCCAATGTGCAGCTTCTTCTGAGGGTTCTGTTCTACTGTTTCAATAGTTCTGAAATGCTGTCCATCTTGCAGACTTAAGGATGAGGAAATGCTTCCAAGGTCCATTGGCTGACATAGTACACCTTAGAGACTCCATTCACCCACATACTGCTGTCAAGGCTTAGCTGGGGTAGTTGTTCAATTTGTTCCTCCCTGCTTCTTCTGCTATGGTACCAGATGTCCTCTGCAGGACCCAATGGACTGTCATATCCTCCGTGTGCTTCTTTCTGGGCATGCTGTCCACTGCTCTGTCTTTTCCACTAAGGAGGCCAGTTCTGATACATGCACACCATGGTCAGACAACCAATCTGCAATTCCTCCCATGGTTGAATTTCTGAGTCTAGCAGTTCAGTTAGGGGGAATCCCCACAGAATTTATCTGTGGTGCTCCCAGACCTGACTTTTGTGTGTGCTTGCCAGTGTGAGGTCCGGATCAGTCTGTCACCCACATTACACTACACACACACTAGGACATTTCTATTCTGGACATGAGCCCCACGTCTTCACACACCCTACCTGGCAATATCCTAGTACCCCTGCAAGCCCCAACCCCAAACTCCCATGAGCATGCATCCGAGTGGCCTGGGGCACCAACAGTGTCAGTCAAGGCCAATGGGCCACCCAAGCTGTTCCCTGCCAGGCGCCCTCCAGGGCTCAGCAGCCCCTCTCCCACCATGCACACAGGCCAGGAGACCCGGTCACTGTCAGGATCCCCCAGGGTTCAGCAGCCCAGCTCTCACCCCACAAATATTTCTTAATATTGCTACATATGATACAAAATGATCAATAGTTATTGATTTTTAGAAATATGTACCTGATGTATCCTCTTCTGTTGTAATTTTATGGGAATCAAAGGGATCTTTGAAACAATCATGGTCTATACCTTTTCAATGCAGGATCAATACATCTTAAAAAATAACTAGTCTTGATATTTCTATATCAATATTTTTTCCTTCAATGTGATCACTAAGCATGCCTAAGGCAAGATAATAACAATAATACATACATAGATCAATAATTCAGTTGCGGTGAAAACATTAAATGTAATAACATCCATTGAAATAAAGATGTCAGATACAATTTCTTTTCTTTTTTAAGATTTATTTATTTTTATTGGAAAGGCAGATTTACACACAGAAGGTAAAACAAATAGAAAGATCTTCCCTCTGCTGGTTCACTCCTCAAGTGGCCGCAACAACCAGAGCTGAGCCAATTCAAAGCCACAAGCCAGACACGTGGGTGCAGGGTCCCAAGGCTTTGGATCTTCCTCGACTGCTTTCCCAGGCCAGAAGCAGGGAGCTGGATGGGAAGTGGAGCTGCTGGGGCACAAACCAGCACCATATGAAATCACAGCACATACAAGGTGAGGATTCAGTCACTGAGCCATTGTACCAGATTCAGATCTAATAACTCAAGCAGACCACAGTTATGTAACCTTTGGTAGAAAAAGAAATTTTCATCCATGCATATATTCTGTTATTGTTTTCAGTCATTTTTGCCACTAGTAGATTATGTTAATCCCTACATCACTGGCCCTAGTACACACAAACAATACCATGGCTGAGAAAGAACTTGTAATAACAGTCCCTTTAAAAATAGCAGAGAGGAGTCCGGCGCAGTAGTCTAGTGGCTAAAGTCCTCGACTTGAACGCACCACGATTCCATATTGGTGCCAGTTCTAATCCCATCGGCCCTGCTTGCCATCCAGCTCCCTGCTTGTGGCCTGGGAAAGCAGTCAAGAACAGCCCAAAGCCTTGGGACCCTACACCAATGTGAGAAACCCGAAGGAGATTCCTGGCTCCTGTCTTCGGATCAGCACAGCTCTGACCATTGCAGCCACTTGGGGAGTGAATCATCAGGCAGAAGATTTTTCTCTCTGTCTCTCCTCCTCTGTATATCTGACTTTGCAATAAAAATTTTAAAAAAATCTTTAAATATAAATAAATTAATAATAGCAGAGAAGAATCTTAAATACCTTGGAATAAACCTAACCAAAGACGTGGAAGACTTCTATGATGAAAACTATAAAACATTCAAAAAAAAGAAATAGAAGAACACATTAAAAGATGCACAATCTTAGCATGTTATTGGATCAGCAGGATCAACATTATCAAATGTCCACATTACCAAAAGTAATATAGAGATTCAACATGACCCAATTAAAATTCCCAACAAAATTCTCAGAAATAGAAAAGATAAAAGTTCATCTGGAGGCACAAGAGACCATGAATAACCGAAGCTATCCTGAAGAGTAAAAATCAAGCTGGAAGAATCACAATTCCAGACCTCAAGACATACAGTGTTAATCAACATTATCTGGCAATGATACAGAAACAAAGGAGAAGATCAATGGAACTTTATCGAAATGCCAGAATGGAGCCAACACATGTATAGCCAACTAATCCTTCACACACACACACACACACACACACCTGAAAACAATCCACAGGAAAAGCCATGTCTCTTCAACAAATTCTGTTGGTGCAATTGGATAGCAGGCCGCAAAGCTAAGAAGCAACACCCCCACCTGGAAGTCAGTGTGCAGAGTGTAAATAGAATTGAAAACTGATCTACCGTATGACACAGCTATTCCTCTTTTGAGAATAAATCCAAAGGAAATGAAACCAGCATATGAGAATGGGATCTGCAATGCTGTAGTTACAGCAGCACAATCTACAATAGCAAAGGCATGGAAACACCCAAGATGCCCGTCGAGAAAGGAGTGGATAAAGAAACTGTGGTACACCTACTGCATGAAATACTATCCAGCCATTAAAAAGAATGAAATTTTACCATTTGTAACCAAATAGTCCCAACTAGATACCATTATCCTCATTATGTCTATCTGATACAAGGCAAGCTGCATGCAAAATATAATATCAACAGCCTTTTCAATACTGTTTTTGCTACATCTATTTTTTTTCTTATCGTTGATTTTGTTTTATGGTCTTTTTTCATTTAGTGCGATGTATAGTAACTTTGTAATACAGACTATCATATCCAGATATGAAGAAAGAACGTAGTATGCATCTCTATTTCCAGACCAAAGATAGACTCCCACTGAAACTGCTAAATATATCTTTACAATAGGATGCTGGACTCTCTGCCACTGTGCATCCCTACAATGTCAGGTTGAACTTAAACAGCAGAGTAACAGATGTAGGACAAGTTCTGAAGGACTATATTACTGTAATAATATCGAGAGAATCAGTGCTGGGGAGCAAATGTAAGGAGGGAAAGGCAAATCCCAGGGCCTATGGAATTGTATCCAAGAGTCAGAATTTAAAAAAAGAAAGAACTAAAACACCCATTCTCAGGACAAGTTATGAGTAACCAATGAGCATTATGTAATGGACTTTGTTTAACATGAGACCATCCATTTGCAAGCTGAATCCCACGGGATCTGCCGGTAAAAGACTTTGTTTTGTTTTTGTTCTTTGGAAAGTGAAGCTTGAGTGAGAATCACTTAGCTCTCTATATGGGTAGAAATAGCACATAGCATTGAATGTACAATGCTGATTCTACTAAACTAGCAAAGAGGTTGGACTAGTGTTTGGATGTGGTAGACAGAACGTGGAGTGCAGGAACAGGCCCCAGACTCCACCCTGTCCTTCAGCCACTGTTTTCTCACATTCCTTGGAAGACACATATTGCCCGACATACCTGTTAAATACAGATTCCCAGACACTTGTCCAGAGGACTTTAACTCATGGACTCAATAATGGGTCTTGTTTCATTTCAAATACCATCTCCTGTGAATCTTTTTCACAAGAATATTAAAGTAAAACTGCATTTAACGCACCGCATGGAAAATACAGGGAACATTGTTTACAGCTTGCTTCATATATATATGTATATATATATACATATATATATATATATATATATATGCTGTAAACTTGCTTGATGTATTATATATGAAGCATATATTATATAAAATATAATATATGATGTATATAATATATAATACATATCTTTCCTTTATCTACATATATATATAGAAACGCACAAAGTTCTTGCTACATGCATAGACTTTGTCCTTCTCAACAAATTATCTTGTTAAAGTCATGAAGTAACAAGTTCAAGAACTCTAACACCAGTATTGGATAAAACTATTGAGACCGCATTGTCACGAGTCAGCATCACTTTTTAACATTTTCATGTTCAAAAAAATCCATAAGACTAGCCATGGAGCAGGTACCAAGTATTTGTTTACATCGGACACTGATGATTCGCATTTCTGAAGAAATAGTTTTTCGCTGTATTTCTAGAAGCTTTGTATTTGCCGCATTAGGCAATGCTTGTTACGGTTATTCAGGACTACAGCTCTGAGCCGCTTCAGCCACTCATTTCCTTCTTTCCTGCAGACCTACCAAGAGCATCCTAGACACTGGGCAGTAGGGCTCAGCACAGATGAACTACACACTTACAATTCAGGGGTAAGAACCTTTTATCCCTGAAGTAACCTCCTACATCCTTCAGTCCCTTGATTCATTAACACTTTTATTGAAAATCCAGAAAAATCTATTGGAGAATATTTCTAGCGTTTTACAAGATTTAAAATACGTGACTCTTTCCCAATACAGTGATTTATGCCACTAAATTCCTCCCAAACACCTGAAAAAACTCATGTCTGTTGCTTCAAGGTAATATTTACAATCACGTATGCTGAAAAAAGTATGTATTCCCTCTTTTCTCTTTCATTTCAAGTTGTAAATTAGGTGTAAAAGTATAGCATCTAGGTTTCTCCTGTGTGCAGTAAACCAAACCGCATCCTCAGATGTTTTGGTTTTCCTTAAATTGATTTCCTTTTAATCCCAGCTATGATTTTTAAAGTCTGTGGTGGAAAAGTGGATATAAGGGAAGTAGAAAAGAAAAAAAAAGCAAAATAAAGCAATAAAATCCACCTTTCGCACATTTTAGCTCTTTCATTTCCATATCGCTTCAAAGCGCTGGCCTTAATTTGGGCTAGCTGCAATCTCACTAGGTCTGCCCACCCAGGCCAATTCAATCTTGATTTAAGTACCATGGATAGCAAAAGTATATCCTGCTGCTTTAGTATATTGGACTCTTCATTAAGAATTGAGGGATATATGTACCAAGTAATGAGTACCCAAGTGAGTTTCACAATCATCATGAAAATCACTTGTTTTTCCATAGCTGCTCCTTGTATGCCAATTTCAAAGCCTCTGTAAATGTGTACGTCTCTCTTTCTTCCCCCAAGGATTCGAATGAAAACTTACCTGTTCATAGGATAGCAACACATGTGTTAAATATCTCAGAGAGCATTTGTATATTAATTAAGCATATTTCTAATAAATGTGTCAGAAAACATGTTACTCAATTTGCATCCTATTTGCAAATAGAAACTATGGAATGAAAGCCTCCAGCTCTTCCTAATCTAGGCAGCTTCTTTAATAGATTTAAGCAAATACATGAAAATTTCAGAGCATCTCCACCACCTTCAACATAGTTTTAAAATTTATAATTAAAGCAAAAGCGACAATTTGACAGTGTTTGCTTTGTAGTTCAAAATACAAAACTGAAAGAAGCTACAGCCTTTTACTCTTAAGTTTCCTATCTAAAAATTAGTTCTCATTTCTGTTGTTCTTTGTAACCTTCTTAAGTGCTATATTTCTTAGGAAGCAGAAACAATAGAGGAATCCCAGGACTCCGAAAGAAGTATTTGTGTTGCCAAAGGGCACACTGTAGTTCTGTGTCTAAAGTGAACCACAGTGCCAGCGATGGGCAGTGGTCAATACATTCCCAGTAACCTCCTGAGGAAGAAAGCTCAGCTTTCACCCACCCGCGTGATCCCAGAGGAGACGCACGCGCCGTCCTGTGCTGGAAGGTGTCTCAGTTTTAGTGCCCCACTTGATCTATTAGATCCCCACGGGCACCACACAGGCAAAAAGAATACAGAACCTCATCTTCAACACATTGAAACTCTACGTTTGACTTGGATCTCACAGACATAACCTTAGCACAGAGTTTTCAGGAGAAATCACGAGCAAAGATTAACGTTTGTTTGCGCAAGACTCACGTTTTCAGTGTCCCCAGCTATCTTGCAAGTCGCATCCTGCACGGGAGCACATTCTGTGAACGACATTGAAAAGAAAATTCTCATCAAAGTATGAAATCTTTGTAACATCACTTTTGATAAACTATTATATAATGTTTCCATTACATGGCTTCTATCACCATGTAAAATTCAGAGAAAGAAGTTTCGGCCTCTCTACACAGTGCACAGTTTACAATGTTATATGCATTGTCAGTTTCATAATAAAATAATCTCCACAAATTCCAAAATGCTTTGCTTTTTTAATAAATAAAAATGTTTAAGAAATAGTCATTTTATTTGCCTATATTTGCATAAATTATCTTTCATTTATTAATTAGATTTGACATTGAAATGACCAAGCATATTTGTAGCACACCTTGACTTAGCTTAATTCATTGCTCACAGTATCAACCCTTTATAATCTCTTCTTTCAAAATTCATTTTTACTTATTTGGAAGGTACAATTACAAGGAATGAGTATCTTTCATCTGTCACTCCACAAATGGCCACGAAAGCTAGGGCAGAGCCAGGCGCATATCAGCAGTCAGAAGCGTCACCTGATGTCCCCAGGGAATGCAGGGGCCCAAGAGCGTGAGCCATCTTCCACTGCTTTCCCAAGGGCATTAAGTGGGAGCTGGGGAGGAGGCAGAGCAGTTAAGAAGCAAACAGGCACTTCAATGGGAAGCTGCTGTTTCAGGCAGTGATTGAACCGGCTACACCGCGATGCATGGACACCAGCCTCGTGTGTGTGTGTGTGTGTGTGTGTGTGTGTGTGTGTGTTGTCGACCAATTTTAAAACTACGCCGATCAGAAAGAGAAAATAAACAACTACTATGTGCCAAAAAAATGTTCCTTGTGCAAAAATTTGATTTGACATAAATTTGCCACCTGCACAGTTGTATTAAAATAATCTTTGTTTTGAGCCATTGATTGGTTCCTAAAATATTTCTGAAATATTTTATAGATGGTGTATGGCTGCGAATCTATTCTGGTGGGTTACAGGCTATATAACTTTTTCTCCCCCTTCAAATGTGAAGTATTATCACACCACTTTGCTCATTATCTGGGAACTGAAGAGTTAAATACTGACCTAACACTGGTCTAGACAGGAGATAATATTTGCTTTCTTCTTGTTTCTTCTCTCTCTGGAAGGATCAGACAACTGAGAAATCCCCTGATTCAAACTCTGCTTGCCTTCTTGCTCACAAAAGCAGAAAGCATCCAAACAAGTTCTTTTTATCACTCTCTTAATGAGTAATTTAAGTTTTCCTTTTTGTAGTTTTTTTTCTTAGTAAATGAAATAACGAAGCAAAACGTAAAAATAAAAACTCCACAACTTTGCTAATCTTACAACCCACAACGGTTTTACATTCCTGCTGCCACCTAGTGGCTACTCCAGGGAAATCCATCACCTGGCTACTGGAGAACAAATCCTAAGGGGCTTGTCAAACATTGGAGCAGTCAAGTTCATTTTCCGGTCATGTTAGCTCTGCTTTCACTACCAGCATGTTTGCTCAGACGAGCGGATGAAAAATATTTCTCATTAAAATATTCTAATTGATTCATCAACAAGGAACAGAGAGGTTGATAAAATTCAATGAAAATTTTGAGAAAGACCAACTCATTATAAATTACATATACATACAAAGTCTCTTGTGTGCAATTCAAGACTCTATTGCTACTTCAGGAACTATATTAACTGGTACCTACTAAATGGAAAACATAAAAAGGTAAGGTTAACTGGTGGGGGGGGTTGGAATGAGAGAGATGAGAGGACAACTGAGCTAGGCTCAGCCAGCATTGTGGCCAGTTCATGATTTGCTTGTGGCTATTATTTCCATGGTGGGCGTGCCCGCGTTCTGTTTATATTCTCTGTACTGTGCAGGAAAGCGTTCATCTCCTAGGTTAATGCCCACCGTTGAACAAATTAGGCATATGAGCCCAAATGTTTAGGATTGGTTAGACCAGAGGAGAGCACACCCTCTGATCTTCTCAGGTAATTGAAAGGGAGAGTTAATGTATTGAGTAATTGCCTAACGAAGTAGATGGCCACTGACTGGAGGCAAGAGAGATGCCTGTAGCCCAGAAGGAGAAATCAGCAGTGAGTGCACACTTGGTGTTACAACACTCAAGGACCACTAGCACGAGGCAGACGAACGTGAAAAAAAAAAATAGATGAAGACATTGCTAAGATTTACTAGAAGTATTTCGACGATTTTCAACCCCATCACAAAATTTTAGTAATCACCAGCTATTTCTGTTACAGATATCTCCAAATGTCAATCAACACGCTGAGGGAGTCAGTCGATACTAATATCATATGAAAAAAAGTAGACATAAGAGAAAAGAACCTTTGTAATCATCCATTTACTTTTTACAGTCATAAATAAGGACATGGAAGAAGATAGATTAGAGTGCGTATTCTAGGCTGGTTCTCTGACAGTTTCGCTCGGCTATCATAGAAAGATCAATAATGACTTATCAAGGATTAAGCAAGGCTCCTCCCTCTTTATTCCAATACAGGAGAGACTGTATGTAGGAAATAACAGATGTACAACAGGCAACAAATGATCAGAAAACTATGGAATATTTGCTACAGATTTTCTTTCCATGTTATTTTTGGTTCCATCCAGGCTCAATAATCACTTAAACGAATGCAATTTAGCGAATTACATGCACACATTTTGATCCACATAGATACTTGAATGAACAGTCACACTGTCATAGTTTAGCATGGCAATTCTAGTACCTCATGACCATCAGTCCTAATTTACAGCCATGCATCATGATTTTGCGATAATAGCCCATCAGAAGAAGCAGTGTTAGAAAAGTTAAGGATGCGTGTACTCCATGACCTGTAGAGAATTACCGATTAAAATTCAGGGCCTTGCCCAAGTCTGTGATGCTTTAGCAAGTTCTGCGAGGCAGAGCACCCGGAGGCATTCTTCATCCTCTGAGAAATGAATTGTAGTCTCTTATTTACCCTGGTACAAATGTAAGCCAGGAGTGGCAAGGCCATTAGTGGAGACATTAACTCACCTACAAGTCAATGTTCTCAAAAGTTCCAGACAGCAGTTAGAAAATTCAGACCAATTGCTCAAGGATATTTATGATAGACATTTTCATTGAGGCTAAAAAAAGAAAAAAGTCTTTGCTTTGTAAGGGATACTGGAAAGCAATAAATATACACAACTCCAAACAGAGAGAGAGGAACAACTAACTCCTTTTAATCCACCTTGGGCTGTGAAATGGTCCTACTACCAAGCATGTGCAGGTTGGCAATTTACTGTAATTAGGCAAAACTGGACCGCTGAATAGCACAAGGCACTGATGTTTCCCATTGGCTCTACTTATGCTCCAGCATGCTACTTCCCTTGTCCGATTCCAGGACGTGAAGTCATTAAGTGAGGCTCCTTGGGGAGAAGAAGCTATGAATGATATATTTTAGAATACCCTGTTTACTCCACATAGCTGTTTTCTGTAATTTTCTTCAGTAGAGCTAGATTCCAGGGAAGAGACAATACACAGACTGTATCATTAACTCAGAGGATGTTGGCATAAAGATCCACCTGAACACAGGCTAAAAATACACAGCAGGAGTTCAAATGGAATTCAAAGGTAAGTCTATTCTGGTGCAGGTAAGCTTTGAAATTCATGCATAGCTATTTTCCACAATTTGCATTTTACCTAAGACTTTCGAAAGCTTTTATTGGCATGGATTTCAAACATTTCACACAAAAATAAACTTATATGTTAATACTATTTCCCCGAATCTTGTAGAAGTGCCACAGTACTCAACAGTTGGTGTGGCCCAAAACAAAAAACAAAATCCAGGGATCGACAGGTTATTTTTTTTTTTTTTACATCCTGTGACACTTCTTAAACAGAAAAGATCAATTTTATGCATATCGTGTTCTAACAAAAAATTAACAAATCTTAATTCTTCAAATGTATTCTGCAGGAAGCAAAATAACATACATAAAGATCAAAGGCCATTGTTACTTAAACGTGAGACTGGCGAGAACAGCAATATAGAGATTGCAGGCTCAATGTGTGATCACACTCCCCATGTACTGTAAAGGCTGTGAACGGATATCTGATTTCCTTGCTTTTCTCCCCCCACAAGTCATATAGTAAATAGATAGCACTAACAAAGTCAAATATTAATAACCAAGAACTACAGATCCTCAAATCCCCTTTCCCCCAACCAGCAAAACCCACAGAAATTTACACTGACCAAAGTAAATAGAAAATAAAAGTCAAACCACTTAAACGGTTGACATTTAGGGATGGAGCCAGGCACTTGCTTTCCTCTTTCTAAATCACCAATGTGATAACATTAACAGAAAACAAGTGATATGCGAGACATAGTGTAAAAGTTAGCCTTGAGGTCCAATGAGTACTGGCAATTAATATCTGTAGGCAATTAAGATATGATTTTAAATCACACCTTCACACAAAAGAGAACAACTTTACTTGGCCCATCATAGCTCCCTTGTCTTTTGTTTCTCTAAATAAAAAGACTTCTCAAGAAAAATAGCAAATAGTCATGGCTATACTGAATATAAACCAAATTAATTTTCACTGCAATTATCAGTTGCCTTGTACATAACTGACTTCAAATATAAAATATAAAAATATAAATATAAAATATCTCATTGTCCAAATTAATTTTGCTCTCTTTTTCTGATATGTTGTTCTTCTGTAATACAAATTTAGAAATGCATTCTCTTAAGAAATTGCTTGACTGATTCAGGACAAGTTTAAGTCATACCTTATCAAATTGTGATAGCATACATTGACCAATGCTAATCTAAAAAGAAAACAATGCTATGTTCTCAAACTCAGCTGGACAGTATCAGCCATTTATGATGTCGCAGGTAGTAAAAAGTGTTGGGGGAAAAAAGGCAAGATGGATACAACATTGGAGCTAATTGATCAAAAATGTGGTCTGAATAAAAACTCAGTCCTTCCTGGATTGAAACATTTTCAGGGTCAAGAAATCACAATGCCACTGGATTGACTTACTGATCTACCTGCTTCATTTTAGTATATATATTTGCGTACGCATCAACCCTGATGTAAAACTTGATCCTCTACAAAAGACACTTTCTACAGGAGTTCTTTAGAATGCTTACCATTCAACCCTCTGAAACTCAAGACTCAGAGTCTGTGATGAAAAGCCTCCTAATGAGAAACAGAAAATGTAAGGGGAACAATTGGTTGTGGATTTACTAACATTACTTCTTATTTTTTATGAAGTTTGCCTTAAAATACCTAACATACTTGAAGCCAGTGTTTTGTCAAGCCAAGTTCAACCTCTGCTCGTTAGACCGGCATCCCATATCACAATGCTACTTTGAATTCTGCTTTGCTGCTTCTAATCTAACTTCCTGTTAAGGCACCTGGGAAGTAACTGTTGATGCTCAAACTACTTTGGTTCCACCCACTGACTCCTGGCTTCAGCCTGGCCCAGCCTTAACCTGAAAAGCTATTTGGAGAATGGCTTTTCCTAAAGAAACATTTACTTGTTTTGAAAGTCAGGGGTGCAGATAGAGATATTTCATCCACTGATTCTCTCCCCAAAAGGCCGTAAAAGTCAGTTCTGTGCTAGACACAAGCCAGTAACACAGAGTTCCATGTAGGTCTCCTTATGTGGATGTGGAGAGATGGGGACCCAAACACTTGGGCCATCTTCTACTGCTTTTCCCAGGGAGCAGCCAGGGCATGATATCACCATCACAGCTTCATCTGCTCTGCTTGAAAGGCCTGCCTCCCAGCTAGAAGATGTTTCGCTTTGTCTCTCCATCTTACTTTGCCTTTCAAGTCAAGAAAATTGTGAAATCAGAAAGGAATAGATACATAAAATATTATAGAAAATAGTATCCAAGTTTATATTTTATGAAAGCTCCATCATCATCATCATCATCACCATCATCAGAGTAACTTAGAAGAAGACTAACAAGTCAACAGCAAGAACACGAATAAGAAACATAGTAAAAAGACATGATAGCTTCTAATGTTTAATTCTAGTCAAGGCGCTTGGCCAACAATCCCTTTCTTCTCTTAATGCTGTTTTGGTTATGTCAGTAACGCCATGAATCTTTGTTATCTCTACTTTACAGATTAAGGACACAGAGCTCAGAAAAGTGTGGAAACTTACAAATGTCCAATATCAATCATATGTATTTGGTTTCAAGATTAATACAAGTGCTCTCATCCTTCCACGATTGTGTAAAGCAGCTCCAGAGTGTCACCTGGCTGACATTCAGGGACCAGAATTCTACAGGGAGCTGAAAAATCTCCAACAGGGAAATAGTGGTTGAGCATAAGCACATCTCGAGTTGTAGACCCACACAGTTCAAAAACACTACCAAACACTAAGGCAAATGAAAAGCCACAGGGGGAAAAGGGAAAGGAAAAAGATTCTGTAATAAGTATTAGGAGCAATTTTCTTAAAGTGGCATAACTGAGTCAGTCACTGAATGCCCTGCCTCTGAGTCCTTCCCACACATGACCCCACCCCTCTTCCAGCATCCTAAGATGGAAGTAATATTTAGGAATCTTAATTCTTATTTAAATGGGACATTTTAGAGGAGGATCATGTCTCCATTCTTTTCTTCTTACTTTTTCACTGTAGTTTTAAAAAAAAAGGAGAATGATAAAATATTTGTCTTTCAATGACTATTGGAAATACAGAAGAAAGTGTGTAATACTCACCTATTTCTTTCAGTTAATGTTTGCCCTATGTGTGTACCTAGACCATACAGGTAATTGCCACCAAAGTCATGGTTAATGTACATGCATTTCCAGGACCAAATTAGGCCCAGGGCTTCATTAGTATCTGACTGTGATCACATCAGTGGTGTTGAATTTTCAAATCTAAATTGCTAGTGCTGCAACAGAACTATAACATTCCTTTAATTTCTATAGGGAGAAAAACAGCACCAAGCATAGTCTAGTATTTCAGTGTTAGAAAACAGTGTTCTTTAATCTGAAAGCAATTTCTCTTAAAACAGAAAGGGAGAAAAGGGATTTACATACATGCTGAGGCACTAGAAATAAGTAAGCATGGGTCTTTGAAATCAGACTTTGGAAGTCTCTGAGGGTTTCAAGTAACCTTGTCTGGGCAATGGACATTGAGCTTTTTCTTACTGACAGAGAGCATCATCCCTTTCTCTTTTTCCTTCTTCCTTTTTTCCCCCTTCTCTGCTTCTATATCCTGCTTCATTAATCATTCACAAGCAGCTAGCTAGTAAGTACTATTCCACTCTTGTGAGACAAATAAACACATCCTTCGTGGTGCCCTCCTGCCCCCCTTTTCCACTGCGTATCTCACACACCAGTTACAAAGCTAGGTTGAAAACTGTGTCTCTTAGGAGAGCTGTGCATTATTCTTAGAGAGACAAAGAGAGAGAGTGAGGGGGAGAGAGAGAGTGTGTGTGTGTGTGTGTGTGTTTGGTAAAACTGAGACTTGACAAGCAACCACTGCCCCAACTAACCATAACTCAGATCAAATTTCATGTTTTTTTTATCTGTTCTTACAGTCATTTACAAATTCTTACTTTGTACTGAGCTTTAAAATAGGGAAAAGGAAGAAATGAACGTTATGAAACTCTCCTAAGTAACTACTTTCAAGTCAAAGGTTTGTATCTTCATTCACCAGGGGTACATTTAGTCACTATCGGAAAGGTCCAACGGCTTAATGACAGTGAGTATTAATTTTGAAATGCTAGGACTGGCCTTGTAAAGACCATCACAGTTCCTCCTTGCTGTGCTAGTGTCCCATATTGCAGCCTTGAGCACAGGTGTGAAACTGGCCACTCAGATGCAGTGACAAGTCCGGAACTTGGAAGTGAGCCAGCACCTGGACGATCTAATTCCCTTACCTCACTTCCTTTTCAAGTACATAAATAATGGCCTTTTTATTATTATCATTGAAACGTGTTATTAGAAGTAGCTCAGTGTTTGAAGTCTGACTCTTTCATATAAATAGATTCTTAAAACACCTATTTTGTTACTTGTATACAAAAGGCAGATTTATAGAGAGAGAAGGAGAAACATAGAGAAATTTTCCATCTGCTCATTTACTCCAGAGCTGAGCTGATCTGAAGCTCGGAGCCAGGAGCTTCTTTTGGGTCTCCCACTGGGGAGCAGGGACAAAAGGACTCGAACCGTCCTCCATTGCATTCCCAGGACATAAGCAGGGAGCTGCATCAGCAGAGAACTAGCCAGAACACGAGCCACATCCATACGTGATGCTGGCAGTGTCACTGGCAGAAGCTTAGCTCACTGTGCCATGACACCAGTCCCATATACTCATTATTGAAAACAGAAAACTGAAAGTAACGTGCATTCTAACTCTCTAACTTCAAATTCATTTTTGAACCAAAAATAACTAGGCACAATTTAATTTATTCATGACTAGCTATCCTGTATTTCATAATATTAAGCATCCTCTTCTGATTTAGTATCCAGCATTTCAATGGCATTTGATGTTCAAACAATGTTGGGACAATTCAAGGCTGCATCCTCACACTGACATAGAAACCGACAGGAAAAAGAAAGAAAATACCTTTCAAACCATTGTTACTGAACAGATTCTTCGGCTCTATGGTATGGATTTATTTCTTTTACTATTTATTTATTTAGAGATGAGAGGAAAAAGACTGTACTTGTTCTGAATAAATCAAGTTCATTTGATATTTTGAGTTTCCTGTGACCCCACATATTTACTGCATCAAAATTAAAAGGTACAATTTGCTTCAAATATCATAACTTTTCAAAATGAAAATAAATACATTTCCTGTGATTAAGTACTGAATTTCATACAGCAGGCAAATCTTGACAATAGTCTATAAATGATGCTATAGATCGAATGTGACATGATCAAGAGCTATAACTTAGCATAAATTATTTCTCAACTAATAGGACTGAAAATCAGTACGTCTGGATGCTGTAACACAGAAAGTCCAGGGGGAAAACTTACTTCTATTATGATACTCCAAAGTCTTTTTATAGTCCATGTCAGTGATACGATTTACTCTTCCGGTGCCAAGTTGGGACAAGGAAAATGGATGACAGTGACCCAGCACAGCACGTGATGCTGCTCGTCATCTTGTTCTACGACTTTTCCCTTAGAACTGGAGCTCTTGCTCTTGTTCATCAGGAAGATGCCATCACAAACTACCTCACATATCTATGTATGCATATGCCTCAAATTTCATGTGCAATTAGTATAGTTCAGGTTTTCAGAACCAAGAAAAACAAGATCACATATTGATCTTTAAAGAAATCAGAATGAAATTATAAAAACATTAAACCAGAGAGGTAAAAATGTTTTATTACTCATCAAATCTAGACGTTTATTCAGATCTCTATAAATATTAAGGATTTATTATTCAGTGACATTAGACCAAAAAAGAATTATTTTGACTTTCTTAATTATTTGATACTTTATTTAGATCCATTTTGGCTCTCAAGGTATGGGAAATGTTATTTAATTTATTTCTTTAAGATGCAGATATGTTCATAAAAGTAACCCAATAGTCAACATTTCTTTCACAATCTGAATTAATGTTATATAATTTGGGGCTAATTAGCAGTTGAATTTCAACATATATTCATCTGGTAGATACATTAAAGTTGGATTGATAGATATATTACTGTTGTAGTTAAGGAAAAGAAAAGGCAATTGCAGCATATGGTATGAAAGCTGCAAATCCAATTTATGTATTTATTTTTTTAACCTTTCCCACCACCTTTTAAAAAGATTTATTTCTTTTATTGTAAAGGCAGATATACAGAGAGAGAAGGACAGGCAAAAAGAAATACCTTTCATCAGTTGATTGACTACATAATGGCCACAATGGCTGGAGCTGAGCTATCTGAAATCAGAAGCTCGGAGCTTCTTCAGGGTCTCCCACATGGAGGCAGGGTCCTAAAGCCTTCGTCCAACCTCCACTGCTTTCCTAGGCCATAAACAGGGAGCTGGAAGGGAAGTGGAGCAGCCAGGACAAAAACCAGCACCCATATGGGATTCAGGTGCTTGCAAGCTAAGGATCAGCAAGCTGAGCCCTTTGCACCAGCTCCCACGCATGCCGCACCCATTATATATATATATATATATATATATATATATATATATATATATATATATGAATTATTTTTATTGGAAAGACATATACAGAGAGGACGAGAGACAGAGAAAAAGATCTTTCGTCCAATGGTTCACTCCCCAAAGCGACTGCAATGGCTGGAGCTAAGCCAGTCTGAAGCCAGGAACCAGGAGCCAGGAGCCTCTTCCGGGTCTCCCACATGGCTGCAGGGTCCCAAAGCTTTTGGGTTGTCTTCTACTAATTTCCCAGGCCACGAGCAGGGAGCTGGATGGGAAGCAGGGCCGCCAGGATTAGAACCAGCGCCCATATGGGATTCCGGGGCATTAAAGGCAAGGACTTTAACCACTACATTATTGCGCAGGACCCCCCATATCCCCCCTTTTTAAAACCTTTCAGTTAAAGGAATATAATATTTACAGGCATTTCCTAAGATATGTTGACATAGACATAAGTTGTTGCCACATAGCTGAGAAAAAATGAGTTAATCTGGCTAATGAAGCATATCTAGTTATCAGTTTTGAAATTAGAGCATGGCAAACCTAATACATATGGTATAATATTTACTAATCTGAATAAGCCACACCAAATTCACTCAAACACCCATTTATTCTCAGACGCTGGAACACTTCAAATTTACTGTTAGGTACACTTACGGTTTTTATTATGATGGGTTAGAAAAACGGGATATTAATGAGAGAGGGAATGGGGTAAGGAAACAGAGAACAGAGAGCAATCTAGTACCAGCTGGTTCACCTCCAAATAGCCACAAAAGCCAAATTAGGGCCACACCAAAGCTAGAATCTTGGAGCACCTTCTGGAACTTCCACTTGGCTGACTGGGGTCTTCTCTCTGGGTTCTTCTGCCACTGTCTTGCCTCATACATCAGATGAATCGGAAGCAGAGCATCCAGGTCTCAAACCAGCACTCCTATATGGATGCTGGAGTCACAAGTGAGTTGAAGCTGTTGTGCCACAGTAAAGCCCATGAAGCCATCTAGGGAATGAGCAGTGGATGAAAAATCTCCCTCTTTCTCTTTTTCTTTCTCTTTCTCTCAGGATGGATAGATGGATAGATATCATTCTTTAACACTCCCTTTCAAGTAAATAGACTAAAAAAAAAAGCATACACAAAGTGACTTGCCACTTCACTCAGAATTCTTAAGCAGAATGCCATGATATGTCAGACATATCATGCTGTTGTGATGAAAAATGAAGAAATATATGGGGTCTGTGAGTGAGTACA
This sequence comes from Ochotona princeps, assembly GCF_030435755.1. Taxonomy (NCBI): domain Eukaryota; kingdom Metazoa; phylum Chordata; class Mammalia; order Lagomorpha; family Ochotonidae; genus Ochotona; species Ochotona princeps. Next base: position 14,247,625 of record NC_080858.1, on the reverse strand, counting down.
AAGACAGAGTGCCTGTAACACTCTCTGGACATATAACATAAATAACCAACCACTGGTTTTTCTTTTGGTGCTTATAAAAATGTGATTTTTGTACCTACCTTCCTTGACTCTACCAATTACTAAAGGTATTCTGTGACAATAGTTTTTCCTACTTTCCATGAATATAATTTCTGATGAAACTTCACTTTTCTAAATTTTTAAGGTGATAGTGACTAATTAGTTTAAGGTTTCAATTCTGTAATTAACATTTTAATTTTTTGCAGCATCTAGAATTTTGAATTTTATTAAATATAAAGCTTTGCCTATTGTTTCACTTCCCCCATTTGAGCTGACAATTGCGTGGGGGCAGACTTAACTGAGACCTGCTCCCTAATGACCTGTGTTTGTACTTCTATATTCTTCTTCCATGTTTGTAGTTTTATTCTTCCTTAGGGACGGAGTCGAATGGAGGTGGAAGGCTTCAAGGATAAAGTTTAAAATCGCACAGAGGTTCTTTAGCCTTGGCGTATTCAGAGTTGACTCTTTCTCTTACATAGCCCTCTGAGATGCCCAGCATAACTCAGGATAAATCATTGTCCTTTTCCTTTACAAAGTTAAATACTGACTCTATGATTTATAATCTCCTTCTTGGTCCTGTGGGAATCTAGTTATTTTGCCTTGTGGATGAGGGCATCTCCTATTCCTACAGGTAATTCTCTTATACAGTGTCAAAGGTGATTTAAAGTCAAATATTTCTCTCTTGTCTGGCCATCTCTGGTCCTAGGGACCACTCACGCAGCCTTCGCTTTAGTATGTTGCAGGAACACCTGTTCGTCTGTCTGCCCAGAGAATAGTGGAACACTTGGTCTTTCCTGCTACAGATTTCTTAATGGTGGACTTCTGAAAGCTCCGTTTAGACTGTAGAGTCAGAAGTACCATACTCCCTATTAGAGACAATCTCCACCCCAAGTAATTTCTATTGCATCAAAGTCCTAGACAATTATATGCTCTCATCCTTCACACACATATTCTTGAGAGTGAAGAAATCATTGGTCAGAAATCCATTACTTTTTCACACCCTTGAAACATTACCTCTCACTTCACTCACTTCAGAACATTGGTATCCACCATCTTGTGGCCTCAGTGAGAAACCGAAGCAAAATAAATTAAGTTATAGTGGCATATATTTGATTCTCCATCTTCATCTTGTTATTCCTTCAATTTTTTTCCCATTTGATGATCATTACGATCAAATTGAAAATCCTAAAGGAAAGTTCATGAACTACTAATTTTCTTTTTAAAATTACTGGTAATTTTTCAGAAAAAAAAGTGTCACATATTTCACAGTATGATAAATTGAAAATAGTCTAACCTTTTACCTCAGTTTTTGGCTTATAGGTTTCAAAACAATGTGAGATTGACTAAGGTTTTATTAGTCTTAATCTTGCAGAAAAATGACCTAAGTTTTTCTTTTAAATACATATAAAATAAGCATAGTTTAAGAATTTTATAGACAGGAAAGATCATAGAGTTTACATGAGCCACTTTAAGTGAAAGCACTGCAGTAACTACAATGTTTGGATAGCCTTGCAAAACTGATTAATACTGAATGCTAAATGTACTTGTAAATCTTTGCATTTTGATATGCACACAAAACCACAAATCTCACTAGTCATTAATCTAGCAGCAGTTTTCCTAAGATGACCATTTAAAATTAACATTCACAGATATCTGCAAAAATATCAGTAACTACAAAGATTGTAAAACAACCATAATTTCAACTTAAAAATACTTGATGGAATAGATTTTTCTTTCCTTAATTAATACCTTCCATGTGTTTGTATATGTACCACATTATTTTCCTGGCAATATAAACTTCTTTTTCCACTCCTGAAATTACGTTTCCTTTGCCTGAGTAGAGTGAATAGATGTCATTATTAGTGCTGGTGAATTTTGAAAAGTGTCTAGAAGGGAATTTCCATCATGGTTCGCCTGGCCTTGCTGACTCCCTAGACCTGCGCATTCACTCTGGGGCAAAAGAGGAGAAATGAGAAAACACAGGATCAGATCTGCCACTGTGTTTCCATTAACCTGAGTGGTCCCTTCACAACCTCGGAAGTGCAGGGAGTGAATGATGGCCCAAGTGGGGCAGGACAGATCGATTCCATAATTTTTACTCAGTGTTTCTCCTCAGCTCTAACTGGCTATTGATTGGATGAGCTGGAGATGGGTAGTGCCTCTGGGACCTGGGACAGATAAGAAGAAATTCCTTCCCTCTACTGAGCAACACCTTCAGGCTCTAAGAGCCATTCACTTTACAGAGGAGAGTAAAGCACAAGTTAACAACAGAGTCATCTGAAGATATAAATTTCATCTTCCAAAGGGAAAGTAAACTCACTTTTTTATGTTTGTTTAGCTTTTAGACTCCAATTACGTATTTAGGCTAAAGAAAGCTAGAATTTCATATAGGTCCAGGAAGTTATTAAATGGATACTTATTTTAAGTTCATTTGAGTTTGTCCCATTCCTTACTAGATGTGGGAATTGAAGCCCGCAGTAACTAAGCTACTTACTCCAAGATGTGGAGTCAACTAGAGTAACACTGCTTTTCTGATTTTTCAGTTTTCAGCATCTATTCTTGGAAAAGTTTTCTTATTAGAGTGCCACAGGGAGACGGTCTATGCTTATAGTGTTTCTATTATGTCATATTATACTGTTTTAAAATGACTGTTGTCACCGGGTTCTAGTGACAATCGATGGATATTAAGCTGAATACTCGAAAATAGCCTAGGCTGACCTTGTTCAACCAGTGTACCAGTCACAGAACTTGACCAGTCCATGGAATCTCTTTCTGATGTCAGACATTTTCAGAAAAATTAAGAGAAATGTAGTCAACATATCTTATCTTTTTAGCTTAAATGTAACCAACTAAATAATTCTTCTAAGCCTTGTTCCCTCATTTTTCTTCCAGTAGAGGGGTAATTCATATCCCTGCAAGGGAAAGAGTATCCTGTGGTTCTTGATGGAAAGAAAAGACAGGGACTATACAAGTTCAAAAATTGGGCCCGGCGGCGTGGCCTAGCGGCTAAAGTCCTCGCCTTGAAAGCCCCGGGATCCCATATGGGCGCTGGTTCTAATCCCGGCAGCTCCACTTCCCATCCAGCTCCCTGCTTGTGGCCTGGAAAGCAGTTGAGGACGGCCCAATGCATTGGGACACTGCACGCGTGTGGGAGACCCGGAAGAGGTTCTAGGTTCCTGGCTTTGGATCGGCGCGCATTGGCCCGTTGCAGCTCACTTGGGGAGTGAATCATCGGACGGAAGATCTTCCTCTCTGTCTCTCCTCCTCTCTGTATATCTGGCTGTAATAAAATGAATAAATCTTTAAAAAAAAAGTTCAAAAATTTCCAGCATGTCAGCTAATAGCTACTGCTTATATATGGGAAATCTCTGATCTAGGTGCAGTCACGCAAGAGATGCTTCAGAAATGAGAATCTTTTGAAATAGAAAGGCTGGGAACCCACTCAATAACATGACCAGTATGTAACAGAAAATAATGGGAGTTTCTATAATTTCAATAATTTCTTCTAGATTAGTAGTTCTCAGAAAGCAGTGGTTTTGTCTCCTGGAAATATGTCCCTCCTGGAGACATTTGGCAATTTTAGAGACATATTTTTGGTTGGCAAAACTTGGGAGAGGTGCTACTGGCATCTAGTGTGTAGAAAAAAGAGAGGTTACTAAAAAGCTTGACTGGTCCAAATGAAAAGTTATCCTGTCACAACTTTAATAAATTCAGATTGAAAAATCCTGTTATGGCTCACCCTCCTACTTACATGGATGTCAACAACCCAAGGATTTTCAAAGAGTATATTAAATTCAATGCTATAAGTTACTAATTTAACTGAAAAAAAAAACAGAATGACTTGAGGAGGTGTTTGCTTACATTTTTTTTACAAGAAAATGCCATTATCTTTCATGTTTGATTTTCCAACCTCATAAGTCAGAAGACCAGGAAAGACATCACTGAGAGAATGAACACTTTAAAGTACAAAAATCATTGTTTGGCTCTTGAATATCTTACTTTTCTTTACTTATTTGAAGGGCACGGGTAAATACAGAGAGAGAATGTGATCAGGTAAGAGAGAGGGATACTCTTTTATATAATGACTCACTCTCCAAATACCTGGGATCCATCAAGTTACACTGATCAGCGCCCTGAGACTCAACACAAAGCTCCCATGTGGGTGGCAGAAAGCACGCTGCTTGGATTGGCATCTGATGCTTACCTGGGTACTCATTAGGAAGAAGCTGAAACCGGAGTTGACTGAGTCTGAAACCAACACACTTTCATGTGAGATGTGGGCATCCCAAAGCAGAATGTTAAATGCAGCACAAAATGTTTACCCCATCACTCCTTACTGATTCATTTTCTATCTTTTCACTTTGATAAAATGACAATATATACACTCCCTTTCTCTCCTTGCAAGTTGATAGCCATGTGAGCTATTCTGCTCAACTGATTATGGACTGAGAACACACGGTATTTGATTGTCGGTTGGCAATGTCCCAGCTCTCTTTTTGCCCTGATGCTCTGGCGGGTAACCTCCTAAATAGTGGAGTTGTCATCTCTGTAATGATTTAAGCAAAAGATAATTGTTCACAGTTTCAAACCACTGAGTCTTTGTGTTTTGTGTTTATCTCAGACTAACCTAAGTTTATATGACAGATACATTCATTCAGGCTTTAAAGTGAATTTCACAAAGCTGAAAATGCAACTAACTAAGTTAATTCTTAAAAAATGTTAATTCAAATTGAAATCTTAAAGCAATCATTAAAAGGTTAAGGAAATCTGTTAATGCCCATATTTTTACAGTTAATATGAATACTTTCATTCCATTGAGAGCTATTGATCCTCAATGATACAGCTGATCAAATTCCAGGTATGTTAACCCATTTTCTGATGTCAGGGATACAATACCACAGATAGGATAAGTTATTAAGAAAGGATATTTAATTAAGCTCAAAGTTCTACAGGTATAAGATTGACAGCCTGCATCTGACATCACCTTCTTTCTGGCAGAGTTACAAGGTTAAGTGTGACATCACACTGCAAAAGACAGAGAGTGTGTGCATGCTGCATGATCTCACACTTTCTTAGGAATCCCTGTACTCATTCACAGTCTCCACTGTAATGATCTTGTCTGATCTTCACCATCTCCCAAAGGTATCAACTCTAAATACCATAGTTAAACTGTTTCCACCCTGCTGGTTTCTCACATGAGGATTAAATTTCAAGACATGAAAAGTAGGAGTTCGGAGGTTCATTCAAACCAATCCAAACCAGTGCTGGGCACAAATACAGTAAGATATTCCATGGTATCTAAGCTTTGATTAATATTGCCTACTTAGGATCCATTCTTTTAGGTCTCTTATCCCAGAGATTTTACCTGCTTTGTTTGCTGAGAACAATGTGGCATCTATCCTAATGGCTGTAATGAATATTTCTTGAATAAATTAATGAATATTGATTTCTGCAAACTTCTGGGTTGAGAGGAACATTTTAGACCAATCAGTACTATCAGTATTAACTAGATAAGAGAAGGTAATGTGTACTTTGTAGACAGGGTAGTATTAATGTATTTTAAAAAATAAACACTCTTTCAACACAATTCTGTCTAAGATAATAGCAACGCTCAGGCAATTCATGCTATGACTGGGGAGTGTTTATCCATAAACTTGGGAATGTTTGCCATGCTATATTTTATAGTCCCCTCTTCCTTTTTAAAGATTTATTTACCCATATTTCTAATATGTGCATAAATACATAAGACTTGTCTATTAATATAACACATTAATATTAACATATATTAATATAAAATGTATATATTATATATTAGTATATTTATTTATCTATTTATTTAGAACATAAAATTACAGACAGAGAGGGAGAAATAAAGACCTTCCATCCACTAGTTCACTCCCCAAATGGCCACAACAGCTGGAGCCAAATTAGTCTGAAGCCACGAGTTAGGAGACTCTTTTGGGTTCAATACATGGGTGTGAGTGCCTACGTGCTTGGTCTGCCCTCTGCTGTTTACTCAGACCTTTAGGAAGGAGCTGGATTTGAAGTGGAGCAACCAGGACTCGAACCAGTATCCATACAGGATGCTAGTGCTAAAGGCAGCACCTCTACTGCTAAGCCACAGTACCAGCCCCACATCTTACAGTTTCCAGACTAGATAAGTGAGTCTTTACTCCCTACTTAGTATTTCACATACTAGTGAAATGAAATCTTAGGGACAGTTTTCCAGTGCTGGAGACCACTTGGGAATTACTACGGCAAGATGATATGGCAAAAGGCAACTGTCCTATTCATAATTAAAATGCAGCCTATCTAGAGACAAACATCTGATGTGGCAGGTTAAGCCACCACTTGGAGTGCCTGCATCCCATAAGAGACTCAGGTTCATGTTATTCTACACTTCTAACTTCTGATCCAGCTTTCTCATATTAAGCCTGGAAGGTACCATATGATGGTCTAAGGATCTGTGCTCCTAGTATCTGGGAAGTGTTGAAGGCTTTCATGGCTCCAGTGTTAGCATAGCACAGCTACTGTTCTCGCTGTCTCCCAGCTTCTCCATCACTCTGTCAGTCAAATGAATTTTTTAATTAATTAATTTTAATAATAAGCTTGTATAATTGTCAACTTCTCTCTCATCCTTTCAATCATTCTTCCTCTCAACTAAACGATAAAATTAGAACCTGGGCTCAGCACAATGGCTCCATACTTAAATCTTCACCTTGAATGTACCAGGATCCTCTGTGGACACTGGTTCATGTCCCAGCTGCTCCACTTCCCATCCAGCTCCCTGCTTATGGCCTGGCAAAGCAGTAGAAGATGGCTCAAAGCCTTGGGACTCTGCATCTACGTGGATGGCCCAGAGGAAACTCTTGTCTTCTGGCTTCCTATCAGCTCAGCTCTGGCTGCAGTGGACATGTAGAGAGTGAATCAGCGCATGGAAGATCTTCCTCACTATCTCTCCTTTGCTCCATAAAATATGATCTGCCGGGTCGGAGACTTAGCCTAGCAGGTAAAGTCCTCTCCTTGCATATGTCAGGATCCCATATGGGCGCTGGCTTGTGTCCTGAGAAAGCAGTAGAGGATGGCCAAAGCCTTGGGACCCTGCACCCACCTGGGAAACTGAGAAGAAGCTCTTGGCTTTGATCAGCTCAGTTCCAGCCGTTGCAGTCACTTGGGGAGTGATCCAGTGGAAGGAAGATCTTTCTGTCTGTATATCTGACTTTTCAATGAAAATAAATAAATCTTTAAAAATATATATTATCTGCCTTCCCAGGGAAAATAAATAAATCTTAAAAAAATTAGAACCTATATGAACTTTTTAGGCAGGTAATTAGATGACTGCATTCTATTCTACCTACTTCCCTTAAATATCCCTAAAGGTATCCTATGTGGGGTAAACTTGCCCACAGAGGAAGGTGAAAACTAATGTTACAAAGGGAACCAATGAAAAGATGATCAAGGAAGAGGAAATGTTTATGAAAAGTATATTTAATGAAATACTGAAGAATTTTTAAAATAAATATATCTGGATCATACTTACTGGAAGCCTGATCTTTTCAACAACTGGAATTATTATCAAGCTACAGATGTGAACAGAATAGCCATTAGAAAGATTCTACAACCAAGTGAGAAACTAAGAGGTGTTGACTTAGGTGGTGTCAATTATTGGAAAAATAAAACGTCTTCATGTCTCACTTCAGTATATTAGAGATCTGAAATAAATCCATCTCAAAGAAAAAGATAAGACATTTGCTTATGAAATGCTTACATCGAGCAGAGTGAAAAAGACAAAAATTTCAACATGCTTTAAGAGCAGGGCTAAGGGCTGCAGTAGCTGCAGGGGAGCTCGGAGTATTTACACTGTGACTGTGGAGAGAACGGAAAATTTCCTGAGAAGACAGCGTGGTGGGAAGCAAAGTTTTAAGGATGACTAAGAGTTAGCCAGGCAAAGAATGTGGGGAAGTGCATTCAGGGCAGTTAAGCAGCATGAGCTAAAGCATAGAGCTGTGAAACAGCATGGTGCAGGAGAAAAACAGCAAGTCATTTGATTTCAAGTGCATAAAGTAAGAGGCAGGACATGGCAAGAGATAAGGTAAGAGAGTTAGATGGGTCATGAGGGCTACACAGTATGTAATAATCAAATGTGCTCATGTTATAGGCAGTGGGGTTCCACTGAACGGTTCTAAATCAGACAAGTGGCACAATTAGATCTTATTTAAGATCATATATTAATGATAATTTTATAGTGGATGGACCAGAGGAAAAAGGAACCCAGAAAAAGATAATCATTAGGAACCCATTTACAGTTAGACACAAAGAAGAGCTAATCTAAAGATATGATTAGAAATATACAAATGTGAGACATGCATTCTTTAAGTAAGAAAAAATATATATCTTCCAAGAGTGTGTGAATTGAGATTCCTCGGAGAGCAGCATTCAGAGACAGTCAGGAAGTGGGCAGAACAGGAGAACTCACAAGATATTTCAGTAAGCCAAAGGAACTTGCTTTCCTATTAATTTCAAGGAACATCCATGCTGTTTTACTAGACCAGGAAAAGTACAAAGTTCAGTTTGTGATGAGATCACTGGTCACTTTTACAAAACAGTGAAACAATAAAGACAGTATGTAAGTGGCAAAATGCTGAAAAATAAATAAGGAAGACATGTCTTAATCCAAAAGTGGGACATAAAGAAAGAAGAGGAATCAAACAGACACTAGAAGGAAAGGGGAATTAAGTGACCAACACATTTCTGTTATATTTATTAGTATTTTTTTTTCTTGGATGGAGAGCTTTCTTTAGAGAGTCTGTGTGTTGGAAAGCCAAGACAAAACCAAGAAAAAAAAAAAAAAAGAAGAAAGAAGGTGTGAGGAGGAAATGATGGAATAAAATCCTGCCGAACATCGAGAATGCAGAGAACAGATACGTAGGTCACGATTGGCAGTGATGAGGATATATGTACAATCCTCCCACAGGGATCTGAAGCGGAAGGAGATGGGGGACAAATTATTCAAGTTTCATATTTTCTAGTGACATAGGTATATGTCTATTAAAAGTAAGAGCAGGCAAGCAGATGTACCCTGAGAATAAATGGGGAAGTACTGGATGAATATAATGAAAAGGAGAATTTATCCAGAAGACAGAAGACCACCAAAAGAACTTAGAGGTTAACTGAGTTTGAATATTATGAATCTGTGTCACCTCTCCAGCAGTGCTGAGCTCTTGCATCGCAGCACAGAGAGAAAACTCCCATCAGTGAGGCATCCGGAAATGTGAACGTGCTAGCCATAGAGTCAGGTGGGTCTGGCCTGTTGTGAGGAGAGCAGACCTTCAAATATCAGGCTCAGCTGAGGGCAAAGCGAGAAAGAGAGAAAGACACTGGTTGCTTCTAGAAGGCATTTCAGAATGTGTAGTAGGAGTCAGAAAACAGCACACGGTGGTTAAAGCATGATATAGCAGAGCTGCAATCTCAGAGGTGGACAAACTTTAGCACATATTCAATGCGTGACCACTGTCTGCATTTGATAAATAGCTTGGTGTCTCTTTAATGGCACTGAAGACAATTTTGAGGGGTTAAATAATCTGTGAAAGTTTAAACAACATGCATGCATGGAGTTTGACCGCTCATCTTTCTGATCCAAGGATTCAGTACTTTGAAACCACACTATCCTCCACAATCTGGCTATTCAAAATGTATTTCTACCTATATAAATTTGCAATGTGGAAGAATCAATATAATTTCGAGGTTCACTTGTTCAAGTGATCTTGTTTTGTTGATAATTGTGAATCTTCATGTTTGGTTCCTTTGGGTCTAAGTTTGTGATTTAGGATCATCTAAAAAATACTAATATCCAGGATGGCATGGTGGCCCAGGAGGTTAAACCACGGTTTGTGATGTCGGCATGGAGTTCCTAGCTCCTGAGTTTGGCCTGACACAAGCAACCATTGTATAGCTATTTTGGAAATAAACCAGCAGATAAAACTCTCTCTCTCTGTTTCTTTCTCTCTGCCTTCCAGAGAAATTTAAAATGCAGAGTGTCACAGAAAGAAATACACACACACACACACACACACACACACACACACACACACACAGACACACATCTTCTAATCATTGATCCAATGGGCTGAGCCAGGCTGAGGCCAGGAGCCAGGAGCTAGGAGCTTCTTCCCAGTTCTCTACATAAGTGTAAGGGCCAGACTACTTGGGCTATCTTCTGCTGCTTTCCCAGGCATGTCAGCAAGGACCTGGATCAGAACATAATAGATGGGCCTCTGATCAGAACCTGTATGGGATGCAGGTACTGCTGGACGAAACTTACCTTGATGTGCCATCTCTTTCTCTCTGTCTCTCTCTCTCTCTGTCTCTCTCTCAGTATGCATATATATACACACACACACACACATACAAGGTAGTGTCCTGTTCAGTTTGGAGATGTTGGTAAAATGACATTTGCTTGTGACACTGTGTTCAGCACACTAATGAAGCTCAGACTGGTTTCAGAATCTTGTGTCGTTAGGAGAGAAGGTAAGATGTGAAAAACAAGTCATTTTAACACAAACTATGCCGTAGCATAGATGATCCTATTTTTAGTTTCCCAAAATATTTTAATTGAGTTATTCCCTGGTAGAGTAGATACTGGTTCTTTCTAAAATTACAGATCAAATTAATGAGCCCATGCAATGTTCTAGTTAATTAGGATGCCCCTCAGCCTAATAACACAGGGTTTAATTGCAACTCTTTTATTCATAAAGTTGTGCAAAGTTCGTTTCTGTTAAAATTTAAAGTTCTTAATGTTAATGCAAAAATTTACATTCAGTTTGACTGAACTGTTTAAATTATTTCTTTACCCAAATATTCAATTATTTGGATCATAATTTGTAAGCATTCTTCGAATTGTGTTGTACTAGTATCAGAATTAACTCTGATATCAACCTATTTCAGCAATAGGAATTACATGTATATTTTCCTTTTATTACAAAAGTTTGGTTTTATGTGTGGCATTCCATTATATCCTAATAATTTTTAGAGCATTTGCTTTACACTGTAATGTCTATTTTGGTTCATTTAGGTGCAATGACCTCCAGCAAAAGCAGTCCATCAATTACATGTTCAAATACCAACTGGTTGATTTATTTATTTTGCAGAGGATTTTCTGTCAAAACACATTTTTACAACTATTTTAGCTTATAGATTAATTCACCCATAAAAAGCAAATGCAAAAATATGGTTAAATTCTTAAGTATTAGGTCATTAAAAATCCATTCTTGCCTTCCCGCCCATTACTACGTCTTTTTTCAGACCTGTCACCCATTTCATTTCGGCACTTAGTTCTCTTCTAATGAATGAATTGGCATTTCATATTACCTTATTATCCTATAAAACAAAATGCATACTCAATAACATTAACGGTAATTTCTCATAAAGACACATTATCGATCCAGGAGCTACCTGTAAGCATTGAAAATTGCAGCCTGCACACACAGCCTTTCACATCTGGGCCTGAAGAATTAAAGAAAAATTAAATTTGACAGCAGTAAATTCACAGGCACAATCTAGGCCCCAATTTATATGCAAAATGAAATGCTTTATGAAAATTTCTTCTATTTTCTCACGGAGATTTGGGGTAAAAGATTTCACTAGATGCTTCATTCTTTAATATCGCTCTACTTAAATATTATACTGCAGTCACTGCAGACTCCCTTTGATGTATAAATAATCAAGTTAAATTATGTGCAGCAAGGAGACTAGTGCGCTGCCATTCTTATTTTACAAAGTAATTTCTACCCTAGAGGGTCAAATTTCCCTGACAAATTCTTAATTACTATGTTGCAACAGAAGCAGAATCTATTTGTGCATAAATCCTGGGCATTCCCATGTGGCAAGTAACTAATATTACCAACCATTTCACTTGGCCTGTTCACTGAACTCCATAATTAGATAATACTTTTGATGATGGTACATTTGAAGTCTTAATCCATTTAATTTTTATGAGACTTTTTTATTTTAATAGGGATATGTTAGTGACCACTGCCTATTCAGAAATCATTACAATTCTGTCCACAGCAGTCATAAAGATTAAAGATTACTAATATGGCGTTCATAACCTTGCTGGTTTTCTAGAAATCCAGGGCTTAAGGTAAATGTTAAAGGTCATTTAATATGTTAGTCACTAATTATAATCCTGGGTAATAGGTTCCTTTTCTAATTATCATGGTATAAAAGTTCCATTGTTTGGGTCTATGCTTCTGATTTTCATATTTAGCTTTTTGGGGGATGACTAATCCTGGAATTAAGCTCCCGAACATTGATGAAAGTAGGTAATGCTTGATGATTAACTGGATAAAGGCTTATATTTGAATGCTGTCTGATATCTCGCCTTGAAGTTACTTACAAAGGATGCAGCATCCTTTCCTTGGAACTAAGTTCAGAGAAAAGGTCACCGCAAGATTAATACCCTCGGATTTTAATATCAAACTATGACAAATTTGACAACAGCCTTTTAGTACTCCTGCCATAACATCAAGCAGGAAGCTAACAACCTGAAACAAGAGGAAGACATTGCTAAAACATGGGCTAGGTTTCGCCTGCCTTTTAACCTGATAACAAAAGCATAGAATGACACGATTCACTTGGCAATAAACTGTCCACTCCTTGTATAAATGTATGAAACTATACAGGCATGCATACATATCTTACATGCTATAGTAGCCACCTGAGAAAACAACCAGCTCGCTTTTCAGTTAATACTGCAGGCTCATGCAAGCGACCGCTATGATGGACCTCTTACAACTCACCAGTGCCACGCCTGCAACTCGCTATGAGAGTCAAAGTGTCCTATCATTTTCCACTTAGTGGTGCTCGGCTTTGAAATCACTATGTATTACCTAACCAGAAAAAGTGCACATTTTGAAATTATTTCATTAGCACGCATTTCTCCATGTTTTAAGGTGAGCGGTATTTTTATTTTCCTCAGTGACACTCCTATGTCTTTGGACTTTTTTTTATCCTTTTAAAAAAGCTCCAGGCAAGTCACCAATATTATATCAGATAAATCTCATTTCCAGAAGTTCATACAGAACTTTGAGAAGATTTTATATGAATTCTATTAGTAATTATACTTTGATTAATTCATTCCTAATTATTTATCAAACAGTTACTGTGTTCCAGATACATAAAGCTTTCTGCCATCATGAATGTTTTATTCTAATGAACAGGGGATATACAGTAAACAGTATATCAATATCTATCATCATCTAGAATGCTGAAGATTGAAATTACAATAAGTAAAACTAAAATATAAGGCCTGACACAAAGGCTCAGGAGCTAAATCCTCATTTTAAACACACCAAGATCCCATGTTCATGTCATGGCTGCTCCACTTCCTATCCAGATCCCTGCTTATAGCCTGGGAAAGCAGTCGAGGACAGACCAAAACTTTGTGGGAGACTCAGAAGAAGCTCCTGGCTTTTGGCTCCTGGCTCCTGGTTTCAGATTGGCTTAGCTCTGGCAGTTGTGGCCACTTGGGGATCAAACCAGCGAATGGAAGATCCTCTCTGTCTCACCTTCTCTCTGTAAATCTGCCTTTTCAATAAAAATAAATCTAAAAAAAAATGAAGACAATCTGTATATCTTTTAAAATATTGGTAGAATTGGTGCTTAACAATTAGGAATCCAGAAGACAGCTGATACTATATTTCATGTTATCTTACAAGGACACATTCAGAAATTGACATTTGATCAAAGATTGGAAAAAGAAACTCAGACAAAAACAACAGGTAGGAAGATAACCAAAATTCTTCTGTTTCTTTCTTTTCCTGCCTTTCTTCCTGCCTTTCTTACATGCGCAGTAGCATATAACCTTATTTTTTCATCTAAAAGGTTTTTTTTCAAAGAATTTATTAATGCATTAGATTCATAGGGTCACAGTAAAAGCACAATAACTACAGCAAGATTCTCAGTTGCCTTATTATTGAGATAATACAGAGAGAGCATGGATTCACTTAGTTTCTAGAGAATTTTAATAAAATACTCCCTCCCTTTCTCTTTTTCTCTTCCTTCTTTTCTCTTTCCTTCCTCCCTTCCTTCCTTTCTTGCTTCCCTTCTTCCTTCCTCCCTTTCATTTTTTTTGAGACAGCATATTTTTAGTTTAGCTTGTAGTCGAGTACAGTATACATTTAATATTCCAATAATTTGAGTTCCCCAAGTAAATTTGAGGTGCCTCCTCTTCTTTTCCCCCTTTTCTGTTATTAGCCTTTTCTTGAAAAGCAAACTTCTACTAGTCTTGTCGAAATTCATGTCTATTAATAACTACTTCCCAGTATATCTGCTTTATTTATCAAATAAAATGCACCTTCATTTAGCAAATCAAATTTATCTGAAGATCATCAATAGAAAACAGAAAGTTTTATGTTGATTTGGGTCTATTTCTTATTCATTTAAATTTCTTCTCTAAGACATGAGTCTAACATGACTTTTGTCAGATTGTATTAAGAGGATGCTTTTGTTTAGCTGTGTCTCATTTGTAATAGTTTTCTTCAAGAGCTTTTAAAGAGATTTTTGAGCATAGGCTCATGTGTTTTTAACCATCGTCACAGCTCAAAATTATTCCACAAATAAAATTTGAGAGAAACTGAATTTTTATCATGGTGACCAATGAATTCGATTGGGTCACAATTTTTTAATATGTACAACTCTCCAAGTGCTTCGATTATATATAGCAAAAGGCTCCAGTTCAGGCTTCAACTACTTGCATGGCACAAATGAATATAAATATTCCTCAGCTTGAGTAAGGAAAGTCTGGAACTTGCCCCCAAATTCTGCTCTAAATCATGCTGTAAAATCTGATATTTCTGGAAATTTGAGAAGAAAGATTCAATTTAGTTTCATATTGTCAATTTATTTCAGGTTCTCACTTTTTAAAAAGTTTGGTGGTGAATTAAGCAAATGAATATGTGGTAGATTAAAATTTATTTTTAAGTACTGACTAAGCAACTTGCAAGGCAAAGAATCTAAGGTAATATTAAGATCACATCAACTGAATTAATTTCCTTCAGGTTCAACATTTGTTATCACCACACAATAACTTGGAAGTTGCCATCCATTAAGAAATATGTGTTCTTTCTGTTTCTCTTACTTCATAGTTACTCTGAGTTCTCAATTACTATTTTTCTCTTATAGTAACATGAACAGTTCAAATTAAATACAAAAAGATGAAATCTTAAGACAGGATTGATTGGAAACTTGAAAAAATATATTTTCAGTATTTCAAATGCTATAGCTTTTAACTTTTTTTTGGGGGGGGGGGATGCTGTGTCACACAAAAGATCCTGTCCCAATTACACAGCAACAGATTCGCTATGCTTCATTTCTCAAGCTGCTTTGAATATAACTGTAAACACAAAGTCTGTTTATTTGTATTCCTATAGGACTAGAAATATCAGGCAAAAGTTCATATACACTTCTTTTGCCAAAAACTGGCCCAAACTAGTTGGAGTTTTTCTGAACACTCAAACCTGTGTCTGTTTGCCCACTGCTCAGAGAGCCAATCATTGAAAATTGGCTGATGGAAAAAGTGGGCATTTATTGCAGTGTGCAGAGCAAGGAGCTGGGAGGCTGATGGTTAATTCAGACGCTTCCTGAAGAGTTAGGAGTGAAGATTTGTATAGATTGAAATTGGGCCATAAAGGTGCATGACCAGCTCATGGCCAAGTTTCTGGATGGTCACATGTTTAAGTGGCAATTACCTTCTGCTGCAGATCTGAAAAATTTCCCTCCCTCATTCACGAATTCTCCTAAACAAAATCTCTCTTGGACAGCTATGGCCAACAAGGTTTTCTCTAGTAGAGAAACTAAATGTTTCCTGAGTTTGTTGTCACACCAGCTGTATCACACCTTTGATTAAGCCGAGTTCCTTTTGCTAAAGACAGGCAAGGATCCCTTGGGCTAAGCATTATAGAACTTCAGTCTCACTCTTGCTAGAATTCTTAATAAGGAAAATTCACACTTTAGAATCAGATTTAGAAAGGAGGAAGGATGCAGGAAAGGAAGGAAGCAAAGAAGAAAGCAAGAGGAGGAAGGAAGGAAGGAAGGAAGGAAGGAAGGAAGGAAGGAAGGAAGGAAGGGAGGGAGGGAGGGAGGGAGGGAAAGCTGGGCAGGTAATCAATTATCTCGACTTGATATTCACTGTAGAACAATACTGTATTCCTCTGTAATTGCTAAAAAGATTTAAAGTCATGATCACAGCACACGCAAAGAACAATGCATGCTCATTTGGGTTAATCAAATATCTTAAAATAGACCATCATAAAAATCCATTCAGAAAGATGAGAATCTATTTTTAAATGCTTCCTCAAAATGCAGTCGATCATCCTCAGTTTATCAGCCTGACCAAGAAGAATAAGACTCTTCAATTCTAATTTTTAACTATGTTATTTAATCATCCATTTTATGCTGGACCTTTGTGGAAATGTGAACTCACTCTCTCAAACTCTGCAAGGTTTTTTTGGCTTTCATTTCTCTTTCCCAGAACTTGAAGTATTTGCATTTTGGGGCAGTTTGCATCAAATTCACCTTATCTTTTAAATTATCTGTTAAAACGCTGACATCAAGATAAGAATCTCTGGAAGGGAGAACATGAAATCTTTCATTGTATTTATTTGCAAAAAAAAAAAATGATGATTTAGTAGGTATTAACGTTGAGAACTACTTTGTTCTGATTATTTATGAATTTGATCTTTCATAATTATAACAATACTGTTTTTCAACTCTCATTTAAACATTCACCCCTATGAACAAAGTATCATGCTCTTATAATATCAGTTTACTAAATTAAAATTTTGTCATGAATTCTCAGAATACATGGTCACCATATAAACCTATAGAGTAACTCAACAAATTCAACACATATTTGTTGAGATCTTCTACTTACTTTTATATGCATCAGAGACATGACAGAGTGAAGCAAATGACAAATAGGCATCTCCCTTACAAAGTATATTTTGTAATAAAGAGCACATGTGATGAACAAAACAAATCCGCAAGCTGATTAAGTAAGTAGTGTGCCAGAAGCAGATAGCAATTTTAAATAGGCAAGTTAGGGAGCAAACGACCTGAGAAGATGTCTGGGGAAAAAAAGTGCCTGTAGCTTTGGGAAGGTTGGATGGTGAAATCCCTGAGCTTAAGGAACTGTACAATTGGAAAGAGAAAGAGAGAATCTATAGCGTGAAAATAGCTATTATCAAAGGTCTCCATGAAAATTGCCGTAGTAGGCTAGTGGTGTACAAGGAAGGAAGTGAGGAAGTGTGATGGGATGGAAGCAAGAGAGGACATTTCCTAGGATGTAGGGCCCTTGAAGGACCTGTTACTACTACTACTACTGCTATTACTACGAATAAAGGCCTGGTTATAAGTTTCACAGCTTTGAGAACCATCTCTACTCTAACAATACCTTGTTATATCCATGCAACCAACTTTGCTCACCTGCTGCTTAAATTTTCACCTACAGGGCCCTTGATACCTTCACTTAGATGCTTAAAATTATCTTAGAGTGAAAATGCACAAAACTAAACTCCTGCCCACCTGTGTACCCACAGCTCTTGTCCCCCCATTCTTCCTTTCTCAGTTAATGCTAATCCCATTCTTCTATTAGCTTAGGCCACTCATTCTCGTCAACAACACCCCTAAGCTATCCTGTGTGCTCTTAATAATATAGGAAAAAACGTAATACTTTTCACTACTCCAAAAAAAAAAAAAAAAAAGCAAACTGGTTTGACCAAGTTTGAAAAGAATGCTATCACTGCTCTATGAAGACAGCAGAAGGAACAAGGAAGAAAATGGGAAAAACAAGAGAAGTATTACAATAATATCTAGGAAAATGAAGGTAAAATTTGTGATTAGCAGTTTTATTCTGGACATCATCTAAAGAGTTTCAGGAGCATTTTCTATTTACTTGAATATAATGTATGAGAATGAAAAGTCATGATTTCCATATGGTAGGTTTGGCCTATTTACCTGGAACTATAGACTTTGCATTGGTTTTTCAATTAAACGATTATCCAGGCAGCTCAAGTTCCTCAATTGTGATTGATCTCCGTAGATCAAATTTAATTTTAATTTTTAGTGGTTTTATTTTTGAGGGAATTTTCATTTCCCCTCACCCAAAGACTTGAAATTTATTTCAGATACTCTGCAACCTATTATTTGCTGCAGGGATTGGGCTGATGCTGTGGCAAAGAGGGTCAAACTACCATTTGAGTTGCTTGCATCTCATAACAGAATGCTGGTTCTGGTCGCTGCCAAATCATTTGTGTTCATGTGGATGGGAAACAGCACATGATAACTCGAGTGCTTTAATTTCTGTCATCCAAAATGATGATTGTGGTTCCTGGCTTACACCTAGCCCAGTCAAGGCTGTTTCAGGCATTTAAGGACTGAAGCAGCAAAGCAAAGGACTCTCTCTCTCTCTCTCTCTCTCTCTCTCTCTCTCTCTCTCCACTCTGTCAGTTGGCATTCAAAAATATAAACCTTAACGACAAGCAGGATGGCATGATACCAATGCAAAATCAGATATTCATGAAAGTGTTTTCTCTACAATCGCCAATTTTAAAAGGTCTCTGTGAATTTTTTAAATTGGCAAATCCAAATTCTTCTAAAAAATATAGTTTCATTTTTCTATTCTTATAGTCTGTGAAAGTCACAGCAAGAAAGGCTACTGCTTTAATTGCTCTAGCTAGATTTGCGAATATACTGTTGTCTATGCAGATCAACAAATATATTGTGAGCTATAGAAGCACAAACTGTATCCAAAATAACTTAGCGGTCAAGCTCATTACTTTTTTCCCAAGGCTTTATTGATATAGTTGAAAGGTGGAGTTAGAAAATAGAGATGGAGAGAAAGAAAGAAGTAGGGGGAGAATGAGAGACAGAGAGAGAGAGAGAGAGAGAGAGAGAGAGAGAGAGAGAGAGAGAGAGAGAGAGAGAGAATGGGAATCCTCCATTTTCTGGTTCACTCTCCAAATAGTCGCAACATCCAAGCCCGAATCAGACAGAAGTCAGGCACCTGGATCTCCATCTGAACTCCCACATGGGTGACAGAGACCCAAACACTTGGATCATCTGCTGCTACTTTCTCAGGTGTGTAAGCAGGATGCTGAATCAGGAGCAGTAGAGTGGAACTTCAATCAGTACTCAAGCAGGATGCCAGGACTGCCAACAGTTTTTTTAACACACAGAACTACAATGCCAGCTGCTACGTAGATCTCAGTTGTAAATACACAAGTTCTGTTCTAATCAGCAAATCACATACGGCAGCCATGCTACGGAGCATAGTATAGTTTGAGACTCACAGACCTTAACTAATATGATGCTCTAAATTTTTGGCTTTATTAGCTAGTGTTAATGCAAACATTCAGGGACAAAATTTTCAGCCTAAAACATCTGAGAGACAAATTGTACAATGGATCCCACTTCTCAGCACACTATGTTATGGAATTGTATGAGGCATTCAAGAGCACAAATCAGGCCACTGGATGAGAATAGGGATTGTCAGTTCAAGGTAGAAGTTCATACTTGAACAGCCAGACAACGATGGTATCAGATGAGGTCAAGAAGGAAGGTACAAATATCCTCTGAAATCTTTCAAACCCATTAAGAATCTGGTACCAAAGCAGCGAGTGGGCTGTCTGCTCTACTAATTTAAATGCCATTTATTGATGAAGTCAGAAGACAGATGAAGCATAATTCACCCTGAGAGGAATAAACATGAATTAGTAATATTGGTGTTGTTTCAATAAAGTGAAAGATAAAAACATAATCTCATTAGAATGAATTCATTATGAAATGAAAACAGAAATTTATATATCGCTTAATTTTGCCCCATCAGTGTCATTTAATTAACCTCATTTGTTTCGCAAGTTTTCTTTGACTCACTCAGATCAATTTTAATTGATAGACTAAATATGAATATACACTTTCAATCCTTCCATTTGTTTATAAGTCAGAAATCATATTGTTTGTAACATTCTGGAAAATTGATAAAATCTATCAAAACTTTTTGGACAAGAAAATGGTTTTCTAATTTTTATCCAGATGGTAGTATGGATTCATATTTGTAAACAATATAATTTTTTTCTTGATTGATTTGTATCACAGATTTAGGGCAATTTATACTTTAGTTACTTCCTATGAACTCAGCAAAATTTTATTTCTTTTAACAACTAAATGTAACATGCATAAAACCAAACACAATTTTATCACAGCTCACCGAACTCTGCTTTTTTTGATGCTGTTATAATTAAGTATCTGAAGACTTTGTACTTTGGACAAAACACCTAAATTCTCTAGGAATCTGCAAAAATACTTATGGTAGCAACATATAACTATAATACATAGAATATAGCCTCCTTATGTCATTCCATCATATATATTTTAATTTTATTAAAAAGTGTACTGATTAATAATTTAAAAATTATTCTTTGTATTGACAAAAACCATTTTCAAGAGCAAAGATCCAAACTCTTACCTATCCAGAATTCTCAATTCTAAGAAAAAAAATCACTTCCAAGTATTGCTCAAAACTACAATGAACTGAAGATATTCTCAGTTGAGAACATCTCAAAATACTAGAATCTGTGTGTTTGGATAACATTTTCTATTGTCCATCATCTTAACTCTATGTGAAGATTCTCCATTCACATGTGAACACAGCTGATGTATCCATTACAGATTTCAGGTGCAGTAAGTCAAAGTAAATGTAATGCTAGAAGATTAATGCAGTATAGCATCAACTTTGCTTTAACATAAATTTGAATTTTATCTAATGCAAGAAAAGGCCTGTGAAGGCAAAAAGTATCCAAAGCTCACAAAAATCATAAATCAATCCTTGATTGTGAGTTCAATCACACAAGCCAAGTCCCATTTTATTCTGTTATCAGATGAAAAGAATTTCCCTCTTCTGTTAGAGGTTAAGTTAAATCTCGTTGCCTTGAGTTATCAAGAACAGCAAAAGGTGAGACCTGTTTTTGAGATGTTTCCTCTTGAAGAGAAAAGTTTTCATATGTATTTTTTTTTTAAAGTTTCATGGCCCAGAGCTGTAAGAACTTTCCACTGAAACTTTCAGGGACAGAAGAAGCAAGTCAGCCACTTTGTGCTAGAGAGTAATCCAAGTGCAGTATCAAAAGATTACATGTTTTGGATCATCTGAGGGGATACTTCAGTTTGGACACAGTTAGTGCGCATGACTGTCATGGTATTTTATGCCAATTTTTCTCTTTTTAATATGTGTATTTATTAACATGATGGCTATAATATTTAATTGGAACTCCTCAAATTCAGACTTCTTCAGTGTCTCCATAACGTTATTCACCGTTTACCAAGGTACAAAGAACAAAAAGTTGTATCGAACCACGAGCCTCATCTTTCATATATCACGTGTAATTAACTACCTATCTCATCAGCCCAACTTCTCTAGTCTACTCACCCAGAATATTCTCTTCGCCTTAAAATATTTTTGCTGATTGTTGATTCTTTTCATATATTTGCTTATTACAGTTGAGCCATAGTTGTCTTTTTTTTTTAAGAAAAATGTAACCATAATGTCACCAAAGTTTCCAATTCCACAGGCTACACAATATCTCCACTAAGTTACAGTGCTTAAGGTACTCAATAATATGACCCTTTTCTAAACTCTCTAAATTAGTCCCATGCCTTTCTAGCTATAATATGATTTTAAGGCTTTTATTTAACTGCAATTTTGTTATGGAATAGTTTCGGAAAAGTTGTGAATATAGCAGATCGTTCCTCTAAGTTCCTTACTCAGTTCTCTCTATTACTGACATTTTATATTGGTATGGGTTATTTGTCACAACTAATGAACCGATGCTGATATATTACTATTAAATAAAATCATAATTGACTCAAATGTCTTCAGTTTTTACTCGATGTCCTCTTTCTGCTTTAGGATATCATCCAGGATCCTGTATTACATTAAGTTTCATCTCCCGGTATGAGGAGTTTTCAGACTTGCTTTAATGATTAAAGATTTCAAGATTGATTGGTTAATTATCTTGCAGAATAAAACTCAGTTGAGGGTTTTCTGAAAACTTTCTTAAAAGTGTGCACACAGAGACACTTTTTGTACTTTCATTTGGGATTATAATTCGATGGCATTCATTTTGTCATTCATACATTTCTACTGTAGACTATTTTTGGTTCAGTACCATGTCCCTTTGACATCGTTTATTTACGGTCTGTTCTAGCACTTCAACAGCCTTATTTTTCTTCTACTTTAATTAATTAATTAATTAATTAGAATGGCAGAACAATGTAAAGAGAATTATAGATAAAGCCATCTGCTGACACACCCAATATGTGACTGCAACAACCAGGGTGGACTTGGCTAAAGCCAGGATCCAGAGCTTTCATTTCTCTCTCACATGAATGGCATGGGCCTAGGAACTTGAGCCACCTTCCACTGGTTTCATACACTTGCAGGAAACTAGATTAGAACTGGATAGTGGTAGCTTCGACGGGTATTCCTATATAGGATGCTTTAACTCATGATGTCACAACATCAGTAGCACTTCTCTACTTCCTGACATTGAACATTGCTCTAGGCATATATGTTTTTATATATTATATATTGTGTGTATTTATTAATATATTAGAACTGGTGCCCATATGGGATCCTGGCGCACTCAAGGTGAGGACTTTAGCTGCTAGGCCACCTCGCGGGCCCCCTATCTATTTTTATTTCGAAGGCATTATACAGGCTATCAGAAAAGTCAGAAAACACTGAAAGTACAAAAACTGAAAGTGCAATTATGATATTTTAGCATGTATAGTCAATGTAGTTGTATACAAGGGCCGTCTATGGGTGGAAATGTGAATTCTGAGTCTGTGATACATACCTTTGTATACATATTCATAAGCATGTATATGGGAACACATCTATAAAAGGAGATACTTTCTATAATTATTCAGAAACTATTATGAAGCAGGTATTACAGGAGGAAGCATTTTGATTTTCACACTGACCTCTCTGCCGACAAACTGTACAGAACTTTGTTACTGTGAGTGTAGGCCTGGATCATTTCCAAGGCCTGAAAAATGTTTTGGGAAGTCTTACACCCTTTTTAATAGATAATTCCACCCTTTTCAATAAGTGGTCTCTGTGGTGCAGTATTTACCTGTTATGCTACTGTTTCCTGTTAATAAACTCCGCAGTGAGTGTTGTAGTGATTTCCTACTCTGTAGCTATGTAACTAGGTTCTTGCTATAAATTCATATGAGTCAGCATTCTTAGGTTTCATGGCCCTTTCAGTTTTAATGCTTAGAGTCTACCAATACCTTAAAGTTATAAATTATTCAGATTTAACTGCATCCTAAATAATATGTAAACATAGACTTTACAAATATCTCATATTCCAACACCATTTGAATAGAGCTGTCCATTTTATGGGAAAGAGTAAGCGTGGGATCCTTGGATCTACGTAAACCTATGAGGATGCCAAATCCCAAGATGTTACCATATATTAGGTATGAGCAGCAGCAATCCCTAGGGCCTTGGAAACATGCTGCATGTACAAGAGTATTACACTCAGCCGCAGCTGCCTGCTGGGGAGCCGGGCTCATTCTCCAGCTCCGTGATTTTCCAACTCATAGCTCAGCAGTGACTCTTTGCACTGATTGGTGTCAATGAAACTTTAGATTGCTCTTTGGGATTAATGCCTCATAATACACAGAATTTGCAAATATTTGTCTCTTAAAATTTTAATTTATATCAAATATAGAAGAATACACTCATTCTTTTATCAAACTATTATTCCAATACTAGAAAAAATGGCTATCTTTATTTTGAACATTGTTTTGCAATAAATAAATATGAAACTTCTCAAATTGCAAATCTGTTTGAGATTTAGACTTCACGGGTCACCAAAAAATAACCAAAATGATAGAGTTTAAAAAAAACAGTCTATTATTAAAAAAAAGTTTTTCTAGATCATGGATTTTTAATGAGGAATATAATCTTTCCTAATTTAACTTCTTTAAAAAGCCCAAACACTTTGAATCCTAAGCACAGGACAACATCTCATAAAGGCTGCATCTGTTGTCACACTGGGCAAAGAATGAAATCAATAGTTATATCTGGAAGAACAGAAGTTGGACGGTGTATTCCACTGGGTGAAGAAAAAGACTGCAAGGTAGAAGTACATGTTAACAGACTAATGATCATTTTTTAATAACAGAGGACCTTTCTGTGAAAAAAAATACCAATATATATTTTTCATTACTGTCTCTCTTTCAGCTAACCTTTGAATGAAAGAAACTTCTGCTGATGTCAAATGACCAAAAGGATATTAACAACTGGACTTGGAGTCTGTCGGCCGCTGTTGGGTATATCTCCTTTACCAGGCTGGCTTTCTTTGCTACTGCCACTGACCTTGCAAACAGCTCCGACAAAGGTCGGAATGGATTCATTGATCAGCTAGACCAAGCATATGACAGTCTGTGCCTTAATTGAATCCCAAAAGGGGGCAGACTGGGTTTTTATTACAGAGGCCAGCCGATAGCACTCATTAAAAGCTCCACAGACTGTGTGGTTTACTAATTAGTTTATTATACAGACACCTTGACGATGGGCAAAGTTGTCATTTTGCCCTTTATCGCACAGGGGATGTTGTTAAAAGTTTAATCAGCTAACACTGACCAAGTTAGCTTGGCAGGCTGTGGATGGTCATTACTGAGGTCACCCCTGCTGCAGCAATTCTGACAGGGTCACAGCATGAACTTACAATAAAGAGAGTGTTACATAAGGTAGGAGCACACCTGAAAGGGACCCTAGAAAAGAGATGTGCTCTGCAGGGAGTGGGGAACAGATGGGCTGTTAGGACAAGTGCATCCTTTTAAAGTTTATCTTTGCCTGCCATGTTTAACATATGCCTTCTTAAAAGATGTGACACACAACAATCACTCTGATATGTTCATCAGAAATAAGCTTGATAAGTTTTTTAGTCTTTTTTGGCCAGATATGGAAGCATCTGAAAAAAAAATTAATCCACCCACCATGATTTGTTTAAACTTTACATAATTCAAGTGAAGTAGGCAAGATATTTTCGGTTGTATAAATTCATCCTGGCTAGACAAAAACGTGAGTCATAATATAGGATGGTATTATTAGTGCTACTCAGGCTGTCATTTGGAGCACTGGTCAGACCAACCAGGGAATTCTAATTTACCAACACCATCCCATTTCTTTGCTAGTTTACACTTTTCTAATAGGCTGCTTCTTCAGATATCTAGAATATATTGTATATCTAGCAATATTGTTCAATGACTGTAGGTTTTTCCCCCTATGTATTTTGGTAAAAACTTGGGAAAGATGTATATAATATTATATTTATTACACAAATTCTGAAGGTAATTCAAAACATCAGTAATGTTTAAATAAATATTCATTTTTACTATTTTCACTGTCAGAATGACATTTTTTGCTTTATTAGCCCATACAGTCTATCTAATTAAGTGATTAACTATTATCACCCAGTACTTTTTAAATTCATGATCTTGATTTTCTAGACAGAATCTTTGTAAGATTTTATTCACAACTTATATGTTTCTGCATGCTGATAGTGAAGTTTAGCTATATGTCTGGTCTACAGGTATTACACTTTTTCTTTGCATTGGCTTTGTGATAGTAAATCCATATGGGTTAGATACTGTAAGAATGTGGTCATACTATCTGCTTACTTTTTATTCAACACATTTCATCTTATAAATTCATTGCTTCTGTTTGAAAGTCAAAGTTACGAAGAAGGAAGAGATACACAACCCAACCACACATTGGAGCACCCCAGATGGAGCTCTGGCTCTGTTTCCTTCCAGATTTCTGCTAATTTGCACTTAGGAAGAGACAAGATGACTCAAATACTTGGGTCCATGCCATCCATGTGAGAGACTCAAAATGAGTTTCTACTTCCCAGCTCCAGTCTTGCCTAGCTCTGACCTTTGCTGACTTCTGGGAAGTGAGCCAAGGAAGGCATGAGGTCCACCATCCACATTAATCCTAATAGCTGTGTCTATTAGAGGAATTAGTGAACCCGAAGTAAAACTAAACAAACTATAACTCAGACAAGATAAATACATAAATTAGAAAAATATGTTTTAAATTATATGCGATAGGAAACAAATCCAATGGATATTTAATTTTACTTTTAAATGAAAAAGCAGGATAGTGAATTATTTGAGATAATAGAAATCTTCTAGAACAACCTCCAAAATTATCAATAAAAACTAATGGAGAATAAGAACAAGCAATTTTCCATATCTATACTATTTACAGTAATTTCTGATTATCTTGTGCTTCAGTTTTTGCATAGCTGATGCCAAAGTTGGCACTTTTTATTTTTATGAAAATAAAACATATCTACTTGTGTCAGTCTCCTGTAAGATAGTTTTTCAATTGGTTTCATGCTCATTTTCCACAGAGAATACAGATAGTACACAAGCAGAAATTATCTTGTTTACCAAGTTCTTATTTATTTATTTATTTACTTGAATGGCAGTTACAAAGAAAGATGAAGAGACAGAGAGCTTTCATTACTTGGTTCACTCCCCTAATAGCCACAATGGTTGAGGCTGGGGCAGGCTGAAGCCAGGAGTCTGGATTGCCATCTGGGATCCCCAGGTGGATTGTAGAGGTGCAAAGACTTGGGCATGTTTTGCTGCTCTCCCTGGCAGGTAAGCAGGGGGCTGGGCTGGAAGTGGAGCAGTCATGACTTGAACGGCAGCTCACATGGAATGCCAGTATCAAAGGTGGCGGCTTCACCTGGTGAGCCATGACACTGACCCCTTTTGCTCATCGTTATGCATTATTTGCTGAAAATATTTTGGACACAAAATAGACAAAAATATTTTAATAATGAATGAAAATATAAGTGATAACACTCAATAGAAGAAAAATATTCAATCTACAATCCCTTGGCTTTTAAATTAGATTTATCATGTATATTTTATGCATATATATTTCCAGATAATGATTGTACTTTAGTCATATTTCCATTTTCAGAATTATAGGAAGTTTTAGGGGAAATTACAAAATGAAAGAAATATGATAATTAAATTATTTAATTTTAAAATATCAATACTTACAGCAATAATTACAGAGAGACCAAAAAGGTCTAAGGATATTGGCCTATTCCAGAAGATTTTAAAGATATTGATTCTCTGTGGACTTGATTATAAAAACTTTATATCACTAACCAGAGAAAAGGATGATGATGGACATGAGCAAACCTTAATCACACTTGCAATAATCAGGACTAGAATGAATTTTTTAAAACGTGAAATAGTAAACTCATAATGATGGCTGACAATGTGGCACCCATATGCGTGCTGGATTTTGATTTGAATGTTCTATTTATGATCCAGCTCCCTGATAATGGGATGCTAAAACCAGCAAAAGATAGTGCAAATGCTTGTGCCAGCATCATCCACCTGGCAAACCCATTTAAAACCCCACACTCATGCCATTACTATGGATCTGCCCTGGCCACTGCAGCCACGTGGGGAGTGAGACAGCAGTGAGGAAGTGAGGAAGAACTGACTCTCTCTGTCTCTACCTCTCTTACAATAACTCATGTTTTGGTGATCTCCTATGATTTCAGATGAATTTTTGTAGCATCTTTTTTCCTCTCAAGAAGAGTATTGATGGGATTTTGATGGGGATCAGTTTTACTTTCGGTATTATGAACATTATGATGATGTTGATTCTAAAGATCTAGGAACATGGCAAATTTTTTCATCTTTCATTTTCTTCCTGTATTTCTTTTTTATAATGTTTTGTAATTTTCCATCATACAGGTCTTCCAAATCTTTGGTTAGATTTATTCCAAGGTATTTAAGGTTCTTCTTTGCTACTTTAAAAAGTTATTTTTCAGCCATGGAGTTGTTTGTATATACTAGGACCAGCGATTTATGTTCATTGATTTTGTACCCTGCTACCTTGCCAAACTCTCTTATGAGTTCCAATAGCCCAGAAATCATTAAACTACTAGAAGAAAGCATAGGATGCATACAAGATATAGCTACTGATAGAGATTTCTTAGAAAAGTCACCAAAAGCACAGGCAATCAAAGCCAAAATAAACAAATATGATTATGTAAAAGAGAATTGTGTACAGCAAAAGATATGCTCAACAAAGCAAAGAAGCAAGCACCAGAATGGGAAAAAGTTCTTTGCACAATATACAACACTCAGGGGACTAATATGCAGGATTTACAAAGAGCTTCAGAAACTGAACAACAGCAAAACAAAATCCTATTAAGAAATGAGCAAATATTTTTTGAAAGAATAAATTCAAAAGGCTAAAAAAGACACATGGAAAAAAATGTGCACTCACCTAGTTATTAGAGAAACGCAAATAAAAAACACATTGAGGTTCCATCTAACTCTACTGAAATTGGCCCATATTTGGAAATCTACTAACAACATCTACTGGTAAGGATGTGGGGGGAAAAAAAGATATTTTAATCCACTGTTGATGGGAGCATAGACTAATGCAGTCATCCTGGAAGTCAGTATGGAGATGCTAAGACAGCTGGAAATTGATCCACCATATGACCTGGTTATCCTACTCCTGGGAATATATCTGACACCGGAGTAAGGATTTCATGAATATGACAAATCATACACAATTTTGGTTAGGGTTAGTGATTCACCATTTAAACTCATCTGTGCAGTATTTTCATACTTCCTTCTGTTCTTCACAATTCTAAGTGCTGGACATGTTATCACACTTTTTTGAGTGCTCTGTTTTTTCAATATGTAATCAACTATGACTTGTGGATTAATAATATAATATAATGAAAATCGTAGGGAAGAAAATCCTGAAATTAAATACAGCACTGAATACCGGAAGTAATCATTTCTCAGTTTTTAAGATTTATTTATTTATTTGAAGTACAGAGTCACACAGAGAAAAAAGAGAAAGAAATAAAAAAATAATTTTCCATGTATTTTCACTACAAATGGCTAAAACAGTTAGGGTTGGATGAGGCTGAAGTCAAGAGCCTGGAACTACATCCAGGTCTCCCACATGGGTAGCAGCAGTCCAACTTTGTTCTTCTGCTTGTTGTAAATCAGAATGCAGAGTCTCTCTTTCTCTCTCTAAATCTGCCTTTTAAATAAAGATAAAGAAATCTCAAAAAAAAAAACAAGAAATATGTAGGAGATTGTAACAGACATGGAAACAGTTTTCTCCGTTGGAAAGGCTGAGCTTTAGATAGAAATAATTAGCTAAAACTGAAATAAATTCAGGTAAAAGTGAATGGAGAAGCATAAAACCTGAGAACAAGTAATTATTTTTGTGATCTGAAAGTATTTGATAATATATTCACTCTAAATATTATGCTATCTTCGATTTTTAGGTAATTTCCTGAAAAAATGAAGATGGACGCTGAATGTCAAGCAAAGTTCTGTGGTTTTCTTCGTGGAAAAACTACCAGAAAACATAACTGAACCAACATAGTATCTAAGCAGAATTTGAACAAGTGTGAAAGTTGTACACATTCCTGTGTACTTTAGGGTACTGAAAAGTATAAACTGATGGAGACTGTTTTAATTGACCTGCAAGCTAAGTGATTTTTTTGTTAAATCTTTAAGAGACTATGCTAAAACATGACAAAAACATCAATTCAGGAGAATATGAGGATATCCATGCAATGTCATACTCAGGTAAGCCGCGTTTAGACAGGGAACAGATGCGAGATGCCACACATTAGCAAAAAATTATGATGCTGTAATTAGTACAATTCTGTGATGCTGCCAGCTGATGAGACAAGCAAATCACTGTAAATGAATACAGCACCATAACTGGGAGAAACTTTTGAATGAGAACTTCGGGTAAGGTAAAGGTAAAGTTTTTATATTCACGGAAAAACATGATTTTTCTCCCCAATAAAGTATTTTGTGGTAGTTTTACACTTGTTGTGACTATAAAATTAGATAACTGTTTATCTCAAAATCTCCAAGCCCCATTTGTAGGGAAAATGAGTCTTACGATGAATACGGTTGTATTTTTTTTTTTTTTACTGCTTCACTGTCACTTCTAAGTGACTACACGATGAGCAATAGTTTAATGGAAACATTAAACGTTATTAGATTGACATAAAGGAATGTATACACATTTTTCCAATATAGAAGAAAAGTAACACAAATAGTAAGAACAAGGATAGAGATAACTGTTATGAAAGAATTACTGCCCATGACAGACTTATTTAAAAAAGGAAAATAACTTTAAAATAAGACTGATTTTTAATAAAAGTTACTCAAGTGTACAAAAACAATTTGTCACAGTCACTACACACAGAAACATAAACACACAAATAAGTCAAACTCTTCATAAATCAAGTTAACAAAAATAAAAATTATAATCTACTAGCAATGCCTTTATATTTTTTAAAAAATTTCAATCTCTAATATTCACAAAGATATGGTAAATTCTTAGGGAAATTGATTACTGGTGAGAGTGTAAAACTAAATGGCCAATAGGAGGCATTCATTTGAATGTATACTTAGTAGTATCTATTTTAAAAATTGTGTATAGAATATTGATTCACTAGTTCTTCATTTAATTAATCCTTAAGGATTCACTGAACAAATAAATATTTCTGTAAAATGTTTATTCACAATATTTAGTACTCTGGAGAAACTGGATTTATTAAACATATTATCTAGAATTTACCAAGATATCCAAAGTTACATATATATAAACTAAAAACTCACCTAGTACAAAACTGTAAAGTACTGGGCAGCCACAAAAAAAGAAAGAAACACGTTATAAATTAAAGATTATTTATATAGAATATGTAGTGAAAATTATACAAGTAGTGTGGATCATAATTTTATAAAGTCAATTATTATCTTTAAAAATATTTCTTAGATTCATTTTGTTATCATATAACCGAGCAATATTTCTAAATTGCACACTTGTGTGGAAAGGGTAATTAAACCAAAGCAGCAAGTGGCAGATGAAACCGCCATTTAGGGCAAATTTATACATGGAGAGTGCAGTCCATTAAAGTTATAGACATATTGAAAAATCTCTTATGGATTATTTGTAAGTGTGATGGTGTATGGCAATGGCTTACAGTAAAATTTTCCCTATATAAATCTGATTATCAGGAAAAAATATCTCTGCTAAATTTATAAAATAGTTTTATTAATTTGTCTGATATATTTTTGTCTGTGCCTTCTGATTTTCAGATACAACAAAAAAGATGTCCTGCAAACAGCTTACTACCCTCCGATGTTTTAACATCTAACAATATAATTTGATTTGGCCCTGTCGGTATCAACATGAGAATATTCAGAAGCAAAACCAAATACTGAAGGAAATGATCTGGGTGGCTCAGTAGGTAGGCATTCCTCCATCTGGATGAGAAATAAAACTATGCCCTTAGCTGCCCTTTATAAACATAAAGTCTAGCTAACTATAGTTCTTCTATGATGGTAAGTCAAATCTGTTTTATTGTGTCTGTTTATAAGAAATTTAATGCTCAATTAGCTGAAATAGAGTCATCTAAGAAATAAAAGTAAAGTCATTTACTTTCTTTGTAATATTAACATAGGTTTAAAAACTAAAAAAATTAAAAATATATTAATGTGTGCTTAATGATAATAGCAACATTTCAAATCCAAAAACTCAACCAAGATTAGCTAAGGGTCCTACTTAACCTGATACTGATCATGATATTTATTTTTGTTATTTATACAAAATCATTTTTCTGTCTCCATTGTGCTTTTCTTTACATTACTCACAGCAGCATGCTAAGACTACTTATTATACAAATACATATTTTATTCCATATTTTGATCCACATTAGTGTTAAACCCTCTTTGGGGTAGAGATTTCCTCACAGTTCTGCTATAAGCTGCCAGTCTATTGGCGTTTTCTAATTTATGGTTTTCATTTCCAAAGTGTAGAATCAAAATCATCTAGCCACAAATATAAAAGCTAATTATTATATGAAGCAATCAGTCAATGCTGATTCATCAATCAATGAATCAAGCTAACAAAAAAGGTTAGCCATGCTTCTTGTCCTACTCCTGCAGATCCATTTAATACTTTATAATCTCATAATGACAAAACTATTGTGATAACTGTTTGAAGTTTAAAATTCAAAGAGGATGATTTTAATACATCCTACCAGGTTTTGGTTTCTGATGATGGAAGAGTTCTGTATTTTGATCTATGTGGTGCTTTCACAAGTGCACGTGTGCAATAAGTTTCCATTTACCTTAAAAGAAAGAATACTTCAAGCTGGTATAATATGAGCAAGTTATTTTATTTTAATAATATAACCACAGGAATGTCCATTTCTAGTTGGATAATGTATGATTATGCAAGATGTCAGTATTGAAAAAAGCACATATATTTTACTACGGAACTTATCATTTTACCAGTGCAATTTTATTTCAATTTTAAAACAAAAATTTAGAGGTGCAATAAAAGTTGAAGATTGTAAAAATCATAATATATTATAATAACTGAAACCTGAAGAGAATTTCCTTAGTGTCATCAATTTTCTAGTATTTTCAATTATTTACATTTCTCCAGTTGCCTCACACTGGGTTTGAATATGGTTTTTCCCTCAAAGGTACCTCAACTTAAAAAGGAATTATAATCCCTCAATATAATAAAGGAATTTATGATAAAGCAACTAACAAAGTCTGATGAAAAGTCAAAAGATCGTCCCCTAAGGTCAGAAACAAGGCAAGGATGCTTGTACAAGATCAGTATGTAACATGGGTGTTCCATTACACTTGCTATAAGAGAACTCTGAACATAAATACATCTAGGTGGTCACAGAAGGTGGCTGGGAACTCGCATTTACTTTTAACATATTGGTTACTCATTACTATGTCAACTAATTCCATAATGATGTAAATTTTTGCTGATGGTATGTTGGAGCTTTCAATTGACTGGGATGATACTCTGCTGGCTCTGTCTTCAGACCAGAGAGGGTATACCTAAGAAGCCGTTGAACTTGACTGGACAATAAGATGCTGGACTCTATGTTTGGTATACGCTTGCAATGGGGGAATCTCAACTGAACTTGAGCTGTGGTTAGGCAACAAGGTGGAGGAATCCACCATGGTGGGAGGGTTTGGGGAGGGGTGGGAGAACCCAAGTATCTATGTAACTGTGTCACATAATACAATGTAATTAATGAAGTTAAATAATAAATAATTTAAAAAAAAGAAAAAAATAATAAATAATTTAAAAAAAATACATCTAGGAATGAGTAATGCCTCAGAAAAACTGTGATCATGCTGTTGAAAGACTAGCAGATTTCAAATTATGACATGTTACTGGAAAGAATGAGGGAAGACCTAAGTCAATGAAAAGAAAATTCTAACAAGTGTATATTCTAGCAAGTGTACAGAACATTGAGGAATTCTAAATTGCCAAAACAACATTTAAAATGAAGAACACATTTCTAAGACTTCTTTATCCTCATTGCAACATTTATTATCAAGTCATGATAATCAAAACAGGATAATACTGCCACAAAGACATATATGTGGACCAATGAAATAAAGCAGGGCATTTACAAATAAACTCAAATTTATAGCCAGGTTATCTTCAGTAAGAATGCCACACTGATTTGATTGGGGAAAGAATTACATCTTTAATACACCATTCAGGGACAAAAGAACATTCATATGCAAGAAAAAAAAGGAGGATGGAAGGGAGGAAAAAAAGTAGAAAGGAAGGGAGAAGTTAAGTCATTATACCTAAAAAAAATTACTCAACAAATTAACTCAGAATGGATCATCAATCAAACTATAGTAACTAAAAGGATTACACTCTTAGAAGAAAATATATGGGTATTTCTTCATGCCTGTGACAACCACAATGCCTTCTAAGATATAACACCAAGAGATCAAGTAGTCAAGAGACAGGTAAGTTGGACTCACCCAAAGTAGAATTTTTGTATATCAAAAGACATAATCCAGAGAATGAGATAGGGGGAAGTAATTTTAAATCCTACTCTTAACAGAATCTAGTATCCATATTATATAAATAGCTCTTATCACTCAACAACCAAGACAATTTGGAAAATACAGCAAAGACAGGCTTGTTTTTCCTAATGAAAATATCCAAGTGGTCAAGATGCATAGGAAATGATTCTCCACATCATTTAGGAGAAATAGAAATGAAAGCCTAAAAAGAATATTACTGCAGCTCACCAGGCTGGTTATAACAAATAACACTTTTTAGTAAGGAGATAAACATGTAAAACTCACATGATCTATTGATGCCATGAAATGTCTACTTGAGAATATGTTTGCCAGTTCTTCATAAATAACTGAGATACTCTGTTCATAGGTATATCTCTAAGAGAATTGGATGCAAGTACTCAAACAAGTACATGTTCATGCATGTTCATAGCAGCACAATTCACAACAAACAAAAGCTGAAAACTATCCAAATACACAGAAATGAATAATCAGATAAAACTTTGGAAAATACAATGAATTGAGCATTCCGAAGTAATCAGAAATTGATACATGATACAACCAGGAAGAACTTAAACCTGTTCAAACAAACAAACAAAAAAGTCAGATTATTGTATT
Source organism: Ochotona princeps (assembly GCF_030435755.1). NCBI lineage: Eukaryota > Metazoa > Chordata > Mammalia > Lagomorpha > Ochotonidae > Ochotona > Ochotona princeps. The sequence goes on along the minus strand of NC_080858.1, from coordinate 14,212,930 downwards.
AGGAGAAATAGCCACAGTACGTAAGTCCATAGAGCCAGGATGGATTGAAGAATGGTAGGGGTCAGTAAAAGGAAAGAATTGGGAGTGCCAGCTTCATGGGTCGCAGTTTCACGGTGTTGTAGATAATGTCTTGACACACCGGACGGAGGTGATGGCTTCCCAACACAGAAAATATACTAACTGCCCTCGGCATTTCCACTTCATACTGAACTTTCCATCTTGTTAATTTCACCATAATAAAATAAACAATAATTAAAGCAACTTTGATTTATTTGATTATCTACTTTAACAACCTGCTATCAACTGCAATCCAGATAAAATTATTGTCCTGTCTCAGATGCCACTATACCACAGTACTTTCCCACCAGTTTCTCCATTCACTCTTACCTAACCACCACATTCTCCACTGGGTTACAAGTTACCATCCTGAAATACACATACAGTATGTATTTGATTATGGTATTCTAGGAGCTGTGTAATGGCTTCTTACCATACACAGACAAAATCAAAAGCAGAGCCATCTCGTTTCTGAACAGGCGCTTTCTCCTGATCTGTCTGCCTCGTTTTTCCCTTTACCACCTGCTTCAGGCTTACTGATCTCTTTGCTTTTATTTGAACAGCAAAGATGACTCTTGCTTCAGGGACTTCTCAATTTTTCCTCCTGAAAAGTTTCCTCCACAGCTTTTTGTGGGGGCTTATGCTTCTAGTTTATCAGGGTCTCTACTCAGACATCTTTCCATGAAAAGAGATAAGATCCTTAGTCTTCATCATTAATTTTCTTATTTTTTTTTTTTGCTTTTGACGCTGCAGTTATATCATGTGTCATTTTAGTATCGTTTGATTTCTATCTTCTCTAAATTTTCAGATCTTAGCAAAGAATTAATTTTAAGATCCTAAGTATATGAGTTTTGACCTTTTCTGTTTTTATATTTATATCCTCAACATCTAACAGTGGGTAGATAATAAAGACTGTGTTTGATAGTTAAAATTTATACAACTGATTTTTTTAGATTTATTCAATTTATTGGAAAGTCAGATTTTTATAGAAAAGGAAAGACAAAAAGAAAGATCTTCCATTTGAGAGCTCATTCCCCAAATGGCCAAAATGGCAAGAGCCAAGCCAAAATGAAACCAGGATCCAGGAGCTTCTTCCAGGTCTCCCTCATTAACGAAAACCCCCTAAGAACTTGAGCCATCCTCCACTGTCCCAGGCCACCTGTTGGCTTTGAAGTGGAGCAGCCAAAGAATGAATCAGCACCCATACAGGATCCCAGCACTTGCAGATGGAAGATTAGCCCAATGAGCCATGGTGACAATCCCTTCAAAGAGCTGATTTTTAAGTTACAAAAAATGTAGAAAGAAAAACACTGAAACTTTTAAGAGAAATCTCAGCCTTTAATATCACATCTTTTGATTATTCTATCACTGTTTCTTAACTTAAAATCCTTAATATAAAGGTTAGAGTCGTAGAATGCACTATTTTTTATTCTCAGCTTCCATGAGTGATGTCTCCTCTTATATTAATGATCAATCTTTTTGAGTGACAGAACTATCTGATCTCTCCATGGTTATCTGGATCTATGCATTGCATCTATGTTTTCTGTTTTCTGTTTTTTTCATTAATTTACTTTTCTAAATAGGCTTATATTTACATATGAGGTCAAAGCAATGTTGACATGATTTTTAAAACAGTGATTTTCAGAATTTTTACCTTTCAGATATTTATGGAAAATCCATAGGGGAATTACACAAAAACAAGAAGATACAAAAGAATAAAATGAGATACTAACAGTTATTTTTTTCCAGTTGTTCCTGAGAAGTCCAGTCCAGTGGCAAATATTTAGGCCAACTTATTTTGACCATGGAGATGCTGACTCAACTACAAGACAGTTTTGCTGATAGAATGAACCAACAGAGGAGGTTATCAGGGGCAGAGGAAACTTTATGATCTACCGATGCTTGCTAGCCCATGGAGACTCCCTCACTTCAACTGTTTCTCAACACACAGAAGGAAAAAAAAAAAAAGAATTCATCTAAGGAGCCTACAGATGAAGCAATCTTCTGTGGAATTTTCTGCAATTTTTCATTTCACACCAAACCATGGTGAGTGGAGCTGGTTGGACTGAATAACAAGGTGCACTACTCTCTGAAAGAAACTTTCCAAAGAAGAAAAGGTCCTGATGAAAGCGATGGATTGTGTGCGTGTGCACTGGTGAGCTGCTGAGATTTCATCTCCCTTTCAGTGACTACAGAACGAAGGACACCAGGGGCGCAGGCCACAAACCTGAACTCCCTCTGCTCCTTCGCTGAAAGTGAAGGAGCATCAAAGGGAATGAAAGTGACTGAATATCCAGTGGAAAAGTATTGTATGTTCTTGCTTTGGGTCACAGCAATGGTTTGCATTATAAAGTAAAGCTTCCTAATATAACATTTATGAACTCCTTAGTCTCTGCTTACAACACTGAGAAGTTGTGGAAAATATTTACGTGTACTGAGCATCATCATTACTTAACGATCAATTTGTATTTTTTCTGCCACTCTGAGCGATACTAACTAAATCTTTAGTTGCTACTTATTTCATTCATTATTTTTCCCCCTCATTGCATTTCAAAGTTTTTCGTTCTCATGGTTTTGCAAGGTCAATGTGCAGCAATTCTATAGCTTCCAAGTAGTCACTGGCATCACCTGAAGAAAGCAGTCCCAGGAAATTATTTTAAGCATTATTCATTTTTTACCTTTTGTTTGTTGGACTATGTTCACTGGAACACTGAGCTTTTGATATTAATACGCATTCAAAATAGATGATCTCAGAAATAAAACATAGAACATTAAGTTGAAAACATGACTATTTGCAAATTAGAAGTGCTAATTTTCCATGTCTGTAAACAAGTTCAAATCATGAATAGCAGTAATTAGATCCAACGCTAACATTAACTGTACCTTATGCTATGTATGTATTCGTATGTGTGTGGATGTGATAACATATGATGTAGCATTTCTTTTTCAAATTGTTCAAGAGATAACTTGTTTTATTTCACCAAGATTATGACTAAGACACAAGTATAGGCTGTTATTCGAAATAGTTTTTCCTGCTCAAATCCACACAGTGTAAATAAAAATCCTTTCAAAGTATTTCTATTGTTTCTACCTAGTAAGTGTTTCTAATTTTCATGAAAATGAAACAGCTAGAAACAATCTTCAATATTTTGGAACTCTGTCCTCTCCACCCTGCTCATCAAAGCTCCCATTGCTTTTTCACTTCTGTGATATTTTGCATCATTCACCTAAACATAGCTAAAATGTTACAAGTGTCAACTGCTCACGGGTTTGATTTTTACATTTTTCTGAAACAAATATTTGTACATACTTTCAGAAAGATTCCCCTGTGCCTTTGTTATACTCACACACTATTTATTTTAATTTATTTACTTTGGAGAAACACAAATGAAAAGATGCGGTAATTTGCAAAACAAGAAAAAGTGAGTTCCAGGGGTCTTTGTTTCGGAACATGTCATTGTATATCAAGTGCTTCACCACCGTAATATTTGCACAGCAAAAAAAAAAGTCTCGTATATGAACAGCAGAACAATTCAGAGAAGCCAATGGATTTTAGATTGGGCATAAACATAGATTATTGTTAATTATATTGTTTTCTGCAGGTTTTAACTGATGATCCAATGCAAACAAAGCAGAGGCACTCACTCAAAACTACATGTTGCATCCATGCTGCTCTCAACTCTCTAGGTGGAACTCACATACTCCAATCCTGAAGCATCATTTCTGATACCCTTCAAAGTAAACTGCCTACCCAGGTGTTTACTCCAGTCTTCTAGCTAAACCAGAGTAGGGAGTGCAAATGAGCTTGCTATTGTAATTGCATTCTCTGTTGCGATCATTAAATGTGTTTCATCTTTAACATGCTAACATGGTAAGGTATCAAATGGGAATACTAACTCCAGAATGAACCTGCTAAATCAGAGAAAGCCCTCCGATCTGCACACTAAGGCCTCCTGCAAGATTCTGTTTCCAATGGTATTTTCTAAGAGATATTGTACAGTTTCATCAGCAGACATCCAGAGGCATGACTTAAGTCCTTCCATAGGCTAAGAACTAAGTGTTCCTTATTTAGAAATCTTGCTTGTCAATTTTCAATGAATGCATAGACAATCTTTCCTGTACCTAAATTTAACTTACAAAAAGTGAGACAAGGAGAACTTTGATGGGGACAAAAAATAGAGTAAAATTGAGCACAGAAAATATGCCTGATGAATAACGTTGGGGAGAAAGCTAAACACTTCTCCATATTTAACAAGTATGATCTGGATAGTAATGACTGACTCCCTTTTTTTTTTCACTAAATATAAGAATTCATTAAACTAACTCTGAGGCATGTTTGTGGAAGATAAAAGCAATGCACTGGAGGGTTCAGATTAATGTACACAGCTAAATTAATCACGATTCATCTACCAAGGGCAGGAGCTACTTTTACACTTCCAATGTGTAGAATTGTATTGTCACACATGATCAAATAATCTTTGGACTACACAAACAAAACAAAGGCTGAATTCTTTGTAGTACTTCGGTGTTTCCCCCAGTAAGAAATCCCTTTCTTTGCCATAAATGTCCACATATGCCTTATGCTGGGTAACTTCCTGCACTGTGAGCTAATTTACAAACAAGAAGACTGCTGTAAAGTAGGACGAGGAAGCCATCAATCTGATTGGGTGGTCACAAACTACTTAGATTCTAGGTATTCTGAAATGCCCTTTCCATTAGCCTGATTTTCTACTGCACTTTTTCCTTGTTCACTCTTTTGTTACTATTGTCTGCTGGTTTGTCTGGCCTTCTCTAAACTCAGGAAGAATGTCTCTACACAACTGTGCTTTACTTCTTCATGTATTCTCTCACTAAGATGTGTACCAATGGTCTGTATACTCTGAGCACATAATCCCGGATATATTATGCATATCAGACTAAACCATCACCTGTTCTAATTATACTTTGCTTTGAATAAAGAACTTCAGTATGAATTTCTCTTTACAGTATCTAGGTTCACTTGATGACACAAGTTATGAGGTGGAAAATAATCATACATATCTTAATGTTTAGGAAATTAATAAGGCCCCTGGTATGATGGTATCCCAAAATTCCCTAGAATCCTTATTTGGACTTCCTGTACAAACTCTGCTTATCTCTCCCTGCTCTTACCAGACATGGTTCTAATAATAATGAGAATTGAGCTTAAATTCTTTATGGCAAATCATTACAAAGTAGGGGTCACATGGTGGGAGTTGGCACATTGGTTATACACCATTTGGAATGTTGTGTCCCATATCAAAGTGGTTGGGTGCAAGTCCAAATCCACTTACTATTTCACAATTCTGCTAATGTGTACCCTAGAAGACAGAAGGTGATGGCTGGAGTCCAGGGCCCCTGCTACCCAAATGAAATATTTGGATGAGATCCCTGGCTCCTGGCTCCTGAGTTCTGTCCTACCCATTCAGGCTATTGAGGACATTTGGGAAGCAAATCAGCACATAGGAGATCTCTATTGGTCTCCATATTTCTGTCTCTTAAATAAAATGACAAGTAAATAAAAACTAAGGCAGGACATATAATATGAGCACATGTGTAGATTATACTAGATAACCTATTTTTAAATGTTTGCTTGAAACAAAAGTATAAACTTTATTATAGCTTAATTTTCAGTTTATTACAGTTTGTTACAGTTTAATTTTACTAGGTGGAATCTAACCGAGTAGAACTAGAAGGCAATTAACCTGTTAGAATATATGGATATTTTAAGCTTCATAGATTAAAGAATTATTTTCAATTATGAACAGATTGTGTAAATTGGCAAGGAATTAAAAGTTTTAAATGTGAAGGCCATCCGCCCTTTGGTGTGTTTGCTTGTATTACCCTTTTTTTTTTTTTTAAAGATTTTATTATTACTGAAAAGCCGGATATACAGAGAGGAGGAGAGACAGAGAGGAAGATCTTCCATCTGATGTTTCACTCTCCAAGTGAGCCGCAACGGGCCGGTACGCGCCAAACCGATGCCGGGACCAGGAACCTCTTCCAGGTCTCCCACGCGGGTGCAGGGTCCCAAAGCTTTGGGCCGTCCTCTCCTGCTTTCCCAGGCCACAAGCAGGGAGCTGGATGGGAAGTGGAGCTGCCGGGATTAGAACCGGCGCCCATATGGGATCCCGGGGCTTTCAAGGCGAGGACTTTAGCCACTAGACCACGCCGCCGGGCCCAACTTGTACTACCTTTTTAGTTGGTCTTCATTCAAATTCCTAGTCTGACTGTAATAGATTACCCCAAATTTAGTGGTTTATAATAATACGGGTAGTAGTGTGTCTGACACTTGAGGTTCTAACACCTAGTCCCTCAGAATATGCTATAATTTGGAAATATGCTCATTGTAAATATAATTACATAGAGCACGTGACATCGCAGAACTATCATATCATCTCACCAAAATTCTCATTGATTGACCATTCAGAAGAGATCATATGGGTCATACCTGAAGAGGAGAAAAGAGCAAGCACCCCGGAGCTTTAATATATTTAGCAGAGGGTAATAAAGTCCAAAAATTTTAAAAATACTCACACTGATGCTATTTCTGGTGACTAAGGCAGAAAGAATTAAGGCTGACTAGCACTGAAAACATTCTAAGGGGAAAACTTCCTCCAAGAATTGACAAATACAAGTAACAGTAGAAAAGTAGAAACTAATTTGTTATTTTTACAATGTTCTTTGTGTTTAGACTTGTTTTTACATATTGCTTGTATAACTCCATTAGACTAAGAAGCATAATCCTTCGAGATACAGCCCATACCTTCTTATTTGGCAGTCGACAGTACTTACGTTTGTGAGGTTTAATTTTAAGGATATAACAAGTATTTGAATGTCTCAAGACTTTACATTATATAAGTAATCAACATTTGTTAACGGGCTGTTTTATACAGTCAGGATTTTATAAGAAAACCTCTGAGAGGATTGTGCAGTTTTTCAGGTAAAGAAACATGGCATTTTCTGAAAGAACTCATATAGGGCAGAAGTAAGACACCGAAACTCATCCTGCAATCTAAAGAGTTGTTTCTGAGAAGGGTATAAGAGAGTGTTGCTCTTTGACCTAGACAGGGAGTATTTGTCCTTCTTTGCCTCTTTGCCTCTTATTATAGTCTGAAAGCAGCACTTTCCAATCCTCCCTAGGTTCTTAAGAGGTCGCTCTTCTCCTGACTTTCAAATAGGAACACAGGCAACAAGTTCCGAAGAAACAGGTTGACCCTTGATCCTAATAGCAGCACTGTACTGATTAGAAACAGTAGTTGTTCTTTTGGAAGGAAGAAAATGCTTCTTGGGTATCTTCTTTGTGTCTTTCCTAGAGGCAAACCTAGATCAAATTTTAGGAAATCCATAATGGTGATTCTATTATTTAAGTTCCAATTACAAAGGTAGAATAGATTAGGTAGAGAAATGTCATTCCTTGCCCACGGCAAAATTAGCCAACCCTGTCAAAAGCAGAATTGGAACACAAGCCTCCCACACAATCTTAGCAGAGACATTCTTCCTATCACTCATATTCTTTTAGTTAGCGAAAACAGCTCTTTTGCATATTTAAATAATACATATATATTAAAGGGTAAAAGCTACCAGTATATAAAATCTCATTTTCCATGTCTTAGAAGCCAGGACTCTCCCCACAGTCTCATAAGTGATGAGAAAAAAATTCTTCAAATCATGATACCGTGAATTTAATGTCATCCAAAGTAAGATTTCTTGTGCTAAAAACAGGTGCACCGGTGTGAATATGTGGCTGTCCCATATTGAGAAGCCATATATTTCACAGCTAGGCTCTCCACACAGAAATAAACAGCCATATGGCAAACAAACTTACTTTTTACTGCTTCATTTTATTTGTTTCAAAATAATGCAATGCCACAAATCCAGAATATTAACAACGCTCCATCTGGAGAAATTCAAGTTTTGGAACCCTGAACCAACACGTTTGCGCTCCTACAAAACTTAGGAACTTCAATTGACTGCAAACTTGGAACAAGCTTTATGTCAACCCAGCATGGTTTCCTAATGCAGCGTTAGTGGCTCAATTAAAAATGTGTATGAAATGGAAAAAGCCATCATTCTGGAAATATTTAAAAAGTTGGCCCTGGTGCAGCCATTTCTGGTAGGATGTGTTAGAATATTTATTAACAAAGAGCTTACAAGATGAATCCAGTTTTATTTATGTCCATTTTGCATGAGAAAAAGATGTACAGCTGTTTAGATATAAATATTAGATATTAACTTGGAATCTTAAATGCTTACCTTAGAAATAAGTGACATATTGCCTTCATTTACTTAACAGAAGAACGTTTTAATTTATATTTCACAGGTAAAGGATACAAAAATGAACAAAATGTGACTTTGAGACTGAAAGACTTGAAATATGAGTATCTCTCTAATCGAAACCAAGGATCAGGTTTCTGCTAGGCACGTGGCTATATTTGATGAGAAGTTAAAAGCCTTGTCAGACAATGGTTTCATTATTTACTTGACTATTAGAAAAAAGAACGTGAAAGTGGTTAAATGTGGACAATTGGATCAGGAAAATCAATAACAATCAAATGAAAGTCAGGATTACATGTTTAGGAAAATCCCTAGCATGTTGCCGAATCACTTTTACCTTTTGTTTTTTATTACCTTTGTTTTCTTCTCAAACATATTAAAGGCATTAATTGTCATGTATAATAAAGTGCATAAACATGCACAATTTAATGGATATTTGTAAATGTACATTCCATAATGTCATAGACTATGTAGACAAACACAGCATTGGAAGAAACGGAAAAGCTTCTTTTCACTTCCTTATGATCACAAACCCTTTCTCCAAGCCGAGAAGTAAAAATTAAACATAATCATTTCTGTGTTCAATAACGTGTCTTTAACATTTTAGCACTTTCAGACACATCTCCCAGTGACAGCCTAGTTTAGAGATTGGCAAATATTTCCCACAGAGATCATACATGAAATAGTCTAACCTCCTCAGGCCATCAGGTAGCCGTCCTAAAACGACTACAGACAATGCAGAAGAGAATAGCTAGCCCCAAGTCCAATAAAACTCATACACAGCCAGATGGCAGGCCAGGTTGGACCCCTCAGTCATGGCAACTTACTTGTATTTACATTTTCTTACCTGTGTAGTTTACGTAAACATTCACAGTTTGGAGGTTTTGGTTTAGCTTTTTGCTTTATCACTAAACATTGTGTCTGTAAACAACATACATTGTAGTCACACTATATTTAAGTTGCTTGTTTGTTATTCTGTTGTATTGATAATCCATACTCCATTTTTATGTTCCATTATTGAAGAATGTTTGAATTCAAAGTTTTTGGCTAATAATATGCTGTGATGTATTCAAGTACACATACAAATGTATATAAACTTATGACTATAATTTTAAGCCAGAGGATATGTGTAACTTCAAGTATCCTTGATATGCCATGTCCACATTCCAGAGAAATGCAGCTGTACTGTGATGTGCCACCGTCTCTCTGCTACCTGGGAAGGCCAGTTGGGTTTAAGGAAGACAGTTAAGATTATCTGCATTGAGACCACAACATTTACAGAAGACAGAATGCAACATCCCAGAACCCAGACTCTGCAAGGCAATCCAGTGTAGATGTTAAATGATTTGTGAGACAGAGAGGGAATGCTTAAGACTTTGGGCAATTAACTGAAGGCAGGAACTAAAAAAGAGTATTTGGTTCTTATTCTGTGTTTCATGGGATATCATTATTATATACTAATGGAAATATTTCAATTAGAATGATATTTTGGAAGTTTCTTTTTGGGAGTTAGCTATAAAAGTTCTCATGGCTCGATTAAGGAAATATCCAGTGAGATGAAGCTAAAAAATTATTTCTTCCAGGAGCAGATAAAATATAGTTTACTCAAATACCAAAACGGCAACTAAGAACAAATGAGAAGTTAGGTGCTCAACTGTCATAGCTGAAATCAGAGAAAGGTACAGGTTTGGCCATATCGCACCTGCTGAATCATCTTGTGTCTTACCCAAGAGGTTGAGCTATTGGTCACCAAGTCAGGTGAAAGAAAACCCAAGAGAAGGATGGAACCATCAAAGCATACCCTGACAAATTAACTACTGCAGGAAACCAGCACCTTTTACTAGGTTAAGATTAAACTAAACCTGAGAGTGACAGAATGTTGTACAGGAGATCAAGCTAGGAAAAGGACAGGGTTGTGCTATCTTCCGAGGCACAATGAATAGAGAAGCTCTATTAAGATCCACAGTCCATAGACTTTGGTGCTTCTTTGCTAGTGATGGTGGCTTTCTTTGTTTTTGAACACACAGTAAAACAAACAAGCAAACAAAATTTGCCAGCAATATCTTCTAGTGTTTCACTTACAACTTTGGTACCACTGAAAAAGATCACTTGACCACATCAAGTCATGTTCTTGAAATTCAGGAGAGGCAGTATAGAAGAAGCATAGAGAACACAGAAAAAAAATTTTGTACGTGGAAGAAGGACCTTAGCCTAAGATGACTATGGGGAAAGCGGGTGCAGTTGCAGATACACTCTCCTGAAAATTCTGTGGCAAAACAAAACTTTAATTACTATGCAAACTCTTGAGGCCTAGTTTGCAATATTCTAAGCATAGGACAGACAGTAATAACCTCATATTATTGAAGTGCTTAATAGATGTCACCTATTTTCTCAGAGTTTTAGATATCTCATTTCATTTAATCTTTGTACAAATCCCATGCAACAGAAATTATTGCTTTCTCACTTTGCAAATAAAAAAAGAGAAAAAAACAACCCTCTGATATTCAGTTGCTAAATAACTCGTCAAGGGTCACATAACCATGAATCCAGGATTTTAACCCAGGTAATAAAAGGTGTGAATTAAAAGTAAGGATGTGAGCATTTTGTCATCCTGAAAAGAATATTTTGGTCACACAATTCTCTACATGATTTGACCTTAGGTATAATACTGCTTCATAATTTCACCTAGATCTTGAGAAACTGAAGATAAAAAGAATTTGAAAAATTTATGGCAATTAGCTCTAAGGGTTGCAACACTTTGAAATACAAGAATAAAATTTATCTAAACTTACATTTTAAAATAGTATCTAGGAAGCAAGTTCAATGAATATAAAAATGTTCCTATTACAAAATGAACACATTTTTCCTAAAATTAAAAAAAAATGGTCCTTGGTGATACCTATTGGATCTCCAATACTTACCAATGTTTCTATCAACACCAATACATAGATAAATAATTAGTAAAGAAATCATCAAGCGTAGTCATACACACAGGCAATATGTATCCACCGTGTATGTCAAGGAAAGGAATTGTGTGTTGATATCATTTCCTAATTGGAGTATTAAGCCTGTGATTGCAAATTGAAATGTAGGTATGCTACTGTAAAACTATGAAAGCAGATAAGGAAGGAGAAGGCTGGGTGGAATGTGGGCAGGAAATTTGTTAGGGTGGGAAGTACTATGAGCTCCTAAATCTGAATTGCAACATAAGTCTGTCCACCATTAAAAAAAAATGTTTAAAAGAAAACAACTTACAAATGAAATGAATTTATGACAAACTGACTACAGTTGGGGTTAATAAATACATTAACTATCTCTCCTTTTAGGAAGGAATACATCACTAGACCTCACCAATTCTCTGAGCATATAAAGTCCATAAACTGGAGAGAGGGTGTATCGAGAACAGATAGTTTGTATTAAAATCTTTTTTGAAAAAAAAATTAACTGAGCAAAAAAGGATATTTTGAATATTTAAAACGGGGCCAGCTCAACGGCCCAACTGGCTAATCCATCTACAAGCACCAACATCCTTAATGGGCATCTCTTCCACATCCAATCGAGCTCCCTGCGTGTGGCCTGGAGAAGCAGTGGAGGACGGGCTCAGTCTTTGGGACCCTGCACCCAAAGGGAGATCCAGAAATGATCTGGAAGAAATCAATTCAGGTCCAGCTTTTGCAGATATTTGGGGAGTGGACCAGTGAATGCAGCTTTTTCTCTCTCCTTCTCTCTGTAAATATGCCTTTCCAATACAAACATGCATACATACACACATACATATTTTAAAAAGAGTTAAAAGATGAATAACCTTGAAAAATTCTGCATTCAACAACTCATGCCTAAAAATTTAAAGTTCATCTTCAAAACAAAGAAAAATAGCATAATTTCTCTCCAATAGAAGTGTCAAATTGGGAACATATAAAATAAACTAGAAAGCAAAACAAATTTTGAACATTTAAAAATCAGGATAAGAGATATAAGCAATATGTATAACTGCTGCTGCTATTACATTTCTTCTGGTTTCTTAGCAATAAAGAAGACATACAGTCACCACAGAATCTCTTCTGCTAAGGGAAGAGAGATAGTGTTCCAACCACAGGTTCATTCCCCAGTTGTCACAATGGCCAGCACTGAGACAAGCCGAAAAGCTAGGACCCAAGAGCTTCTTCAGTGTGTCCCACATGGTTCTGGGTTCCAAGGATTTGGACCATTCTCTGCTGCTTTTCCAGGCTGTGAGCAGGGAGCCGGATTGGAAGAGCAGCAGTCAGGATATAAACAGTACCCTTACGGGATGCTGGTGCCGCAAGCTGGAGGATTAGCCTTGTGGAGCCATATTGCCATCTTGAATAGATTCTATTAATATTGTAAAGTTTTATTTTTTTTTCTGCTCCTTGTGTTTTAATTCTTCTATGGCATTGTTATTGTCATTGCAGTTTTTAATGTATCTAAATCTTTTTTATCTCCTCCATTGATAACTTTATCAATGGTGTTACTTTAGCAGAATCTATGAATCTTACACACTTTAAGAATGTCCACATGTTCTTATAAAATTATTTTCTAGACCATGTTTCAGATGTTTAAACAACCTTCTTTTAGTTCTCTTGATTTTGAAGATTGTGACAAAGCTTTTCCATATGTCTATTATGTTTGTTGGCGTGCAGGTTCCTCCCTTGCCCAGCCTAAGTCAGCATGCAGCACTAATGTTTCCCTTGTTATCTCTTGGCCTTTTGTTCAGATCTAATCTCAGATCATCCTGTGGGCAGCAGATGGATGTTTTTAGTCTCAGTCTACCACAGATCTGGTCAGACTCACTTGGAATATCTCTATAACAATAAATGCCGCTTATTTTCTATCCTCTGTATCCATTTCTGTTCTAAACCAATTTGATTGAACATATGAAAAGCAAAAATCATCTCTAGCGATTTTTTTCTTTCTCCTTCTGTTTCAGTAAGCCCATATCTTGATCATGCCACATTAACAGCTCTTTCAAAGATACTTTTTCATAATTTGCAGTCTCTGTCACATGATAGCCTGGGTCAGTACTCTGACAACCCTTAGTTTCGACTTTGAGTAAGAAGCACAAATGCTAACCAAAATGCAAATCTTCTCTAATTTCCTGCCATTTTAAAAAGATAGAACAGAAGTTTCAAACTCTATTGACACTGCAGAATTTTAACTGAAGTTAGTTTCTGTTTATGTTCCCTCCATATCACATGCATGAGCCAATCCAAGACATAGTAAAGCAAACCCTTAAAGGGAGAAGAGCAAGAAGGTAACTTTCAAACTTCTGTTCTCAAGGGTATTGATTCCCAATGTGTGGTTTTTTAAAAAAACACCTTTATTTTCAATATCTTTGAAAGAGAAAGAGAGAGAGAGAGAGAAAGGGAGGGTGACAGAAATTTTGCATTTTGAATTTGCTGACACACTCCTCAAATGCTTACAACAACCCAGACTGGGACAGGCTAGAACCAGAAGCCCAGAACTCAGTCCAGATGATCCCCTGGGAAGGGCAGGAACCCAAGCATTTGGGCCTAACAGGTGCCCGTTAGCAGGAAGTTGGATCCCAAATGAAGAGGATGAATGATCCAGCTACTATGCTAAGTGAGTGTCCCAAACACTGTCATAGGCAATACACCCAAAGCAGCCCTTTCCATGATTATAACTTTTGATAAAGAATAGATATTCAAGAGAGAGCTTCCTGGTTTTTCAGTCAATGTAATCCTTTATCTTCTTAATCATTTGCAAAAGCAATAAGAGGTTTACAACATTTTTCTGGATGATTTTATTTCATGAATAAAATCAGAAAATGATGACCCATGTGTATTGAGCATTATTTTTCTCTATTTGGTTCTACTTGGTAGGGATTCCTTTTTGCATCTTGGTACTCTATTATCTGTAAATATCTCTATTAACTATTATGGAATACTCTCACTTGCTTGGAGGAATTGCTTCAAAATCCCAAAGCTGGTTTTCTTTGTATGGTTAGTATCAGGAGTCCAGCATGTTCTTCTGAAGATGCCGTCATAGCAATGTGGGCTGTAGGTCTCTGAACCCTACAGGCATGTTCAGTATGATAGCAAGGGGTACCCAAGTGATCTGAGGACTATGGACAAATTGTTATTTTGTTTTGTACTGGATTGGAGTTTCTGGCAGAAAAAAAAATCTCATTTAAAGTCTAGTTCCAATATGTGACTTCTAGGGCTGATGAATGAATTTCAAGATGTGCAATACAGACTTGTGCAGGGCCAGCCAGATCGTGTACCAATGCCTCAGTGTAGTGAGTTCGTCTTTACAAAGGAAGTTTCTTGGCAACACCACAATGAAGACACAAGGATTGCCAGCTAGGGACTGGCAGTCTGTCTCTCAGCTCTCAGGAATGAGGTTAAATTACATCACTATACTGAGCAAATCTCCTTCATCCTCTTGCTTCGTAAGCAGGGTGAGTAACAAATTGGAAGAAATTTCATGGCGGTCTAATGATACAACATTTTAAACCAGAATTCCTGAAAATAATTTTTTCATGGTATTTGGAACTATGTCATAGCTCTTTCACAAATATATTTGGAATCTATGGCCAATGAAAACCTCACAGTCTCTCCATTTCACATTGATATGAGCATAAATAGTTTTGGAACTATTTTGCTAATCATCTATATGCACACCCTTCACATAAGGGCATGTGTCTTGTTTTAATGTCGATTGACATTACAAAATAATGGTTTCAAATTCACTTTCTTTTTCTCATTCAAGCCTTGAGAAATACTGGCTGCATTGCAAAGTTCTTGATCCTCTATCACACACCTGAGAATATTCCACTTTATATTTTGAGGCAACCAGCAAAAATGGTAACTGAAAAGCAAAATTTCTTTCATTCCCTGCCAAAGTTTGGATTCTATTTTTGCCAAAGTAGAAGAAAAGTACATTGTGGAGGAAATGCCTCTCTGGTTGTCACTTCTCCTGCCAGCTTTGCTTTAGCACCACAGAGCTGTGGCAGCAGATGGACTCCCCAAGTTAGCACTTGAAATCCAAAGGTGTTTAGAGGACTGTGGCAGTGAGTGTAATTCCTTAATGAGAAATTATAAAGAAGGGAGAAAGGAAAGAACCTATGAAATTGTGCAACTAAGCAGCAAATGTGAATCCTTCAGCAAGTATTATATGCATGTGTTTCAGGCTGTGGGCTTAAGATCAAAAGACTACTGTCAGTTGGCTTCTTTAATCCAACAAGTTATTCACAGGCCTCCTCTTAATTGTCACCATTTAGCAGAATGGATGTCTCTTCCTTCTAAAAAGATGTTTGTTGCATTTATATGAACTATGTGTGATTATTCTACTTAACTTACTGTTACTTCTCAGTGTCCTTTTCAGAGCTTTGTCTACTCCATAAATTGTACATTTTGGAATGTTCCAGAGCTCAGTCTTCATATCTCTTTATTTTCCTTGGTGATTTCATTGTAGCCCTACAGCTCTTATATTGCTTTTATATTGATTCTACAATGTACTTGGCATTAATTTATTTTTATTTTATATGAGGAAAACAGACAGAGAGATCTTCAAATATCTGCAACAACCAAAGCTGGACCAGACCACAGTCAGGATTCTAGAACTCAACCAGGCTGCTCACGTTGGCAGCAGGGACCTACAAACTTGGGCCGTCACCTGCTGCTGTCCAGGGTGCACATTGGCAGGATACTGAATCGAGAGTTTAGAAATTGGGACCAGAATTACAAGCCCAATTTAGGATGTGGACATCCCTAGTGGTCATTAACTGGTGTGTCACATACTCACCACTGACTCCTAAATTTCTATGTTTAGTTCAGATGTAATATGAACTAGATTCCTGATATTTTAAAAAGCAGAAGTACTCATTTGAAAGCCTGCTCAGCACCTACAAACTCAAGTCCAGAAGATCTACTTTCTTTTAAAATGCTTACTTCAGTGCTATATTGTCATAAACTTGGACTGATGAGAACTTAGTTCAACCCTATACACTGTTCACTGCTTAAACATATTTTAGTTTTTGAACACATATCTAGCATATTATAAAGCTTGAAATTTAAATGTGCCTCTTGGCTTATTGTTGCCCCTCAGTTTTTCATCTTTAGGAATTAAAGCCATGCGCTTTCCTTTTTTCTTAGAATTTGAAAGAACAGTTATGTTCAAAAACACATTGTGCAGATAGATCTCTGTTCTCCTCAGTGACAGAGATTGAAAGTCATCACTTTCAACATCACATTAAGAAAAAAAAGCTGAATAAAGGGAAAAATGAAGATGTTTAGATATACATCATAATTGAGGTAGAGGCAGGAATATAGAGAGAGCTACAAATTCTTCAGATGAGAAGCTACAGGAGCTAATATCCAGTAGGAAAACTACAAGAGTACTTCCCATACTAGCTGTGGAATAGCTCCGCACCGAGGGTGACCTGCTGGAGGCAAACACATCATGCAGCTTGACCCGAGGTGCGCTCCAACATGGTCCTGATTTTACATTTACAACTCCTATGATATTTTCACCATGCAGAACACATGAACATCATGCAAAGCACAGATTTCCTTAGTTTCAGATAGGAGAGGACAAAAACAACTACTTTGATATATATCTAATATTCTTATTCTTCCCAAACAACAGTCTTGTCTAAAGGAAACCACATTTTTCAGAGCCTATTTCCCCCAACTTTTGTTTTATCACATGAAAGTAGAAAAAATAAAAAGGCTAAGAAATTCTTTGGAGGGAAAAACTCGGAGAGGAGAACATTTTTTTTTTTTTTAATCAACGTTAAGTCATAAGGTCTGGTACAGTGGCTCAGTGATTAACTTCTCCCCTTGCATGTGCTGGAATTCCAATATCAGCACTGATTCATGTCCCCGGCTGCTCCACTTCTCTTCTAGCTCCTTGCCCGCAGCCTAGGAAAGCAGCAGAAGATGGTCCAAAGCCTTGGGAGACCCGCAAGAAGCTCCTGGTTTCTGATTGGCTCAACTCCGGCCCTTGGGGACATTTAGGGAGTGAATCAGCTAATGGAAGCTCTTTCTCCCTGTATCTCCTCTATGTAAATCTATCTTTCCAAGAAAAATAAATAAATGTAAAAAAATATTAAAAAAAGCTTCAGAACACATCTGCTCCCCCATATTCTGCTACCACATAAACAGGTCAACAGTACAATAACAGGGATTACAATTGAGAAATGCCTACAACATAACAGAGGATTTAAGAAGAAATTTCTAGAGAAACCAGAGACATAGGGAAGGCAGCACCAAGAACTAGAGAAATTGGAAGCATTTGAGAAATACAATTTAAAAAATGAAATACAGGTCTACATGCTTGACAGAGATTGATAAAACTGTTTATAAAATCTTAAATATATACACAACCTATCTTAAATATTTGTTAAATATTATATGTATTTATAAAGTTAAGAAGACATATATTTTGGAAAATCTGGAGGTATTCCAAATTTTACATATGATATTGGATATAAACAACAACCCAAACAATGAAAAGTGAGATATTACTGAACTTTAATTTGAAAAAAAAATTCTTGTTCTGAATTTATTTATCCCAGATGCAGACAGAGTTGGACAAAGAGACAGATACATCCCATCTGCTGGCTCATCACCAACATGTCAAAATAAGGACGTGGGTACAAAATTTAGGTCTCCCACAGGACTGGCACTCCTCTTGGGGCTATCACTTCTGACTTTGGGGTTTGTATGATCAAAAATCTGGGGTCAAGAGATGGAGCAAGGATCAGTTTTGATATGAGATGTGAGTTTTAATCACCAGGCAGATGTCTACTCCATATAAAGAAACATTATTTGCTTCCACTTGACTTACTTTGTATATGAATAATTTTAACAGTTCTGTTATTTCTCATGAAACTCACTTTTAAGGATTTTTATTTTCACTCTAAACTAAACATGAAGCTAAAACGGGAAATTGAATTGCAAATAGAAAGGTATGAAATGCTATAATGAATAATTTATACTAAGTGTCTTCATTTTGAAATTTGTTTTAATAAATCTCAATATCTATCCTTAGAAAATATGACATTTGCAGAAATGTTTTCTTAAATGGAAAAGTGAGAGAATGACATTAAAAACATCTTAGTGATAAAATTTTAATTGCATGTTCAAATTATTGAGTAGATTATAGATGTATTTGGTTATGTGAATGCATTGAAAAATTTCATTTACTTTCATTGTTGAATGAAAACAAATAAATAATATAATTTTCACCAAATTTATTGGTTATTTACATTCTTAAATCTCATTTTTTAAATCTCTTAAATATTTTAACTAGAAACTGTTAGGAACCAATGTTATCTCTAAAGGAAGTTCAATATCAAACATATTTTTAATTAATAAGTTATTTTGGAGAAGCATTAAGTTTATAGTAAAATTGAAATATCAATTGTAGAGAACATTTATAGACAACCTTAATTCCTGTTGGTCATTTATCCTTTGAAAATTGCCTGTTCATGTCCTTGGTCAATTTCTTAACGGTTTGGTTGTTGCTGAACTTCTCCAGGTGTTTATTTACCTGGGATATTAGTGTTGCATCAATTCTATAATTTAAAAAAATGCCTCCATACTTTATTAATTACTTTGCAGTGCAGAAGTCTCTTAGCTTGAACCCAGCATGATGGCTCAGTGGCTAAATCCTCACCTTCAAGTGCTGGGATCCCATATGGGTGCTGGTCATGTCCCATCCAGCTCCCTGCTTATGGCCTTGGAAGGTAGAAGAGGAATACCCACAGCTTTGGGACCTTAGATCCACGTGGGAGACACATAACAAGCTCCAGGCTCCTAACTTCAGATGGGCTCACCTATGAAAGTTGTGGCCATTCGGGCAGGGAAGCAGTGGATGGAGGATCTTTTTCTCTCTCCTTCTCTCCATAAATTTGATTTGCCTTTACAAAAACAAACAAACAAACAAACTTGTTGTAATTCCGTGTGTCTGTTTTTAACTTTATTGCTGGTGCTGCTGGGGTCTTTCCCAAGAAGTTTCAGCCTACGCCAGAGACTTGGAGGCTTTCTCCAATGTTTTCCTATAACAATCCGATGCTATCTAAACACAGATTTATATCCTTGATCCATTTTTTTTAGCTAATTTTCATTTTATGTGTCTTCTAATTCTTCTGTTAATGCTTTGAAAAATTTTAATAGAGAGATTGTTCTCTTCTTTGGCTATCTCAACATATTAAAAATTTTGTAGCTGCTGGGAATAAGTCTGATCTTACAATTTCTTTCTCAGCTGTGACATCATTTGTTCACACAAAGGATATTGAGTTTTCTAGGCTGATGTCATATTCTGCAACTTTACCAAATGTTATGACGAGTTCGAATAGTGTCTGGTGGAGCCTTTTGATCCTCTATGCAATCACTGTATGCAACAGGGATATTTTGATTCTTTCTTTTCCAATCTACTTTCCTTTTATGTATTTTTCATGCCTAATGACTCTGACTAAAGCCCCCAGAACAAAACTGAATAGCACTGGTGTAGCTATCCATGTCTGGTTCTGAGCCTTACTGGAAATACTTCCAACTTCTTCCCCTTTCAATATGATGCTGGCTGCAAGTTTGTCATACACTGCCTTGATGGTGTTGAGCAATATTCTATATTCAATTTGTTTAATCTTTTAATTTTAATCATGAAATGATGTTGTATTCTTTGGAATATATTCCATGCATCTACTGAGATGACCGTATGCACTTTTTCTTGGTGTTGAACCATCCCTGCATGCCAGGGATTACTCACTTGGTCCATGTGAATGATCTTTCTAACATGTTGTTGAATTTGACTAGCTAGCATTCTGCTGAGGAATTTGTGTCTATTTTCATCAATTTGGAATAAAAGTGATGTTGGCCTCATAGAAGGAGTTTGAGAGGATTCCCTCCTTGTTGAATAGATTGAGAAGAATTATTTCCTCTCTCTGAGTGTGATAGAATTTTTCAGGGAAGCCATCCAGTCAGTTCTGGTATTTTCTTTGTTGAAAAAGCATTTATTACTGATTCAACTTCTGTCTTGGTTATTAGTCTATTTAGGTTTTCTACATTATCATGACTCAATATTTGTAGATTGCACATGTCCAGAAATCTATCCATTTTCCCAGGTAATCCAATTTGTTTTCATGTAGCTGTTTGTAGTAATTCCCTATAATTCTTTTTATTTCTATTGAATTCATAGTTACATCTTTTTCATCTCTGACTGTATTAACTTGGATATCTTCCCTCCTAACTTCTTTTCGGTTAGTTGGGCCAATAGAGTACAAATTTTATTTTCTTCATAGAAAAAAGTTCTTCATTTAATATTTTGTACAATTTCTCATTTCAATCTTGCTTATTTTTATTCAATTGCAATTATCTCTCTTATTGTCCTAATTTTGTATTTAATTTGTTGTTTTTCTAGATCTTTGAGATGCACTGAGTGAACTTATTTATTTAGTGCATTCTTAATTTTTTGATATAAGCAGTAATTTCTAGGAACCTCTCTATTAGCATTACCTTTGATATATCACATAATATTTTGTTTATTTTATTCTTGTGCAAAAGGCAGATTTACAGAAAGAAGAGACAGAGATCTTCCATCTGCTGCTTCACTCCCCAATGGCCACAATGGTTGGAACTGAGCTGATCTGAAGCCAAGAGCCAGAAACCTCCTCTAGGCATCCCACATATGTGCAGGGATCCAGGGACTTGACCCATTCTCCACTGTTTCCCCAGTATACAAACTGGAAACACAACTGAAAATGGAGCAGCCAGGGGAAATAAAACGATGCCCATATCAGACAGTGAAGGCAGAGGCAGAGGCTTATATGCCACAGCACCAGCTGCTCCATAAGTTGGATATGTCATGCTGTTATTTTCATTAGTTTCCAGGAACTTTTTTTATTTCCTTTTGATTTTTTTGTGACTCGCTGTTTATTCAGTAACACTGCTTAGCAATTGTTCTGTCTCTGTATTTTTGTATTTTTTAAAATTTCTTAAATTATTGCTTTCCAGTTGCATTCCATTAGCATTAGAAAAAATACATGGTATGATTCAATATTTTTGAATACTTTGAGAACCAGTTTATGACCTATCATGTGGCTTACCCTCAACTAAGCAAAAATTACAAATTAATAGTGAAAGAAAATTATAGACTTAATTTTTATCTAGTTTAATATTATCCTCAAAAAGGATCACAACATGATGGATAACTTTTTCAGGTCCTATTCTGACATACAAATATGATTTTATTTCATGATTTTGACTTCCTCTGTAAATGATCAGAATTAAATTTTTATTGCTTGTAGCTACTGTGTAATTACATTAACCAAATTCAATTATTGCTTAAAATATTCTTACTTAATTTACGCTTTATTTTAACTCTTCTCCAATTTACTTTAAGATAACATGGTGGCTTCAGTTCCTAAAATAAGTCACAGCAGACAGACAATTCGACTTGATTGAAAATAGTTTACATGAAACATACTAAGATCATACATCTTGAGATCAAACTTTAAATGAATATTTAACAACCATAAAAATGGAATACAGTGCACTAAAATACTACAAAGTTTGAGAGCATCAACCAATATGGAATCCAATGTATAAGAGCTTTGGTTCTATTCAGAACTAAATGGTCCATTTCTCACTATTGAGCAAGTATTACAGATGGTCTAAAATTACTGTTTAGAAAACTGCTTTTCCAATGCATACAATGAACTATATAATTTATACCATCTGCAGGTATATTTAAAGTACAGAAAATAACACATTTAGATTATGGTCAGAAGAATTATCTATCACTAAAATAGATTTTTAAAGTCTCATTTAAATTTTTGGTATGTTGCCTGAAAATAAGGATGCTTCATGAGTATTTTAAGAAAGATATCAATTTCTGGCATTACTTCATTTCCAGCCACTCAATTTTGCATTCATCTTTGAGTAGATTATTTAAATTCTTCATATCCTAAGGGAAAATGGATATAGTCTGGCTCATGAGTTATTGAAATGTATTGCTAAAAATATGATGCCATTTTAATGAAATCTATTGGATCTGCATATATATGTGCATATATATGGCACTGATATTATGAAAAGGCATGATGTAGGTTTGTAATTTTTTATTTTATTCTCCCAGGACAAAAAATGTCTAACTATTTACATTTGTAGCTCTACCCTTTACTGTATTTATATTTTATGATAGCCTTTCTTATGGAGGTCTCTTTTTCAGGACCTTACATCTCCTCCCAAACATATAATGGTTTCACTGACATTTTAAGTATTTTCCACCTGTATCTAATATTTTGCACTATGTTCAACTTTATTATCCAATTAATACCCAAATTATGAATTTTTCCCACCTCTAAGACTCAATCACTGCTTCATGTACAAAGATCCGGAACAGCTTAGTCAATGAAGGCATGAACACACAATCATTATTCCACAGGGACTGCACTGCATACTCTTCAAAGTACATGTTTCACACCATTGTTAGGATTCCACTTGTGACATTCTAGCTCAACTTTCAATTCCAGCTTCCTGAGAACACACAACCTGGGGGGCAGCAAATGATAACTTAAGTCTTTGCCATCCGAAAGGAAGATATGGAACAAGTTTCCAGCTCTTGGCTTTGTTCAGCTGTGACTTTTTGGGTTCTCTGGGGAGGGAACCGGTTGACATATGAGCACTCTGAGTCTTGTCTCTTCCTTCCCGTCCTCCCTTACAATTCCTTTCAAATAAAGTGAAACTAAATAAATAACTGTTTTAAAGCAAGGGTTTTTGCATATGTGAAATGTAATCTACATATAAACAGTTGTATCTCTTCCTTCTTAATCTGGCTACCATTTCCTTTGGTTTTCTTGGCAAAAGATAGGTTTCAGCACAATAATAAAGACAAATAATTCTCTTTTTCCACTGTTAATGCAATAGCAAAAGTGTATTCCTCATGCTTTTAAAATATAATGATGAAAAAATGTTTATACTTTGCCTCAATGTCCTTGTTATGAAAATGATTGGATTTTCAGATTTTTCCCCAATTTCACTGAGTTGATCATGTGAATTTTTTTCTTCTTTATCCTATTGAAACTGATTACTGCATTGATTTTCACATTTTAAATCAACTTTACAGTCTTCTCATATAATCTGCTTGATCCTGATCCAGGATCATTTTTACAAGCTTTACATATTACTGAATTTTGTCTACTACTATTTTATCTCTATGTCCATTTATGATACTATGGGTGCTGGTTCGTATTCTGGCGGCTCCACTTTCCAACCAGCTCCCTGCCTGGGACTTGGGGAAGTAGTAGAGGACAGCCCAAAGCCTTGGGACCCTGCACCCCCATGGGAGCCCAGGAAGAAACTCTTGGCTCCTAGCTTTGGATCGACTCAACTCCGGCCATTGTGGCCACTTGGAGAGTAAACCATTAGACAGAAAATCTCCCTCTCTGTCTCTTCTTCTCTTTGTAAATCCAATATTTCAAGAAAAAATAAATAAATCTTAAAAAAAAAAGATCAAGAGGCCTTCTATGTATTTTTATAATCTTTCTTACGCCTTTACTTGTCTCTGGCATGTGCTCCTCAAACTTCAGATACCTGTACAGTTAAAAATACATTCTCTGGTTTCTGTTTTCAGTGTTTTTTTTACGCTGTAAATGTGCCATGATCATGGTTAAGCACATCAAAAAACACAGGGCCCACTCAGCCCTAGGGCTAATCTTACCCCTGTTGCTGTCTTCAGAGTCACAGATTCATGCTACCTGTTGCCTATACTCTGACCCAACTTACATAGATTTTGTGCAGTTTTTTTTCACTGTATTATCCCCTTGTGATTATTACTGTCTAAGATATTAATTTTGAAAATATAGATGAATAGACTTTCCAAACATCATCTAAACATTTTTAAAGCATTTTCACTATTCTATATCATACTTTTTCCTGTCATCCACATTTAATCATTTCCTTTCTAATTTTAAATAGTATTTGCAAAAATACATTAAATATACCTAGCATAAGGCTGATTTCCATATCCCTTATCACTTGCTACTGGTTTTATTTTGTTTTATTTGCTCTTGTATATTATGCAAATGAGAAGGTCAAAAAATCTGGCCATGGCTTTGAGATTAATTTGTAATTTTTACAGTAAGATACCAAACTTGGATCTTAAAAATAAAAACTGAAATCACATGGAAAAACTTGGAATATTCTTAAGACACTAGAATAGCAATCATTAAATAATTTGTTTCCAAAAACCCAGGTCCTAGTGTTGGAGAAACAGTAAAAATAGTATCAATTTGGACTAAATTAAACAAAACTCATCATCAATTTTATAGTAGTTCCTTGCTGATGGTGAACTTTATTCTAAATCATTAAATTGCTAATTCTAATACAAATGATTCTAAATAATTCTTATTAGAGTACACTGACATAATTATTCAATTTTATTAATACTATTAACTTTTTACTGTGCTATAATTTGATTTCTAAATGTAAGTGTATAATTAATACATATGTATACAAAAAACAATATGTAAAGTGTTTGGTACTATCTGAAGTTTCAAACATGCACTGAGGTATTAAAATATATTCCCCAACCCAGTACCATGAATCCTCACCTTGCAAACGCTGGGATCCTATATGCATGCCAGTTCATGTCCCACCTGTTGCAGTTCCCATCCAGTTCCCCACTTATGGCCTGGCAAAGAAATAGAGGGTGACCCAAGTCCTTGTGACCCTGCACACAAGCAGCAGACCCAAAAGTAGCTCCTGGAAACTGGTTTCAGATTGGGTCAGCTCCAGCTGTTGAGGCCATTTGGAGAATGAAACAGTGGAAGGATGATCTTCCTGTCTCTCCCTCTCTATTAACCTGATCTGCCTTTTCAATAAAAGATAATGAAGCTTAAAAATATATTGCTTATATGAAAGCAACAATGAATAAATATGAAGAAAAAGGGAATTCATGTTTTTTGAACAAAACTAATTTAAATTATATTTAAATTATGGCTAAGTTATAATACTAGACTGACATAAAAGCATCTGTATACTGAAAATTATATTTAAGCTTTTGATATTATTTTTCAAATTGGCCTTTTGTAAAACCACAATGTGGAAAAAAGAATTACTATCACAGTTCCTTGGAAATAACGTGGAATATATAAAAGCATCGTCTTGCATTGGTATAGTGTAATCTCCAGACAGTGTTAAATAGTTGGGGTTATTTTTGCTTCACAAAGCAACATGCTTACTATACATGTTAAAATACTCAATGGATGCCACTTGACGCTATTTTTCTATTTGGGTACTAGGTAGGTTGTACTGTTTTAATTGTTCATAGTATGTGCTAGAAGAACCCAGGCTTTTTTATATAGTCTAAGTAATACGAAAATAGAATTATCTTGCTCTATTTACTTGGCCCCGATTCTCTGTAACAATTGCTTCCAACATTAGATAATGCATTTTCAGCTGTATTTTCATGCCAGTATTTCAGTATCTATGCATTTGTATTTTTGTGACTCCCTTTTTTGTTCAAATGGCATTATGTGTTTGCACACAAATTCTTCTCTTTTCCCTTGTCATGTCTGCTAATCTTTTTGCCGCTGTTGCTGCATTTGGCACTGCAAGTTCAATTTAACTTATTAAAATCATGCTGTCTATTCTGCTTCATTCATCATCATCAGCCAAAATCATCCTGGAATCAAACTGGTTTTCTATGATCTTGTTATTTTTGGTGATGATATATGGAAGGGGAAGTAGACAGTGGCAGAGGATAGGATGGAGCCGTAGTTTATAAGAAGCATCTGCCTCTGTCTAGTAACCTTGTGGGACTTGTGCAGTCTCTAATCTACAAAATCAAAATTCAGTGAGAAGCTTTTTCTGCCAAATGTTCTTTAGATGTGCAATGCAGTATGTGGGCCATCAAGAGAAAATTCAAGTGTCAAATACACACAGATTACTCATATATAATTACAGGAAAACTCATGCACCAAGTATGTCCTAGGTGTACCGAATAATTTAAATTGAATTTGGAAACTTCTACTTTATATTGTGAAGTAACAGGCACAATTTAATAGACCACAAGACTTTCTGAGAAATGATTTCAGAAACAATTGCTTACAGAACACTTTTGTTTTCGTGCTAACTTGGGAGAGAGCTAGCTCAGCTCACTCTTACATTACAAATAAGCAAGAAAACATTCCTAGCCACATTAAAATCAAATCGTGAATGCAAAACGGACAGGATAATTTTCTCTGGTTTTATAAACTGGAATACAGAGATGATTTTTGTCTTACATTGACTCAGAAGTTTGTAAGTGAAGCATTCAGCATCATTATCATTTTATCATACAGTTTTAAACATAATGCTTTTGCAAATCAAAATGTATTCATTGTAACTATCATACATCATGTTAGTCATGTGAATACTAGATCTTAATGTAAACAAATAAAATCTATGAGTTATAATACACTTCTGATCCGGGCAGACTTAGGAAAGTTATTGCATTGAGCCATTCATTATTTACTTCTTTCAACCTCTGGGAACTTTGAGAATGTCTAAATTTTAAAGTAAATGATTAATTCAATAACGGCAATTGTTAGCAAATCCACATTATGGAATGCCAGAAATAAACAAATATTATCAGCTTTGAATAAGTTTGTCTTCATTTTCATTGTGATAATTACTTTGTGCTTTCCATTTTTTCACATTGCTTCCCTCAACGTTAAAAGTTAACTTATAGACATTGTTTGTCTTCAAAAGGCCTCTAAGCTATGATTCTCTACCTCTATCATTTACTTGATATCTCTGTTTTGAGCTACATTATTTATTGCACTATGTGTCAAAGCAGTTGATATTGAAAGAACTCCTCAGAGGTCCTACACTCTAACTACTGACATGGGCAAACAAACTGCCTAAAACATCTTGAATATGTGACCAATCAGGTTGGGGGGAATCAAGTGGTTAAAGTGATTCTCTAATGAGCAATGTGGTCCTTTCAGGGAGTTCTTACTCCTATTACTATCCACTCTTCCAAACATTTTCATTTGTAGTTAAACTTAGCATATTTAGGAATTATGTCCAAAGTTTTTGTGTATCAGATTTAAAAAATTATTCTTTCTTCCTCTCCTCTTTCGTGGCTGTGATTTTCAGACCTCCGTATATCATGTTATCCTAACACCCTAAGTGTACTTTTGAGATCTTTATTAAAATGTAATTTCCAGAAACACAAAATTTTCTAGATATGACTGAAGTTATACCAAACGTTTCCTTTTGAAAACAGATGAATGGTTTCATTCATTAAGACTTGATGCTTTTGCCAATTCTATTATGCTACTAGGTCAAGTTGAACATATAATTAAAAAGGTAGATTTACTTTATCCTTTATCCACTTGATAAATGCTTAAAGTTCATCCTGATTCTACTTGTGGTTACTGGGAACATTCAGTACAAAGAAGATACAGAAAAATAAGATAAAATTTCTATATGGTGAATGACACACATGAATTCATATAGAATTCAATAACACACCAACAGTGCACAGTCAGATTACGGAGATAGTTTTATCCATACTGAGAAACAGACAAGGATCCTAGGAAATGTTCTGTAAGCCGCATTTTGAACAATAAGAAGAAGGTAATTGGAGCAGAAAACTCAAAGAGGTGAAAGAAGATGGGGACTCTGGAAAATTGAATGAGTTTAAGAAGAGGTGTACTAGGACGTTAGTCTAACTGCAATAAACTCCACAGTTAGGATTAAGGCGATTTTTGGTTTCTGTTTGTTTGATTTTCTTTTTCTAAGATTTACTTTGTTCCAAAAGGTTTCTCTCTCCCACATACTTTAGGTGAAAAAAATATAGTAACACGTGTAAATGACTATAAAGCTCACCAGTTCATCCCCCTCAAACACTGGAAGAGTGACACTGTATATAAGTGTGTGAGACACTTCACAGTGCCTCTGACGGATGCAGAGACAAGTGGTACATGAACTGAGTAGACAAAAGAAGCATTCTTTTTTTTTTACATTTACAAATATTTTATTTTGTTTTATGATATACTTTCACCAGGAGCAGTCCATCTTTGGTCTGTATGCATAGGGACATACAGTTCTTTGTCTACATATCTGAACATATCAGTTCCCGCTACACTTCCATTATGTATTCCATTATGTACTCCTAAAATACAGTATTCCTTAGAATACAGTGAGCACTACTCAGCTGTTAAAAACAATGAAATATAATCATTTGCAGCCAAGTGGTCCAAATTAGAGATCCAAAACCTTCACTCTGGTGGGAGTGTAGATTAGTACAACCACTATGGCAGTCAATATGGAGAGTGCTACGAGAACTGAGAACAGATCTGCTGTATGACCCAGCTATCTGACTTCTGGGAATATATCCAAAGGAAAAGAAATCTGCATATGAAAAGGAGTCTGTACTCCTATATTTACAACAGCACAATCTACAATAGCATAGACGTGGAAACAACCCAGATGCCAGTCCAAAGATAAGGATAAGGAAACTGTGGTACTTCTACTCTATGGAACACTACTCAGCCATTAAAAATAATGAAATTCTATCATTGCAACAAAATGGTCCCAACTCTAAGCCATTATCTTCAGTGAAATGAACCAGTCCCATAAGGACAAAAATCATATGTTTTCTCCAATATAAGGCAACATCCATGCAAAATATAAGATTAATAGATATTTAGGTAAATATGCACGTACATGTAGTTATCTATAGGAACTGTAGAAGAGACTGCCATATCCAGATGTGAGGATACAATGCAGTATGTATCCCTACTTACAAATCAAAGATGGATTCCCAGTGAAACTGTCAAATATATCTTGACAATATGATGCTGGAACCTCTGCCACTGTCCATACCCACAATGTCAAGATCATTTAAATAGCAAACTGATGGACTTATCACTGTAAAAGACTACAATATTGTAATAAAGTAGGGGAAATTAGTGTGGGGTAAAAAGCTGGGGGCAAGGGGATTCTTAGGACCTTTGGAAATGTATCATGAAATAAATTAATTAATTAATTAATTTTAAAAAACTAAGCAAAAATTACTGTGAAATTTCAGAACACAAATAAACAGAACTTCTTAAAAAACTTTCAACACACAACATGCATAAACTAACTTTGTCATATTAATTTAGACCTTTTCAATATAGATTATTAATATAAAATTTCCTGTCTAGGAAAACCATTAATCAACCATGTGACATGAATTATGGAGAACATCAGTTATGTAAGAATTCAGGAAATTGAGCTCCTACCCACTGATTTCTAAAAGGTCCATTTCACAATGTGCTTTTGTACAACAAGAGGGTAAATAAATTTATATAAATATATATGTATATATACGCAATTATACGTATATTTGTATACATATGTATATATGCATACACAAAAAAAGAGAATTGGCCAAACAATGTAGCTACAAAATTTAGACCTGGAATAATAATACTGGTTGAGCAAGGATGTAGGATAATTAGCTCAGTATGGTGAAAGAAAATCACAAATTTTAGAGATAGAATCTTGAAATACAAACATAAACAACCAGTACATCTGGAAGTTTAGGAAAAGCTGATTGTTAAGAATTAAGCAAGTAATTCAAGGAGAGACAGAAAATAGTCCTGGTTTCAAAGAAATCCAATAATCTAGCTATCAATAAATATAATTCTATCATAGTCTCTGTTTTTGGGCGATCACAATCACATCATCACACTTGGTGATTTAACTGAAAACAGGTATTATTAAAATTTACAGAAGATGAGAAAGGGAATGATGGCAAAGGGAGGAGAATTTTCTATCATTATTGCAAGTTAAACTGACAATTTATGATGTAAGAATTACAGATAAAAGCTTATACACACATGCACATACATAAACCCACGACATGCTTGTCACTCTTAGATCTATATGCTAAAGAACATGAAATTAAGTTCCTTTTGAGAGTAGGACAAAATGCTCAGGGAAACTCACTGATGTTTCATTCTCTCATTTCAATGAGTTTTCAGTCTTCCTTATTACACACATACACACATATATATGTGTGTATACATACATACATGTGTACACATATATCTATATACATACATATATATATTCTAACTCAATAGCTACTCTTCTGTGCTAATTTTTTTTGGCACAGAAAAATTAGGATGTAGCAGAATGGATAACTCGGTTTAAAAGAAGTACAAGGGGCTGGGTTGTGGCTTAGTGGTAAAGCTGCCACCTGCAACCTTGGCATCCTTTATGAGAATCTGTTGGAATCATGGAGGTTCCACTTGCAATCCAGTTCCCTGCTGATGGCCTGGGGAAAGCAACAGAAGATGGCCCAAATGCTTGCACCCCATTCACCCAAATGGAATGCTGGAAGAAATTCTTGGCTCCTGCCTTAAGCCTGGCCCAGTCCTGACCGTTGAGGCCATCTGGAAAGTGAATCAGAGTACAGGAGACCTCCCTCCATCTCTCCCCCCTTCACCATAACTTTAACTTTCAAATAAATAAACAAACCTTTAGCAAAGAGAGAGAAAAAGATAGGAAAATGCAAAGGTTCACCTAGGATTCTACAAAATGGAACTTCACAACCTGTAATATATTTTAATGTGGCCAATCTGGATATGAATTCAGCTACATATTTGCATCCACTCTTTAAGCATTCCAGTATATCACTGTGCCTACTGTAGTAACTATGATGCCCTGGAGATTATCATTTTGCATCAAATCAGAAAAGAAAGCTTATGTTTTCTCTATTATTCCTGAAATGGAATTATTTTGAAACATAATCATTTCAGACACTTAAAAATTTGATCTTGAACATTCATGGATTGGTTTTTTTTTTTTTTTTGGTTGTTGTTATTTCCATTTTCTTGGATGGCTACGACATTTTTCTTTGACTGGTGAATAGGATATAATTATTACAGATTTAGACACATATTTTATTTTCCCTGTAGCTTACATCTCAGGTCAGTTTGAATCCACACATACGCACTCCTTTCACAATGGTTTCTATTGACTTCAATGGATCACACTCTCTACTGATGCCCCCTGTGAGAGAGAAAAGAAAGAAGCTTGTTCATAGATTCCCTGTAGCTCATCACTACCATTGATCCATGGTTTTAAGGGCTTTAGTCACTAATTTCCTCCCTCCAATGGAGAGACCCATTGCTCAGTGTGTTTAGACTCTTATGGCTGCCCACTGTGACTCCACTTCTTAATCTGCCTGAAAGTGTCAAAAGTCACGCTGCTGTTTGGAGTGTGTGTGTGTGTGTGTGTGTGTGTGTTTAACTGCTACTGTGAATGATGCTTTTCTTAGTGTAAGATGCCCATGACAATGGAAATAACTGTGAAATACATTTATTTTGCACACTCTTAAATAAATAAGGGCCATAATTTATTTACATATGTTAAAGAACACTTTAACAATGCAGTTTCACTCTTAGAATCCCAACATGGTATGCTTACAGATTTCACATGTGTGTCATTGACCTCTATATAGTTGTAAAATTTAGTGCTGTTATCAAAACCAGTATGTTTAGTATTTTTAACATTCACCTATTAAAGTCGCAAGTAACTGTCAACTTGTATTAATACAAAATAAGTTTATGAGCTATTTTCTCATAAAGAATGTATTTGATTTCAAACAAATAGGTCAAATGTATTAAACATCACAACTTATATAAAGAAGTTTAACCTCACTAGTAATCAAACACAAATTGAAACATCAACGAATTATCATTTTTCACATTCTAAGTTAGAAATATGGAAAAAGCAATGCCACTTGATGTGGAAAATAGTTCTGGTCAGAAATTAATTGGTTCATCCCTTTACAAAATAATTTGTCAATTTAAATTTTGAACAGTTAAAAATTTTGCTCCCCCTTGACACATTAATCCAATCTTTGAGAATTCATCTCTCAATATTAACCTAAACTGTGGAAACAGCAGTAAAAACAAATGACTATTTCAACATTACTATGATTTGTTAAAGTCCCATGTGTGAATATTAAACTATGACATGATAGTATGCAGCATTCATTACAATCATTAATTCACTTCAGTAGGAAGGAAAATATTTCTGTTATAAAGCTTGCCCCCAAATCTAACAATTTATGTATTTAACTTGTGTATTGTTGATTATTTTAGGATATGATATGGAAGCCCTATTTGTACAGTGTATGTTTTTATTGATCAGAACTTTCTTTTTGATGCAAGTGATTCAAATTAATTCAGCTAAGATCTGAATATGTAAAACTTTGTGTTGCTTATGCAACTAAAGAAAACATTGTAATGGTTTAAAATTTTTTTTTAATTATGGGGGACTAAAAGGTGGCAGGTGGAAACACACAGTATAATCTGGACCACAGAGATTCAAATCTTTCCTTTTCTTACTCTCCATTCTCTTTGCATTTCATTCGGGATATATTTGCTTCTTTGACAGGAATGATACTAAACACAGAGAAGCTCAAGTCCCTTCTATTTCAGTATTACAAATCACAAAATCTCATTCAGCCTCCATAGGAAAGTAGGCTCAATTTGTACCATGGATCTACAAGTAGAGCAAGGTTTCTCAAAGAATGACATAGCAGGATCTGGCACTATGGCTCAACAGCTAATCCTTCACCTTCAAGTACCAGCATCCCGCAGGAGTACTATGTCCTGCTTTCTTCAGTTCACATCCAGCTCCCAGCTAATGTGCCTGGAAAAGCAGTGGAGGATGGCCCAAGTCCTTGGGACTCTGAACACATGTGGGAGGCCAGGAAGAAGCATCTGCCTCCCGGCTTCAAATCAGCTAAGCTCTGACCATTGCAGCCTTTTGGAGAGTGAACCTGCAAAGGCAAGCTCTTTTCATTTCTCCTCTCCGTAAATCTGTCTTTCAAATAAAAAGAAATAAATCTTTTTTTAAAAATGACACAGTAAATGCATACCCATTGAAGGAACTGGTTTTACCAAAGCTTCCTTCTCAGTATGAGTTTATTGGAATAAGATTAATCTGACTCATAGAATGTAAGAAAATAAATTTGAAAGTAAGTATAGCACATATAATGGTGATTTTTTATTGGTGATGAGATTATAACTCATAGAAATGAAAATGCAAAATGAATATAATGAACAACCCACTCTAGTTATCTATTTTTTGTACAACTTCTATTTCATAAATGTTTGAGTAACACAAACATATAATATTATAAAAATATAATTTCACCATAGAAATGACAACATAAGATTGAAAAATAACAAGATGTGTTACTTGGGGGCACAAGAACATATCCAGACATATCTTTGACAAACTACTTTGTGTCAGTAAAAACTGTGATAACTGAGTAAGTTGAACCTGGAGAGGAACAAGGCAGGCAGATTTTTTTTTAAGATTTATTTATTTTTATTGTAAAGCCAAACACACAGAGAGAAGGGGAACTAGAAAATCTTCTCTCCGCTGGTTCACTCCCCAAGCAACCGCCATGGCACAAGCTAGAGCCAATGTGAAGCCAGGAGCTTCTTCTGGGTCTCCCACTCAGGTGCAGGGTCCCAAGACTTTGGCCCATTCTTCACTGCTTTCTCAGGCCGCAAGCATGGAGCTGGATGGGAAGCAAGGCTGCCGGGATTAGAACCGGCACCTATATGGGATCCTGATGCGTACATGGCAAGGACTTTGGTCACTAGGCTATTACACCAGGTCTAGTAGGCAGAAATTCAACAGCAACATAAAAGCTTTCCTAGACTTTGTGATAAATGCAGAAAGATATATGTGCAATTGTCTATGGCGTGATGCTGATATGAAAATGATTGTTTAGGAGAAACAATCAAAATGAAACAGGTGATGCATAAACCAGATTCCCTCTTTCAATTCATTCATCCTATACACTTGATCCTGAAGAATAACCAATCTGCAATACGATTGTCAAAAAAAAAAAAATCAGCTTTTGGGTTTGATTTGTCAAGCCTAGGAATTGCTAGCAGAGACCAAGTGAAGTCAATCTAGTATAGCAAAGCCTGAACACAGAAGAATATAATTTGTCACTGCTATTATCTGCTACAACGCACTTTGCACAAAGTTGTGACCCATGCATTGCTCACATTAAGTTCACTGTTTTTAAAAAAATCACAGTTTCTTTAATATGATAATTTGTCATAATTTCTAGATAAAGTAAAGTTACCAATAAGAGTATTACTAGGGAAAGTTCCAAATCCCTGCTTCTGCAATTGATACCTAGGTAGCAATTCGGTTGCTGACAAGTGGTGTAAACCAGATAGCTCCTGGGGAAAGTGGGCTCCTGTCACTGACTTCTCTTTGGCTCTGTAGGCTTCCTATGGGCTTTCATGGCTGCGGTCATGGCCAGAACACCAAACCGTGTCTGAGACACATCACCAGTCACTAAAACTGCTCCCTATACCATTAATGAGTAGCAACTTCTCCTCTAATGATAATAAAAATCCATTGTTCTACTAGCATCTTTTCTTTACCCATTTAATAAGAACCTTAAATAAAGCACACTTGGCTTTCATTTGACTTATATGGTGACTAAAGTGTTTTATAGTCCTCAGGAACCAAGACATCAAGCCACATAGACTGTAAAGGTGTATGGCTCTGTAAATACCTATTCTGGGAGTGAAAAACAAAAGCAAGACTGTGTCATTTCTTCCTCCAGCACTTGGTTTCTGGGTCTACACTTTTTTTTCTGGAAGGTTCACAGAAACTTACAACAGATATTTGTTCCTCCTAAACAATGCATATTAATGAACAGTGGGTACCATTTTCTTGATGGTAGCCTTTAGCTGCACAGATACATGGACATTCCACTCATTACCATTTGCAGCTCTTTCATATGTCAAGACACAAACATTTTATGAGTTATTTTATGTGGGTGTTGTCTTAGGAATACGAACATAACAGAATCTTGCTTTCAATTAATAGATCATCTTTTTATGTACGACCTCATTCTTTTCCTGAGAGCAAAAAAGATTGACATGTGCGTTTTATAAGAAACTTTGTAGTTTTTATTATCTTTGTTTACCAGGTAAGAAGAAAGCCAATTCTGCATTGTTTTGGCATTTACACTATAGAGAAATTCTATATTCATTGAACTGGATCCAGTGATGTCCACTGTCTGCTAACGGCATATATCATGCTATTTTCACCTCATGAAATATCTCCTCAATGTAGGTGTATATGAAAATGGCTTTTAAAACACCTGTTTAAAATGAAAGGAACATGAGCTCCCCAAAAGAACTTGCTACAGCTAATGAAATCCAAGAAACCAGCGATAGTGAGTAAACTGCTTCTATAAATAGGTCAACACACCTACAACTGGCGATTGCCACATGTGGTTATTATCCACTGTATTTTCTCTGAAGGATGGAAAAGTTCTATTATAAAACAGCGTTGTATAAAGGTTGAGGGAGATGATTTTCTGAATTTCTAATAAATCTAAAATTTCAGTATCATTTTGTAATTCCACTCTTGATTAGAGAGCTTAAACCTATCTCCCACATGAAACCTGTCCTGTTGTTTGAAGTTAGAACTTCACTTCTGAAGTGGCAAATACTACCATCCATAGCAGAAACGTCTTTACACTTGAAGAGAATAAATAGCTTTCTTTGCAAACATAAGAATCCAGTATGAATTATTTATTATCCTAATTAATGATAGGTCTAATTTCTCAGTAAGTAGGTCTAGTCTTTTACTACTAATTAATGACAGAGATTATAAAGTTGCTGGTGTTAGTACTAAGATAATGGTATCATACTAAGAAAAAAAAGGACAGTTACTAAAAACGTGAGAAGACAGAAACTTCATTGGCAGAAAAGACTCTGGCTACACAAAATGGACTGGGAATCAAAAAGCCAAAATAAGCACGTTGTCTGAAAAGCTGGAGGGTTTTTTTTCCTGTGTCTGATGTTCCATATTCACATATTCATTCAATAAATATGCAGTGAGCTCCTGATGCATGTCAAGCATCGCTCTAGACATCGAGGTTATGGTAGTACTAAAAACGTAAGACCTGGTAAGTTCAATGGCTTCTTGGTGAGACCATCTCTGGTCTGAAGGTAGAACCAGCATAGTATCATCCCAATCAAGTAAAAAAACCCAACATAATATTTACAACCATTTACAACATTATGGCATTAATTGACATGGTATTGATTAACCAATATGTTACTAGGGAAATGCAGGTTCTCGACAGCAACCTGTGACTTCCTCATAGACATTTCAATTTTGGTTAATATTCAGCCATGTTCTATATACCTTAAAATGGCTATAGATTGCTATTCAGCTGTCTCTTGTCTATTTCAATGTTAGTATTTAGCATTTTATAGCATTGAAGCATGATTTTGCTAAACCTTACCAGGACAATAAGATGCTGGACTTTATGATTGGTCAAAACCTCCAATGAAAGAATCTCAACTGAATTTGAACTATGGAAATGCAATAAGGTGGAGCAATCCACCGTGGGGGGCGGTGGAGGGTTTGGGGAGGGGCGGGGGGAATTCCAGTGCATAAAAAAATGTGTTACATAATGCAATGAAACTAATAAATAAATAAATAAATAAATAAATAAATAAAAACATAAGACCTGCCACTATGGATCTCATGATGAGAGGGTAGTTCACAGGGAGAT
This sequence comes from Ochotona princeps, assembly GCF_030435755.1. Lineage (NCBI taxonomy): Eukaryota > Metazoa > Chordata > Mammalia > Lagomorpha > Ochotonidae > Ochotona > Ochotona princeps. The sequence continues at coordinate 14,175,970 of NC_080858.1, read as the reverse complement.
GTGCAGTATAAAATAGTTACAAAAGTACATGGAAGAAGACATGACCAAGATTACAAAATCAACCATGCAATGGGAAAAAAGACTGTTAATTTACACTATTTCAAAATTTTAAGATTGGTCCATAAAGACCATGATGACAAGACATAAATTAAGATCTAAAGAGTTGGAGCAATGAAGGGAATATGCAACAATTCTACTTCAGATACAGATATCTGGCATGTGTTGGAACATCAAGACCGAATAACATGGTAAAGGAGGTGTATTACAGTGCAAGGCCCAGGGCAGCTGATGGAACAGATCACAGGAGGTCTTCAGGTCGTGCGGGGAAGCCATTGGAAAAGCCGCATGACCTGATTCAGATGTTAACACTGTCACTGGCCCCCTAAGTGGAGTAGACAGAAAACCTGGGTGCTCCTAGCAGGACCCTTTGGCAAGCCATATGAAAATCTAGAATTTCTCTCTTTTTTTTAAAGATTTATTTTTGTTTATTATTATTGGAAAGCCGGATATACAGAGAGGAGGAGAGACAGAGAGGAAGATCTTCCGTCTGATGATTCACTCCCCAAGTGAGCCGCAACAGGCCGGTGCGTGCCTATCCGAAGCCGGGAACCTGGAACCTCTTCCAGGTCTCCCACACAGGTGCAAGGTCCCAAAGCTTTGGGCCGTCCTCTCCTGCTTTCCCAGGCCACAAGCAGGGAGCTGGATGGGAAGCAGAGCTGCCGGGACTAGAACCGGCGCCCATATGGGATCCCGGGGCTTTCAAGGCGAGGACTTTAGCCACTAGGCCACGCCGCCGGGCCCGAAGATCTAGAATTTCAGACTTGTCTATGGGTGTGTAACAAAGCAGGCACTGAAAACCACTGCTGTTCTTAAGATGTTTTGAAAATACAGGGAGCATGAAAATTTTGTATGAATAAAGCAGTTTATTTGTAATGATGTTGGAAACAGCACATTTAGAAGTAATGTGAGAGTTTTTCTGTGATACATTGAGATGCTTACCTGTAAATCAGGTAGAAATATTGATTGGACAGTGGGCTTCATTGATCTAGAGTTGAGGCCATATGAGCTTGAAGTGTAAAGCATTAGAACAGTGAAGTATCCTGAGGAGTGGACACAGATGGAGGGGAAAAACCTGCAGTAACAAAGTTATCCCTAAGTAGCCCTTTTCTTTCAAATCACGGTCTTTATATTAAAAACCTCACTTGGTCACACAGCCAAAAGCTGACCAATAAGGTAGTCATTCATCCCCTAGCTATTACTTAATAATTTAGTCATGTTCAGCTATCACAATAATTCAACTATGATTTAATAATTCAGTGAAATTTCAAAACGGGCTTTTTAATGCTGTCAGTTCACCCTTAGGGTAAATAATCTATACAACATGCATAGCATAATCAGGAAAGAGCAAACTCACATCTGAATTTCTGATGAAAACCACCAAGGATGTATATTCCAAACAACACTGCATCATTGGACCCAGGAATCATTACATGCAATGTTAATGTGCCAGAACATGTAAATTCATGACTTCTAGAATATGCTTTCCCTAAGTCTAACTCACAGGTGTAATAAACAGAAAAAAACAATAGTATTTTTCAGAAAGTAAGAGTTAAATTTTGCACCTTTTAAAAAATTAATTATAGTCACATACGAAAAAGGCTCCCAAAGAGAGGTAGATGGCATAATAAAAGTGGGTAATTTGAGGGAGAGTTTAATAAAGGGGCAGAAGTGACAGCTAAGATTCAAAGGGGTAACTTGGTAAATGTCATAAAACTGGGAGACTGTATAATTGTCATTAAAACTTAACTTTTTATGACTATAAAGTTCACAGATTTAATATATTATCACACTTTCACATATAGCCTGAATGTTTGGAAGGAAAAATTAAAGAGAAAAAAATCTCACATCTCAAAATATTTCCAAAGTTTGGTTAATGTACACAACACACTGCAGGTTAGCATTTTACAATGTAAAATGGATTGCCGCATTAGAAAAAAAAGTGTCAAAGTCCATATAGCATTTACTACAGTTCGAACTGCTTACGAGAAAATGGTATATAATACTTCTATTATGTCTTTATGGGAGAAAGAAACATTCGTATCAAGTATTACATAAGCATATAATTAACAGTACTACCAGCTTTAAAAAAAAACTAAAACATTTCAAGATTATAAAAGAGATGATTTATTCATTGGTTTATCTGATTTTATTTGAAATGCAAAGTGGCAGAGGGATCTCTAATCTCCTGGCTAGTTCATGTGGCAACAGGCGTGGCTGGCCAAGGAATAAACCAGGAGCCAGTAGCTCTACCATGCATGAGTAGCTGGAGCCCAACTACCTGAGTCATCATTTGCATGGACCAGGGAGCACAACCAAAGGAAGCTGGAATAGAGACTGGAGCTGGGGCTTAAGCCCAGAGACTCACATACGGGGTTCAGCAATATCAAGCAGACAACAAAGTTAACTGCTGCTGAGGATGGGGGAAACTGCAAGTAGTCAGTCATCACTACCCAGAGCAAAAGCCCAGAAGGAATTCACGGTTCCTGGTGTAGCCTGGCCCAACAGCAGCAACTCTGAGCACTAGGAAGAGAAATGACCTATGGAAGATCTCTTAGTCTCTCTCTCCATTTCTCTATCTATCTATGTATCTCTCTGGTGTGCATGTGGCAGGGAGGGAATCATTGGAGGGGAATCTGTGCTGTAATTTCATGTGATATTTACCCTTATTGCCTAGACTTGTTCTTTCATTATTACGTCTTTACACAGTCTCCTATTTTAATTGTATGTTTCTTTACATCTCGCAAAAATATTACATATAAAGACTTCGTGTAAGATATCTGGTACTCAAAGGAGTTACAGAGTTTTTCAAAAGCGCATGCAGTGAGTAAAATACTGATGCACGAGACGTGTCCAGATCTTTACTAGATAATGCCAAAATGTTTTCTAAATGGTCTGCACAGTTTACAAAGCCATTTTTAAGCTGTCTTTACAATTTACACTTTCATCCGTAACGCATGAGCATGATATTTTTCTCACTAATTCTACATGTTGTCAGACATTTTATTTTTTATCCATCTATTGCATATACTTTTAGGAGAGAATTAAAAGGGACTTTTAAAATGATTGCAAGATAGGAAAGGACTCTGGATAAAAAGGACAGAGTAAATTATACAAGAAATGATTGATGGATTTCACTACACAAAAATTACTATTTTTATTCTGCTAAATTTGCTTTTCCATGCTACTGAAAAAGTCCAGTGTTTTTATATACTTTTATTGTGTTTTAATGCTTCTGGTTGTAAAAGTCTTTTATGTATTCAGTTGTTTTCTGTAAGCCGTTCATCATTTCAGCATTCTGGCCATAAGTCTTCTTCACACACGATAAAACTTGTGTGTATGCTGCATCATATCTCTGCACTGTTACTTTTACAAAAACAAGCATATTTTCTCTAAACGTAATATTTCTTCTTTAAGGAAAAAAATGCAAGTATTTAGGGAAAATTTTGCTGAAATGAAAAACACTTTAACTTACAGATTGTTAAATCCTTGCTTTCTGTTAAAAAAGATGATTTTAAAAAGCAACAACATAATAGCCAGCTATGATTATAACATAAAAACATGTTATAAAACAAAAATTCCCCAAGTCTGAGAATATGACCAGAGAAACATATAATTCCTAAGAAAGCTGATATTTAACCATAAAGATAACTTCCAGTGTAACCCAATGACTAAGATTCATGATAAAAATTCATAACCATTTCTTGAAATGATAGAGTTACAAATGATAGTGGTACAAATGGTGTCCATGTAATTAACAATTTCATTGCACGTTGATGAACTAAGGGAATATGAATTAAAAATGAATAAAATGAAATGAAATTATATTCCTTTGCATTTCAAATATTTAGCAGACCAGGTTTAAATGCCTCGAAAAAATATTTACTTTTCTTTTTCTGGAGATTGTCTTAAAGTGACTGAAACAACATCCTTATAAAGTTCCAGCTTTCCCCTGTTGCTTTTCTGTGTGCGTCACTCTCCAGGTGGCCCTCTCCCATTGGCCTGTCCTCTCCTATTTCCTGGAATGTGTCCTCTTTGCTTCAACCTGGGTAATGCTTCTCCATCTGTTTAAACACGCCCTTACCCTACTCTGCCATTTTTATTCTCCCTTACCATTAAACCACATTTTCAACAGCTTCTAATAATGAGGTGAACTATTAAGATCAGAATCATGATGTGAAAGAAAATTATTTCCATAAATGCAATCAATATTTTCTTAACCAATCAGTCAGCCCATAGTCTAGTTTCCAGCCATACAGAAGAGTAAGCAGTAAAAGATATATACAAGATGCCTGTTCTTGAGTCACAGTGCAATGCTGGGGCCTCCCTGTCAGTCAGGAAGAGAGAGAGAGAAAAAAAAAGATCAAGTATAAGGATAGGATAAACCTTTCCTTTTATTCTCTGGTTCAAGAATTTAATTTAATTAATCTACCTTGGCATTTCTTACTTTGCCTCAGGAAGACTGAATCAAAATTCTCCAGAGAAATAGACCAATAGGATGTATGAAGGAGAGGGCACAGAGAGAAAAAAATTAAGTTATTGTTCATTTAATTGTGGAGGCTATCAGGTCCAAAATTTAAGGAGCCTAGGAACAGACAACTTATGAAAAAGGTGCAATCGGTGTCTCAAGTTTGAAAGCATTCGGAAATACAACTTGTAACTCTCTGGGACACTCAGGTTTCTGTGTTTTGCTTGCTTGGGTTTTTTTTGGGGGGGCGGGCGGCGGCGGCTAGCACTTCAATTCATCTAATGAAGCCCACGCTCAACAGTGATTAAAAAATTGTTTCATTCAAAGTCACTAATTTAAATACATATAAGGCCCGAATTTAAACTAGAAAATTTCAAGAATACATTTGGAAAATCTTGATACTGGGCCTGGAAATCATTGTTTTGATACGTCATCAACACTCAGGCAACAAAGCAAGAGTTAAGAAGACCAGTTACAGCAAATGACAAAGCTTCTGCACAAGAAGTAATTGATTGATTTAACAGACAACCGAGGAGCTGGGAGAAAAAATTTGAAAACCATATGTATTCTAGGAGATTACTCTTCAAATTATATAAGAAAATACTACAAATGTTCAGGGATTAAAAAAAAATCAAAGCTAATAAGCTAACTTTAAAAGGGGATTAAATATTTAAATTTCTCAGAATATATTTAAATAGCCAAAGATAACAAAAAGTCTTAAGCAACAAGCATTATCAAAGAAATGTAAATAAAAACCATGAGATATTATCTCACACCTGTCAAAATAGCCATTACGAAAACACAGTAAGTGTTAGCAAGGATGTAGAAAAGAATCTTTGCAAACAGTGAGTGCAAGTGCAAAACCTTGTCACCATCATGGAAAAGATTATGTAGGCAAATTGAAATACAGCAGATCGGCATTGTGGCATGGAGGGTTGTGCTACCACCAGCATCCTGTATGGGTGCTGCTTTGTGTCCTGGATACTGCATTTTTGATCCAGGTCCCTGCCAACAGCCTGACAAGCAGTGAAAGCTGGCCCCAATGGTTGGATCTCTGCCACCCTGGGAGAGTTTCAGAAGCTCTAGACTTTGGTGTAACCAGGCCTGGCCACCATGGCAATCTGGGGAGAGAACTGAAGGATGGATGATTCTCTCTCTTTTTCCCTCTCTCTCTTTCTCTCTCTCTCTCTCTCTCTGTCTCTCTCTCTCCCCCCATCTCCATCCCTATCTATCATCTCTCTCACCTCCATGCCTTGCAATCATTCTACAACTCTGCCTCTTAAATAAGCAAATAAATATTTTTAAAAAGTAGAACTATTATATCTTCTAGAAATCTATGATGACTATCCAAAAGGGTTGTAATTAGCATCTAAAAGAGTCATTCACAGCACTATTTCACTGCTGGATTATTTACAAAAGTTAAAATGTATAAAATCCTAATGCCCACGAATGGATGAACGACAAAAGAAAATATGATGTACATATTGATGCAAAGGAAGACTGCTAATCCTTGAACAAAAGGACACATCTGCAATATATGACAGAGCAGATGAAGTGTGAAGAAGCAGCAAGGATAAGCCATGAGAATACTAACCAAAGAAAGATGGAATGGCTCCATTATTATCAAAGTAAATTTCAGAGCAGACATTTGTTAGAAATACTTAGAGATACCACATTTCAAATGGACTGTCCATTCTCCATAAAGGCATAACAATATTAAATATACATTATCTAACAATAGAATTTAAAACTACATGACCTGACAGCTGACAGAACCACGAGGAGAATAAAATACAATTAATAATTGTTGGGCACCTCAGAACTATTCTTTCACTAATAGGACCGACATAAAGTAAAATCAAGTTCAAGATGGAAACATCGATGCAGGAGTATGACATTTCTAAAACACCCATTCAGAGTGAACCAGGAAATTCAACCCTCTGGATGATATTTGTACTAATAAGATGAACACTAACAGTGGTTTTTTTTTTTTTTTTTTAATCTGCAATTATGGGCCCGGTGCTCTAGCTTGATGGCCAAAGTCTTCACCTTGCACGCGCCAGGATCCCATATGAGTGCCAGATCGTGTCCTGGCAGCTCCACTCCCCATCCAGCTCCCTGCTTGTGACCTGTGAAAGCAGTCGAGGACCTCCCAAAGCCTTGAGACCCTGCACCCCTGTGGGAGACCCAGAGGACATTACTGGCTCCAGGCTTAGGATTGGCTTAGGATTGGCTATTCAGGCCACATGGGGAGTGAATCAGCGGACAAAAGATCTTTCTCTCTGTATCTCCTTGTCTCTGTGTATCTGCTTTCCCAATAGGAATAAATAAATTAATAAATATTAATAAAAATCTATACTCATGTAAATTATTCCATCTGAGTATATTAGAATTAAATAAGTAAACAGAAAACCAAGAATATTCACATCAATTTGGAAATTCATCAAAAAAATCCTTTTTCAATATGAATAAAAGAAAGCTCAAGGAAAATTGGCAAACTTGATGAAAAATTAAAATACAGCATTCCAAATTCACAGTGATATAGCTATATTAGCACTTACAGAAAATTTATAATATTAAATTCTTATGCTACCCTAATACTCTGGAAATATTGATCAAAATGTGGAATGATAGATGATAGTTCTACAAAACTGTGGAGTACAAGGTAATACTTGAGTATACGTATACCTAATATGCAATCCTAAAATTCGAATGAACAGTATTCCCAGTGTCTTAACCATGTAATATTTTGTATTGGGAAGCTTCGAAGCTCCTTCCTATTGGCCGTTTATGTAACATATAATCAAATGTTGTAATAGACCCGCTGTACTGTAGAACACTGGGGTGTATTCATCTCTGCCTATTGGTACCTGTCACCTGCCTGCTCACCCTGTACCACACTACCTTTCCTAGTGTCTTGTGAATCACTGTTCTACTCTGTTTCTGTGAAATTGAATTGTTATCTTCTATATTTTAGTAAAAACATACGATATTTGTTTTTCTTTAGTTTGTTTTCTAAATATATTCTTAACATTGTAAAAATGTATTCACAGCATGCTTTGTGGTTTCCTATGAAAGTGAATAAACCAATTTTTTTCTTTGTATATGAAATTTTATGAAAATCACTTTTTATTACGTTCCTAACATTTCTACTGAGGCTGCAAAAATCCTGACATTTCTTTCTATACTGTATAACCAAAAATTTAAAAGCATCTCTCTGAACTTACATCAGATCCCAAGAGCTTAAACTCTAACTGGAGACCTTAAGACTACTCAGAATTCAAAGTTGCTTTCGGAACAGATTGCACCAGCTAGTTGATGAAACTTGAGCTAATTACACTAATGTTGACAAATGCACTGGCACAAAAACAAATGTCACATTTTTCAAAAAATTACACCTCTTCAAAGATGCTAAATAGATGCAGTGATTTGTGGGTGTAACTGAGCTATTTGTGCAAAAACTGTTTTGAAAATTCTGATTTAAAATATGAAAAGTACAAGTACAATATGAGCACTTGCATGTAATTTTCAAATGCCTTTTAATGAAATATTTGAAGTTTTGGAACAATAAAGAAATTGCTATATTTGCACTGGAATATTATTTCTTGTTTATTTTAAATTTTATATCATGCACAAAAATAAAACTTTTTTGACATGTCTTTATGTATTTTAAATGAGCTGATATGGCTGAAAATGCATTTTTCTTCAGAGATCTGAATCTTAAACAATCTCAGGAGCAGTATTTTTCATATACTCATCCACAAGTACAAACACACTTAAGTTTTTCATTATTTGGCAAAAGAGCTAGCTAAAAGTTTAGTGCTGGACATTATCAGTCAACCCCATCATTTCTTCTTTTTTATAGGTGTATTTTTAAATATTTTTATTATTTTTAAATAATGATTACATGGTTGATCAGGCTAGGAAGGATCAAGGTTTAGGGAAAATTGGGTGAAGCCATTGCTTCCAAATCTACTATTTCTTCTTGTTGTTCCTGGGGGAAGGGGAGAGATAAAGGGGGAAACTACTCATGACTTGGCACACATCCCAGTACCCAGGGATGAGGAGCCACCACTTCATATCAATCCAGACTTTTAAATAATCCAATTTAATCTTTCTGAAAGTCTGCAATGGAGAAACTATAATTTGCTCCTCAAAACTACCATTTTAATCAAAGAGATTAAGTGTGCCATTCTCATTAATAGAACTGGAATTTGATGCAAAGTACTCCTAACTCTTGTGCTTACATACTTCACGCAAGCCATCATGGATCTCAAATAGAAAAATTTTAAATATTCCATCTCTCTCTCAAGAGCCGTCTCACATTTTATTCAAAAGAATATACAAATGATGTTTCAGAATTTGCCAGTTACGTTATCTTTTACTTATTGTTTTGAACTATTCCAAATCGCTGTTACAACATCTTAGAAGAGAGACGCTTGTTTGACTATTCAGTTTCATCTGATCATTTAAAGTCTTTTAATTAAAAGTTGAAATGGATGTGAAATATCATTTATAGAACTCAAGAATGCATTGTGTCTTTCATGTGGAACAGTAGTAAAGCCACCACCTGCAGCACTGGCATTCCAGGTGCTTTCTGGTGTGTATCCTGGCTACTCCATCTCCAATTCAGCTCCCTGCTAATGGCCTGGGAAGAAGGCCATTAACAAAAGATGGCCCAAATGTTTGGGCACCTGCCACACATGGGAGAGATCTGATTAAAGTTCCAGGCTCCTGTCTTCAACCTGGCCCAACCCTAGCCAATTTAGTTATCTGAGGAGTGAACCAGTGGATGCAAGAGAGATCCCATTCTCATTTTAACTCTGACTTTCAAATAAATAAACATTTAAAAAAGCATAAATATTGGAATTAAAAATATTTAAAAGCAAGCTGCCATTACAGAATTTCCATTGCTCTGGGAACATGAGCAAACCTATTGACAAAGATTGTTCCTACTCAGTTACAGAAAGATACAATTCATTCAGTCAGGAATTCCTCACTGATATTTCCTTGTGATAAGGCTTCAAAATGGCTATTCTCCTGGCATCAGCCTAAAAACAACAGTCAAAAGTAAAGCATACTGGATTCACAGATGAACATTATGGTTTGACCAATAACTGCCATTACAAACTCACGTTAAAAATCATGAAGGACAGATTATAAATGACACAAGGGCTAGATATAAAAGAAACAACATCTCCTTAAGTTTTTATTTTATATTTTGTGCCATGCAAATAGACTTCATATTTATTAAATCATTTTTTACATGCTGTTCTTTTCTTCGGTTCATCTGGGTAGCATGTGTTGTTGATATCTTACCTTTACCACAATCAATTCCCTGTTTCCTTTTGAGACTCTCCAGCCTCGTATCCTTCTAGGGTTTCTGCCCTGTGCTAGCTTGGGGGAGCTGGCAGACTTCTCCCATTGATGGAGCACACCAAATCTTTCAAAGGTGTCTTAGCCTTTCACCAACCAGTTCTGTTAGAACATCTTTGGTTAACAAGCAGGCCCTAAATCCTGCTATCTGAAGTAACAGTGTTAGGACTCTTTAAGTACTGGTCAGAATTTATAGATAAGTCACAGATATTTTACCTTTGTAAAAAATGAGGGTAAACAGTGTTAGAAAAGCATGTTGATCTGGCCTTTTGATATCCTCTCTAGAGTTGTTAGAAAGTGACCACATTAAACAGTTACTAAAATATGTTGAAGTTCAGCATACTAAGTATATTATTTTTCCTTTTTTTCACAATGAGACCTTAGAGCATGACTAATTTACCACAACTGGGTACATCTATACTGTGTTTATATATTTTTTAAATATTTGTTTTTATTTGAAAATCAGATTTACAGAGAGAAAGATCTTCTATGTACTGGTTCACTCTCTAAAGTCCAACGGCCAGGACTGCGTGGGTTGGAATCTGGGAGCCAAGATCTTCTTCCAGGTCTCCCACATGAATGCAGGGTCCCAAGACTTGAGGCTATTCTGTGTAGCCTTGCCAGGCCATATGCAGGGAGTTGGACTGGAAGAACACCTGGGATTAGAACCAGTGCCCATATGGAACCCTGGCACTGCAACCAGAGGATTAGCCTGTTGAGCCACAGTGCTGGCTTGCAGTGTGTTTACATTTAAAGTAACTGTGTTTGCTCTAGGACAATCATCCACAGTCAGTGATGAGTTTAGGTGGCAATTCTTAAGGTTCCTTCCTGTTCCTACCCAATAACAATCAACAGTGGGTTTGTTCTTTGGACTTGAATTCTGCAATACATTAATTATAAATTAGTTATAAACTACTGATTAATTTTAGTACTTGATCTTTACATGATCTAGTATTCAGCTATGCTGTAGGGCAACTCAGTACAGAATAAAGAGTAGAGACCTAGCAAGAGGAACTGAGATCAAATGTAGAATATGTAAATCCTACACAGAAAGTTAGCTACTGGACCTTCTCAACACTGTTTACTTCTGTAGAAATGGAATAATCTTCCCTGTCTAAATTTCAATTACACAAAAAATTCTTAAGCTGTAGTAGGCAGCATATCATGAGCCAACGTTATTAAATAACAATACACTAATTTAATGGGAAACCTACTGAAGTGAGAAGCTTTGCTTTCCTGTAACCCAAGTATAACAGGAATGCTGTATGACAGACATGGATTCAGGTATTTCTCATGGGAATCTTGAATTTCATGGATGTTTCATCAGCCTAGTATCAGCCATGATTTTGTCTTGGTTCTTGACCATGACCCAGATTTCTGTATAGGTTTTAGGAGGAAAGCTGAATTCTCAGATTTAGTTTGTGTAAATGTGAACATGGAGATACTGAGAGGTTATTTTCCAAGTGATTATTTTAAAAGTTGACAGAAGGTCAAATTGATAGTAAATAATTCACTGTGGAGTAAGCACAATGACTTTCTGTAAGAAGTACTTACATTCAAGGTTACTTAGGGTGATCTGTTTCTAGTCAATGTGGTTCACAATTCATTCAAATATGGATAGATCTGTGTAATTATATTTGTGTTTTCACATCTGTATGGAACGTGAAAGATTCAGTTTTCCAGATGTTTTCGCATATTTCCTACCAACTAGAGAAAACATCTGTAGAAGTTGTTTTTTTGTTTGACTTTTCACTGCCGTTATTTTTCTTTTTCTCCAAATATTGTGTCAATTAGTGACGTAATCCAGATATTAATGCAAGTAGTCATCATGCATGAAAATGATTGTCTTGACCTGACATGAAAAATCTCTAGCCCTTTGGCCCAGTGCAGTGGCTGTCTCTGCCTGTGGCACCACCATGTATCCCAGAGGCTCCACTTCTGATGCAGATTCCTGCTTATGGCACAGGAAAGCAGCAAAGGATGGCTCAAGGTCTTGGGCCCTTACATGTGGTTCTTGGATTCAAATCAGCTCAGCTCAGCTCCATCTGCTGGGCTATATGCAGAGTGAAACAGCCCCCAGCCTACCTTTCAAATATATATATATATACATATATACACACATATATACATATTTATTTATTTATGTAAGAACCTCTGATTTTTTTTAGCTTTTATCATCTGTTTTTATTTGAAAGGTCAGCAACTTCTTCTGTGTCTCCCATGTGAGTGCAGGGTCCCAAGAATTTGAGCTACCCTTCATTATTTTCAAGGACCATAAGCAGAAAGCTAGATTGTAGGTGGAAGAGCTGGGACACAACCTCGTGCCCACATGAGATGCTGGCACTTACAGGCTGAAGATTAGCTTGCTGAACCTCCATCCTGGCCCCAAAATAAATAAATAACAAACCTCCAGCCTACTGATTTATACAAATGCAGTTCTACAATGACTGTTTAGTTAAGGCAACTACACTTATAAGAGTTTCAAAGGTACTTGTATCGATAGTCATTATGAGGTATGATGGGTGTTTAAAAAAAGAAACATCTGCAGTTAATTAGCAGATGTTAGGAGAGTGGATGTGCTCTGCTTTGGAGCTGCATCTGCTTATGAATCATATGTAGGTTATTCATATCATACAAGGAAGTTTAAGTTCATGTTTTCAAGATTTACAAGGCTAAATATTCACATTATTTTTTTACATTAACAGGAATAACAACACATCTACATTATGTTTTGTCTTCAAATACTCAGAGGAAACAGAACCTAGCTCTTTACATCCCAGCAGCCACGCACTCTCCAATTTTTTTCCCTCACTGTATTTGACTTTATGAAAAAGCATCGCAGAGATTTCTTTTGTTTTTGTTTTATTTGAAAAATACAAGTGTCACTTATATTCCTTCATCTATTGCTCTTCTAGTAACTTAGAATCTGAATAGCAGAGACTATAACGAAATACCTCCTAGTTTCTTCTGACATTTAATAAGTGAACTAGTGCTTAGTCAACTCCCAGGAAGGCTGACAGGGAAAAAAAAAATTAACCTCAATGGATAGGTTTACAAATTACATTGGAAGGATGAGACCAGCTCTTGCTCAAGAAGCACTCCAACTTTTTGAGGCTGAACATTTTTTTTAAAGTTTTCAATTTAAGCAAAAATTTATTTTGGTAAAATACCCAAGTTAAAAGTTATGGAATCCAGGCATAGGTTTTATTAGTTCTACTTGGTCAGACACTGGCCAAAACACCCCATTCTGTATGAGATTATGTAGGTTCAACTCTTGGCTCCAACTCTTGATCCAGCAAATGTGTACCATGTGGGTAAGAGAGTGCTGATTACAGACATTGGCTCCAGGCCACCTCCTTGGAACACCTGAGCTGGGTTCTGAGTTCCCACCTTTCGTCTAGCCAAGTCCCAGTCAGAGAAGACATTTATAAAGAAAATCTGCCAATGAGAATTCTCCATGTCTCTAAATCTTTCTTTATTTCCTAAATAAATAATATATTTTTAAAAGTTGCACATTGCAAAGCATTCATCTTAAACTCACAAGAGAGTCACCACAATAATTTATGCATTGTTGGGAGTCAAACTGCAGTAATGAGTCAAGACAATAACTCCAATTTTAAAAATTAAATTTTGACATTATGTGGACATAGAACGCAAAGAATTACTAATACTTTCTTCATGGCATCAGTTTCTATATTGAAAATAGTGAACACTACTAAACTTTCAAACTAACAAAGACATCTGAAAAAGAGACAAATAACTTGAGGCTGGCACTGTGGCCTAGTAAGCTAATCCTTCACCTGCAGCACTTGTATTTCCATAATGGGCACCGGTTCTAGTCCCAGCTGCTTCATTTCCCTACTTATGACCTGGGAAAGCAGAGGAGGATGACTCGAGTTCTTGAGATCCTGCACCCACATGGGAGACCAGAAGAAGCATCTGGCTCCTGGCTTCAGATGGCTCAGCTCTGGCCACAGCAGACTTTGGGGAGTGAACCAGAAGATAGATCTCTCTGTCTTTCCTTCAGATATATATTTAAGTAGACTCAAGTATAAACCAAGAAAAATTACTTGGCTTATTCTCTATGATTCTAAAATCTAAATAAAATACAGATTCATTGAAAGTTCACTTAGTAACATTACCTGGTTTAGAACTGTCAAGTTGGTCCACACACTTGAATTTTCAGCCCTAATTAGCAGTGCTGTCCAGTTTTGATATAAATCTTCAGAGAAAAAAAAATGGAAGAGAAACTCATTCTCTCTATTGTTAATGTCTGCATTACAGATGATGAAGAATGGAATGATTGATCATGTACTCTAATGATGGATAAGGACAATTTCTGGAAAGGTCAAACCTATTAAATAAATCTTAGAATATATTTGAAAGAATCCTATCTGCCTCACCAGAGCATGGTAACTCTTTTCAATGACAGGTGGCCTTCAGATCTGGGGAGCAACAGCCATGGCAAACAACAGACATTCACACTTTACTACTAAAGTGGAGGAGAAAACAGTGACGTTTGTCAAATTACCAGGGCCTAAAGAAGAGGTTATCCCAAGGTGCAAAAATAAAGACCCTTACTACAGCTACATAATCCTGAAACATCCTAATGAAAAGCAAAATAAAACAAACAGGGAAAGACAAACACAAATAACTCTTAAATGTCCAGGAATATTTTAAAAACATATTTGCAAAGTTATTACTAACAATGATTCTTTAAAATCAAACACATTTTTATAGCAAACATGCATCTTCCTATGGTGTATTAAAAAATTTGTTTCTAACAAATTGGGAATCTATAATGATTTTCTTATATTTAACAGAATTATATAAGAATGTAGCTGAGGAGAAAATTCGGGACTTTTCCTATAAATGCAATGCATACTTCTAATGTGGCTGTCATTTTCTCAAATTAGCTGTCCATTACAGCAAATTAGTCGTTCCTTTCACCTCTATTTATAACTTAATAAGTGTGATTTCCTTATCCTTAAATTATTTGTGAAAGGTAAGTGGATAGTATTTTCAATGCATGCATTCATCAACATTAATACAGTTAGCACACCTCTGGGATCCCTCTTCATGTCACAAATTTCAACTATTTGCATTTATTTTAATAGGTTAAAATATTGTCATGTTTTGCATTTGCTCTCTTCCTGTTCAATTTCCCATTTATATTTAATATCACAAGAAATTTTCTTCTGACTTATTTTTAATAATCCAACCTAAGCATCAAATTTCCTAACACTTCCCAGAAAGGATTAAGTTCCTCCTTAAGGCTTTTTTAAAAAATGTTCTTTCATGTATGACTCTCTTACAGGATTCAGCACATCACTACAATTAGTTCTTCAATATCTTTCCCTCTTATTAGACTCCAAGCTTCTCGTGATTTGGTGTCATGAGGCAATGATGTCCATCTAGAGAACCCAAAGCAACAACAGATATAGTCATTATTTTATAAATTAATAGATGAACGACTGAGACAAACTTTAGAAAGTTTCATGTAGAATGTTATCTCACAAAGCCACAACAGCAATAAGCTTATCACTTCCACAAGCACAGGTGCTTCAAGGTAGTTCATGCTTACACTCCTACAGCAACTAGAAACAACTCACCACCCACCCAGTAGACCAATGTTTCAGAAAGAAATCTGACTACAGTCAAAGGATGGTATATCAGCGAATGGAGGAAGAAGGCTCGCCTTGATGTAGCTTTGCTTCTGCTCAGTGATCTATGATTCCCTTTGGGTGAGTACAACCAGAAGCAATGACACGAAAGACTCTGATCATGTAGTCGTAAGGTCAGCCTTCAGGGCATAGTGCAAAGGAGAAGATATGAGAGAAGGATCAAAGGTACAGAAATGAACAGATATCATCAATTTAGGGGATAATGATCCTATCAATACCCAAAATGAAAGAGTAAGTATGTATTACACACATAATATTGAAAATAATTATTCCCAGACAAGAAAAAGGTCATGTACAAAAACTGGGATATTATATATCATGAACCAAGCAGACTGGTATGGCTGAGACGCAGAGGGATGGAGAGACACATCCTTAGTAAGAGCTATGGATATTAAGTTATGTGGAGCTTCTCGCTAGTTAAATTGGTAACATTCTTTTAAATGATTTATTTGGTAATGTCTCTTCCAGTAATTTTTGTTAGTGCTTAAGTAAAGTAATGCAGGTGCACTTCAAAAGTTCCTTGGCAATAAGGGAAATCCAAATGAAGACAACCTTGAGGTACCACCTAACTCCAGTAAGGATGGCACACATACATAATACCACCAACACTTGTTGGTGAGGATGTGGGGAAAAGGGAACCCTTCTCCTCTGCTGGTGGGACTGCAGACTGGTACAGCCTCTATGGGAATCAGTTTGGTGAATACTCAAACAACTGAAAATCAACATGCCATATGATCCAGCAATAGCACTCCTAGGGATATATCCAAAACATCTCCTACACAAGAAACCAACATGCACGCCTATGTTCATAGCAGCACAATCTACAATCGCAAAAACCTGGAAGCAACCAAAATGCCCATCAATAGAAGACTGGATAAGGAAGCTATGGTTCATCTACTCTATGGAATACTACTCAGCTATTAAAAAAAAATGAAATGCAGTTCTTTGTGGACAAATGGGCCCGACTGGAAACCATCATGCTAAGAGAAATGAACCAATCCCAAAAGGTTAAATACCACATGTTTGCCTTAATCTGAGATGAAAAGATGACAACCTGAAAGATAGTACCTGTATATTGTAATATTAGTGCAATCTCTAACAACCTGTATCCAATACAATAAGATAATGCGATATAATTTATAAACCAACAATTAATGTCAGAATACTTAAGATCTACATCGAAAATCTGTAAAACCTACTATACCCTCAATACGTTATGTTAATCCGTAATGGGGGGGGGGAGTGCAGGGAAGCCTTTCAGAACCATAAAAAGAGTGAGGAAAAAGTACAATATAGCCTATCAAGATCAAATCTGGTAATTCATAGACAACAGATTCAAAGCGGCACTAAACAATAGTAAAACTACTATACCAATGCATGAGGGGGGAATCGGGTGTGATCCTGACAACCTCTTAACAGGAGGTCATATGCGTGGAGCAGGGGGGCACTCCAGGGTGGAGCAGGTGGCAAGGAGAAAGCCTGGATCCCAACCATGAAGACTCCCAGACCTTCACCACAAACTATTAATATGAGCAACAAGGACTATATCCCAACTGCCAAGGAGGCCACAGGGAATTGGATGCCCTCGGAGGCCAAGTACTCTGAGGTCACCCACCCCCAACCGGAGCTTCCGCTGGGGATGGAAGAAGTCCAAACGCTACCGTGCAGAAACCAACGTCATCGGAAAGACAGCCAGAAGCCCTGAGCGGTCCGCAGACACAGAAGAACAATTAATGTCCTTCAGGACCAGGGAGGGGAGCTTTCTCTGGTCCGAGCCTGGCTCCACCTCTGGACCCCCACCCTCCCTTGCAATGACCATCAGGATCGCTCCGAAAACCCCTCATAGCAAACAAACAATCATACAAACTAAAAAAAAACTAAAATAAATAGACAAACAACAAAAAGTAGAGCTTGGAATCTGACAGGAAAGAGCTGGCATGGATTTGCTCATGCCTCGCTGGGTAGGACACAAAGATTAGTCACTCTTCACCGTGGTGTTGGGGACTTTCCTGCACACCCCCACCCCCCAAAAAATGTTCTGCACCTTAATTGTTGACAAATGTCTTGTTAGAGTTACAAGCCAGTCTAGATTATCCTAAAATCTGCCAAGATCAGTAAAATTATACTTCAACACAACAAATGGCTAAATACTAAAATGAAATAGACACAAGGCAGCTGAATGGTACCTTATAGCCATTTTAAGGTATATAGCAGCCGGTCCTGTATACAAACTAAAATTGAAATGTCAATGAGCAAATCATAGGTTGTGGTTAAGAACTTGTTTTTTGTTTTTTTTTAACATACTGGTTACGCAAAACCATGTCAATTCCATAATGTTACAAATTGCTGTTGATGTTATATTGGGACTCTTAATTGACTGTGATGATATTCTACCAGCTCTAACTTCGGACCAGAAATGGTCTCCCCAAGAAACTGTTCAACCCATCTGGACAATAAGTAGCTGGACTCTATGTTTGGTATATGTTTGCAAGGAAAGAATCTTGATTGAATTTGAACTGTAATGCTGCACCAAAGTGGAGGAATCCACCAGGGGGGAGGGGCGTGGGTAGGGGTGGGGGGATTCCCAGAGCCTATGAAACTGTCACATAATGCATAATAATTAATAAAAAAAAGTTCATAGGAAATGGAAATGAACATCAAAGTAAATTAAAATTATAATAATTAAAAGGGCATAAAATAAATATTTATTTTAATACAAATGTTTTGAAACCCATGAATAGTTTTTTCATACTATGCATCTTCCAAGATGCATCTAAAGATGCCTTGTAGATTCTTTGAGATAGTATCACTATAAATATAAGGGAATTAGCCATAATTGTTTACTGAGAAAACATTTGACTTCCTTGGATTAATAATATATATAAATGGGGATAGTGGCATTTGCCTTACATTCTTGACAAAGTATTTTGAAAACCACAAGAGACTGAAAAATGCAGATAACTTTTACAAACACAAGTATATATCATATAGACACCAGATCTGCTTACTCCTGACTTTTGGTAGGCCCAGCCCAGATTGTAGCCAAAGGATGGAAAATTCTCTCTCCTTGTGTCTGACTCTGATTTTCAAGTAAATAAATGTAACCAAACACATACAAATAAATATAAAATAAAATACACATGCACAATAAGTATGCCCATGTCATAACCCATGGACCATGGATGTGACTACATTAAGACACGGATAAAAGGGAGATATCCTGACCTACATGGTTCTTGAAAGTGAGACTTCACAACTGAATTCAAGCAGTAGGTATGATAACAGGGGAGCAAGTGATTTTCACTAGAATTGAAGATGTGGACTCTGAGCCAAGGAATATAGGCAAAAGGGTCAGAAAATGGATTTCTCCTTTGTCTACAGAAGGAACCAGTCTTTTAACCTGGTGAAACTGATTTTAGACTTTTGCCTTTCAGAACTGTAATAGAATCAGTTTTGTGTTATTAAAGCAGTTATTGAATCCTCGATCTGGGTTAAGATTTAGTCCCATGGAACCAAAACATCACCATAACTCGATCATCTATACAACTGTTTATGGAGATTACATGACCAAGTCATACCATTTAGTCTGATTCATGAAGGATCCAATGTTTATTTGTCTAGAATATGAAAGTGTAATTAGTGAAAATATTTGTCAACTAGTAGATTATTAAAATCTATCCCTATATGAGATAGCTGCATTGGTTGGAAAAAAATCAATACAAATAAATTCCAATCTTCTAAATGTAGACAGTTTTCTGTCACTACAATGCTAATCTAGAAATTTAAAATTGACATGATCTTTGGCATTTTATGCATATATGCTAGCTTGGCTATTCTTTTCACTCCCAATTCCAAGTGATTAATCACCAGAAGTTTATTTTACCTAATAGGGATAGTTGCATGCCTTTTTACACTCAAATAATTTGAGATAAGCTATTTTATCATAACAAGACTGATAAAAGTCTCTTGGTATCCCAAAAAATATCATAATTGATTATTACATTTAAGGAAGTTATTGTACTTAATAAGCAACAAGTAGAAAGTATCATAGATTATGGAGAGATGTAGTATTTTTAGTTTGAGGATAAAGGAAATGCAATCAATGAAATTTTAAAATTCTTCCACACTGGTAAACTTTTGGCAGATCCAGGGTTCTGGAAATTCAGAATGTTCCTCCAGTTGCAGTTTTCACACAATGAAGAGGCCTAACATCCTGTGAGTGTATCTAAGTTTTATGTTCTGTTTTACTTATTTAGTAAGCAATAACCCTGCTATCTTTATCCAGGCCCAATGCAAAATGCGATTCCACTCTGGGTCTTATGTCAACCACTGTGAGATGTGGATATCATTATTATATGTTGTATAAAAAAAGGAAACACAATTGGAGCAGAACTGAATGCAACATGGAGGCCGAAGGTTAACCAGTAAAAAGGAAACTTGTTGCTAGTATTCAAAGAGATCTAGGGTTTCTCTGTTAATAGGTGCTTTTTAGAACAATGGCAGAACAACATAAAAGCTTTGAAGGCTGTAGTTATAAAGGGGACATGATTTTACCAGGGCCCACATTGATGGAAGCTGATTATTGAAGGCATTTTGGATTTTACCCGTGGAACCAACAGATATTAATGTTATTCTGGTAATCAGGGTAAACACTTCCATTCATGTTCTTATTACCAGGAGGATTTAAATCCTGGCTACATGATATAAAACAAAAACGCTGCAGCTGGAACTTACATGATGTCCTGGAGTGCCTCTTAGAGTTTACAAGTTCATTAAAAAAAAAAAAAAACAGTAAATAGAAAAGTTGAAGAATGTAATAAAGACAGAAAAGTTACAAAGCTTAAAACTGCTACATTACCAGCATGTGTCACAGGCTTTACATCTCTTGTGGTCACATGTGCACCTCTTTTTCAAGTCAATATAGATGCAAAATAAAGGTGACCTAAATAGAATTTAGGTCCTGGATGAAAATAAGGCAACCAGTTATCATTCCACATGGTTATGTACGGTGAACTGTAAATGAGAATTTCCTTATTTGGGTCAATGCAAGAATGAATGTTGATGGGCCAGAGTTGTGGCACATAGGACTATGCCCCTGTCTGCAAAAACCAGTATTCCATGTAATTGCTGATTCAAATTCTGGCTGACCCACCTCCAATACAGCTCCCTGATAATCGCCCAGGTTCTTGGACCCTACATCCACATGGGAGACCCAAATGAAGCCCCTGGATCCCAGATTTGGTCTGGTCCATCTCTGACCATTGCAATCTTTTGGAGAATGGAATACTGATTCATTCTCATTCTCTCTCTCTCTTTCTCTCTCTCTCTTTCTGTTTCTCTCTCTCTCTCTCTCTCTCTCTCTCTCTCCTTCCCTCCCTTGCTGCTTCCCTTCCTTCTTCCCACCATCTCCCCCATCTCTCTGCCCATCTCTCCTTCTCTCTCTATTAACCTTGACTTTCAAACAAATAAAATAAATCTTAAGCAATAACGGCTTGCATTTGTGTCTTCACCACCTTCAAGAAAATAGTTAATGCTGAGTGCCTGGAAAGTTGCCTACACTGGTTGTATTCCATCCTCCCTCATCCATGCATTCTACTTTCTGTTCTGTACTCCATGGAGCTGATCTGCAGTATTACACAGGCCCTGTACCAGTTTGCTTCTATTTAAGTTTGGCAAAGGATGAGCACTAACAAAAATGGAAGGATGAGAAAACAGATTTTTATTTTCCACAATACTTGGTGATCATTATGACTATATTTCCCAGTCAACCCTTCACTAGAGGTCTAGCCCCGAGTGGACTCTAGTAACTATATTTCTCCCTTTTGTCTTTTAGTCCCTTTGGTAATATTGACTTCTTACCATTCTAAATCTTCAGATGAATCTAAAATCTTTGTAAACAGTCACTTCAGTAACTTTGTTACTGTTTTAATTTCAATTTCTAAGATATTTTATTGAAAGTATAATATTTGAATACACATATACAGATTATAGGGTTAAATTTAAGATAATCAAAACTTCCATCTTAAACACTTATATGTATTGGGCACCTCCAAGTTTCTTTTATTTTTTTTTAAGATTTTATTATTATTGGAAAGCCGGATATACAGAGAGGAGGAGAGACAGAGAGGAAGATCTTCCATCCGATGTTTCCAAGTTTCTTTTTAATTATAATTTGTTGCAGTTGCTTATAGTTGCCCTACTGTGCTGTAAAACACAGGAAATAATCTCCTAATAAAAAATTGAATTTTTATTCCTATTTTTCATACTTCTCTATTGTTTTCCAAAACATGCTAGCTTCTAAGTCACTATTATTCTACTCTGTGTAAATATTAAAATGACTGTTTTAACTTCACATATGAATGAAGACATGTAGTATTTCTCTTTTTCTGACTAGCATATATTACCTATCATAATGTTTTTATGTTCAGTCATATTGCTGGAAGTGACAGGATTTTATTGTTTTTTTTTTTGTTTTGTTTCAATTTGCTTTGTAACTGATTCAAAGCCCAATATATATAAGGAGACTTTAAAATGTTCTTGGAAAACAAAATTAAAACATGAAAATATAAAATTCCTCTGTCAACCCAAGCTTTATCCAGTTCAAGTTACTTTAGCTGGAAATGGTATCAGTCACTTGAACCATCCCTTATAAGATTGAGGGATAATTCTGGGAATTTAGCTATGTCAATTCAGACTTTATTTTTTAACAATATTAAGAAAGGAGGGTGTCTTCTAAAATATTAAAGGAGGAAGAAACCATGATAAATCAAAACTAAATAAACACTTCAGCTGGATGCTTGCTGATTTTCCATTAATGTTCCTACAAAATTCCCCCTGTTTGACGGAAGATCGAGGGGAAATGTTGTGGTTGGAAGCTCTCCCATTCATTTTCCCTCCAGGGCTTTGGGTAACTTTCTCAAAACACTCCTTTAATAAGCAAAGGTTATATCTCTTTGGTTCTCCTGAAGGCTAACAAGTGAAATGCCTGGAGCACCCCAGACAGCTCGTTGCTGTGGCCTTTGCTCTTGGCTGGTCCAATTGGCTTGGACCGGATCATTTCCACCTCCTTACAGCCATTTCTGTGATACTGCTTGTCTCCAGGATCATACCGATTAAGCCAGGCTGCACCTCCTGTCGCAATGCTGGAAGAAATTCTTCAGGATCTTGATTCTACTTGTTAAAAATTTCCATCAAAAATTCTGCTCAAGTCCCAAATTGACCTGGATGCAGCAGTTTTCCAACTGAAATGAAATCTTGCACCATTTTAATTTTTCTGACAAAATAGTGGAAGCTAACTCAAGTGAGATATATATGGTGTTGCTTGTTGTTTCTGTGTTAATCGTTCATGGCCTGTCTTAAATCAGGGTATGACAAATTAGTTTGTCCTTGAAAAGTAGTGGAAATAAACTAGTGCTACACACTCCATCATCTACATATCACCCCTTTTTAAAATTAGTATCCATTTGTAGACAACTAATTCCATTGACTTTGTAACCACAAACTTTTTCTAAAGCATCTATTGTTTTACTATTTCTTCATATAAGATTTGTCATGAGTTTGACATTAGTTCTTATTTTAATTTCATCAGAATTCATGTTGCTCTGATAGAGGCACTTTCCAAACAATATTTTAGATTTCAAAAATTATGATAAATAAGTTTTGAATCAGCAAGAGTTTATTTCTATGTAAATATGTTTTGAAATTCGATGGTAGGTTGTTTATAAGATTTCATTTATTTTTATTGGAAAGTCAGATATACAGAGAGAAGGAATGACAGAGAGGAAAGATCTTTCATCTGCTGATGTACTTTCCAAGTGGTTAGAACAGCTAGAACTGAGCCGATCCGAAGCTAACAGCCCGGAGCTCTTCCAGGTCTCCCACGTGGGTGCAGGGTCCCGAGGTTCCTGTCCATCCTCGACTACTTTCCCAGGCCACAAGCAGGGAGCTGGATGGGAAACAGGGCCTCCGGGAATTAAAACCAGAGCCCATATGGAATCCCAGCATGTTCAAGGCGAGGACTTTAGCCACTAGGCTACAGAGCCAGGCCCGGTAGGTTTGTTTGCTTGTTTGTTTTTTACAACATGTGTTTTTCAGGCACTTTTGACAAAAACTTGCTTTAAAACATTTTCTTAATCAGTTCATCTAATAATTAACACTTCAGTTGATGCTATATTTTGAATATTGTTGATGTATTCCAATAAGCATAGGGAAAAGAAAGCCTCTCTTATGTATTAAGGTTTCATTTCCTTCAAATATATACACAGTATATTTGTATAGTGCTGGGTCACATTTTCATTCTATTTCTAGCTTTTAAAGAAGCCTCCATATTCCTTTCTGTAATGTGATTTTTTTTAAGATTTATTTATTTTTATTTCAAAGTCAGATATACAGAGAGGAGGAGAGAAAGACAGGAAGATCTTCCATCCCATGATTCATTCCCCAAGTGAGTGCAACAGCCAGTGCTGCGCCAATCCAAAGCCAGGAACTTCCTCCAGGTCTCCTACATGGGTGCAGGGTCCCAAGGCTTTGGGCTGTCCTCGACTGCTTTCCCAGGTCACAAGCAGGGAGCTCGATGGGAAGTGGGGCCAGCGGGATTAGAACCGGCACCCATATAGGATCCCGGTGCGTTCAAGGCAAGGACTTTAGCCACTAGGCCACCTTGTCAGGCCCTGCAATATGATTTTTAAAAATCTTATGACAAGTTCTTAACCACAACCTCTGATTAGCTCATTGCTTTTTTTTTTTTTTTTTAACATACTGGTTACTCAAAACCATGTCAATTCCATAATGTTGCAAATTGCTGTTGATGTTATATTGGGACTCTTAATTGACTGGGATGATATTCTACTAGCTCTAACTTCAGACCAGAAATGGTCTCCCCAAGAAACTGTTCAACCCATCCGGACAATAAGTAGCTGGACTCCATGCTTAGTATACGTTTGCAAGGAAAGAATCTTGATTGAATTTGAACTGTAATGCTGCATCAAGGTGGAGGAATCCACCAGGGGGGAGGGGGAGGGGGATCCCCAGAGCCTATGAAACTGTCACATAATGCAAAATAATTAAAAAACAATCTTATGACAATGCCAAAACATTTTTAAATCTCTTGCATTTTTTCCAATAAGGATTATGTACTTACTCCTTTTCTCCCCTAACCACGTAGAAAGGCTTTCTTATACTCTATTATGTTTTTTATGCTGTTTCTTTTTTGTACATTTTATAATGCGTAGTTCAATGTAACCTAGACATTTTTCTCTTCTGTTTACAATTCTCTCTTTCTCTGTTGCTCTCAACCGGTATGTTGTGTGCCAAATATCAATTATTGAGACTGTTTATTTTTAAATTAGTGAATTAGTAATGAATCACAGAATCTCAAATCGCGCAATGATTCAAGTTGTTCAGAATTACAGTAAAATTGTGATATCCTAATAAAGCAGAGGAAAAAATCTGTTTTTTGCTTTGTTTTGTTTTTAAAAAGGTGTTAAGAGATAAAAAGGACAAAAGGAAGATAAAGGAATGTCTTCAGATTAAGGAAATGTTTCAGCAAGGATAAAGTACAAGAGGAAGAAATAAGTTTAAATAAACTTTAGATAACTTTATTCTTACACATTTGATTGTTTTTGATGTCATTGTAATGGAAGTGTATTCTTATATTCTTTTTGAGATAATTTATTATTAATGGTTACAAATACAACTGATTTTTGTTTCCCAAGATCTTTCTGAATTTGTTAATTATAATGCATTTAGTTCTGTTATTGCTTAAAATTTATGGATTTCTGCAAGGAATGTCATGTAACAGAGCTAGTGTTACAATTTCCCATTTGATTTAGAAGATGTTAGTTCTTTTTCTTTTCTAACTTTCTTGGGGAAGCGCTTACAATAGCCTATTGGGTAAAACTGGCAGGAATAGCCATCACCGTCCTAACAGATATTGGAAGAAAAGCTTTCAGATTTTTGCCATTCGTGATGCTGTCAGCTGTGGGTTTTTTAATGCTAAGGCAAGTTTCCTTAATATCTATTTTGTTGAATTTTAATCATGAATGGATATCTGCAGATATGTCTGAATTCTCATGGTCACTGAATAATCATCCATAATGGTCAAGATAGAGAACCCATTTGAGCCCATAAACAAGTTAATTCAATTTTTAAAATGTAATCATAGAATTAATTTTCATCATGTAAATATTTTAACTGCCTTTTCTAAATCTAATGAATACATTGAAAATTATAAAACATTAATGAAAAACTTAGAAATAAATAAAAATAATCCATGTGTACAGATCAAAGTTATAACTTTTTCAAAAGTCCATATGAGCCAAAAGAAAATAATCCACAGTTTGAATACAAATAATCTCAAACTATCAGAAATATTAAGAGAAATACGAAAAAGTGTTATGCCATATGTGGACATCATGTGGTCATAGTAATTTTGAGTGGGAGGGAAGCTAAAATAATTACTTTTCCTGAATTCAAAATACGTTACAAAGCTACAGTAGTCAAAAGAGCAGAGTTATGATGTAACAGTAGGAACTGATTCATCGGCAACTAAAGTGAAAGTGGACAAATGGAATTGCATGAAACCAAAAATATTATTCATAGTGAAATGACAGCAGACATATTGGGAGAAAATATCTCCAAATTATACATTGAATACAGTTATTACCAAAAATACACAAGAAGCTATAATCTAATTAAAATACTCCAAGCATTGGAATAGAAACGATCAAGAGTTACATGAAAAGGTTTCCAACATATCTAATCATTTGATAAATGTACAATGAGTTATCTTCATGATAACAGGCGTTGGCTAAGATGTGACAAAAAACAGAATCTGTGCATATACAAAACAGGATACTGATAAGACATAAGCAAGAATGAAATCCTGCCTTTTGTGATAATATGGATAATCTTACATGACATCATGTGAAGCAAAATAAGCCAGGTACAGAGACAAACATCGTTTGCCATTCCTTTTAGGTAGAATCTTAAAAAGTTAAATCCACAGAAGGAACAAATAGAATTGTTGTTATCAGAAGGTAAGGCGTATGTAGGGTGATAAGGAAAACTGAGAAATTAGTCCACAAGTACAAAGATTGAGTTTGTAAAGAATAATAAACATTGGTGCTGTTTTGCACCAAAACGTGGTAACTAAATGCAATAACACTGCATATTACAATTTAAATAGCTGAAATAGATAACTTTAATAATAAGTGCTACTTGAGGTTACGGGCATGCTAATTATCTCAGATCATTGTACAATGTATATGTGTATCAAAATGCCACATGGAGCCTCATTAAATGTTTACAGTTATTTTTGTCATTAAAAACAAAACATATATATACCCTGAAGTCAACAACATTAAAATAAAGCCAACATAGAAATAAGCAAGATTTCTTGAGTTTGTTAGGAATTTATATGTGGCCTTCTTCAGATATAGTTTTCACTGGCCTAAAGCGAGTGTGTATCTTAGAAATTTTTCAAGGCTGCTGAATTTCCAGAGATGTGGTGTTGATTTGAAGAGTACTCTAGGGATTTTTTTTTATATTTTGCACAAAACTAGTGAGTGTTTTCTAAATCCACTTATGTTCAAGAATGAATATTGTACTCCAATTTTCGGTGACAATCTTCAGTTATTTGGACTGCATATATTTGGTTTGGATGTTAAGATTGGTACTTGGAATACTGCTGCGATAAGCTTATCTAGTTAGAACAATTTCAGCATCTGTAACTTTAAGAAAAATATTCACTGAAAAATCTGTTCTGGTGATATAATTTTTGCCAATTCAATAAAGGTCAATCACAAGATAACATTTCCTTAGTCCCTTATTTCATATCGAAATCTTTGTCTTTATCATGGAGTTACAATCAATACAATATTAAAGTATAAAGTTGATCAAAGCTATTGACATCATAGATTTCTCTAACACAAAGAACTTTGTCATTGGAAGCTTGATGTTTATGTCAAAGTGGGAAGTAAAACTTTTCAAGTAGAGATGATGTAATCTAATACTGAGTTGTTCTGAGAAGTGACTGAAGTAGACAAAGTTGAAATTCTTGAAATTTCAGGCACAAACCATTAGGCAAAGATGTCACAAAAATAATAACTCCAGCATTATTATTTTTATAAGAAATAATAATGATAAATCCATTTGTCATTGCACAAACCCGTTGAATAGTTTGCTTGCATCATCTATTCATAGCAATCTGGAAAATGAACAAGACAGAAAAGATGGGACCTCCAAATTAAGAATTAATATCAAAGAAAAGAGATAATGATAAAGGATACTTAAAGAAAAAATGATCTTTTTTTAAAGAAAAAAGATCTTAAATGAAAAAAAAAAGATGTAAAGAAAAAAATTTATTGTGCAAAATTTTAGCAAGTATGGAGGCTTCCAATAGTTATCTCCTAGAAACATTTCTGATTACGCAGATGAAGTATTTAAATGTGTTGAGAGGAAATTAACTTTGTGAAATTTAGAGATAAATCAGAAACTATCTACCGTAATGGACACTCATCATTCAGAAAACAGAACCTTCCAAAAGACACAAAATTGTATGGAAATTACATGCGATGACACCATATTTTATGGCTTTACTGCAAGTAATTTATATAGTCATAACATACCACTGAAAACTAATTTAAGCAGGAAATTATGATACAAACTGCACTGGAAAAATAAGGAAACAATCCAGCTTTGGCTTAGTGTTTAAGAAACAATGGTTTCATCCATTTTCCCCTATTCCTTGAGCCTTCCCACCCTACTCAGTGGTCCCCATGGACATGCATCCTTCTAAGTATGTAAGCATGATCAAATGAGTAAGTATATGAAGGAGGGTAAAAAGAAAAATCTTCTGAATTTGGAAGTCAAGAGACAGATATAAAATTTAAAAATTAAATTAAAATTTAAAATAAATTAGGTCATATGGTGTATCTGTTGGGACTTCCACATTCTCTAACATTCCATGTCACAGTCTCTTACTCCAGCTGCCTGTGTGTGCGCCCTGGAGGCCAGTGGGTTATGCTTTAGTACTTAGATTACTACCAGCAATGTCAGAAACCCAGATTTCATTCCAGACACCTACTAAGGCCTGTCCCTGCACAAGCTGCTTCAAGCACTTGAGGAGTGAACCAGCAAAGGAAATTTATTCCTTTCTCTGTATTTTTGTCTCTCTCTAGCTCTTTGCCTTTCAAATAAAAAAATGCATTTTAAAATATTAGGATAATTGTGTTATTAATGTATAACAACAAAATTCAAATATAACATTTTGAAAAGAATTTCCTTGGACAGGCAAAGTCTTGGGTTTGCTGAAGTAGGATGCAGTTTTCTCCTTTTTAAAGATTTATTTAATCTTATTGGAAAGGCAGATACACAGAGAGAAGGACAAAGAAACAGATCATCCATCTATTGACTCGCTTCCCAAGTGGTTGCAACAGTCAAAGCTGGACTGGTCTGAAACCAGGAGCCAGGAGATTCTTCCAGGTCTCCCATACAGGTGCGGGATCCCAGATCACCAGCAGGGAGCTGGATGGGAAGTAGTGCAGCTGGGATACAAACTAGCACCCATACGGGAACCTGACAGATTTAAGTCGAGGACTTTAGCCACTAGGCTTTGTGCTGGGCCCAAAGCAGTTTTGTTTTTTTTTTTAATTTTTAATAATAAGACTTATACAACTGCAATGTTTAATAAGATGTAATTATATTTGATGTATTAATGGATAAAAACTAAAATAAATGGAAGCATGAGTACAGTTGTATGTGATAAACAGCAATGAGGAACACTGCAATTTAACAATCATGATAACAATGCTTTAACACAAGAGTTAATAATATTTTGAGTTGTATTTGTAGAAAATAAAATTACTAAAGTATTAAGGTGAGAATAATAATATGTGACTTATTTGATCAGCCTCATAAGGACATTAATTCCATTAAAACTCTCTCTTCTTTAACCTGTAACTTCTGTACCAATGGCATTTGAGTTCTTAAAAGTATCAGCATGTGCTGAATATATCTTGACAATAGGATGCTGGACTTCTATCAGTGTCTACAACGTCACGATACTCTTAGATAGCAGAATGATGGACTTGTGACCATTGTTGCTGGACTTTACTACTGTAATACTACAGGGGAAATCGGTGTGAGGGAAGGGCAGTGGAGAGAGTGACAAGGGACATCCCTTAGCCTATGGAAATGCTTCATGAAGAAAAAAAAAGTTTAAATGTTTTTAGGTTAAAAAAAAAAAGTATTAGCATGTAAAACAAAAGGCTAGAAGTCCCTTTACTAGCAGGCAAATACCAGTTTTCACTAATCCCAGCGATTACTGGGGACGACTCTAAGTTACTTCGTTACTGATTTGTATCAATGCATTTTCAGACTTGCTTCTTTGCTCTTAAAACTAAAGCATTTCCGCCATTTTAGCAGACGAATTAAACTGTAGAAGACAATTGATTATTGAGAAACTGCAACTCAGCTACACAGCAGCACCATCTTTTGGCCTTCTCAGGAAAATGATTCAAACATGTCAATTATGAAGTCTATATTTCTGATATGTGATGTACAGCCTCTATGTTACTAATCATTAAAAGTAATTAAACAAAACCTTCAAAAGGAATGAAATCTGCTGTTTCACATAAGATAAGGTATACATGAAATGAACATTTATATATTTCATACTTAATAAAAATTAAGACATTACATTGCAAAGCTTATCTTAAAAATTACTACTTTTGTTTTTGAATTAGGAGTTGAGTGTACAGCTATTTTGCATGACTCTAATATTCTCATTTAAAATTGCCTGATTTTTCAGTTTTATGAAAGAACTTTCTTCAGCTTAACTTTGGGAATACAGACCCCCCAAGTGTTTTCCCCCACCATTCTTTAGATTAGTAGAATTATGCTTTTCCAAAATTTCATGACTATAATATATGCATATTTATCAAATATTTGTATTTCTGCCATCCCATTGTAAAGTGCTTCATGAGGGAAAATTTCAGAAAGCACAAAATCTGTAAAAAATTAGACTTGGGCAGTTAGCTAAAGAAGATGCATGCTATGCTTTTTAGTATGCCATTAATCCTGTTTCTTTCCTTTAGTTAAAATTTTATTAACAATGACCAACATTACTGAAATTATTATATTTTGTTGCTGATAACATAATTATACAAACAAGGTTTTTGGGTTTTTTTTAAAGATTTATTTATTTACATTACAAAGGCAGATATACAGAGAGGAGGAGAGACAGAGAGGAAGATATTCCGTCCGATGACTCCCCAAGTGAGCACAATGGCCGGTGCTGTGCCGATCCGAAGCCGGGAACCTGGAACCTCTTCCGGGTCTCCCACACAGGTGCAGGGTCCCAAAGCTTTGGGCCATCCTCGACTGCTTTCCCAGGCCACAAGCAGGGAGCTGGATGGAAGTGGAGCTGCCGGGATTAGAACCGGCACCCATATGGGATCCCGGTGCGTTCAAGGCAAGGACTTCAGCCGCTAGGCCACGCCGCCGGACCCAGAAACAAGGTTTTGACAACATGTACCATCAAAAGATATTGCTTTTAGTTACAAAGCTAACAATAAAGAGCCAAGTATCAGAGGGATGATACAATCTGGATTTCATATATATTATGTAGAAATACTTTCTAATATTAATCTAAAAATTGTCTTATCATCTTACATCTTATGGGAGCCCATCAAAGGTTCTTTGAAAACAGACCGAGAAAACTTTTTGGAATCACTTTTCCAAGATTGATCTTATTTATTGAAAATGCAGTGTGATGCACAAGGGGAGAGAGATCTTCTGTCCACTGCCCCATTCATCCAATGGACACAACGGCAGAGGCTGGACCAGCCCTAGGCCTGCATCTTTGTCTTCCGTGAGTGGCAGAGGCCAAGCACTTGGACATCTTCCACTGCTCTCCACATTAGAAGGGAGCTGAGGGCCCAGCACGATGGTTCAATTGGCTAATCCCTACCCTGCAAGCAACAGAATCCCCCGTGGGCCCTGGTTGATGTCCTGGCTGTTTTTCTACTTCCCATCCATCTCCCTGCTTGCTGCCTGGGAAAGCAGTGGAAGAAGGCTCAAGGACTTGGGACTCTGTACCCGCGTGGGAGACCCAGGGGAGGCTCCTGGGTCCTGGCTAGGATCAGTTCAGCTCCACTGTGGCCATTTAGGGTGTGAAATGGTGGATGGAAGATCTTTGTCTCTGTATCTCCTTCTCTATGCAAATCTGAATTGCCAATGAAAATAAAGAAATCTTACAAAAAAAAAAAAAAAAGCTTTTTAAAAAAGGAGCTCTATTGGAAGCCCAAGAATCAGAACTCAGTTTTCATCTGTTGAGGGATGGCAGCATAGCAGGTGGTAGCTTAACACAATGACCTGCAATGTGAGTCCCAGACAAAGAAATTTGAAACGTATTCCTTTTATTTTATAATACACATCGTCACACACAGTTTTGACGTATGCCACTAAATGTTTCTATGTATGTATGTGTATATATATATATATATATATATATATATATATATGTATATATATATATATATATATTTCTTTTTTTAGCTACATACACTGTGTTTCAGTGTAGATTTAGTTTCAAGGAAAAATCATCAGGACATCATATACTTGTGCCCACACATACGTAACCTTACCATTCTCACCATCCACTCCCAACATATTTTTGTTATGATTTATGTCTACATTGAAAGTCCAAAGTTCAGCCTTGGCTTTGAACATCCTGCAGGTTTAGAAATAAAGAGCAGAATATGTGTCCAATACCATAGTTTCATAGGAAGCATTTTTCCTTCACAAAAATTTCTCTACATTCTGACTATATTTTATCTCCCAGCAAAAGTTTCTGGTGCTGAGAAAGAAATCTTTCAAACATTATCTTCAAGGCCCGGCACAATAGCCTAGGGGCTGAAGTTCTTGCCTTGCACACGCCAGGATCACATATGGGCACCAGTTCTAATCCAAGCAGCCCCACTTCCCATCCAGCTCCCTGCTTGTGGCCTGGGAAAGCAGTCGAGGGCGGCCCAGAACCTTGGGACTCTGCATCCGTGTGGGAGACAGGAAGAGACTCTTGGCTCCTTGCTTCAGATTGGCTCAGCTCCAGTTGATGCGGGTGCTTGAGGAGCGAATTAGCGGATGGAAGATCTTCCTCTCTGTCTCTCCTCCTCTCTGTCTCTTCCCCTCTCTGTATATTCGACTTTCCAATAAAAATGTTTTTTTAAAAAAAATCTTTAAAAACTATCTTCAAATAACATCTCATCCAAATCACAGCCATAGGAAATGAAAAAGAACCAAATAATTGATTGTGTTAATGCAGAGGTAGAAATATAGTGAAACTTTTTTATTCAATATGTTCCTTCTTTAGAAGTAAAGCTCCTTAAGACGAAGCTATCTGCCCATTGTTAATATAATATTCCATTACTTTACACATGATACCGTTTCTTTTTCTAATATTTATTCTTTATTCTTATTTGAAACGCAAAGTCACAGAAAGAAGGAGAGATAAAGAGAAGATTTTCCATCTGTTGGCTCACACACAAAAGAGCTGCAATGGCCAGAGCTGGACTGGTCCAAAATCTGGAGCCCCACGTGGATGGAAGGGCCCAAGAACTTGAGCCATCCTCGACTGCTTTCCAAGGCCTAAGCAGGGAGCTAGATGGGAAATGGAACGGCTAGGACACAAACCCATATGTGATACCAATGCCACATGCAGAGGTTTCATCTACTGTACCATGGCACCAGACCTAAAACTCCTTCTCTCCATTCTATCCCTCTCAACCTCTAGCAAACAACATTTCATGTTCAGATGAACTTTATTTAGAGTCCATATATGAGTTAGAATATGTAACACTTTTATTTCTGTGTCAAACATATATTTTAAGGATGCATCTATTTCAGACTAAAATATAAAAAAACGCATACATATGAGGGGTTCTTCAAAGAGCTCATACAAAATGTATATTAAAGAAAGATCATAATTGGATTTTAGAAGCATCACATGCTGTACTTTAAACTTCTTTCAATTTCATTTTGCAACAGCAAAAGTCCTTTCAAACATAACTCTTTAATTATAGTAAATAGGGGCTACAAAGACAGTATCCTACATGGGTGCTAATTTGTGTCTTGGTTGTCCCTCATCCTCCCCAGCCTCCTGCTAATGTACCTCAGAAAGCAGTAAAAAATGACCCACGTGTTTGGTGTGTGCAGCTCAGTGGAAGAGCTAGGAAGAGTTCCTGGTTCTTTTTTTTATTGTTTTTGTTATTTTGTATGATAAGTTTTTTTGTAAGTTTAGGGATTCCCTCCTCCACCTCCACTTCCTCCCTCCCCATTCTCACTGCCTCACTATTTTCCCCATATTATTACAATAGTATAACCATTCAGCAACAGTCACAGTTACAACATTCTACTATTTCAGTGTATCATGGTATTATAGGTATGGGCAATGGTACAAAATCTAGAATCATCTTGTCAGGATATATTTAACAGTTTCATTGGGAGTCCTCCTTTTTTGCAGAAGTAGAAATGTATCTTCACTTTGCCGTCCACTAGTCTCCACTAGACAGTTCATCTATGAGAATATATGTACATAGATGTTTAGCTATGTTTCTATTCATTTTGGATTTTGCATGAATATTGTCTTACTTCAGATAGAACATATGATATTTACCTTTGTGGGATTAGCTTGTCTCACTGGGTATGATAATCTTCCATTGGGATCATTTTGTTTCAAAAGGAAGTCGTTTATTCTTTTTTAATGGCTCAGTAGTATTCCTTGAAATAGATGCACCATGGTTTTTTTTGCCCATTCCTCTTGTGATGGGCATCTGAGTTGTTTCATGTCTTCGTTATTGTGGATTGTGCTGTTATAAATATAGGGTTGCGAGTTGCTTTCTCACAGCTCCACTTCGTTTGGATTTATCCCCACTGAATTTGGATAACTGGGTCGTACAGTAGATCAATTTTCAGTTGTCTTCGCATTCTCTATGCTGACTTCCACAGTGGCTGCATTAGCTTACATTCCTACCAACAATAGGTCTTCACTTCACCCTGTCTCAGACCTGGCCATTGCTGCTCTTTGAGAAGTGAACCAGTGCACAAGAGAGTCTCTCTCCTATTTCTCTCTCTGTCTCTCTCATTGTTGTTCTTGCTCTCTCTATCATCTTTTAAATTACTTAGATTATATAAGGTGAACCAATTTCATACACTGCACAATATACATTTAGGAGCATAGTAATATTTCTCAAACTACTCTCCCTCTTGGCCATGCTTCCATGTTCCTTCGCCCACAATTCTTTTTAAAAAAGAAATATTTACAATTCTGTTTTCAGTTCACATCACAACCACAGGATTTACACTGCATTAGACAAAAAAATTCAACAAATAAAAAATAGGAAAAAAACATTTTATTTGTTCTTTCTTAGGAGAAAGTTCCTTTTCTTAAACTATGCTAAACAATGGCATAGACTTAATATGTACTTGGGATGAATGGTTAAATAATCACCCTAAGATTTACTTTTACTATCTTTGAAACAAACATAATTCTAAGACAAGTAATACATAATATGGGCAAGTAAAAATTGTCAAGTCAAAACATGTTTTTTTTTATTCAGTTGTTGGAGATAAATAGCTTATCCTAAGTATGCCATGCTGTGTAGAAATCTATCTTGTTGGTATAAAAAAGTCATAGTTGGAAAGTTAAATATTCTCAGTGTTATAAATGGCAGCTGAGCCTTCACTCACACTTACTCCCACACACATACAAATTGTACCTGTGACTTTCTAAATTTTCCTGAAGTTCCTGGATCAAATGGTTGTCTATAAATAGTTCCAATTTCAACAAACCAAAGTTATAAAAAATAAAGTTAGGAAAATCAACGCTTGTATGATGAAATTCCTATCAAACTGTATTGATGCATCTACTTTTTGCACTTACACAAAGGTAATTGTTAGTTATTCACCAAGTAGAAAAATACTCCGGGTTGCCACCTATGTGTTTATAATTAACAATATAGTAGATATAAATTTGATTGTCATTTTTACAAAATAATTTAGACACAAGGTAATTTTGCCAGTGGATAAAACTTGACTAAGCAACTGATTTGAGACTTTAGGGCAACTAACATAATATAATGTAAGGAAGAAAAGAAGTGAAAAATAATTCAGAAATATTTCTCCTCATTTTTCTGTATTTGCTCTTTTCAGTTACAGGTTTTATGGTTCTAGAAGTCAAGCTAGTTCTTTTAATCCTCTTTTTTCATTTATTCTCATAAATTCATCATTTCAAATCACAGATATTATTAAAAATGTAGAAACTGTTTCTAAATCTCTAAGAGTTGCCCTTTCATGAGCAGCACTGATACCACTTCTTAAGTCTTGTGGGCCCAGCATGATGACTCAGTGGCTAAATCCTTGCCTTGCATGCACTGGGATCCCATATGGGCACTGATTTTTGTCCCAGCTGCTCCACTTCTCACCAGTCACTTGTGGCCTGAGAAAGCAGCAAAAGCCTTGGGACACTGCATTCATGTGGGAGACCCAGAAGAACCTCCCAGCTTTGGATCAGCCCAGCTCGGGCCATTGTGTCCACCTGGGGAGTGAACCAGCAAATGAAAAAGCTTTCTCCTTGTATCTCCTTCGCTCTTTAAATCTGCCCTTCTTATAAATATGAATAAATCTTTTAAAAATATGTCTTGCTTTCCTACTTGACTATTTGAAATCTCGCTTTTATTTCAAACCACTAACGTCAAATTAACTGTCCATTACATTCCCCATGTCCAATTCTATGCCCACTCTTTCAAGCGCTGGTTTCATTTCCTTTCCTCACCCAAAAAAAATTATCAGTCTCCACCACCACTCCCCTTCTTCTTGAACAAACAAAATCAGTTGTAAAAGACCCACACACTTGCTTCTGGTTATTGTTCTCTTGCAATCTCTGTCCTCTTTTCTCTACTTTATCTCCCATCATTTCGTGTATCACTTTTCTAGGGCTGCTACATACAACGTCATAAAGTATCTTAACATCATAAATGTCTTCTTTTCCAGTTCTACAATATAAACGTCCAAGAACGATATACCCTCTGAGGACTGCCAAGAACAAGCTTTCCTCTGCCTCTCACACACCTCCTAGGGTTTGCTAAAAATCAATATTTGCTGTTTCTTGGATGTATAACTTCAATCTCCATCCTTATTATCCTATGACATGCCTGTGCACATGGCTTGGTATCTAAATTGACCTTTTTTTTTTTTCAGCAAAACAGAGTCCTATTGGATTATAATTCACTTTAAAAATTTCATTGAACTTACTCCTCCACAAAGACACCATTACCATAGGAGGCCTATTTATAGACATCTGAGGTTAGAACAAAGACACATTAAGTTAGGTAGGGGACAGTTAAGCCAAATGATATTGTAGAGTTATTTACTCTAATCCTAGGTAAGACCAAATTACTTCTGGATTTCTTCATTCTAACCCCCCTCAATTATCTTCTGTAAATTTCTCCAATTATTCCTTCTTTACAGATTCTCATAACTACACAAACTTACTGAACTAATAAACTACTAAACTAATCTCACATTTATGGGTTTTGAATTTAAATTACAGCCCTATGTATAAATACCTAGAAAATTGTCAAGATGCACAAATAACAAGAGACATAGTGAACAAGAAAATAAATACTTACATGATAATTCTGCAAACTTGTTATAGACTAAGGATCAACAAGCATAAGGGAATTCCAGGAAACTTCACTATCCAGGAGCCTCTACTCTCAGAAAGAGCACTACCCTCAGAAAGCTGCTTGGCACAACTACATCCCACATCAGCATACACAGATATCAGAGTCCTGGTTCTGCTTCTAATTCCAACTTCCTGTTATTACACACTGTGGGCAGCAGCAGGTGATGGCTCTAGTACTTAGGTCTCTGCCAAATACATGGCAGACTTAGACTGGGTTTCAGGCTTCAGGCTTTATGCTGACCCAGCACAGGGCACTGAGGGCCTCTGAGTGAAGAACCATCTAACAGCAGATCTGTATTTGTGCCTGTGTTTCTTTACATGTTAGGGAATTCCCAAACTTTCATGAGCTTTACATCAAGGGACTCCCCTAGATGTTCACAATGGAGTAATGAGAAACATTCCATCATGGATACAGGAGGGAAAGAGAAGGCTCAACTTCTGTGAAATGTGTCTGGTAGTTTCTCAACAACTAAGGTCTCTTCTCCAGGGGGAAAGTGCTTATTAGAATCACACCTTATGAGCAAAGTTCATTCTTCACAATTCAGTATTCTTCAGCCTTTCTGTATTGCCAAAGAAAGAGAAACATATTTATCACGGATCAGGGTTCCTCAGAAACAGATTGGGGATACTGCAGTCAGCAAGAAGCATAAAGAAAAATAGGCAAAGATCAAAACTTTAGCACAGCCTAAACAGTAAGGAAGGTCACAACCCTGAAACACTGACTCACAAAAATATTAAGATACAATAGGAGAACTTGAGACTATTGATGCTCCCACACATCCCAACAGGCTTGAATCTACTTTGGATTACAGTTGAAAGAAGACAATCTACAGTAACAAAGACATGGAAATAACCCAGAGGCCCGTCGAAAGAGAACTGGATAAAGAAACTGTAGTGCATCTAGTCCATGGAATATAATACTACAGAATCATTGAAAAGCATAAAAATCTGTCATTTACAACAATTTGGTTCCAACTGGAGATTAGCATGCTGAGTGAAATAAGTCAATCCCAAAAGAAAAATATCTCGTGTTCTCTCTGACATAGGACAAAATACATGCCAAAATATACACGTTTCAAAGATGATCTGTATGATGGAGGCTACCATGCCAGGAAGTGAAGATTTGTTGCAATGTTCATCTCCACTCTTGAATAAAAGGAGTACTCCCAGTGATAGAGTTTAACATACACTAACAGGATGATTCTAGGTTTTCTACCTTTGCCTTTACCTACAATGCCGTGATACACTTAAACAGCAGAATGCTAAATTTGTAACATACTAAAGGACTACACCATTGTAATAATATGGAGGAAAACTGTGGAAAAGGAAAATGAGGAAGAGGGAGGAATATAATGGAAAGGGGGAAAATCACAAAACATGCAAAAAAAACTTATAGAAAAGAATAACAACAAGTATAGACAACATGAATTGGGCTTTCAATTTTATATAATCAAAATTTTTTTTGGAAAGGCAGATAATACAGAGAGGAGGAGAGACAGAGGGGAAGATCTTCCATCTGCTAATTCACTACCCAAGTGGCCACAATGACCAGAGCTGAGCTGATCTGATGCCAGGAACTAGTAGCCTCTTCCGAGTCTCTCATGTGGGTGCAGGGTCCCAAGACTTAGGGCCACCCTTGACACTAACTTATGTTTTCCTATTTTCCCACTCATATTTTAGAGCCCAGCTGTGCTGAAATCCTTGAACTCCACATGCTTCTCATCTCCATAGCTTCCCAGTTACTTTTGTCCATAC
This sequence comes from Ochotona princeps, assembly GCF_030435755.1. Taxonomy (NCBI): domain Eukaryota; kingdom Metazoa; phylum Chordata; class Mammalia; order Lagomorpha; family Ochotonidae; genus Ochotona; species Ochotona princeps. The sequence continues at coordinate 14,136,888 of NC_080858.1, read as the reverse complement.
TTGGAATAATTTCTACATACTCTCAGTGTTGTTGCTCTAAGCTAAATCCAAATTATATTTAAATAGCTCCTCTGTGATCCTCAGAGCAGGTTTCAAGGAACCACTCTAGAATGAATTTCTTAGATTTTATACACACATCACTGAAATTACTAGCTGCACTTAGAACAATACTTCAAAAAGAGCATGAATTCTAAGATATTTAAAGGTCATTAAGGTCTCTATTTTATTACTTTTATATCTCTGAATTAATTTTATTTTATACATGTATGCATTACCAATTTCACAATACATACTTAATATTTGTTGAACATGTCAAGTATTATGCCTAGCTAACGGTTGTAAATTTACTTTCTTCAAAACAGGTGATTAAATATTGGATTCTTCCCCTTTTAACTGATTGAATTCCACCTTGCCACTAGATTATTTAATCAATGCATTAATGTAGTCACAATCACCAAATACATCACTTCTCTCATTTCTATCACTAACTTCATAATTTCCTTGTTGGAGAAGCACCCTTTTATAGCTTGGTTTCCTTGCCAAAGTTTTATTTCAATGATGGAGCTCTTAACATCGCTTTAAGTGAAAATATTACTACACTACTTCATAGGCATTCAGAGCCTTTCAGGTTTTGGATCAAGAGGTCTGATTGAAAATCAGATACAGACACATATGGAGAATTCTAACTTCCCGTTGCCTTGAAGTTAAGTGGAGTGGGCACTTGATTATTATGAAGGTTAGAATTGGATTGAAGAATCATACTTAAAGGTGTAACAGAGCTCAGAAAGTGCCAGACCTTAGAAGTACCTGGCCCTTGATTGTAGCAGCTGGAAGTGATTTAACAAGCACTTGAGGTGACAGAATCAAATGCTTTATATGATGAATGGGCTGTTTCAATATAGTAAATTATTTTGCTCTTTAAAAATCAGAATTAAATAGTTTGTTTGGGGGTGTGGAGAAGTAGCGCTAATAGAAAGACATGCATTCACCTACATAACAAATCAGAGCTCAAGTCAAAGGCACATTAACATGTTTTTCTTTGTCTATTGTATAGTTTTACACATGAAGATTTTGGAGTCTTCTGCATTAAGTAAATGAAATTGTACCTAAAAATTGCATATGCAATGCAGTATTGGCTAAACCTCTGACCTTTAAAGAAAATTCCAGTGATAGATATTATAAAGCAAGTTGATATGGCTTATAAAGTAGGGGAACATTTTAAAATAAATTATTGTAAGGGGCAAGTGTGGTTCAGCTGCCACTGAGATGACGGCACCTATTTGTAAATACTCAGCCAAATTACTGTCTCTAGCTCACTGCTGATCGACTTTCATTGCTGCCGCCCAAATGGAAGGCCCAGAAGCAAGTCCTGTCTCTTGGCTTCTGTCTGGGTCAGACCTGGTTGTTGTAGCTGTCTGGGGAGTGAACCAGCAGAGGGAAGATATCTGCAGTTGCCCACCTGGCCTTACCTGTCTAATCCTCCCCTCGCAAGCACTGGGATACCATATGAGCACTGATTTGTAACCCAGCTGCTCATTTCTGATACTTCTTGCTTATGGCCTGGGAAAGTGGTGGAGAATGGCCCAAAGCCTTGGGATCCTGCACCCACACAGGAGACACAGAAGCGACTCCTGCCTCCTAGCTACAGGTCTACTCAGTTCCGGCCTTTGCCGCCATCTAGGGAATGAACCAGTAGAAGGAAGATCTTTCTGTCTCTACTTCTTTCTGTAAATCTGCCTTTCAGTTGAAACTAAGTCTTAAAATAAATCTTAAAAATAAATAAATCTTTAAAAAATAAATTTAAAAAACATACAAAAGAGAAGACTTGTCTCTTTTTCAAATAGATAAATAAATTTCAACCAGATTTCTTTGCTGTTCTATTTCCAACCCAGTTCCCAAGGGTCAATAGAAGAAAATAGAAGAAAATGACCTAAATACTTGATTTCCTGCTCCAATGTGGGAGACATGAAAGAATCTCCTGTCTCCTGTCTGGGACTGGCCAACTACTAGCCACTGTAGTCATTTCCATAGTGAAACAGCAGTTCAAGACCTCTCTCTGTCTCTCTCCATAAATCTTAAGTTCAAATAAAATAAATAAATCTTTATAAAAATCAAAATAAATGAGTCACTCAGAAAGAACAATTAGCTCCCTGATTAAAAACAAAAGGTTTATTTTCCCATCTCTTCAAAAAGTTTAATATTCTACACAAAGAGATACATTGTCAAACTCATTGACTTTATCCAAAATACCTTAAGAAGCTCAGTTATATCCACAGCTAACAACTTCAACAAAAACTACTACGATCACGTGGACCTGTGACCCTTTATACAATGTCCAGCTTTACAAAGCCTAGGACTGTTCATTTCCTCAAATCATAACTTTGGATTCTTTAACCCTCCAGATGAATAAAATTTTCAGAACAAAACAGATCTTCATATAATTTTGTTTCTTTCTGCAAGATGGGTTTCCAGTTAAAATAGCTAACACAAAAACCAAACCAAACAAAAACAAGCTAACATACCTTGTAAACTTTAGGAAACAGACACTTCTGAACTTAAAATAGTGCTTTCTTTATTTAAATGAGGAAGTTATTTGTAAAGCTCTTTGAAAATATTTAGTCCAAAAGTAGAATGTATGCGTTATAGAAGTCAAGCTGCTGGCTTGAGTCTTGCTGCCCTACTTTCCGCTCAGCTCCTTGCTCATGAGCCTGGGAACCAGTGGAGGGCAGCACAGTGCTTGGCCCAGACCAGCTAGTGACAGATCTGTGTGGCGTTCCTGGACTCTCACCTCAGCGTGGCCCGGACTTGGCTTTTGCAGCTGCCTAGGCGAGTGAACCAATGGATGGAAGATACCACTCTTGCTCTCTCTCTCTCTCTCTCTTTCTCTCCTCCTGTTACTGTTTATGTGCACGTCATTCTGCCTTCCAATAAATATTTTTTTATAAAAAGTAAAATTTAGACAGATACCCATTTTACAAGAAATTAAAGAGTATAAAAATGTTAATGACCTATTAAAATGTTTAAAATACTGTAATCAGTGTAATACGGAGTGGAGTTAATTAATTTATATGGCTGAACATCTGTTTCTAGTTATAATAAAGTTAGAGTGATTGCAGAGTGTTACTTTCACTTTGAAAATTGTCAAGTGTATTTGATTCGATGATAGGTTTCACAGTCTTAAAAGCAGCATTTAATACGATTGTGATGCTTAAAAATGTTCTTTAAAGATGAATTCAGTGAAATTTTTAAAAATTTTTCTGATACTGAGATAAAAGACAGCAAGGTCAATAAAATATATTTCAATGTCCTGTATACTTGTATATCTGCTTTCATGTTAGTCAAGTTGCACCTCCTATGTGTCAGATATAAGTAGACTTTAGTGCATATGAACCCTGGAGAAAGTTTTGAGACAGGGTAGGTATCCATGGTTTTGTTATTTTGCTCTATAATCACGATGTATTAAAATAAAATATGTAAATCACATTAAAGAAGAAAGATATTCATTCACACCATATACTTAGTTGAATGCCAACATTGTGCTGAGCAGTTAGATGGAAACGCAGCAGAAAGCAAAGGAACTCCCCCACTCACAGGCACTCTTATTAAAACTGTCTTCTGACACAAACAGCCAAGCAACAGATTCTAGTTGTAATACATTAGCCATATCTGTATATATAGTTACCTGTTTTATATAAATCTTATATAAAATCTTAGCTTTGTTCATGTTATTCCTGCACTTGTATTTCTCATTTTTAAGTCTAGGGGATGCTAGACAACTTTTAGATAAACTCTAAGATGAAATTTCACTTCTCTGAAGCTTGCTTCTATATCCTTTGATCATATCACCTTAAAACCAATCAGTCTGGATTTTTACAACAGCAGTTGTATTTACACACATTTACGATATTATTATTATATTATTTTATTATTATTATTTTTATTATTAATCACTTCCCTTAAATGAAAATTTTTTGCATGAAACATTTAAACAATCTCCTGATATTATTTAAATATCTCCTGATACTTAACACTGCTTTGATACATGTAGCAATTTTTAGCAGGATAACATAAAAATAAATTAATTAATGAAAAGAATAATTTCAGAAAATCTTCAAAGGTAATATATTAACAAATATTTTTATTTAAAAAGCAGCAGGACACAGAGAGCAGTGACAGAGAGAGAGAAAAAAAATATTCCATCTCCGGTTCACTCCTCAAATGGCTACAAGGACCGGAGCTGAGCTGATCCAAATCCACAGGCTTATTCTAGGTCCCCCGTGGGAGTGGGACTTGCGCCATCCTCCACTCCTTTCCCAGCCACTAAGCAGAAAGCTGAATTGGAAGTGGAACAGCTGGTACATGAACCCTGGCTCATACAGGATGCCAACGCTGCAAGATCAGCCAGCTATGCCACCACACCAGCCCTCAAATATGCTTTTTTAATTACTAAACCAACAAATGATCATAAATGTTATGGCTCAATGCAATACATACTTATTATTTTTTTAAATCTCTGTACATTAAAACCCCAACATGTGTTTTCCTAAAAAAATCAGAGGATTTGCAGGGCTATGTTTCTACCTGAAAATTTTAAGGAGAATCTATTTTTTTCTACTTTGCCAAAACCGCCTGTATTCCTTGGCTTGCGACATTCCTCCTCCATTTTTGAAAGCTGATGACCTCATCTCCTGAATTCTCTCTCTCAGCACAGCCAGTCACGATTTCTGCTTTTAGGGTCCAACTGATTGGACGGTTCCCACTGAAAAAATTCAGGATCATTTCTCAGGCTCAAGGTTTTTTACTTTGATCCTATCTTCCAAGGTCTTTTTCCTATGTAAGGTAAAACACTTACAGGCTTACACCATTCTCAGATTTAGGGTGTGGGGTCCGGGAAAGGCATCATTCTGCCTAGACAGATAAGATCATACACATGATTGGTGCATATGCTTAGAAACTGCTTAAAGTATATGTTTTTATTAAACAGTTGGCATTCTAACAAGTTGAAGCAGTCAAGTTAAGACATTTCTGGAAGGTTTTTTTTTGGCAAAGGCATTTTTTTTCTGAGCTGAGGAAGAACTACAAAAATAAATACATAAATGATGAAGAAAGTTACATAAAGTAGTGAGCATTTTGACAGATCAAATGTAAGGATAAGATCCACAAAATCAATATCAAGATTTTCTTGTAAAATTAGTTTCAGAATCCTAACTCTATTGCGATTGAGTGGCGGTGTACATGAATGGCAACTGATAATGTCTTTTCACTGTACCAACTTCCACTGCAGATATCTTACACATTTTGAATGTACTGGGGGGAAAAATCAATCTTCCCCTCTCCCCAAGGAAGTCCAGCACTGTTAGGGCATTTGTCCTGATATCCAGGCTGTGATTTCATTGGGTCAGTGTCATGCCATCACTCCTACTTTCATTCCCACGAGCCGCCCCCCTCAATAATGCCCCACAACCTTGATAAACACACCCGTCCAACACAACTACTTGTCAATAACATCAATTTTATTTTATTGGAAATAGGATCAGAAGCAAATATCCAACAGATCCACTAAATCAGATCTAAGAATTCCCACATTTGTTGTTGTCACTACCATTTATTTGGAGGAGAAGGAGAAAAAAAATGAAAATTTACCCTGGTAAATGTCAGCAAGAAATGAAAGAATGGAGAAAAGGAGAGTGGTGAACATACAACAAACAGCTTTGGATTTCTGGTCTTATTAAGTCACCTGGTGTTCTCATAACTTTGATTTTAAGGCTATGTATCTGACTTTTCCACATCTTATGAAACTGTCATTCAGACATTACGCTTATCTTCATAAAGTAAACAATCAGTTCATTTATATAAAACAGTTGTGTTACCCGAATTCCTCCATGAGGAAAGTTGTATATCCTTTAAGTGATTTTAAAATACAATCAAGAAAATGTTCAGGTAATATTGACTGTTTGAAATTATGTAAGTACTTTTAAAGATGAGACAACTGGAAGAATTTAATGAGTTGTCCAAAGTCACATAACTCATTGTGGTAAAACAGTTACAATCAATTCAAGTCAGTGTTACACTGTTCCTCATGATCATATTTGTCTTAAGAATTCTTTCTTCTTGTATCAACCTATGTAATTCTTTATTCTTCTCTAAACATTCACATTTGTACTCCTGATGTTTTATAATGTAAGTGGTATTATCTCACCTAATTAATGAGAACAGACCAAAATACTACTCTCAAAAGCTTACAGATATTATGATATTTTCACTTTCAAAAGATCACTGGAACATGGTATAGGTTTAGGCAATGAAAGATTCAAGAGTGCATTTAGGGAGCCATGTCAAGAATATGTTATGATACAATAGGTAAGAAATTATAGTATTTTCTTATGGGAAAGTCAGTGTGGAAGTAGAAAAAAAGCATCCCAAACTAGATGTGAAATGTATGAAGGAATATGAATAACCCCCTAAGAAAGATGATATCCAGATTTCTGGGATACATTTTTAGAAATATAATGGTACTATTCACTAAAGGAGGTAACGCTTAGAAGAGGTTAAGAATCTGTTGGTAGTACATTATGCAATAGCAATTTCTCAGTTTGAATCACCTGTCAAGAACAAAACTTAGGATTGGTTGTTTGCGGTACTGCTTGACATGACGGCATGTCTTATGAGAGTCTCTGGGTTTGTTCCTTCCTTGCCCGGAGAGTCTCTGGGTTTGATTCCAGCTTCTCGCTAACAGAAATATGAATAACCCCCTAAGAATCAGTAGGAATCAGTAGACGATTGTGCAGATACTTGGGTCCCTGTCACCCAAGGGGGAGACCTCAAGTGAATTCTAGAGCTCCACGTTTCAACATGCCCCAAGCGGAAATGTGTGCACTTAAGGAGTGAGCAAACAGACGGTGAATCTTTGCCTCCGTCTCACCGTCGGCTTTTCAAAATAATGATTATACATATATATATATATTTTTTAAATGGAGAAAATGTAATTGTCCTTCATGGTTAGAAATACAAAATTTGTAGCCAGTTTGTGTGATTATGAATGCCAACTACTAACCTAATAAATAAAAATTCATGGGAAAATCATCTCTCCACAGTGTAAGTTTTCTCATCTGTCTATTGAGGATTGCCATATGAATATGTGTTCTCCTGCTGTATTGTAAGAAAGCCATCGTGCCTAATATTATTTAAAAATTTCTTCTTACTTTGTATTTAATTAATGAAAGTGTACCGGGCACCTCATGCACTGCAGCTCCCTGAGAAGCCTTTTGCTAAAGCTGGGTCTTGATCTACATTTGGTTCCATTAATTCTACCCAGGAGTATATAGACATTTGCTGAGTTACAGAACAACCTTGGATGTCCATGGGGAAATTATGTAGGTTTTAATGATTAATCTGGGCAATCATATTTTGTTTTAAAAATCAAATATGTGAGTTCTTTAAAACTTCATGGGAAATGCTTATTTTGATATAATTTTTTTGAAAATTAAGCACAGGTCTCTCATAGTATGAGTTTTGCATGAAGTTGTTGAATGGCCTTATAAATTTAGAACATTACTTTCTATCAAACACAAATTCTGTTTCAAACTACGTTATTTCTTCAAGAACTCAAATCAGGGAAGCATTTTATTACATACACTACATATGGAATAATATTCACGGATAAATAGGATGAACCAAAATAAAACCTTCTCATTAAAAGATTAAAACAGCAGAAAAAAACAATATATAGAATGAAAAAAAAAGGTTTATAATACAAAAAAGCTGACTTAATAATGACTTGTTTTTACAAAATACACAGAAATACCTACAATATCCATTTATAAAAGGAAGTGCAATAGGGGCTCGGCGGTGTGGCCTAGTGGCTAAGGTCCTCGCCTTGATCCCATGTGGCTGCTGGTTCTAATCCCGGCAGCTCCACTTCCTCTCTGTCTCTCCTCCTCTCAGTGTATCTGACTTTGTAATGAAAATAGAATAAATCTTAAAAAAAAAAAAAAGAAGTGCAATAGAAGTACAGGTAAAGTAATTATACAGAATCTACAAGTAAGAGTAGCCAAATGGGCAAAAATCATGTAAGAAATGTCACTTAAATCTCACTCGAATGACCAATCCTAGCAAACCCAATTAATAAAGAGAATACATACTGTTATATGCCAATAAGATCAGAAAGATTTATAAAACTTAGCAATACTATGCGTTGTTCACAATGTGGAGTAAATAGAACTTGCATATTCTAACAGTGTCTATTGCGGCTTTGTAATACCATTCATGAGAAGTGAATCTCAGGAACACATAATTTATGCCATAGTATCTCTAATGCTAGCACTATGCACTGGATAAAATATCTCATGTGTGTATCTGAATAAATGTAAAAGAATATCTATAACAGCATTGCTTATAAAAGATCGAACTTGGCTTGACACTGTCAGTTGTATAATTGAACGAATTTACTGTGAGATTTTCTTATAATGGGATAATGGGACTCCAAAACTTTCAGAATAATTTACACTGAATGGTATTAAGCAAAATAAGCACTGAAAATAGTGACAACGTCTATATAAAAAAGTTACTGTTTTTTCTTAGGACTTTAAATATCTTTGTTGCTAAACTCCATACAAATTAACTTCAAATATAATCTTATTTGATCCATAGATTCTCAGATTTTCTACTAAAATTGAGAAACGTTATTATACATGTTCCTTTAACTATTCTCACGTTTGTCCAACTGATCAAGTGGAAATATCTTGCCAAAAAAGACAGATAATCATTCTTGCTGCAGCAAATGGAGCTTTATGACATCACACTTTGGAGAGTCAAGAAATCCTTAATCTTATCTAGTTTGACAGTTATAAAGGGCATTTCAAAAACTGATTGCATCTGCTATGATTTTAAGAGGGTTAACCTATAACCAGGGGGAAAAAAATTTTAAAATATCTTCTCTGGGGAAGGTACTCTAAAAGAGTTTTATTCTTAATTCACAAAACTTGTCATACTTTCTTTTAGGTTCAATAAATATTGTCTACCACTGTAAAATGACACATTTCATATCATTTATATTTTTTACTTTTTTATATGCAGTACTATTAATTATAATTTCTTGTCTCAACATATTTATATTTCTATATTCCATTGGAAAAAATCACTAATTTTTGTGGGTTTTACTAGTAAGTTGTATTTATTATTAGGCTGCACAATGTCAACAAGCTTACTTCTACAGATATGTTGTAAATAACTAGATCAATTCATCATGTAAAAAGTATATTTCAGCTATATATTTTTCTTTCTTTTTTTTTAATTTGGCTTTCTCTAAAACCTATGAGTCACAGCTCAACCCTCAAAAACACAACTTATATAATAAGACCATTTTAGAATCTGATTTTTTCTTTCGCAGAGAGAATTAAGGCATTGGCAACTTCAGCTTTCAGGAAAAAAAAAAAAATGTTTTGAAGTTACCTAAGTAGGAGATAGACAACTGAACCGCATTCTTAAAAAACTATGCTGTGGGACAAAAAAATAAACAAATAAAAAACCTGATCATTAAAGATTCATGGAATCTTTACTTTACTGTAATGTCTACCTTCCAAACTCCCCATTCTGCAAGCATTCGTCAGGGTCATCACATCATGAAGACAGGGGCAATGACTTCAATCTTTCCCAAACTCAGATTTCCGCATTAAGGTAGAGATCTCAGGACTATCAGATGCCTCTAACAGGAAGTACAGCACTATGCTGATTTACTGACAAGGACGCGGAAAGACGGGGATATCAGTGAGGAAAATAAGGTAACATTTCACATAGATGTACAGCATAAATAACGAGTTCGTGCTCTTCATTTTATTGAGCTAAACTATCTTAAACATTGAGTCATCTGATTTTATTAGATTGTATTTTTTGTCTACAAAGTTGTAGATAAAAAATTGACTTTTTTTAAATCAAATGATATTTTAAAGACATGAGATTATTAAGACTTTCAATTTCTTTATGAAATAAGTTTAGTTGTATATGTGCCTTTAAGATATTTGTCCCCTCCATTTAAATTATCAACTTTATTTGTCTCAATTCCATATAGCAACTATAATATCTATGATGCTCTCTCCTCTCATATTCCCAATGCTGGAAGTTCCCTCTCACATTCTCATCATTCTGACCCACAGTTCATAATTCTTCATCGATCCCTTCAAATATCAAGAATTAGACTTCTTACATTTTATTAAATCTCTTATTTTAGAACAGCATCAAATTTGCACAGGAACTGTGAAAATGTAAAATCTCCATACTTCCCACACTGAATTTCCCTTATGTTTAACATCCTAGCATATCGTTTCTCTCAAATAATGAATTCATTAGTTTGTTCCAATTAATGAACAATAACTGCTGTCAAGTAAAACATACTTGATTCAAATTTCCTTTGTTTTTGCCTAATGTCCTATCTCAGTTGAAAATTCTTGTCCAAGACATGACATTACATTTAGTTATATCAGACTACATATTAGACTCCTTTGGAAGGTAATCTATTTTCAGGTTTTCTTCAAATTGTGGCAGTCGATTCAGAGATTTTTGTAGGATGTCCACAAACTAGAAATAGAAATACGAGTTTGTAGAGGAGGCTAAAAATGTCAAGTCCCATTCTTTTCACATCACGTCAAGTCCATCAACATGGCTCATGGATCTGGTTGACCATAACCGACTTGATGAAGAGATGATTCTCAGATTGCTTGGTGGCAAACTTATTTTTCTTTACTATCTCTCAAGACAACACTATTTTTGGAAGGAACACATTGATTCTTGACCCACATTTATGGAATAGATACTTAAGTTCCCGTCTCTTAATGTCTTGATAGCTATATAAATTTTTTTAAGTTCTTACCATTTGAGATTTGTGGGGATTTTTTCAGCATTTATTTAATTATGCATTTATATCAATATCAAAGCATGGATATGTGTTTATTCTTTCAAGTAGAATTCAACGCTACTTTGTTACTTGGGCTGCCTAATCTGCTCCATGTGTGGACATTGGACATTATCATCTTGTTATCCCTGTGTCACTTACGCCCCTTGTGGTGTGTGGCAGGTTTCCTTTTTTTTTTTAACTTCCTTACTTTATGGCACTGTGAGATGCTCTAAGTTCCGAAAATGCAGGAATATGAATAATTCATACTGTAATTCTCTATATATCAGGCAGGTACTAAAGTGTATTCTATCAAATTGCATTTGTTGCATACAAGAATAAAACATTGTTAAAGAATAGTATATAAAACAGAAGTTTATTCAGTTTAATGGAGCAATTAATATGTATTATATCACTGCACAATTTTACTGAGCTTTCCAGGGACTAATTACAGTCACAGGATTGAAGAATTCGAAATCCTCACTTACAGATACCCTGAAATGACTAGAAAAAGAAAAACAGCATGACAATTTCCTGGTGTTAGCAATTCTGTGCTAGTTTACTTTATCTAAAGATCTGTGAGTCTTTACAAACATTAGCATCTCCTTCTTATCCAAGGAGATAAGTATCATTATCCAAGTGCTATAGCGAAGTGAAGGGGGCACAAAGAGATTAAATGAGTTCCTCAAGGTTACTGTCAGTGGTGACAAAGCAAAGGATGGAAGTTAGATTTATGAAACTCAGTCTTGTGCTTCATCTATCCTTGGGCTGTGTGTGATTGTCATCCAAAATATCTGATGCAAAAATAGAGAAAAGACTGCATGGGTAAAAACCAAACAGTTGTGTATTTGACATCATATCTATTTGAATAGATAAAAGCTTTAAGCACAAACCCAGATCATTGGTTATACTGAAAAAAAGAATGTGGTTTATAGTTTCAATTAAATAAGAATGGAAGGGATTGAATTACCATACCTGCCAATCAATTTGGAGAGATTTTTAATAACAGATACCAAAACGACCCTACTGTATCATTTGGAATTTATTACCATGGCCTATGGCAATCTATAGGCTCCCAAATTATTTTTTAATAATAATAAAAAAACAGAAAACCTGTATTGGATGGCATGCCTTCTTTGCTCTTTGTATTAACAATCCATCCTTCCACATTATGAAATTTAAAACTACTGTTCTAAGTGACCTCTTTGTAAAGCAAGGTTTCTATTTTGGAAGAACATATTTTTCTTCTTTTTTCTAATAAATAAAAACACAATGATTATCTTTGTACACAGGTTGTCTAATCATAAATCTGCATACACTTCTGAAACAAGTACCATCGTTATGATAATGAAGATGTCCATCACCTCAAGCTAACCCTTCACAATCCTTTCTTCCCTCTTCTTGCGACTCCAGATCTCCCATTCCCCAAGCAACCACAAGTTCATTTTCCATCACTTTGGCCCAGTTATTACTGTGTAGAATATCTGGAAAATGGAGACATCCAGCAGGTCTTCTTTCATGATTTATTTTGTCAAATATAGTTATTTTGCTCATGACCCATACTGTAATAAATATCCACAGTTTACTATTTTTATTGCTGAGCAATATTCTTTGTATGGGTATACCATACTTTTAAAATTTCATTCATTCATCTGTTGATAGTTTGTTGGGATTTTTTTTTATTTTAGACTATTGCAAACAAAGTTATTATAAATACCTAGGAATGGAAACATCATATTTTTTGTGGTGGATTTACACATGGAATTGTAACACATTACCCAACTATTTTCCAAAGTAATCCTACTATTTTTCTCTCTCCAGAAGCTTGCATACAGTTTCTCTACACCCTTGTCAATTCCTGATATGGCAATTAATCTAATTATAGGCATTATAATAAATTTTCATTTTATTTCACAATATTCCTAATTCACATGCATCAAAGGAATAATGATATCTAGCATCTTTATATGTGTTTATTTCCAGCAATAAACATTACTGACATGAAAGGTTGGAAACAGGATGCATGAGCTGAGGCGAGCATACAACAAGCCACCAGTGGAGGCACAGGTGGGAACAAAATCTAGAATTTTCTGCTGGCTGGCAGAGCCGAAGGAAGGTTGTTTGCACAGAGAACCTACAAAGGCTGCCTGCAAAGCTGCTTCCGGACTAGTGGCAAGAGAAGCAGTATATCATATGATGTTGGCAGTAAGTTAGATCTCACCCCAAAAAAAGGTAAACTGGTAAGGGATGCTGGTTAACAGATCACTTGGAGTAACTAAACCCAGGAACACTCGATCCAAGTGAAATAGGTTTTACTTGGGTCATAGTACTTTGACCTTACATGTAATGTGCAGAAATGAAAAAAAAATTAAAAAGTAAACATTGTTAGATATGTAATAGTGGGTTTTGTGCTTTAATAAGATGTCTGGAAGAGTCTCTTGCAGCAAATAGCATATGCGAAGTTGAAACAACTTCACGAATAGACTGATCTTTTAGTGAAATACAGTTAAAATTTTTTGTCGGAACTAATATGATATTTTACTTTAAAAAAATCACTCTCCCCGCCCCCTAATAATGCTATCTTCAAAATAATGTGTTTTATTGAGTTATATTTAATCAAAACCAGGAAGCAAGTTTGGTACTAAAAGCTATTACAACACTACAGTCGGGAAAACCCATAAACAGCAGATTGGAATTTAAAGCTGTAACAATTCTCAAACTAACACCTGTCAGAAATGAACCAATAGTAAAACCACACTTATAAAAAGTTCAATCATCACATCCTCACTTAGAAATTTCTTGTGGAGTCACTTTTGTGGCACTCCTGCCTATGACGTGAGCACCCCAGGCACCCCAAATCAGCACAGAAGTTCCCATGACGGCTGCTCTGCTTCTGGTCTAGTTGCTTGTTAATGTGTCTCAGAAAGTTGCAGAAATTTCCCAAGTGCTTGGACCCTGCTACCCAGGTGGGAGACCTGGATGAATCTCAGGATTCTGGCTTAGGTTGGCTTATGTCCTGATCACTGTGGCCACTGAACTGCAAACCAAAGGCTGGAAGATGGACCTCTGTCTCTTCTCAAACCACTAGTCACTCTGCCTTCCACATAAATAAATTCTAAAATTATCTATCACAGGCCCAGTATGATGGCTCAGTGGCTGAATCATCACCTTGCACGTGCCAGATCCCACAGCTGGTTCATGTCCCAGCTGCTCCTCTTTCCACCCAGCTCCCTGCTCTTGTAGCCTGGGAAAGCAGTAGAGGATGGCCCACAGACTTAGGTCTCTGCACCCAAGTAGGAGATCAGCAAGAAGCTGATGGCTCCTGGCTTCAGATTGGCTCAGCTCTGGCCAATGCGGCCACTCTGGGAATGAACCAATGAATGGAAGATCTTTCTCTCCCTCTTCTTCTCTCTGTAAAGCTGTCTTTTTAATTAAAATAAGCAAATCTTTAAAGATAATTTTAAAATATTTATTACATATTTTATTTATGTTCAAATGAACACTGAGAAGATGGGCTCTATTCTCTTGCCAAATATATCACATTGAAACAAGCTAAAGACAAAATCACTGTGCTGAATGTAGCAAATTTAGAGACCATGTTTTAGAAATAATTACCTGCAGATCTAAAGTAAATGAAGATGACATACATAAATTGAGATGTGAAGGAGAAAGTAAGACAGCCAATACTGATGCAATCTAAAGAGTTAATAGAATCAGTATTCCAAGACCAGATAATTTTGAGGTTTCATAAAGAACTCATTAATATATCATTAAAACCCATCGCTAGTTCTGATGGGAACTTACCTTGACATCACATCTGTCCAGACCAAATACAATTCACTTGATTGTTTCCCATAACTCGCTGCTTATGGTAATATGAAAGCATATGTAGCACTTTCACCCCTGGCTTGACTCTGTGCTATAAACACCACAAACTCATTTAAGCAGCAGTATTAATGATTTTGGAAATCACTGCAAATGGTTGGCACCAGCGGTGTCATTAATGTCTCAAGAGAGCCATACAAGGGAGTTTTATCAGCTCCAGCCTCAGGTATTTGATGAAGTAATAACAAACTAGCTCTGAATTGTCTTTCATTACCCTTTATCTCTCCTACAGAGAATATAATCTTATTCAAATTACAATGGTCTCTGTTATCAATGAGCTTGACTATTTATTTACCTGCATCCAGACATGCGAATGTGCATGCATTCTGCTTTTTCTACCTCCCTATAATGAAATTTCTTCACTATCAGAATCATGCACAATCACAAATTACAAACCAGTTACTAGTATAATTTGCTTAGCATTAGAAAATCCTATTCATTCATTTAATATTTTATCTTGGTTAAAGTAGTAAAACCCAATCATTAGAAATGAATTACAGTATATACGAAGCAACATTTAAAGTAATTCATTCTTTCAATTAGGAAGTAACTGTGGATTTTGTTGTTGATTAGTGTCTTATTTTTTGAAGTGAAATACTAAGAATTGTGATTGTTAAACATTTCTTAAAGACATTCTGCTCAAAGCAGAGCACTTGATGCCTTGGGGTCTCCTGTTGTTTTAGGTAAATATCTTTATTTCTAATAATGCTTTTCGCATTCACACAACCTGAATAATTTCAGTTTTCATATTCTTTATCAAACAAAGAAAATACCCATATCTAAGCTGTAAAACACTGAAGCAGATAAGATTACGCATAATTTACAAATGGGGGAACTACAACAGGGAGAAATTTTTCGTGCTGTTAGAGTGAAGAATAGGTTCTGGCCCCTCAGTCAGTCATCTTTCCTTTCTCCCAGTTCACTTCTGACTTGGAGTGCAACTCCAGCTAGCTTCTCTCTCTCTTTTTTTTTTTTCATAAAGATTTATTTTATTTTTATTACAAAGTCAGATATACTGAGAGGAGGAGAGATAGAGAGGAAGTGGAGCTGCCGGGATTAGAACCAGCAGCCATATGGGATCAAGGCGAGGACCTTAGCCACTAGGCCACACTGCCGAGCCCTAGCTTCTCTCTTTCAACAGATATGTTAACAAAGTAAAACAGTGATTCTAATAATGAAGTTAGAATAACACTGATTCATGAATACACTCAATATCACTTCTTTTAGTGCCAGTACATTCTATGCACAGTGAATAAAGCTATAAATGCATGACAGCAAGTTATACTTTTATTCTAGCAGATGGAAATGTTTAAAAATGTTTAAATGCCAAAGCAAAAATTATAAAATCATGTAAGATAGATGAGGACTGTAACGACTGTTTCTTCATACTGAAAGCTATGATATGGCAGGCCTCAATGACAGAGGAACAAAGGACATGATGCAGTAAACCACCTTCCAGAAAAATAGCATTGGCAATAATGGCTTCCAATGGCTTACTGTTTTACATTTTGATAGATCATTGAATCTGATCATTCGAATAACCATATGAAGCAGACAGAGCAAGTGTGACTATATCTTGTAGATAAGAAAATACATTTGAATATTTTGAGTATCGTAAATAGCACTGTGTTAGTTTCCCACTATCAGGGCATAGTTTTATTCGTTTAATTTAATATTCTTCAGACTAATGCATTAGCTTTGTCTGGGAGTCTTTCAAATTAATGAGCCTTCCTAAAATTAAGATGTTAATTTAAACCAATGACATCCACAAACGTAGGAACATGTCTGTTTTACTCACTAATTATTACATTTCATTGAAATCAGAAATATTCAGCCACACTGGCCTTCTCCTTGATTTTCAATTCATTCTGCTCTTTTTTTTCTTTTTCTCCTGACTGGTAAATAGTTAAAGAGTACCATGATATTATTTATCTATCACTTCATTCTCACAGTACAGCCTTCTCCACAGCTGATAGAGTTGCAGACCCTCACATGGTTTCCTTCCCTACTTAGGTCATTTGTATCCACCTACTGGAGTACGAGTTTCCTAAGGCAGAGATTCTGGCTTCATGCATGTGAGGTGTTTCCAACACATTGAAATCACTGGTATTTGCTGCACTTACAAATAGATAGATGACATGAAGTCATCTTACAACTTCAAAATTTATCCTAGCCATCATTACTGGAGCAGTAACAAGGTACCTCAGAATCATCTTTCATTATCCTTTATCGCTCCTGGAGAGAATATAATCTCATTCCAATTACAATGACCTCTATCTGTAATCTATGGACTTTACTATTCTATTTCCCCTGCACCAATGCATGCAAATGCACAAAGTATTCATAAGTAATAACTCTATTGGTTATATCGGATGATTTACTTACAATTAAATTACATAGCTGTCACTTAATATCATTTTTACATAAAAAAATGAGACAAAGATAAAATGTACCTAATCAATAATCAGCAAAATTAAGATTTGAGCACAAATACTTAAGTAATTATTTCTATGCACCATTGCACTCTATGAAACTTCCTTTTAACACTTACTCCCCAAAGTCTGTATTATCTTGGAGATTCTCCAGCACAATGCACAAATATATGGAGTGTTGAGGCCAGCACTGTGATACAGTTACACCTACATGTGTGACTGCACTTCTGATCCAGCTCCCTGCTAATGCACTTGGAAAAGCAACAAAGGACAACCTTAGTGTTTAGACACCAGCACCAAATCATGTGGAGACACGAAAAAAATTTAACGGCTCTCAGCTTTGGCCTGGCACCACCCTGGCTGTTGTGACCAACCAATGCATGGAAGGCCTGTCTCTCTCCCTCTTTCTCTCTCCCCCAACTCCATAACTCTTCCTTTCAAATAGATAAAAATAAATCTTTGTTAAAAAGAAGTATATGGAATGTAATTGTATTAACATATGAACATTAATATTATTATGAGTAAATGCTTGGATAGGGCAACATGAAAGTCATTCTTTCAGTCGAAAAATATTGAGCAAGTTTCATTTTCCTCTCTAATTTATTCTCTCTGCTTTTTCTGATTGATTCACAATTGAATACTTGCCCTCAAAAATCTGATTTTTTTCACTTTTCTGTTCATTACCAGAAGAAATCATAGTAAAAATACCAATATAGAACTAAGTATATATCTTAATTCTTCTGTTTCATATTCAGGTTAGAAGTTTTGGGCTTGTGGCTCCATTAAATCATAATACAAACCTAGAAACAATTGTCTGGAAAACTAGAAAAATTTCTAAAGTACAATTTGTTTATTTTTCAAGCCTAAAAGCTAAAATCACTTTAAACTTATAGACTCATTTTAAAAAAAAATTGGATACTCTGACAAAAGATTTTGCATAACGCTTCTACATGCTGTAAAAGTTGAGTGCTTTTCCCGTCTGCAAAGGAATACAAAAAGCATGTCATTCATTTACAAGCTCAATGAGAAGATGAAGACACTTCAGAGAGTTCACAGAATATTAAAATTAAAAGATGAATTTATGTTGGTGCAAACAAGTTTTGAAATTCAGGTCTAATAATCCACATTTTCTGTCAACTCTTTGAAGAATCTTCATAGATACAACAACAGCTCTGTATTCCGCACCTTTATACAGTGTTTGGGAAATGGAAGTAAGCAGTGCTTCCTCAGTCATTTTTATCAGAAGTTACTCAAACCAAGAGTCTCAAGAAGCATTAGACAAAACAAGATTCCTATGTCAGACAAGGAGAAAATAATTAATCAGATGAGAAACTTTCTAAACCCTTTCAAAGTGAGTTATACATAGACAAAGGGGGTTACAGGCTGCAGTGTTTTTCAGTAGCACACATTCAAAATTACATTTTCAGGCCTGGTGCAGTAGCCTAGTGGCTAAAGTCCTCGCCTTGCATGTCCCGGGATCCCATATGGGTACCAGTTCATGCCTCAGACTCCTCACTGCCCATCCAGCTCCCTGCCTGTGGCCTGGGAAAGCAGACGAGGATGGACAAAGCCTTGGGACCCTGCACCCACGTGGGAGACCCGGAAGAGGCTCCTGGCTCTTGGCTTTGGATTGGCTCAGCTTTGGCCGTTGCGGCCATGTGGGGAGTGAATCAGTGGATGAATCTTTCTTTCTCCCTCTCTCTCCTCCTCTCTGTATATCTGTGTATCTGTATATCTTTATATCTGACTTTCCAATATTAATAAATCAATGTAAGAAATTACATTTTCATAGCTGATCAAAAAAGAATGAATATATTCTTACACTCAACAATATGAACTTCATCTAGTTATTTCATCATACAATGAGTACCATGAACTGAACTTTTAAAAACTGACAACTAGTTATTGCATATTATAGAAAATTCAAAATTACACTTCCATAAATGATCAAGCATGAATAGGTGCTTGGGAGTTTACTTGGGATTGCTGATTATTCTAATAAGTAGTAATAGGAAAAGTCAATGAGTTCGTCTCACTCACTAGCTATTGTGAAAAGAATAGCTACTACAGTTATGATAGAAATTAAAAATGAAGAAAAATGACTTCAAAGAATTTTAGCATAAGGTACTGGCAGTTCATAGACATAGACTATATTCAAAATACAAATTATATTAAAGGGATATCATCCTAGGAAAAAGTTATCATAAGTTCAACTACAGTTGATAATCTTAAGACAACACCCAAAGTTATTTAAGAGTCTTAATCATTCCTACATACATATATGTATTTTAATTATGATTAAAATTAGTGATTTTTCATTCACATAATCAAATTTAAAACATTTATGAACCAACATTATCAACTGCATATTTTTATTGGCCCTATTTTTAGCTAAGCATTAAATTTAACAGTTTATGGGCCCGGCGGCGTGGCCTAGCGGCTAAAGTCCTCGCCTTGAACGCCCCGGGATCCCATATGGGCGCTGATTCTAATCCCGGCAGCTCCACTTCCCATCCAGCTCCCTGCTTGTGGCCTGGGAAAGCAGTTGAGGACGGCCCAATGCTTTGGGACACTGCACCCGCGTGGGAGACCTGGAAGAGGTTCCTGGTTCCCGGCATAAGATTGGCGCACACCAGCCCGTTGCGGCTCACTTGGGGAGTGAACCATCGGACGGAAGATCTTCCTCTCTGTCTCTCCTCCTCTCTGTATATCTGGCTGTAATAAAATGAATAAATCTTTAAAAAAAAATTTAACAGTTTATATCTGAGATCATTCTAAAAACAGATACTATTTAAGTAAGTTACAGTTTTTTCTCCAAAGTTAGATATTATTTCCTAAGAAGTAGCCCTTTAAATCCAATATTATTCATTTGTATACAATATTATCCTATGCTATGTGATCAGTCTTCACCCAACATTACAAGATTCATCTATATTATGCCATCAAGCAAGGATTTTTATTTTGAATTTTTAAAAAATAATAGAATGAGGTAGAGCAATGGGTCAGGAAAATATTTTATAAAAGCAATTAATGTGCTATTAAGCTCATGGTAGCACTAGAATACAAAGTGCTTCTTTGAGTTTTCTTAAAAACTCCAAAATTGATCAGAGGAATTATCACTGACTTACGCTGGCATTGCGGCATAGAGGCACCACTGCGACAGCAGCACCTTACATTGGTGCCCATTCAAATTCCAGCTGATCCAAGTCACTAGCAGCTCGCTGCTCATGTACCTGGAACAGCAGTGACATACTACCTCATAGGGTCTCTGCCATCCATGTAGGAGAGTCACATGGAGTTCCAGGCTCTCCTTTGGGCCATTTGGGGAGTGAACCACTGGAAGGAAGATCACTCACTCTTTCTCATTCCCTTTTACTCTGTAACTCTGCCTTTCAAATAATAAATGAATTTCAAAATAGGGAGTAACTAAAGTATGAGGTAGCTCTCTCAAATCTGACCTTGGTATCCTACCATCTCAGAGGAACTGGGGTTCAGAGAACCATTACCACATGGTTGTGTTGGGGAAGACACTGTCATCTGTGAGCTAAGAACAAGACACTCCACTATGACCAGCTCCAGAATTCCCTGTCACCAGCCAAACTGAATTCAGATCCCACTACACACTTGAGTTAGGTCTAAATTCAAGATGTTCATGAGTACACCTCATTAGGAAAACCTAAATTACATCCAAAACTCATGTTGTCAGGCAGTCCTAGAAATGCAGTCTTTAGCTTTTTATCTCTTAAATACATAAGGTGGACCACAGGAAAGTGGAATAGATGTCGAGCCCGATAATCTACCTTATATGCCACAGGCATCTTTTCAATCATGCTTTTGTGATTATCAGTATGTGATAGTCATAGGAACATCAATAAATCTCCTAACTTGAAAACATGCAGGGAGAGACCATATTTCAGCATCAGCTCTATCTATTATACAGCAACAGACGAAGAAAGGATACAGAACTGAAGCTATGCCTATTGACTCCCACACAGTGAATGAAAGAGACGCTTCACAATATCTTGCTGTACTGAAGTTATTTTTGCATTAAGTTTTTTTTGAAATAAGAAAACTTAACACCAGTGGAAGCTTCCCATTTTTTTCTTATTTTTCTAACATGTGGGTGGCACATGAGCTCTGCTTACAGAATTCTCAATGCATTAGCAACTTCCATGACAGAATTTGACCAGCAACAGTCCAGATACCTAGCAAGACAAGATAACAACGGAAGAGATTTTTTTTTTTTTAATTTAAACTTTTCTACCAGGTAAGAGTATTGTATTTAAAGTACCATATATTTAAAACCCTTTGCCTCTGTAGTAGGAATGGCACATACGCATTCTCTGAAAGCAGATGTTCAGTTCGTAATGTTCTAAAACACGACATCACTTTTTTTTTTCTTTCTTTGAATGTCCAGGTAGCTGACCCAAATATCATGCCACTTTTGAACTCTAAAAGAACTGCACTAGAATTAATTCAATTTTGTCATATTTGCATAGTAAAGCAATCCCCATTATAAGAATGATTAACTGGTGAGTTTTTTGTAATGCAACCTGGTACATTACAGAGAAAAATAAGTTAGCTATTATAGCATCTATCACAGGCCAGTTATACATATATATATATATTCAAATATATCTTTAACCCTTTTTAAATATTAATTGTATGTATCAGAAAGGGAAATTAAGAGAGAGGGAAAATGAGACAGCGGGGGGCTTGGATTTCTCTGGTTCACTCCCTATATGGCCATAACAGCCAGGTCTGGCATATGTCAAAGCCAGGAGCCAGGAATTCCAACCAATTTCCCCCCAAGGGTGACATAAGCCTGAGTATTTGAGCCATCTTCTGCTGTTTTTCCAGATGTATTGTACTGGAGATGGATAAAAGCAGTGCGGCTAGAAGCCATCACTCCATTATGGGATGCCAACAAGCTGTGGCTTAACCTTATGAGTCACAATCCTGGATCTACTTTTATATAATTTTATCTATATTTCTTTTATACAAGAAAAAAAGAGAAAAACTGACATTCGAATGCAGAAACTTTTCTAACACACTGATCTTTTTTCCTTCACTGAACACTGAATTTTTTTTTCTCATATCAGTGTTTTATTGAAAACAAGTGCACAACAATCCCAGGTGAATTTAACATCCTCACGTCTTCTACCTTGATTTCTTCGGAATGTCTTGCCTGTGCTGGCAACAGTGTGTCAGTTAACTTGGTTCCTTTTCCTCCAGGCTCAAAATAAAATCAAGCTCTTCTCAGGTCAAGGGCTGAACTGATGAAGAGAGTCATGTTTTTCGACGCCACCAATGGCTTTGTGAGCTGGGTGATGGGTTTTGAGCTCGGTCAGGGGCTTAAAATGCTTCATCATCAAACTGTGCATCCACCTTCATGAGGCCTGCGATGCCCGGCTGCTTGAACTTGCTGTGAAAGAAGCAGGCTCCTTCACCCAGCTTCGTGGCTCTAAGGAAGTTGTGAGCACCATGCCAGCAGGCTGTCTACCCAGGTTGTGCTTGGAGAGCCTCCATCCCAAACTTTACGTCTACACATGTTTCTTGCAGGCTCTGGCTTTGACGTCATCAGCCACCGGCTGCTTGGAGTCCTTTTTCAGCGGCTGGGGCTTTCTGAGGGTTGGAGTTATCCACCTTATCTAATGCCTCAGTTGAATTCTCAGTTTTGGAACGTTTTGCAGAGAGCCTCTTCCCTGGGCCAGCCCCAGCCAGCAGCTCCCGGGGTCTCTGTGTGGTCTCCCAGCGGAGAGCTCCAGTACGGAGGATTTCCAGGCATCGCGCATTCTGCGCCTGCGGGCTGGAGAGAAGCTCCACACCACATTCTACAAAACTAGGTAAACATGCCATCTTGGGCTGTCAAATACGTCCCATTTATAGGCATTGTCATAACACAATGACAGATAATAAAGCAAAGAAGCAAACAAAAATAGAGAGTGGCAATGGAAGCTCACTGTGTCCAGATCCTCAACTGGGGGAGAGGCACCTTTGTCGCTGGAAGGGAAGCGTCTTCCTGTCCAACTCTGCTCTTGTCCACCTGGTCGTTCAGTGTTGATACTGTTCCCGTGAACGGAGCTCTCCAGCCAGCAGCTTGCAGCTTAGGGCTGCCCATCCCACCCCATGCCGATCCCCTCTCTGCCCATGTCTGATGTTTCCCACTGGGCATCTCCAGTCACCGCGTGCGCCCGGTCATGTACGGCACGTGCGCATGTGCACATGCGTGTGTGTTTCTTCGGTGGAGGAGTGAGAGTGTCAGAGTTCAATCGGGATAACAAAAACTTTTCTGTCTACCCTCGTGCATCCAACGCTGTGACTACACCTGGTTACAGAACCAGAACGTCAATCCGAATTGAAATTTCCACACTTTGGAGGTTGTTTCATGAATCACATGACCGCAAATGAAAGTTGGAAACATGCCAAGCCTAGAAGCCCACAAAAAGTGGACTGTCAATATCCGGTAGATCTCTTCCGTGTTTTCTGCAGCAATTACAGACCTGTATTTGCTCTCCCTCTAGTGGCAGACCTCCTACATTCTTCAATACTTGCATCAGTTACCCATATCACTCCTTTCTCTTGCAACAATCTGCCCACAGAGATCAAAACATAAGACAACATTATGTCCAGATTGAATAGATGGGAAACAAGATGTAAATCTGTATCAGAATAATAATTTTAAAAAACCACAAATACTGTGAGGGGTGTTGCTTTTAACTAGAAAATAGAAAACTGAGAAAAATAAACAGCTTAATTACAGGGAAGGACCAGCACGTGCTGCTTGCCCAGCCTGGATATAATTTTTGGTTCTGATAATCACAACTACAAGTCAGGTAGCATTCTGTGGCTCGTGCCGATTACCAGGACCAGGGCTTCGTGTGCTTTGTGCACACCCTGTCGGCAGTCTCTCTGTCTTCCACGCTGCAGCAGTTGCCCGGGATCACTGTTTCAATGCTTTGCTTACAAATAAGATTTTGATTTAGATGAAACATTTGCTTCTGCACTTCAAAAACTTCTGTGATTTCAAACATTGCAAGCTGCGTTTCTGACAACCAGGCTTATTTCTCCACGTATTTTTTTCAGGCAGGTTTTTAAAGTTAGTCCACAAGTGGCTCCTTTGCTCCTGTTGCACGGAGGGCGGACACTAAAAGCTACTGGTTCACTCCGTTCACACTTTTGATTTTGATATGCTTTTCCTCTTTGGCAAATACAATAAAAACTAATTTCTGAAATGTGCAGTTAGGTACAAGTGGATTAAAATTTCCATTACTCATGACTTGAAAGTTGGTTTCTATTAGTAGTCTGACTTCAATATTTTGCCAAAAAAATTATTTTTGAGAGCTGAGACATGTAGCACATTTCATATATATATTCAAAATAGCTCTTGAACATTCTAATCATTTTAACTAATCAAACTT
Source organism: Ochotona princeps (assembly GCF_030435755.1). Taxonomy (NCBI): domain Eukaryota; kingdom Metazoa; phylum Chordata; class Mammalia; order Lagomorpha; family Ochotonidae; genus Ochotona; species Ochotona princeps. The sequence continues at coordinate 14,112,265 of NC_080858.1, read as the reverse complement.
GTATTTGCTAAAGTTTTTTTGAAAAAATCTGAGTGATTAATATTTTAGAGTTCCAGAACTACTTAGTGCTGAGATTTTTGCCATTTTCTTGCTTTTAAAGTGAGCTTATCTTTTTTTTTTCTTCATCTATTGTAGATAAGAAACATTTGGATCAGCAACATCAATAGGCTTAACTGCCCCCGAAGATATTATCAGCACATTTTTGTCAGTTTAATTAGAAATATTGAAATGTTTTATATCCCAGTTAAGCCTAATACTGTGGCAAACAGCTTGTTTACCAAGTGTTTCAAATTTACAAACAGATAATACAACAAAGAGAGAGAGAAAAAAAGTCCTCACATTTTGATGGGATTGGCACTTTGATTTTTAAGCAGCTGACCTAATGTTTTACAAAGGGCTGATCACTTTTAGCCTAGACTTTCAACCCACCAACGTGATTACTACAATAGAGACAGAAGCTCCAGTTTTTCCATGATAAAATATTAGGGAAAAGTATGATAAATTTTCCATCTGTTAAATTAAGTGGAATGCAAAACCGCAGTTAGCTTAACACAAAACAGTCTTCTTTCTTAAGGATCACTTTGGTCAGCATTCAGGGATCCAAGAAAACGCTTTGCTTTCATCTCCAACGTGTGACTTCACAGGTTCCCGTTTCAACCCAAGAGAACAGGCAGAGCGGCCTGAGGTCTGCAATGGATGGAGCATTTCCGCCAGGATGAGGTTGGAATTCAGAAGGCATGCCTAAGGCTCTCTACAAGAGAGTTGGACTGCTGATTAGATGTGTGACTATAAAAGAAAAAAACTAAAGGCAAGCAGCTAACATTCTCTACAAACTGCTTACTAATAATCGTACCCATTTTCATATCTCTTCCCACCTATAGAATATGCTGGTTCTCCTTGCTTAGGAGAAAACTTGAAGTTCTATCCAGCTCAAAGTCTACAGTCATTTGGTGACACACAGATTTCTCCACTGGCTTCAAAAGCAAGTTCAGTGACCAGAACATAAAAGATACAGATCATCTCCCCTTGTGCAACACGCAACAATTACATTCACTTTCCATGCACTAGAGAAGGCTCTTGGATTAGACGTGAATCTAAAACCTGATAAAAATGTTCAGAATCCATGTTTCCTCTTGGTAATGTCTTCTTTGCCATCTTTTTCTTCCTAGTTACTGCTGAGAAAACTGTTTAGGGGTGTACCTGTTTAATGCTGCGGTCCTGCAGATTGATTCTACCACGTACCTTTCCAAGGCTGAGCTGAACCCAGGCTTCAGCAATCTCAATGTGTTCCACAACAGCGCTTTCCTTGCATTACCTACTGGCTCTTTCTGACATTATTTTCCCACACAGTTGCATTCAGTCATGTCCATGGGTACAAATCCCAGAACATAATCTTCTCAGACACAGTTTTCAACTCTGCTCATTTTTTACTCTGTTCCAAGTACTTGCCTTTCACATTAGAGCAAGCTTCCCAATAATAATGAGGTGTCCTGAAAAAAAAACATGGCCTTGAATAGAAGACAATAACATGTTCTTTTGTTGATGAATTCCGTGACATTTAAAATATATAATGGAAGTATTTCTTCTCCAGATCTCTTAGTCCCAGCTAATCTTAATTAAATTGTTACATAGAGGGTCCTGTACTGTAGCCTAGTGAGTAAAGTCCTTGCCTTGCATGCCCAGGATTCCCATATGAGTGCTGGTTCATGTCCTGGCGGCCCCACTTCCCATCCAGTTCCCTGCTTGTGGCCTGGGAAAGCAGCTGAGGATGGCCCAAAGCCTTGGGACCCTGCACCCGGGTGGGAAACCTGGAAGAAGCTCCTGGCTCCTGGCTTTGGATCAGCGCAGCTCTGGCTGTTACGGCTGCCTGGGGAGTGAATCAATGGATGGAAGATCTTCCTCTCTGTCTCTCCTCTCTGTTTATCTGACTTTCCAATAAAAAAAATAATAATAAAATAAAATAAACCTTTAAAAAATTGTTCCATAGAAAAGTTGTGGATGACTTAAGTGAAAATGTGTCAGGCACAGTGCAAGGTTTCTGTCAGCAAGGGACCACATTTATAAGAGCACTTCCATACAATGACAACATAGGATACATGTGTAGCAGGCCATACCAGCCAGCTCAGTGTGTGCATATGATGTCTGGACAAACAAAACTGCCCAAGCGAGAGGCCTGTGTCCTGTGTCCTAGTGCCGGGTTCAAGTCCCAGTGCCTCAGCTTCCAATCCAGATTCCTCTGCTGTGCTTGTGTTACCATGAACATCTGGAGAGTGAATCAGTGACTACAAGGCCTTTCTCTCCTCCCTCCATCCCTCTCTACTTTGTCACTCTGCATTTCATATACGGAAGGAAGGAGGGAGGGGGTGTAGGGAGGAAGGTAGGCAGGAAGGCAGGCAGGCCCACATATCCTCCATAGAATCTGCCTCCAGGCCTGGCTCTCTCTCGTGCTGATCAGTGTCACGGGCCAACCTAACATTACCAGTCCCCTGTCCCGACTCTCACTGGTAGGTACTGTGATCCAGCCCTGCGAGGCAAGCCCACAGCCCTAGCTTCAGTGAGGGCCTGTGAGTGGTTAGCTGTGATCCATGCTAACTAGTCCAGCTGAGATCTCCCATGTGGGCTGGTGCATCTGTAACCCATTAAAGTCCTGTGATATCCACCCCCAAAACTACTTAATCTCAGTCCCCTCGCTTATCTGCAAGTATGGTGTTTTTGTGGACAGGAGTTCCGCAGAACCCATCCCTCACCTGCAAAACATTCCCTCAGCTGTCTTCCCTTCCACACATCTCCTTACCCCGCTATCTGACCAATCCATGGACTACACTGATGGAAAAATCTCCAGGCTCGCTCTGCCTGCCTGGATGCAAAGGCCCAGGTCTTCCCGCTCCCCAGTCAGCAGCCCCGACCAGCCCACACTGCCAGACCCCCATGAGCATGGGGCCAGGCCCTCATCCCATAGGCAGCCCTCATGCCAGCTGTTGGCCACAGAGCAAAATTAACAATCTTAGAATGTGTGTATTTAAAGAAGACAAGCTTATGACAAGTACATAAAAATAATAACAACAAATCTTATTAGGGAATGCCAAATTAAGCAGCAGAAGAGTACCACTGCATAGGAATCAGAGTGGTAAAATACAAGACAAGCTGGATGTGGAGCAATGGGAACTTTCACCACTGTAGATGAGAGCAGAACAGAATGCAGTCTTCATCAAATACAGTTTCTCCTTTTCCTACAAAACTAAGTGTGTTCTACCATTCGCAGTAGCAATTGTGTTCCTCGAGATTTACACCCTGTGGCGTGCAGATTATCTGCATAAGAAAAAAATCACATTGAGTATAAATATGAGCTTTCAAGGAGAAATGAGGTTTGAACTGAAATGTTTAGCAGAATCAGATGACGTCTGTTGCAATGAAGAAAATACGGAAGTTTAGACTTCCAGATAAATTGCAATTCCTGCCAGCTACTGCTGAAAGCCACATTCAATTAGTTTGGTGTTTGGCTAGTATGTGTAAAATTGATCACACTGCTGATGAAATAGTACTATTGATTAATTAGATTACTTTTACAGTAATACAGTTTATCAACATTTTTAAAGCATAAACTCTTTAAAAATAGAACAATTTGAGTCCCAATATTCCACTGATTAGCTGACATGCTTGAATATGTCACTGAGTAATCATCTCTTTAAATAACCAGTGACAAAACACTTTCCTTCACAGATGCATGAACGGACAGAAAACATGCGCACTACCTATCCCACTGTTTCATTGCTGATGGCTAATCATCAGTTACTGTTATTATAATGTGCATGATTATCACTGCTTATATAAAGTGTCCTACCACTTGGAAAATCCCTAACATATGACACTCAATGGAAGAACAGGCTCCAATCCTTCTATGTAAGATTATTTTTAAATAAGCTTCTTTATGAATAATCTTCACAGTGATATATGTTAGGATATCTAACTTAGTATTAAAATGCTTCTCCACATACTCAAATTCAGTTTAAATATTTATAGTTTGCTGAGAGTTAGATTTATCCTCTTATTAAAATCCAAAAGTACAATCCTGTTGATTAAACTTTTGCTTCTGACTGAGCCTCCTTTTAATTACTCATTTATTATTCCTTTTTTTTTTTTTTTTGCCACCTTAAAATTTTAATTGTAGCTCTCAGGGGCCTACCGATACTGAGGCTATCTTTCATTGTACTGCAATTGCTGTGGTAATGTCAGAGATCTTAAAACACGTGGAGAATGTGTGTACTGAGAAGAACAATGCATGGGTTTCAAATGCTTTGTAAACAAAACTCGTGATATTGAACTCTGGAATTACCTTCATCTCATTCCTTTGTCTTCCAGCAAAACCCAACTGTTTTCCCACAAGCAAAGTATCCATATCCTTTCCTACAGCCCGAAAAATCTCTTACATCACATGTTGTGACTCTCTTCCATATCTAACGGCTAGAGCTACAGCCTCCTGGGCTTCAGTTCTCAGAGCTTCATTTGCTTTTTATTTTTAATATAATCAAGGCTTCCTCCAAATTTTTCTGGTTCAAGAAAACAAGCCAAATCACACAAAGCAGTTCTCAAAACTCCTGTCCCTGCTATAAAATTAGAGAATGCCACCTGTGTGTGCTCCCAGTGGTACCTGCCTGATATAATCGTCCCAAACTTCTGAAATTCATCTAATGAAACCATTTTTCTATCCGTTCACTTGTAACCTATTTTTACATGTGCCTATTTTTAACTGTGTTTATGGATAGAATGTAGTTGATTCATTTCTTTTTCATATGACATCTTTAGCATGTAAGTGAAGTGTTGGTTTAAACGTAATGTAATGAATAACCTGACCCAGTTACATCAGCTTACTTTCTGTCTTGCTTATCCATTCTTTGTTCTCCTTTTCCTCTTTTTCTGACTTTGGATCACGTAGTATTTTTCGACGACTCCATCGTAACCCTCTTGTCCTGTTACTTTACTGAGGTTTTGGGTTTAGAAGATAAGCCTTCCAGTCGCCTGCATACGTTAGCATCCAAGTATAAAGACATTACATCCGTGTTTGCCTGCCCTGGTCTTTCTTATAGTTTTATGATATATTTTACTTTTACATGTGTTCAAAAGCCAACAATATACTGCTATTTTTCCTTAAACACTAAATTCCCCTTAAATGAAATTTAAATCATGAAAAAAATCACATATTCGTCTCTGTAGATACTTTCAATTCTCCCACGACGAGAGTCATTTAATTATGCTTAACATTTGTCACCCAAAAAATACACACATAAGTGCAAATAAAAGTCTCTGAAAGAAAAATCCAAAATGTAATAACACATCAGAAACATTCTGAATTTAATTGCATGCAGAAAAAACAATGGCCTCAGAAAACAAGGACAGTGTCTTAACTGAAGAGATAAAATTTTAACACAGAATTAAAAACTGGGAAAGAACACGGCATTTTGAGGAAGACACTAGAAGACACAATTAACTTTATACACTATTAAGGTTACATTTGCATTTATAACTTACAAAGTGAGGAGTTTCAGTTCTAACTGGAATAAGGAGTTAGTTGCAAACCAACATCCCTTCCTAGTTTAAAACACAAGTCAAAGAAAAGAAATAAGCAGGAAAACCTGATTGAATGTAGAGCAGAGATGATGGTTAGAAAACTAAGGAGTATGCTATGAAGAAAAGCGCTACAGCGAAGGTGCCTTCTGCGGCACCTGTAAGCTGAGAACATTTTCGGAGCCCAGGCACAGGAAGGAGGCTGAAGACTGCGTCAAGGGTCAGGACAGGATGACTGATACTAGAAAATAATTACTGAACGTGGCACTAGAAAAGCACGGAGGGGATGTGAATCCCGAGACTCAAGCACGGTGTATTTCTAAATCCTGATTCGAACTGATCAGGAAATGACTGCAGAACACACTGATCAGGGCAGAAGTTAGGTACAGCGATGAAGGGGTCATTCGGGCCACCTCAGTGGCAGACAGGACCATGTGCGCTGAAGCCTCTGCTCAGCTTGGCACTGCAGCTTGCTGCTGGTGCAGACGCGGCAGGCTGCAGGTGAGGCCCAGGGACCTGGCTCACGTGGGCCCTGAGTTCCTCCAGGCGCCTTAGCCTGGCCCAGCCCTACCTGCCGCAGGCATTTGGGAGTGACAGAGCAGCTGGAAGCTCCTTCGTGCGCTCTCTCTCTCTCTCTCTCTCCTATTTTTATTTCTTCTAAATAAAAAAAAAATTCTTAAAGCTTAACTTACTGAATGCAAATTCCCAGACAGTCCTAGGCAAACGGAAAAAGTTCACGTTCAAAATTTGGCGCCCTTACCTTTGTCCTGAGTGCGCTGCTGTTCATTTGCAACACGGAGAACCCCAAGAGCAATCAGATTGACACGATTAGGGAAAAACAATTCAGCTGAATAAAGTATAGAGCAACAAAAAAAAGTAGGTGGCTTACAGTTTTGTCAGCTCGAAGGCACTCCCGGAGCGTGACTCAGGTGCAGTGAAGGAAGCAGACGAAGGTAGGGAAGGCGCTTGAGGGAGCAAAACGGGCCGCGCTGAACCCCCGAACAACTTGGAGAGGGGACACAAGGACGCCACACCTCTGGTGACCCGCTGGCCTCTCAGGGGTGCACAGCCCCTCCTGGTACAGCCGCCTGAAGAACCCCAGCTTTAGGCCGACTCTAGCTTGTTAGGGTGTTTTCCTGAACCCGAGCTGTCCATATATTAATAGAAGGCAAATTATTACGCAAAACTAAAACTGTCACCGAGAAACTGAGTCCGTCTATTGGCGCAGGTGCGAGCTGCGCCTCCTTGCGGGGACTTCCAGAGTTACTTCCTGGAGAAGGGGTCATCTGAGGGGAGAGGGAGTGGACAGTGGGATGTGGCTTCCAGTCTGTGAGACTAGCTAGCCACCTATCCCAAGGCAACATGGCTGGCAGGGGACTACCAGCAGCTGCCTGTTGCCACACTTCCTGTTGCCACACTTCCGATCTAGCTCCCCGCTAATGTGTCCGACGAAGCAGTGGACAAGACCCAGGTTCTTGGGCCCGTGTGCCCAGGTACAACACGGAAAAGAGCTCACGGGGTAGGACTTTGGACCAAGCCAGTTCTAGGGGTGGCTGCCACTTGAGGAGTGATCCAAAAGATGTAAGTTGCCTCTTTCTGCTCCCCCACTTTCTGTAACTGCATTTCAAATTAATAAGTAAATATTTTCAAAATACGGGTTGTGGGACGGGCACGGTGTTTCAAACAGGCTAATTCTTCACCTGCAAGCGCTGGCATCCAAGTCCCTGCTGCTCCAGTTTCAATCCGGTTCCCAGTTTGTGTTCTAGGAAAGCAGAGCAGCGTGGGTCAAGACACTGGGCTCCCGCACATATGTGGGAGACCTGGAGGGGGTTTCTGGCTCCTGGCTTCAGATCGGCTCAGCTCCAGCTCTTGCGACCATTTAGGCGTGAACCAGCAGATGAAATGTCTTTCTATCATTCCTTCTCTCTATAAATCTGCCTTTTAAAATAAAAATAAATAAATATTATATATAGATAGTGAGAGATAGGAGAGCTAGCTAGAGATAGATGGCTTATGAGGCTACACAGTGGCGTAGAAAGCTAATATTCTGTCTTTGGCACCAGCATTCCATATATAAAAGCAGGTTCGAGTCCCGGCTGCAATACTTCTGCCCTAGGCCCCTGCTTAACATCTGGGAAAGTGGTAGAGGATGGCTCAGGTCTTTGTGCTCCTGTACCTATGAGGGAGCCCAGAGGAAGCTCTGGGCTTCTGGCTTTGGATGGCCTCAGCTCCTGCTATTGCGCTCACCAGAGGAGTGAACCAATGGATGGAAGTTCTCCTGTCTCTGGGTCTCCTTTTCCTTATAGCTCTTCCTTTCAAATCAAATAAATCTGAAAATGTGACCTCACCAGTTATGGAGAAGTTTGATTAAAACACTTTGTGTGTCATCCATTTAAATGCTGAGTAGGATTCATTAAAACAGGCTATGAAGGGGAACACAGCGTTTGTCATTTTTTGTGTTTGGCTTTTTTCACATTTAATGTGATGTCTTCCAATTGTGTCCACATTCCTGCAACTGACAGGATTTCATATCTTTATTGGTAAGTAATGTTCCATTGTACATAAGTCACATTTTGTTCTTCATTCATCTGATAATAGATAGTATCACTGAGTTCATATGCTGACTATTGTGAGCAGTGCCGCATAAAAAAGAGGAAAATGAAAGAAAAATGTGTAAGATATTTCTTACTTTAGTTTATAAGTGGACTTAATATGACCACAATATACACAATATACACGACCTACACAAGGGGGGAAAAAGGAAACAATACGAGGACCCAGCGAGTGGCTAAAGTCCTCACCTTGCATGAGCCAGAAACCCATTTGAGCACTGGTTCTAGTAACGGCAGCCCCACTCCCCATCCAGCTCCCTGCTCATGGCCTGGGAAAGCAGTTGAGGACGGACCAAAACCTTGGAACCTGCACCTGCATGGGAGACCCCGGAAGAAGCTCCTGGCTCCTGGCTTCAGATTGGGAGTGAATCAGTGGATGGAAGATCTTCCTCTCTGTCTCTCCTCATCTCTGTATATCTTCCTTTCTAATAAAAGTAGAATAAATCTTTTTTAAAAAGGAGCGAATATGAAATAAAGACCAAGAATTGAATTGGGAAAATTAGTGGAAAAGCAATGCGGGAAAAAAATGACAAGGAAAGAAGAGAATCTTCTGTTATGTCAAAGATATGTACTTTGATACCAAATATCTTTTTTCCCCAACCAAAGATTTCTGGCTGACAATGCTGAGTTTTCTGAGATATTAGTGAAGAGACTGGTTAGTCTGGCAGCAGTTATATTAACTGAAAAACTACCACAAAGGATAGAGCAAATAATATTATCGAGTTAGAATTATTGCTTTGAGATAAATAGATTATTTTGTGTGGAAACGGGCAGATTGGCAGATTCAGAATTTTGGTAATACTTAGCACTAGCAAAGGTTAGTGGATTTTAGGATATTTGACATGGTGATACATACTATAATTTACTTGGCATTGGTTTCAGAAAGTTCAATAAAGTGAAACTTTGGGTTTCCATGCTGTGTGGATTCCAGTGACCTTACATTGCTCGGATCGGTCTCAAGGCAGTTCAGCTATCACAGCAGCAGTACAGCGAAACATATTGGATTAGAAGTGGCTGCCTTGTAGTTCCACCAATGCTGAATTTCCTTTTTAAAAAAAAAGGTTTATTTATTTTTATTGGAAAGTCAAATGTACAGAGAGGAGGAGAGACAGAGAGAAAGATCTTCCGTCTGCTGATTCACTCCCCAAGTGGTCACAATGGCCAGAGCTGAGCTGATCCCAAGCCAGGAACTTCTTCTAGGTGTCCCATGCGTGTGCAGGGTCCCAAGTCTTTGGGCCATCCTCAACGGGTTTCCCAGGTCACAAGCATTGAGCTGGATGGGAAGTGGGGGCTACCGGGACAAGAACCAACACCTATATGGGATCCTGGCTCAGACAAGGGAGGATTTTAGCCACTAGGCTATTGCGCTGGGCCCGGAATTTCTTGAGGCGAGCTTTCACATATCGTGGTGCTTATTTTCTCACTCACCTCTTTACTGTAGGTGACCCAACTTCCCCTTGCAGGCTCAGGTGTAACCATGTGTGTGACTCCAACTAGGACGTTATTCAACGGGAATTTATGATATTGCCAAGGTTCTGTTATTACTATGCACCAGAGCTGCCTACCAGTGCGTAATCTGTTTGGGACCCAGAATCTGCAATAGCTTATGCGACTCATTGCATCCTTCTCCTTGTGTAACCAATGATCTTTTTATCCAGGTATTATTCTAGGTAACAGGTGAAATGCTTAAGTATAATTGAAAGCATAAACTAGAAAACGTATGTACAATACTTACCACAAAAGTCCTTTTTCTGTTTTGCAAGTAGTATATAAGATTTTAATTAAAACTCAGGGAATGTATACATTAGATGACTCATGGGACATCTACTTTACTCTTTTAATTTCAAACATTCAGTTCTGAAAGAAGTATCTGTTCCATTCATAATGAAGCCCCTCTCTTTTCAAGACAGCAGTTAACTTACATGTTGATATAGTTTATTCTGTGACATCGCTGCTAGTGGTTCATCTCCTTTATGGTTGTGTTGTCTGGATAGTTTTCTAAAAATATTCCACTTGCCCTGAGAGTCTTGTAACTTTGAGCATGTAAGTGTGAGGTCCACATTTCAGTTTGAAGTAACACTATTCAGTTATGGCAGGGATGGGAAGGAGGGTTGGGGGTTGGAAACAAAACAAACACACACAAAGAAACAGCCTCACTCTTAATCACTCAATACCTAGAGGATTAATTTTCACAGGTAGAGACAGCCACTTGTGTGTCCGAAGCTTGACATTCTCATTAGTCATGGTAGTTAGTACTTTATCCCATAACCCTAATCTTCACTCTCTCTCTCTCTCTCTCTCTCTCTCTCTCTCTGGATATATGGATATATGTATCTGTATCTACCGATAGATATAGCTACATATATCCAGAAATGATTCTGGTGGCAGAAGTTAACATATTTTGTGTACTCTCTGATGACCCAAAAGCAGCAGAGAAGAGGAGCAGAAATCTAATCTCTTCTGTTGCATGTATGGACACACATAAAATAAAAAAAAAGGTTCCTTTCTGCTTGCCCACAGCGTGACCATGTGGCTGATCATTACAAGCATTCTACTACTGCAGAATTAGAAATGAAGTCTTGGGCCCAGCACGGTAGTCTCAGGGCTAAAGTCCTCGCCTGGCGTCCACCAGGATCCCATGTGGGCGCTGGTTTATGTCACGTCTGCTCCACTTCCCATCCAGCTCCCTGCTTGTGGCCTGGGATAACAGTGGAGGACAGACCAAAGCTTTGGGACCCTGTGCCTGGATGGGGGATCCAGAGGAAGATCCCGGCTCCTGGCTTTGGATCAGCTCAGTTCTGGCCGTTGTGGCCACTTGGGGAGTGAATCGGCAGACGAAAGATCTTTGCTCCTGTCTTTCATTCTCTCTGTGTAGATCTGAGGTCTTGGAACAATGCCTAAAAGTAGATGTTGTGTGGTCATCCCCCAACAGAGTGTCTGGGTTTGAGCCTCGTCTCCATCTCTAACCCAGCTTTCTGTAATGCACAGACCTCTGAGATGTCAGGTGACAGCTCAAGCATGTGGGTCCCTGACATCTAAACGGGACATCACATGATCAAAAGAACTTTGATCAGAGTTTACACATGTATATTTATGTGTATTTATAAACTTGATTCTAGGCAATTACTGAAAGTCGCTACTGCATAAAAACAGTATAAATTCACATGCTTATTACTGTATTTATTCCCATTCCTCTGCTCTCTGTCCCACACTGCGTGATATTAAAAGTCTTCACACAAAACACCCAAACACGCTTAAAGTGCATCAAAAGGAGAAAGTTGAGACGTGTTGCCTTAAAATCACTTTGACAAAATATAGTCTTCCAGTGAACCAGCAGGCTGGCTCTGCCCTAGACCAGGGAGCAAAGGTCATCACAACATTTTTACATGATTTGAATCAACTGAGAACACACAGTGCAAAATAAAAGAGAAGCACTGATCTCACAAGCCCAGAGAGCAAGCAGTTGAACGGAGAGATGGCCACTCTCTGGCTCCTGGAGTAAGTAATGCTCACGGCTTCGCTCTGTTCTATTGGCTGTCTCCTCTTACCGATGGATGCAAAGGCAAAAGGTGAGGTTCAAGTGTTTCTTGGACAGAGGACCTGTGAGGCCATAACGGGTGTCTTCCAAAGCTGGCTGACTGAAAGCTATATGAATGTTCAGTGTCTCATGTATATTCAGTGTGTCATGCATATTTAATATCCCAGGTGCTCATGTATATTTAGTGCCTTGTGAATATTAGCAGATGTCGCTGCATTCTTCCGGTCCTTTCTATATGCACCCGCAGTATCTACTTAATCTTTCTAACAAGCACCCGGACTTTTACGCACTTCCTCTGAACATGTGTGTTATCCCATTCATTTTCCTGTCTTCCACCACAACAGAAGTTGGATAGTGTCGTATATGGAAAATGCACTTTACAGTAAGAAAAAGCTTCCTGGAGACTTTATACAAAAGATTCTGAAACATCAAGAGGAGAAACAGATTAGCTGAGTTACTCTCGTGCACTGAGGAAATAATACTAAATTGCAAGACTGCTAGAATGTTGGCAGCTTGTATCAAACATCTGAACAATAACTGTATTTAACATAGATAATCGTATTGTAGAACCTTATACTACTTACATAATGTAACTGTAATACTATTAGTGCAAATAATATTATTATATCAAAATGAAAAACATCATGAAAGTAGTAGTAGATAAAATAGCAATTTGTTTCTTCTTTTTAAAGATCTTCCACCCACTAGGTCACTCACCCAATGGCTACAATCGCCAGAAATGAGCCAATCTGAAGGCAGGAATCAGGAGGTGCCTCTGGGTATCCTATTTGGTTGCAAGGTTCCAAGAACCTGTATCACCCTCTGTTGCTTTTCCCAGGATGAAAACAGGGAGCTGGATCAGAAGTGGAGTAGCTGGGACACGAATTGATACCCATATGGGAGGCTGGAGCTTTCAGGTAGAGGATTAGCCTGTTCAGCCACCACTCCAACCCTCAAAATGGCAGAATGTCAAACAATTATCAAAAACATTACCACACCGAGGATACAACTGCAAAATATTTTAATTTTAGAATTCCATATATATAACACAGCTTTATTTCTTTGGCAAAAGAATTTTATTGTATAAAATGGGAGTTATAATAAATGCAGCATTTATGAAATCAGTAAACGACATTAATCAATAATTAGATGAACATCTTTAAATTTCTTACTGCAGAATTCTCATTAAAGAAACGCAACAATGCTGAATCACCTTAAAGTACGAAATACTTCATGGCAAAATGATGCAGATAACATCTGTAGCGTGTGTGTGTGTGTGTTTGTGTGTGATTGCTTGTGTGTGTGTAATAAAGGAGTAAAATGAAAGAGACATTATTTTTGTGGATTAATCTTTCCCTCAGCTTCACTAGAATGTAAAAGCTTTTGAGTTAAGACCACTTTAACCTTTCGAAATAATCAACAAAATAATAGCAATGCTCACCAGGGGGAGGAGGAGCTCTGACCAAAAGATACCTTGGGCTACATTGGTATTGAAGGGTTGTTTTTTTTTTTAATTGGAAACATACCTACTACACCTCTTCGTTCTTGCCTAGGTTAATATATTGTTAAAACAAAGACTTTCAGTGGGAAGAGTGCAAAAAACAAACTTTCTTCATGGTCTGCAACATCTCCCACACAATGATTAATTCAAACATCAAAACAGCTTACTTGCAAAATCTTGCTTTTTATAGTTCAATGGACTATAAATGTGATTAAAAAATGAGAATTTACTCCCAACTTCACAAAAAAAATCCTTAGTTTAAATATTAAGAAAAAACATTAAAAATTTAGTCTACCTTGATAGACTAAAAAATTAGTATACATATATTTTCTAGTTGCATTCCTTTCTAAATATAGTAATAACTAAACAATTATTTAAGGAAAAGTGAGCTATCCAAATTTCTATTATTTTATTTTTCTCATAAGACACATTATGCAATTTCATTTACATTCATAAGGAAAGCCAGAATTTGAACATCAAAAATTAGTTCCCTGTGAAGTTAAACCAATGTATAAGCTATCAGCAGGACGTCAGGCTGCTTGTCTCATTATATTGGCTCCTGCACTAAATACGATGTATCCTTAAATATTTATGCATTTAGCTGTATTTCTCTTGCTGCTCAAAGTTTCACACTTTGTTTTTAATACAAGGGATTGCAGCATTGTGAGAAGGAAATCCTTCAGTTCATTCTTCAGGCAAAAATATAACTATCGTAGTGACACTGTTTTTTTAAAAATATTTTGAAAGATAGGGCAAACTTCAAAAGATTTTGTTGCAGGTACACTATGAGACCTTTTTTTTTTTTTTTCTAAATCATTAAAGCGCATCATGTGATAAGATCCAAATGCTTCTATAAACACGGTATTATATTATTTCCTTAAAGCACTCATTCAATTATTCAAAGTGGCACAGTTCAATTTAAAAATTCCTGCAAGATAACAAGAAATGCAGGGAAAATCACAGTACCTTTTACTGTAACAGCGTTCTTCAAGGCGTGTATTGTGTGTTGCAGAGATATTTTATACTGGGTGCTATTGTACATCCTATAAGGTAGTGTTCTCTATTTGGCCCAGGGCGATTTAGCCATTATCTGCAGTGTTTCCTCTGCTTATTCTATTTCTTTCTAACTTTCATAACAAAAATGGCATTTTCTCCTATAGTAATAAGGTTATTTCATTAATATCACTTATTAGTTTCATCCTTTTTACATCAGAAATAATCCTTCTTTGCTTTTAATTTTATTTGATTTTAAATTTTTGAACTGTTTACTTTCCCTTAGGTAATAAGTATCAGGATGAGGTGTGTGTGTGTGTGTGTGTGTGTGTGTGTGTGAGAGAGAGAGAGAGAGGGAATTTGGATGTGTATATTTATGTGGGTTTTTTTTTCAAACTTTCCCTAGTAAAATCAGCAAGCGTTTGCTTTTCTTCCGCCACTGTTGACAGGTCTAAACATGAAGATAAACATCATGATAAGTTGAATAGTTTATCTGTTTGTAGTTTAGCTTCAAATATATGACTCTAAAATTCAGAATAGATACATCACCCAGGGTAGTTCAGATAATTGATTCATAAGTCAGCTACATCAGGCAGGTTTTGATGGTATCTTTATAAATAGGCCGGAGCTTTCAAATGCCTGATGGTATCTCTCATGCTGACATGAAAGGCATTTAGAGGTTGGAATATACTACCAGGACAACTTGTATTCCAGACACCGTTCATGAGGCCTATTAGCTTCCTATAGTAAATAACAAGATACCACAAAAATGGAATAAATTGAATGCTAACACCAGAAATGCTTTTCTGTTGGTGTTTTAAAGGAGCAAGTGAAATAATGACTTCTACATTAGATGTTTTGAAATACAGAGCCAAGAAATCATGAGATCCTGAAAGCCAAAGCAAAATAATCCTAAATAGGCAGATAAAAAAGCCCAAAGACATACCCCACCCCCAGTACATAGAAGGGAGATTTCTCCTTTACAGGCTCATGTATATATATCTCATCTAAGTGAAGCTGATTTTAGACTAAGCTGGCCTTTGCAAAGTTGTTCATTCTACCTTTCTTCATAATTCCAGATGCATGCACACACATCTTTAATTCCTAAAATTAGGAAAAGGATTAGTAACGTTCATAGTGAGGTGTTTATTGGACAGCTATAAACATATAGGATTCTGAAGCAGGAGTGGTCTAGTAAACCAATTTATTCAGTCATTCTAACCAGCTTCCTTGAAACCTTGATACTGTACAATAAAATTTAAAAACTTGAAAATTTAAATTTAAGAAATGGTTAAGACTCCCCACATCTCTAGGCAGGCTGAATGGTGAAGGTCTTTTCCTGTCAAATTCAACCTGTCAAGAAATGAAGAGGTAGATTGTTCTTCAGATTGGATGACAGCAATGCAGAATTACAAGACACATAAAGAAGTAAGTCAGTTGACCCACATAGGAGGACAATTGATTATGTCTGTAGAGGATGATTAAGAGAGGACATGGGGTTGCCAGCACTGTAGCCAAGGGGTTAAAGTTCTCATCTTGCATGCCCGGGATCCCATGTGTTCACTGATTCTAATCCCTGCAGCCCTGCTCCCATGCAGGTCTCTGCTTGTGGCCTGCGAAAGCAGCTGAGGACAACCCAAGCCCTTGGGACCCTGCACCCGCGTGTGCATAGGCGACCAGGAAGATGTTCCTGGCTCCTGACTTCGGATCGGCAAAGCTCCGGCCGTTGAAGTTGCTTGGGGAGTGAATCAATGGATGGAAGATCTTCCTCTCTCTCTCTCTTCCTCTCTGTATATCTGACTTTCCAATAAAAATAAATGTAAAAAAAGGGTGGACCCTCTGCAAACTTAAAAACAAACAAAAACAAAAACAGAGGGAGAGAAAGAGGACCTTGGGATGCTGGGGGAGCTGCAGTCCTGGTTTCCTATGGAAATGCACACAGTTCAGGAACTCCCTAATCCTCAGGTTTAGGTAACAGATCAAAGTGAGGTGCTTCCTCTCACAGGCAGCCAGAGCTCCCATATCTCAAGTCAACTCACACTTGCTGTTGATATGTAAATTTCTCAAAAGCTCCTCCCTTGTGCCTACTGGACCCCTGTCCTGATATTGGGCCAGGCACATTAGCCTAGCAGCTAAAGTCCTTTCCTTGCATACTCCAGCATCCCATATGGATGCTGGTTCATGTCCAATTGGCCTAATTTTCCATCCAGTTCCCTGTTTCTGGCCTGGGAGAGCCAGTGGGGACAGCCCAAAGCCTTGGGACACTGCACCAGTGTGGGAGACCTGGAAGAGGTTCCAGGCTCCCAGCTTCGGATCGGCACAGCACTGGCCTGTTGCGGCTCACTTGGGGAGTGAATCATCGGACAGAAGATCTCCCTCTCTGTCTCTCCTCCTCTCTGTACATCTGACTTTGTAATAAAAAATAAATAAATCTTTAAAAAAATAATTAGACTTACAGATGAAAAAAACAGAATGATGCTTGCCAAGGGAGAAGAAAGAGGGAAATGGGGAATTACTGTTTAATGATAAAATTAGCTAAAAGTTGAAAATGTCCTCAGTATCTACTGTGTAACAGTGGCTGGAGTTACATAGTGTTTTGAAATTAAAATTTTTGTTAGCGAGGCAGGCGTAGTGGCTCCCTGGGTTAGTCACTAAGTCCAAACCAGAGTGCCTGGGATGAAGGCCCCTCACTGTTCTAATTCAGCTTCCTGCTAGTGAGTACCCAAGTGCTTGGACTCGCCCACGCAGGCAGAGCTCCTGGCTCCTGGCTCTGGTTGGTGTCAGCCCCGGATGTTGTGAAACAGCAGGTGGAAGATATCTCTGTGTCTCTCTTGCTCTGTATTTCAAGCAAACAAAAATAAATTTTAGAAAGACCTACAGAAAAAAAAATTATCAAAAGTGTAGCTGTCGTATTAACTGGGCTCACGGTTTCACTCAAGTCATCAGCTATGGTGTTAGTCATTTGAAAACAGCGTATTTTGTTCTTTTCTCATCATAATGAGTTTTCTGTGATAGGTACGTTCCCATTTCTTCCTTAAAGTTTTACAAGATACACTTAAAAAAAAGATGTATTTATTTTTATTAGAAAATGTGTATCAGATTTATGGAGAGGAGAGATAAAAATCATTCATCCACTGGTTCACTTTTTTTAAAAAAATTGTTTATTTTTATTGGATAGACAAGTATATAAAGAGGAGGAAAGACATTTAGGAAGATCTTTTATCCGATGTTTCATTCCCAAGTGACCTCAACAGCCGGTGCTGCGCCAACCCAAAGCCAGGAGCCAGGAGCACTTCCGGGTCTCCCACATGGGTGCAGGGTCCCAAGGCTTTGGGCCATCCTAGACTGCTTTCCCAGGCCACAAGCAGGGAGCTGGATGGGAAGTGGAGCTGCCGGTATTAGAACCGGCACCCATATAGGATCCTGGCGTGTTCAAGGCGAGGACTTTAGGCGCTAGGCCACGGCACCGGGCCCTAGTTTTATCTTTTAAAGAGGAACTTATTGCTTCCAATTTTCTTTGTTTTGTCCTTAAATATTTATTTAGTTTTATTGGAGAGGCAGATATATAGAGAAGAGGAGAGACAGAGAGGAAAATCCTCCATCTGATAATTCACTCCCCAAGTGACTGCAACGGCTGGAGCTGTGCAGATCCAAAGCCAGGAGCCAGGAGCTTTTTCAGGGTCTCAGATAATGTGGAAGAGGCTATGTCAAGGGTAAATATAACTCAAACAGGTGTTCATTTTTATAAATTTTTCAGTTGATGGCCAGGAGCGGTGGCCTAGCGCCTAAAGTCCTCGCCTTGAAAGCGCCGGGAACCCATATGGGCACCGGTTCTAATCCCGGCAGCTCCACTTCCCATCCAGCTCCCTGCTTGTGGCCTGGGAAGGCAGTTGAGGACGGCCCAAAGCTTTGGGACCCTGCACCCGCGTGGGAGACCCGGAAGAGGTTCCTGGTTCCCGGCATCGGATTGGCGCGCACCGGCCTGTTGCGGCTCACTTGGGGAGTAAAACATCGGACGGAAGATCTTCCTCTCTGTCTCTCCTCCTCTCTGTATATCCGGCTTTCCAATAATAATAAGATCTTAAAAAAAAAAAAAAGATAAAACTAATAAATTCTATCAATGAGACTTGAAAAATAAACATTTATAAGATTTTAGCAAACTTGGCAGAGATTTTTTTACAAGCTATTTAAAGTTTGAGTATGCAATTTATCATAATATACTCTTTTCACCCTTGCAAATTTGAAATGATTTTAATTGCCTTTGAATACAAAAATATTTCATATACATTTACAAAATTTCAAAAACATGAAAAGAAAATCATCCAAGAATGATACTCTTTTGGCATATTACTTTAAACACATTTTAGATATATTTAAACATACATGAAATCATTCTGATGTATAGTTTTATTACTGTGCTTTTATAGTTATTGTCAAAACATATGCACATTGTCATAAAATTAAAAACCATTCTTGAAAGTCAGTTAAATATGTATTTGTCAGTAGAATTAATAAAATGGGAAATAGTGGGGCCTGTATTTGAGATCCAGCTATATAGAGAATCTAGCATAGTGAATTAAGCCTCTACACAGGCACCACGTGTGTTTGAGACCCAGTTAGAGTCCCTGCTGTTCTGCCTTCAATTCCGTTTCCTGTTAATGTACCTAGGAAAGGAGGGGAGGAGTGTTGGCACTGTGGTTTTGTGGGAAATGCAACTGTCAGCAAAGACCCATAGAGGCACTGGTCCGAGTCCAGGCTGCACTGCTCCAATCCAGCTCCCTGCGAATGCACCTGAAAAAGGAATTCTGGAGAGATGTCATTGTGTTTGGAATCGCGAGATTGGCAACAATTCAGAATTGCTGAACTATCAAAACCCCTTGAGCAGGACCCTCGGAGCATTGCCCACATCGGGGGCCTGGGATGGGTAGGAGGCTGGGTGGGGCTTCTCCCTTTATCTCAACCCCTACCCCAGACAAAGAAAAAAAAATAATAGTAATGAGGAAACAATGGTCTTACCCACTTTCTTGTAACCTTTGACCCTTTGTGCATTAATCAACTATGTAAAGATTATTAAAATAAAATAATTGTAAAAATAAAGATAAATAAATAAAAAGGGGAAAATCCTATATCATCTCAACAGGCACCAGCATGCCATATGGTCATTTCTTCTCTGACCTCTTTGCTTCCAAGCTGGCTTCCTACCTGTGGCCTGGGAAGGCAGCAGAGGATGAAAACTGGCTATTTGTTCTTTCCTACCAGAAATGGCTACAGCGATCAGACAAGAGAAAGTTGTTGGAGTCCAGTTAAAGTTGCCAAACACGACTCTGGTGATATTGGAGCACTACACCAGAGAGAAGCTCCTGCGCGATGGACAGGGCCAAGTTCCTGGTCACTCAGGAACTGACCATGACCCAGTTCTTCAGCATTATCCAGAGCCACATGGAATGGAAGACCACTGCATCCTTTTACCTTCTGGTGACAACAAGAGCCGGGTCAGCATGAGCATGACCATGGCAGAGATCTACAGGACTATATGGACAAGACTGGCTTTGTCTGCCTGACCTATGCCTCCCAGGACATGCTTGGCTGCTTGAAGCTGGCTGTCCCCAGCAGTGGGAGCAACCATGGGAATAGACCTGAAACCCCGCCAAACCCTATTGAAAAGAATGTGTCCTCTGCTGGCTGCATCGCACACTGTCAGAAGGATTGCTCTTCCTGTGTGTCTGATGCGGGGTTGGGAAGCAGCTTTGCCTGGGGTAACTGATTCCACTCGATGACTCCAAGGTCGTGGCCTTTCCTGGTTCACATTCCTTATACTTCTTGTTCTTTAAGAATAACATGAGCTGTTTTTGCAAGCTTTATAAGCAATAAATAAATAAATAAATAAATAAATAATAGAAAAATAAAGCAAGATGGCTTTGATGAATTCTTTTGCCCTGCAAGCCTACCAGTAAGTGATATCTATTTAAAAAATGTAATACTAGAAACATATTCATATGTTTACATGCACATATATATATATATATATATAAAATCATGTGGATTTTATTGAAATGCATCTTCCATGTTAAAATTCTGTTAAAATCCTTTTGAATTTTTAAAGATTTATTTATTTTTGTCTGAAAGGCAGATTTATGGAGAGAAGGAGTGATGAGAGAGAGGTCTATCAATTAATTTACTTCCCAAATGTCTGCAACAGCTGGAGCTGAGCTGATCCAAAGCCAGGAGCCAGGAGCTTCTGGGGTTTCCCACACGGGTACAGGGGTCCAAAGACTTGGGTCATGTCACATTATTTTCCAGTTTTTCCCAGGTCATCAGAAACGAGCTGGATTGGAAGCAGAGGTTCCAGGCCACAAACCATCACCTGTACGGGATGCTGATGTCACAGGCCACACCAGTAACCTTATCTTTTCAATTCAATTTCTTGAATGTTTTGAAGTAGCGTCATTTGTAGCTTGTACTTAATCTGAGGCTAGGCAAGCTTATGTATACACACTGACACACACAGACATTTGTGCTGGTCTGAATCTACAAACACATGTGCTTAAGGTAAATAAATACAAAGGCATATGCTTAACATTACTAATATGTTCATTTAAATTAACTGCAACCATATACTGTTCAAATTCCACACTTAGAAACTATTTCCAGCAGGTCATGAAGACAATAAGCACAAATGAATTACAGGTTTCTATTATTTAAGGCCTTAAAGTTTCCTGATTAAAGTCAACCAATTTCTATTTAATGCTTTGAAAACTGATTTTTCAAAGAGATTTAAAAAAAAAATTGTTTTGAAAGGCAGATTTTACAGAGAAAAAGGAGAGACAGAAAGGTTTTCCATCCACTGGTTCACAACAGGCAGACCTAACATGATGTGAAACAGTAGGCAGGAACTTCTTCTGGTTCTTCTACATGGGTCTAGAGTCCCATGGATTTGGGCCACCCTCCACTATTTTCCCAAGCCATAAGCAGGAGATGGGTAGAAAGTGGAATATCGGAGATTAGAATCCACGCCCATGGGGTGGAGGCTTAGCCTGCTATACCACTGTGCTGGCTCCAAATAATCATTTTTTTTGAATGAATTAAACATCCCATACTCTACAATTATTTTGAAATTCAAATGTGCTTTTGGGGTAGAAATTTCTCCAATGCTTGCAAACCTAAATAGTTTATTACCTGAAAATAAATATTTTACAAAAGAACACAAAAATCCCAAATTCCACCTATTTTATCATAAGCGCTTTTGAAACTTCTCACATGTCCAATTGTTAAATAACTGTTCTGAGTACCATAAAATGGGCTACAACCTGTCCAACAAATCAAATATCTACACTTTCATGTAATGTCACATCATTCCATCCCTTATATTTTTCATTTTTCTCTTTTTAAAAAATTATGTTTTAGTTGTCCCATCTTTACTACATTTTTAATCAAATTTCATACTGCCAGTGACATTACTATTTTTTAAAATAAGCACGTTATGTCCATGAATAAAGGGAAGAAAAATAATCTACTTGATAGTTTACATATTTGAAATGACGATGAAAACTCCCTTTTCCTATGAAATAATATCTTATCACTATAGAGCATATTTCAAATTTATGGTATACCCTTTTTCTCTGAGAATTTAAAATACTTTAAATAATTTGGGCTTTGCCTGATTCCCAAGAATTGTGGAGTATGACTGATAACTGCCTTTAGATTCCCTAATAGCTAAATTACAATTATTATGCAAAGCCCTACAATAGACAGTTATATGGATTGTTAAATGACTTTGCCTTTTTTGCAAACTATAATCATTTTCCTTTATTAGCTGAAGGATTTTATAATTTAAGGAAGATGAGAAACCTATAAGTCACGCTTTCAAATAAGGAACATGGATATTGCAAACATTAAATTTCCCCATAAAAATGTTAAGGCATCATTAAACTAGGTTCAGATTAATACAATTCAGTCAACTCTAGATAGATATCACCCATAATAAGCTGAAACAATACCTAGTGATCTAAGATGTAAAATATTTTACTACAGCCAATTTATAAACCTATAAAACATACAGGTATCATTCAACCTCTTTATTAATAGTGCATGCCTTGTATTAAATCAAAACCATTTTAAGGACCCCTCCCCTTTGGCATTCTCTTTCTGAGTGCTTGGTCGTCATCATGTGTTATCTCACTGAAGCTCATCTGAAGTGAATGACAGCATCTTTTTCACTAAAAGCAGCATAGGTAATTCCAGCAATTCCCAGCTTGGAGATACAGCTTAACGATCTTTGAGATTTATAGACACACTTACAATCCTCAGACTACAATATTCAACGGCCTAATGTTGATGTATTTGTTTCTCTTCAGGTAGATGTGGGGTTTTTTTTCTCCCTCTGAAGAAGGAAATTTATTATTTTTAAAGTTTTGAAAGTTGCTTTCCAAATAAATTATATTCAGAAGAAAACACATGGAGGAAGTTCACGTTCTAGGTAGTCCTGAATTTGATTGGAGAATTGCCTTTTTCACACTCTTTTCCTAGTAGGAATGTCAAATACTTTGTAAAGGTGGTTTCTACATATTCAACCTGTCAGTATCCAAGGTGGAGTGCTACTATGGACATGGCACTGTTTTCAAGCAATTCAAGGGACACGGTGGTAGTGTTTCTCTGAAAGATAGGCAAGTGAATACTTTAAGAAATATTCAGCAAAGAGCTTGAAAAAAGAATATCACAAAAATCATGTATAATTTCAAAAATGTTTTTGTAGCTAAACAATTATTCAGTTCTGTTTCTCACAAAACTCCTGCAGCAGCTTTGTGATGCCCCTGGGTTCTCTTAGCTTCAGGGAGCGCAAGAAGCACAGGTGTGTCCACGCGAGAACAGCGGTCCTCTGCTGTCAGCTCGGAGCCACAGTCAGTGAAAAGCTTCCTGGAGTTGACTGCTTCCTCAGCAGTGCATCCCTTACTGCCTGAGCAACGGGATTACCTCCCAAATTCTCCCAGAAACAGTCAAATGGCTATAGACCCGATCCTCCGAATTAATTCTAATCACCCCCTCAACCTATATGAACTATTCATAAATTATTGTGTGGATCACAACATGATTGTATCTTTCCACTACTTTATTGTATCTGAAGGTCAGATTTCTAGGGAGCAGAAAACTACGCAGACTGGCTCTAAGGGTCAGCCCTAAAAAGTTGAATCGTATATCACGATGTGTGATCCCATGTCGGAAAATTTGTTCCTATCCAGCCCAATGCTACACCATTCCTCACCCTCTAGAAACCCAATCTTTTTCTACCCTCGATCTGAGAGTCTCACCAACGCATGCTAATCAAGCCTGTGTAGCACCACTTGAAACCCCAGTTCAACTTGTCTAAATATTGATTACTTAAAGATAGTACATGGAAAAATTCATTAAGGACACCAGTAGTTTACTGCGGTTAAACAGTTAAAAGGCAGTTGATTTTAAAAGGGAATGGTACATATCTAATCAGTCTAGACAATTTTCTTTCAGAGCAAAAAGAGAGTTACCAATTGGTTTTTACTCTTTTACCTTTTCATCGACGCATGGGTTTCTAAATGAGCTAAAGTAGACTGATTTGCTGATCAGAAAATGATTGTGATGATGTCATAAAGGAAAGTGAGATTTTTTTCCATCATTAGACCTACTATAACATATGTATTGCTGTGCAAGAACTTTAACTTCATGAGTCATGTTATATCATAAAATATATGTAATATCACTTAACTTACTGGATTATTGTAAAGAAATTTGACACTTTAATGAATTTTATTGAATAAATTGGGAATATTCACACTTATAATTTAAGCCCAGCAAAGCATCAAGCCCTTATAATATCTTGGCATATGAATACAACTAAGACATGTAAGGAGTATACTATAGAATGATAGTTAAATTACATATGCAGAATTTATTTGGAGAGGTAAATTGAATAAAATTCATCAAATGATTAGACTGAGTGTTATTTTGTGCAGTAAATTAAAGGTTATGTGTGAAGAAGAGTGAACCAGATACAAAAACAAAAAGATCAATACAGATAAAGTAACCCAAAAAGCTAAACTGCATATTCCAAATGCTCAATCGTGCCACATCTCTAAGAGAATTTCTTTCTTAAAATGCATACAAAGGAGAACTTTGATTATCGTGCAAATGTTTGAAACCCACTGAGCACATGTCTACTAAACAGATTTCCTTCTCTTTCCAAATACATTATTGATCAATTTGGCCATTGACTTAGATCCACTGGGTCTTCTCTTATCTTTGAGCTTGATGCTTGTCAAGACATCCTTGATAATTCGTAGAAACATCATGTCTACCTCCAGAGACTGCTCTGCAGCCGAGAGTTCACAGAATTGGCATCGGTTATCCAGTGCCAACTTTTGTCCTTGCTCCCAGCCAACTTCCCGCACGTGACCCAGATCTTGCTTGTTGCCAACCAAAAGCACTGCAGACTCCACAGCTCTGAAACACAGACACAATTTTGGGCAAGGCTGTTTTAGCAATTTCTGTTTACAGGTAGGTTTATATCCAAAGACTTATGAAATTAAAAATGTTGAATGTCTATACACATTAGTCGTGGTCTTGTGTGTGTGCCCAGTTGTATATATCTCCACGTAACAATAACAGTATTTTAGGGGAGACAGCATTGTGTCATTGCAGGTTAAACCATTGCCTGTGACACTCACATCCCAGACGGGTGCTGGTTTGAGTCCCTTGTTGCTGCATTTCAAGCCAGCTCCCTGCCGATGCATTTGGGAAAACAATTGAAGATGGCCCAAGTTCTTGGGCCTCTGAATCCATGTGGGAGACTGAAATGAAGCTCATGCTACTTGTCATGTACTTGGCTGAGCCATGCCTAACAAAGGAATAGATGACTCTTTAAAAAACTAATTTTAGCTATAATAGGATAAGTAACACAATCCTTAAAGCATAGGATTCAAAGTAGCAGACTTATTCTAGAATCTTTTTCTTTCTAGATTTTTTACTATTCTTTTTCTTCTTTATTTCAACTTTATATTTTGATTGTTTTTAAATATATGGAAAACAATAAAAAGTCCTCAACACCCAGATTTTAGTAAATATTAAATAAACTGATGTGTATAAAATTACTTAATATACTCCCAAGCTATAAAAGGTGTTTATTAATTATTGTTTTCATTTTTCTTATTAATTTCAAGGGAAAGGCTAATACATTCATATGAACTATATAAATTTACATGTGATATTATATTTATAATAATATATATGATATGTATAATACATTTATACTAATTAAAACATTATTCTCCATTCGTACATTGAGACATAATTTTTTAGGAAAAATACTATTCGATACTCTACTATTTTTTCTTAATTAATATTGCATACTGTGGAAAAATATGTCTCATGATCATATAAAACATTCCTGCTTTGAAAATGCTTCTTTACAACATAAAAAATTTTCTGTAAATATCAATATTTTCTCTCTCTGGTTTTATCTAAACCACAAAAATAGCGTTTGGTTTGAGGAATATAAAGGCATTAATCATGGGCACTGACTCAAAATCTTGTTATTTTACTTTCAATTCAGTCCCCACTGATGTGCCTGGGCAAGCAGTGGAGGATGTCCTAAAACCGTGGGCCTCCGAATGGACATGGGAGACTGGGAAGAAGATCCTAGATTCTGTATGACACAGTTCTGGACTACTGTCGATATTTTAGAATGAACCAACAGATGGAAGATTTCTCTTCTGCGCTCTCTGTAACTCTGCCTTTCAAATAAAGAAAATCTTTACAAAAATGGCATGAAACTCTATCAAGATATCTATGATCAGAAGATGTGGATAAATGCAGTTTTTTAACCCTTATTATCTTCAGAGTCCATTAAAAGGTGATTTCTTTCACCAGCAATGCTTGTAAAACACAAGCAGCAAGACAAAAATCAGTGTAGCTGATGCTTGAAGGTGTTAATAGTACTCCTTTCAGGCTAGTCATGAAATTATTGTTTAAGACGAATGAAAATACTTGAAGGTTAAGTTACATTTACCAGATATAATTTTATAAAATAGTGTAATATTATGCTCTTCTATTCTCTTCCCACATGGAGAATTGGAAGTAATTTACAAATTACTTTTTCAATAAATTTAGAAGTTTGCTTGAAAGATTAAATGTAATATTTGGGTGGTTTTCAATTGTTCTTGAGTTATTTTTGATTAAGAAGAATATCTCAAGATTTTTTTCTGCTATTTACTGTCAAAGTGTTTAAATATATAAAATTTAGCAATTGGAGCGATTCAGTTTTTAAAAATCAGTCATATTGGAGGAAACAAAAGTGTGTGGTCACATGATCACACCATTTTCCTCTATCATGCTGCTATCAGTTACATAATCAAAGAATTACCTCTAGGGATTAAAATAATCTATTTAAGGTAAATCCAATGTAAATAAGAATATACTGTAAACAATTCTGTCCCAAGGAAATGTCATAAGTGAATCATTATCTCACGGGTTCTTGTTTGTGGACATTCAATAAAAAGATTTATTTATATTCAAAGGGAGATTTACTGGGAAAAGTAAAGTCAGAGAGATCTCTTCCATCTGCTGGTTCTAGGAACTGGCATCCATGTGGGATCCTGTCGCTGCAGGCTGAAGAGTAGATGACTCTGCTACAGCTCCGACCTCGCTAGTAGACACTTAAAATAAAGGTAAAAGCCGTATATCCCAATCTTCCATTGGAATACTGTGTAATATTGCGCACTTCTACACACTAGGTTGAGCAGTCTTTTTTATTCAAACGCAAACTGGTTAAAAACACAATTCTTTTCATCAGATATTGAACACAAATAAATATCTTCAATGGAAAAGGCTAAAATAATTAAAGACGTGGAGAACTGATTTAGATGCTTACATATTTATACATTAATGCAACAATAACGGAAGGCACTGTTATGTCTTCCTGCATAGTTCTTTGCGTCAGGATGATTTACAGTGAAGAAGTGTTGACCAGCTAGCTCTTTACTTTAAGAGGTGAGATGGAGTGAAATGTATTCTCATACTTAGAATTTGTAAACAGTTTGATTATTCAGTCTATTTTGCTTTGATGGATTGAACAACCCAATGCCTACGAATTGGATTTCACAGAATGCCAAATGCAATATATCTGGATTTATTTAGTATCCTTAGCATTTTTGTGAGAATGAAAAGGAAAGGTTGAAAAGTGAACTATCTTGTGTACAGAGGACCATTATTTTGCAACTGGATGTCATGTTAACAATAGAAGCTGTCTTGTAAAATAGCCATTTACTCAGGGGAAGTAACTGTTTATGTCAGGCAGGATATAAAGCATTCTCATCTTATTCCTTTTACTACATGTGTAACTCCTGTGGAATAGGAAGGTGAATTGTTCAGGGCTGTTAAATTTCGTAATTGGAAGCCTGTACTAAATTCTTCCTAATGATGCTTATAGCTATGAGATGATTTACTAAAACGAAAGCAAGAGGAATGAAGTTTCGTACCTTTTACAATGGCTAGTCTGGGGCTCCCGAATTCTGTACATCAGTGCTTTGGCAAAAGCAAACGAGGACCTGTCACTGATATCGTAAACAATCACAAACCCGTCGGCCCAGTGAAGCTCACTTGCGAGGGAAGAGCTTGCTTTCCTTGGCTGAAATGAGATCAAGTGCATTGAACATGGCGGGTTCCAACACTGGTGTTTCACATGGTAGACAAAGAAGGGCGACTCATTTCACCTGAGAGAGACTTCAATTGCCAAAGCCTGAGACTTTCTAAAATGCAATTTCTTTCATCTATTTCACTTTTCTCTAAAGAAAGGTGATCAGTTTTTCAAGTTTAAAAGGAAGTGTAATAACGTGATACCTATGGTATTTTACAACTCTTGTCTTCTTTTTCCAGAAAACTTGATAAGCTGCAATAACTGCCTTTTGAGTTAATAGTTATATTATTATTGAAAAAAAAGATATTTTCTACCCATGTTAGTAATTGAAATGTCTGTTGATTTTTTGATACTAAGTTGGCTTTTCTAACTTTTTATTTCAAAATAGTTTCAAATGTACAAAACAAAAACTACGAAGTGATACAAAGGGTTCCCTTCTACTCACAACCAGCTTCCCTGGTCATCAACATCTTATATTGTTATGATATATTTGCCCAGATCTACAAAACACCCACTTTTCTAGATTGTTAACATTTCATATTACTGTAACTGGCACAATTAAGCAAACACACTCAGATTCCCTTACTTTTTAACACAAACTCCCTTTCCCTCCCCACTCCTGGAGTGTTTTAGACTAAGATGTTTGTTTTATTTAGTTGATGTATACATGGGAGAACACACAATATCGGCCTGTATCAGGCTAGATTTCAATAATCAAAAAATTTAAAATACTGACAATGTTTAGTTTAATCAATCTAAATTGATATTTCACTTTTCTAAAATAATCTGCCCCATGAAACGTTTTGGATGGCTATGCATTTCCTCTCTTGCTTAACTAATCCTAGTTTAATTAATTTGGGATGTTGAATGAACAAACAAGTTTATTCTGAAAATTTATCTTTTGTCCCAACTACTAATAATTGGTTAGTTGTGAATGGTATTTAGTGAAAATGTAAAATGACTTGATAGCCATTAAAATGAAAAATGCCTGATAAATACACTGTGACATGATAGAAATGTTATAAATATTGCTATTTTAAACATATATACATATTTTGACATAAATTTTAATTATTTTATAGATTATTTGTATGCTACTATATATGTATATACATACATAGAATTTAAGTACATAAATACCTATTTTAACATAAATTTACAGAGAAGACAAAAATGGAATTTATAACATCAAAAACAATTTCTTAAAAACTGTAGTGATTAAAATTTAGAAAAAATCAGTTTTAGACTGGCAACATTCCATTTACTTTCACCAATCTCTAAAACCTTATTGAAAAACTAAAACATGCTACATGATGTTTCGTTCTACTTACTTGAGAACAAGGGTCATATATTTCCAAATTAACTTGTTTTCCTTCCAGATGCAAATGTTTACTATAAATAGATTCTGCAAAGAAAAAAAGTATTAAAAAATCAGTGTGAAATAAACAGTAATATCTGATCATAGGATGGTAAATTCAACATAGTGCGATAATACAGTAACTTTTCTTTATTCCAGGTAAACCAAGACATCTGTTTCTTATACTGTTTCTGAAATATTACTTCCAGTTAAACTTTGCCACCATTATCTGATTATCTGCATGACATGATGCCCATAGTCTTCTGTTCTAGTCTGTTATTACGAATGTAACACCTGGTTTTCTCTCCATGGAATATTCACTCTCAACTAGTGATTTCTGCCCAACCAGTGGGAGACAATGCTCCAGCATTCTTTCCTCGTCTTCATCATGAATTTTCCTTAATAACTGTATCTTACAGATATGCCAAAGTTCAATGAATGTTTTCAGCTTCAATAATTAGTTCTGTGATAAGAACAAGACCTCATTTTCTCATGCTGCATCATAGTCACCCCACTTCCCTAAAATGTTTCCTTCACATCAACTTCTAAGCAATGCATGATCCTGTTTTTACTTTAGGTTGCTCCATTTTAAGCTTTTCCATTCACCTACTTCGAAAGTCTTCCAAAAACCAAACATATATTCCCCTTGTGCATTTATTCTCTACTAACATTTCTGCCGACCTTATATAGCCCCAAATTTCTGCTTAGACAACAGGCCTTGTCTCTGAATTCCAATAGGACATCTCTGTTAATGTGCCCAGTAAATATAATAACTTTCATCTACCTAGAATTAAGCCCCTGATCTTCCTAAAGATGTGCATTTGTCTCAAACATTCACTTTTTTCTGGAAATTATAAAATATCTTCTTTCAAATCTCAAAATCTGCCTGCAAGGGTGATTCTATCTCAAAGTTTTAACATTGTATTGTTTCTCCTTCTAGTCTTAACTTACATGATAATGATTTTTGCTTTTTTGATCAAATCTAGCGGATGACATTTTGATTATTTGTCTTTTGGAAATGATTCCAGGTCATGAATTTTAACTGAAGTGCAACAGTTAGAAATATGTAAGCATTTAATTTGTTTATGTAACTGTATTATATAAAACATTAAGGTGAGATATTTTGTTGTTTTGTTATGCTTTCATATTAAATTGTTAAATGTGTGTGCCTTTTAAAATTTTGGTTCTAGAATATTTTTTCATTTCTGTATTGGAGTTTGTATATTAGGTCAACATTAGTGAATGTAGTGTTTTTAGAAATGAAGCACTAGGGCCCCGGCGGCGTGGCCTAGCGCCTAAAGTGCTCGCCTTGAAAGCCCCGGGATCCCATGTGGGCGCCGGCTCTAATCCCGGCAGCTCCACTTCCCATCCAGGTCCCTGCTGGTGGCCTTGGAAAACAGTCGAGGGCAGCCCAAAGCCTTGGGACCCTGCACCCACGTGGGAGACCTGGAAGAGGTTCCTGGTTCCCGGCATCGGATCGGCGCGCATCCGCCTGTTGTGGCTCACTTGGGGAGTGAAACATCGGATGGAAGATCTTCCTCTCTGTCTGTCCTCCTCTCTGTATATCCGGCTTTCCAATAATAATAAATCTTAAAAAAAAAAAGAAGAAATGAAGCACTAAATTTTTCTATTTTTGACATCTTTTTCCTTCTTCCGTTTTTCAAGGTTTACGTTATTTTTATTTGAAAGGTGAAATTACCAAAGAAGAGAGAGAGAAAATCTAGTATCTGCTGGTTTACTATGCAAACGGTCACAATAACAGGAGCAGAACTGATCCAAAGTCAGGTGCCCGGAGCTTCATCCTGTGCAGGGGCTCAAAGACTTGTGCCATCCTCTGCTGTTTTCCCTGGGCATAAACAGAGAACTGGATTGGAAGTGGAGCAGCCAGGAACCAAACTGCTGCCCATATGGGATGCAGGCACCATAAGCAGAAGCTTAACCTTCCATGCCACAGTACCCTCCACCGCCTAAACATTTTAAGCATTTGGACAGACATGCCTACATGTCATATAGATTGAAACGCTACTCTGGATTTACATATATACAAACACAACTGAATTTATTAAAGTTTTATATATATATAATATATAATATGTTTTATTTATATATGTATGTGTGTATATATATGTATATATTAATGTTACCTCAGGCATGAATAAATGCCAGAATTTATATTTTGTATTTGCCTTAGAAAAAAACATATAACATCAGTCATAAATTTTCTAGATAAGTAATATTTAACAAAAAATTTAAAGATTTATTTATTTTTATTGAAAAGTCAGATATACAGAGAGGAGGAGAGACAGAGAGGAAGATCTTCCATCCACTGATTCACTCCCCAAGTGGTCATAATGACCAGAGCTGAGCTGATGCGAAGCCAAGAGCCAGGAGCTTCTTGAGGGTCTCCCACGCGCATGCAGGATCCCAAGGCTTTTGGCCATCCTCGACTGCTTTCCCAGGCTACAAGTAGGGAGCTGGATGGGAAGCAGGGTTGCCAGGATTAAAACCAGCGCTCATATTAGATGCCAGCATGTGCAAGATGAGGACCTTAGCCACTAGGTTACCATGCGTGGCCCCCAAATTTTCTTTTGCCAATTTTCATTTTTTCCTATGCTTTCTGAATTTGTAAATAAATAAATTGCTTAAAAATGTAAAAATGGAATATTCTATCAAAATATTTCTGTTATTGGAATTTTATTATGATGCTGAGATTTTAAGTTTACAAAATAGAAAAATAACTTACCAAAATTGGAAGCATATTCTCCGATAAATCTCTTAGTAAGAAACCTTACTGTCAGGGCTGCAACAACAACAAAATGGCCAGCTTTAGTATCTCTTGTATTTTAGGAACAGATAATTCATTTATGTGTATCAGGTTTGATTTGGGAGCCCAAAAATTAGAGAACACTCCTAATGAATATGAAGCTGTAATAAGCACTGTCTGAATAATACCAATGTGCCATAATAAGACCACAAAGACTAGGAATCTAGAGTCATCTTAAAGTGCTACACGTTTATATCAAAGGTACTGAATTTATGACTGTAAATACATAGGCCAACTTATCTTCTGTAAGAGATTTATCAATATGTTTGAGACATAAGAACTATGTTACAAATTAATATTCCATTCAGTTGTATTGTTATGCATGCCTCAACAATCTATAAATACACACTTGTTTAACTATAAAATTGAAAACAAATGATTTATCTACACACACAATTTTGCATATGCACACACCTGTATAAAGCTGTGTGTGCATATGTGTTTGGTAATACATATATACATACATGTACATGTATTTTACATATAAGGCTAATCTTTACCCATGTCAACATGTTTCCTGCTTTTTGGACTCAACACCATGTTGCAACAAGTATCACCACTCACCGGACTTGCCAGTCCCTTCACCTCCCAAGATTGCAAGTTTCACATCATTCATCTTGATTTCTGCCTTTTCTTGGTCTGGCTTGTCTGCTGAAACTGTGCTGACAGAATCCAAACGCTGGATCTGACTTGCTTTTTATTGTTACTGTCGTTCCTGTAACACAAACTCCGCCCCCGTGTTTCTAACATCTATTAATAACTAAAAATGTTTTTCCTGTGGTAGTTTTCAACATATTCCAGTTTTAAAAGTTACCTATTTGTCGGACAACAAATATTATCAAGATAATCCTTGGGCTTTTACAACCCATGCTTAGATCTAAGTCCTCTTTTGTTTTTGTGTGTTGAGATTTACTTAGTTCTGGGACAAAGAAAAGCTCTCTTTCAGCTAGAGAGCATTTGGACATTGGCTTAGGAAGCTAACCTTCTGGCTGCAGTGCCAGTATCCCAAATGGACAGTGGTTCAGATTCTGGCTACTCCATTTCTGATCCAGCTCCCTTCTCACAGACTGGGAGAACAACAGAGGATGGCTCATGTTCTTGGGCCCCTGCACCTGCGTGAGAAACCTAAAGGAAGCTCCTAGCTCCAGGCTTCAGATTTGGGAAGGCTACTTTTCACATCTGCACCAGAGCATGGTAGTATTTGGGGACTTACAATATCTTAGAAAACATTTCTTAAAATTCAGCAAATCATATCTAAATAGAAAGAAATCTACAGTTCATCTACAATTCCTAACTTCCTTCTTCTCCCCTCCCCTCCATGTTTTCATTTCCCTATTATTTCCTTTTTTCTCTTCTCCTCTTTCCGTTCCTCTCTAATCTCTACAGTTTCTTTATGAGAAAACTTCTAGAGTTGCACATCACTCGCTGCACGATTTGTTTTTCATTCATTGTTATGCCCTCCGTGGAGACCACTGCATCTGGAGACGACTGGCTTCAAATCATGAGAAAATTTATTCTCTCATCCATTTTACGTTGTTTTTTCTAAAAATATGGCCCTGCCTGTGTGAATCTAAAGAATTAACATAAAAGATATTCTTTCTTAAAAAACACTGTAATTTCAGTTTTAATCGTTGCAAGAGTATGTATAGATACAATATGGTTAGATAGACAGATGGGTAAAAACAGATACAAATATATACAATTTTAAGAGAGAGCTCTTATTCCTTGCTCTTTTGAACTATCATGTGAAGGCATTTAGCAGGGAGAAGTATATCAGATTATCAAGATAGGACAGTAGCAGTTTGTTAACAAAATTTGACTTTGTAGAGGAAGAGCTAAGCGTTACACATTACAACAGCAACATTCTTTTTTTAAAAAGTTTTATTTTTATTGCAAAGTCAATATGCACAGAGAAGGAAAGACAGAGAGGAAGATCTTGCATCCAATGATTCACTCCCAAGTGACCACAATGGATGGAGCTGCGCCGATCCAAAACCAGGAGCCAGGAGCCTCTTCAGGGTCTCCCACGCAGGTGCAGGGTCATCCTTTGGCTGCTTTGGGCCATCCTTGGCTGCTTTCCCAGGCCACAAGCAGGGAACTGGATGGAAGTGGAGCTGCCAGGATTAGAACCGGCGATCATATGGGATCCCAGGGCATTCAAGGCAAGGACTTTAACCACTAGGTTACCATGCCGGGCCCACAACAGCAACATTCTACAGAAGCTGTGGAGAAGGGAAGGGAAAAGATAAAGGTTTGCTTTAAGAGGAAGGGCTGTGAAAGATGTGTCTCCAAACACAGCTTGGACAACAGAGCATACAGGATGTGGCTTCTGGTTGTGTGAGCTGAAGCTAACAAGTGTTCAGGTCTTACAGTTCCTCATAGCAGGCTGGCTGGGTGGCCTCAGTTGAGTGTGTGAGTGAGTGTGCTGAGATGTTTCAAAGACAACCAGGTATGAAAAGGGGTCAGGGGGAGGCTTATCTGAAGGTACATTTTATTTTACTTGAAGAAGGGAAGACACTCTTTTCGTTCCTCTCCGCCACACGCTATACACAATCCTCTATCACAATTTCACCTTTACAAACCAGTTCTGGTTTACACTGCAGTGTAACGCATGATCCGTGCTTTACAGTAGTTATCTTTGTGTCTGTAAATTATCTGAAAAAGGAATATGCGTCCCAAGCCATTTAAAAACTGAGTTGACATCATTAATAGAATTGACACTAGACAGTTAAGGTATCATGTGCTAAGGAAATATTTTATTCAATATGCAATGTCAGTTACTAACTAAATTGCATAGGCCTACTTTCTGCAAGAGAGACGTGGTGAATAACTCACCAATTTTCACAGGTTTTCAAAGCATTGTGAGACTAAATAATTGAATGGCTTTACTAATTTTCCTCAGCATGTATTCCTATAATTGCAATTATCTTTTCAAGGTAATGATCCGGTATTTATTTTACTCTTTTAAATTATTCTTGAGGTATTTATTGTTTCATAAGGTTTTAGTTTCCTACTAACTTTGTAATAACTGAAACATGATCGCTAATAGTAATTACGACTCAGCCATTCACCTTTTATGCCTTCTCTAAAAATTTATGTCAGGCTTTCTGCAGCACTAAGTGATTTTCTTGGAAGCTAATTTAGTTTCTTTTCTCAAATGTGGACTAAAATTGTACTTAGCTCCTTGCTAATCACCTGCAGTTGATCAGTGAACATGAATTTCATCACTAGAAGGCAGAAGTAACTACTCTTCAAGCTGGGTCCCTTTCCTGCAATGCAGATACACAGGAAGCTTGGGTAGGCAATACCTGGGAAACTTAGGCAACTGCAAGTTTCACAAAAATATGGCTATAAAGGGTGAATGATGGAAATGTGATAAAGATCTATTGCTCATATTTCACCTCCCTTCATTACATTCTAGAAATCATTACCTCAAAATTGCTCAATGGGAAAGCTTGGTATGAAAGTTACTGGGGGAATGGGGGCAAATCTTGCCAAGCTAGACTGCAGAACCACCTGGAAAATACAAGATCTGTGACTGGGAGTGGGCCTAGAAGGGAAACGGGGCACATATTTGATGGTCTGGAACTCCTACTGGTGAGCATGAGCACCAGAGCTGGGACAGGCCTGGCTAGCCAGGGGCTGGCACCCGCTGGCATGAGTGTGGGCCTAATAGTGGAGTCTGTTGGGCTGAGCTAGGCTTCAATGCCCATTGACGTGTATGAGAGCTGAGTAGGGTATTTTATTTTGGAATACAAAAGATCTCAGCTGACAAAATTTCCAAAATTCAGGTAGCGCATTTTGAGTAACTACTATTTGCCAAATACAGTGCTGGAAGACTGAGAGTAAAACAAAAAACAAAAACATTTACAACCCTTGCATTTCATTCTTATGAGAAAAAAAAGATAACAATTATAAATTCGGGGGTAGGCTTCGATGCCAGGGATGTACAGATAAGACCTAACTAAAATCTAAAGTCAATGCACGAGAGGCTAAATAATAACCCAGTGAGTCTCAATCTCTGGAATCCAGGAAGTTTTGATTTTAAAAAGCAGTTTACACCTGTGATGAAGTCCATAGTACTGAGAGTGCTGGGGGCTGATGACTTAAGCCCACTCAACATTTTTATGCTGTCCTTTGGCTCCTAGTGTGATGGTATTTAGAAGTGCACCTTTTATGAGATACTTCTGTTTGTATCTGATAATTAGATCTGAAGTAAGGTCTCATTGAATGGATTAACATTCTCCCAAGAAGATAAGAATAAAGAAGAGCTCTCTCTCTGTTCTCCACTGCCCTGTGTTCTAGCCTTCTGTCTCTCTTCTTCCATGAAGGCAGGGACATGTGAGCAAAAAGTGAGAATCCGCAAAGACACGAGATCTACCGGCACTTTGATCTTGAAATTCTCCATCTTGAGAGCTAGGAAACATGAATGTTTGCTGTTAAAGCTACTGTTTATGTTGTTTTCTGTAGTCATCTGAGTCAATGAAAACAAAGGAAAACGCTATGAAGATAGCAAGTAGCTTTAAAGACACCCAACAACTGGGGCCCGGTGCTGTAGCCTACTGGTTAAAGTCCTCACCTTGTACATGCCAGGATCCCATATGAGCACCAGTTGTATCCTGGCAGCCCCACTTTCCCATCCTGGGAAAGCAGTCGAGGACAGCCCAAAACCTTGGGACCCTGCACCTGTGTGGGAGACCTACAAGAAGCTCCTAGCTTCTGGCTTTGGATTGGCTGAGCTCTGGCCATTGAGGCAACTTGGGGAGTGAATCAGCAGATGGAAGATTTTCCTCTCTGTCTCTCCTCTTCTATGTATAATCTGATTCTCCAAAATAAACAGATAAATAAATTTTAAAAAAAAAGCTGCCTCATATCTGCCTACAATGCTGGGTTTCAGCATCATTGTGATAGGTTTTGTGTTGCCTTTGGGATTGTAGGGTCAGGGAAGAGGTGAGTAGTTACAGTATAGAGACTTATTTCTCACAGTTGGATACTGACAACGAGCAGATGCATGTGACAGCAGGTTGGTGAGGTTCGTTCAACTGGGACCTGGTGCAGTAGCCTAGTGGCTAAAGTCCTCGCCGTGCGCTTGCCAGGATCCCACATGGGTGCCAGGTATAATCCTGGCAGCACCACTTCCCATCCAGTTTCCTATTCAGCTTCCTGCTTGTGGTCTGGGAAAGCAGCCAAGGATGGCCCAAAGCCTTGGGACCCTGCACCCATGTGGGAGATCTGTAAGAGGCTCCAGGCTCCTGTCTTTGGTTTGGTTCAGCTCTGCCCTTTATGGCTTCTTGGGGAGTGAGTCATCAGATCTTCCTCTCTGTTTCTCCTTCTCTCTGTATATCTGACTTTCCAATAAAAATAAAATAAAATTAAAAATGCCAACCTGCAGCATGTCAACTTAGCTGCAAAATGTCAGCTGGAAGAGTAGGTACCATGGCAAGAAAGGAAAATCACAGTGGCCTTATGTGACATGTATAGATAGGACCGCTTCCTGTAGTATGTAAGGAGTTATTGAGAATGTTAAATAGGAGTGCACTGGTTTATCAGTGTTACACTCTGGAAAATAATGTGGAGATGGTGGGAAGGGAGAAGCAAGTGAAAGAGAACCCAACAGCTGAAATAGGAAGCCTGCTAAAAGGCTTTGTTAGTAGAAGTGGAAGTATTCTGGAATTAGAATAGCCACGGAAAGAGAAAAAGCTTTTTTTAAACAAACAAAAAATATATATATATATATCTATTTAGCGGACACAAATCTGAAAATCAGCAAATGCTGATGGCTTTTTTTTTTAATAGAACCATGTTTTGCCTTAACTGATTATGTTGGTAGTGGTGACAACTGTATTTTTGTTGTTTATTTTCGCTGTGAGAAGCAGTCAGAAGAAAAAAGATGTTTCCAGTTTTAGACATGCCGTTTTGAGATACCCTTGGGATTCCAGTAGTGAACTGGCAACACAAGTCTGAAGTTAGTAAGAGACGGAGCAAAGGTTATGGAATGTACAGTTTGTCTTACGGCTAAACGGTCACTGTGAAGTAAAACTTCCTTCTAACACAGGGGTTACAAATTGACATTTGAAACATTTTCTGAAAAAAGATTCACTTTGATCTTTGGAGGAAGGAGAAAGTTATTTACATGGCCTTTAAACAAATGTATTCTGTGGGGGGTTCTTACGCCCAAATAGCTTGGATATTTGGGGAATTTTGAAAATAATTGAATATCTCTGCTTATTTTAGCAACTTACAAATAGGTATTACAAATTATTTTTTCCCCAGTTTGTGGGCATGTACACTGAGGAACACAAGGGATTTTTTAAATAAGTAGTCTAGTAAATAAAAGTGGTTTAGTAAATAAAACCAAGTCATATTATACTTTCTTTGACAAGTAATCTTAATTTTTTCTACTCCATTTGTTGGCTTTTGGCATAATTCTCTTTTAAAACATAATTACTTTTGATTATAGTTTTTGTGTGGATAGATTTTTTAGTCAACCTGTAGGACTATATACAAGCACTAAAAATTTTACAAAAATCAAATTAAAAAATAAATAATATTCTTATAATACATAGCAGAGTACTTAAAAATAGTAAGTGTGTCAATTGTAATTTGTTGATTGATGTTTGACTATTTTTGATTGCACACAATCAACTCAAGATTAACTTCTGAATTTTTAGATATATGTGCATTTGAAATATATGTGGTCAAGTTATTATAATTTCTATTACAGAGAAATCCTATTTTTTTTCCTGGTAGAATTAAGAAATTTATTTGTCTAAGCAAAGACTTACCCTGTATAATTTTAGTAACAACTATCTTTCTAAAGGAAATTCAGTTAAAAATAGGAAACTTGTCAGGAGAATCTAAAGCAGCATTTCCTTTTGCAAATCTAGTAGCTTTTATTCCTAGACTTGTTTTCCTTATTCATTGAAGCCATAATTTAATTAGATTTTTCCTTACAGATTGCAAATGTAAGTGTATTTTGTCACAGGGTTTTAAAAAAACAATTATAAAATGTGTATTTGAACTAGGGCTGACTTTAATCATTTGGCTCCCTAGAAATGAATTCTTTTTATCATATTATCAATATGTGTTGATTTATTTTCTTCCCTATATGAAAATCTTTTCTAAAGCCATTTCCCTACCATCCTGGTTCATACAGTCTGGCACTATTTCTTACTGCTCCCTCAGCACCACACTGGACACTGTAATGAGCATTTGGAGGATGATGTTAGAGCAGCAGATCTACACAGCGCCTCATGAACTCCTCTCTGTGGTCGGTGCTACAGTCTCACCTCCTGGTAGGCCAAATAGATCACTGGTTATGCACTGGGTTGTAGCAACCACTGCTACCAAGTGGGCTGCGATACTGGTGTCCAGTCTTGCTGAGCTGGAGAAAGCCAAAGGTGGAAGCCAAAGATATCCAAAGATGATAATGGAACAATAATAGAGCATAATATGTTTGTGGGGAATCATTGGTAATGACTAGGAATAAGGATTCTTAGAAACATGTGTGCAGATAGTTTTTCAGGAACAAAAATGTGTTAAGATGATGAAAAGTTTTTAGGCAGAGAATTTGGGAGAGTAACCCCTTTTAACGCAAGCGGAAAAACTCAAAAGGAAAATAATTTGGGTTCTAATATACCTTTATTTGATGGTAAGACATTGGCCAGAAAAGCCAGTCACTCACAGAGAAATATCCCATTTATTTAATTCATTGAAATGAAGCCAGCACCTAATGAGATAAAAATAGATTAAATTTTATCTACAGTCATTAAATAGAAAGCATTGTGCGAGATAGCTATCACAGAATTCTCTTATCTTTTGCATAAACAAACCACTTTACAGTTTGCATATAAGCTTATGCAGGATTTTATTTTGTGTCCCTTAAGTAGAAGAAATCATATATTTGTTATATCCCGTTATATGGCCTACATGCTGCCATACAAGCTCTGGTCCTCAGGGAGAGAAGCCACATGAAGAGCATTAAAACATGGCACACTCTTTGGAAAGGTAACTTGATGAGTGCAGGTGAAATTTCTTTTTTTTTTTCCTTAAGATTTATTTTATTTGTTTATTGGAAAGGCAGATAGACAGAGAGAAGGAGCGACAAATAGATCTTCCATCCTCTGGTTCACTCCCCAAACAGTTGCATCAACCAGAGCTGAGCTAATCCAAAGCCAAGAGCCAGGAGCTTCTTCAGGGTCTCCCATGGGGATGTGAGGTCCTAAGTCTTTGTACCACCCTGTTCTGCTTTCTGAGGCCACAACTAGGGAGCTGGATGGGGAAGCTGGGACACAAACCAGTGCCCATTTGTGATCCTGCAGCATGCAAGGTGAGGACTTTAGCCACTAGGCTATCTCACCAGGCCCTACAGGTGAAATTTTTAATGTTGAAGTGAAAAAGTAGACTATTATGTTAAGACATTGTGTATGTAAAAGTCACTGGATTGCGTCTCCCTGATGTAATTGCGTTTCAGAAAAGGAAAGCAGATTACTCACACTGGATGTTACCTCTCTTAGGTAGTAGCAATGGGCAGAAGGATTATGTTTCCTTTTTCATGAGTAATGTTTATAATAAAGATGTAGACAAGTCACTGAAATGAACAGAAAGAATACTATCCTAGTTAATTTGCTGAAAAGAAGAGGATTCAAAGGGGTTAAATATCCATCCAACTATCAAGAGTATGGTTCAAATTAATCTTAGCAGTACTTTAGACTTTCCCAGAAAATCACAAGCCTATGTATGGAATTCTCAACATTATTTTTTAAAACTGAAATACAGATATTTAAGAGTTTCATCTTGTAAGTCATTAATCTAGAATCAAACGCATTCAAGTGCAAAATACTTAAGTGTATGGGATGGCAAAAAGTGGCTGGCAAGACATAAAACAAAAGACACTTTGTGCTTGATGGTTAGGTTAAGAGATGGTGCCCACTGCAGCTAGAAGTGTTGAAATATGAAAGCAGTACCACAAAGCATCAACCTCAGCCACAACAACAACAAGCTAAAAGTCAGTGACTCGCTTCACGCCCCAAGTAAATTTTTGAAAGATCTCTTAGAAGTGATTGCATTTTAGGGTAAGTTGTAAACTTTGCAAAATAAACATGATATAAGATACAGTTTAGTTGACTTTAAATTATTTTGAGTGCACTAAAATATGAAAAATCAAGATTTATGTCACTGAACTATTCATTACTTTACCCCAGACTAAAATATCTCAGAACAAGTGAAACAAAAATGGAAAGTAAACATTTACCAAAATAAAGATGAAAACATGTAAGAGAAACTAGGAATAAAACAATTTGAGGCAAAGCCAATATGTCTATCCTGAAAGGAATCTGATTTTAAAACCATAGTCCTTTAAGAAAAAAATTATGTAACAAGAAACTTTGTAGACCCTAAATTATGAAAACTTTATAAGCATATTGTCAGCAAACTTTTCCCTAATCTTCAAATTTGCAAATTATTATATCAACTTCCACTGTTTAAATGAACTTGCCTTACATTTGTCTTCATAATATAAATGCTCAATACCTTTCACATTCCATGTTTTCTATATACCATAATTTCAAACATATACCACATTTTCAAGTAGGCTCTCTTTTGATCATTCCATAATATACAGAAAACTGTGTAACATCTTCTGCTCTGTATTCTAGTTCACTAGTTTTTTCTTCAACGGCAATTAATTCTATTCTTTGAAAAACTGTAATATTAAAATTAGATGAATCTGGTAAGTTAGTGAAGACATTGCTTCCATGGGTTAGGGAAAACTAAAGGAATAGCCAGTAGGAGAATAAAAAACCTGGAAGCAGGTACCATGTTTTAATGTAACACAATAAGAAGGAAAACAAGTAAAATGAAGCTGGATACAAGTTGTCATCTTTTGTAGAGATATACAAGCCAGGCTCAAGTGGTCTAACAAAGAGCA
This sequence comes from Ochotona princeps, assembly GCF_030435755.1. Classification (NCBI taxonomy): domain Eukaryota; kingdom Metazoa; phylum Chordata; class Mammalia; order Lagomorpha; family Ochotonidae; genus Ochotona; species Ochotona princeps. The sequence goes on along the minus strand of NC_080858.1, from coordinate 14,070,290 downwards.
CAGTGAAACACTGTTTAAGACTCCTTCTGTTGCTACTCTTTTGTAATGAACCTGACTGAAGCAACCCAAACCAAAGCCAAGGAAACGGAAATTCATTGATATGCTTCATCCTATTCGGCAACTGAAGTCACAGAACCAAAGATAGAAAACAAAGAGGCAGAGAAAACGTCAAGCACAATAGAATTTCTTATGATCACCTCAGTATATAGAGTTTTGGATTAAATTTCTCCGTATGACTGTTCAAAGAAAATTGTATAATTGTATAATTGTATCACTTGTCAATGTGATGCTACCTATAAATATTTTGAGTCATTAAATACAGATCCAACCATGTCAATGGTTTCATCAAAAGACAAAGGATAATGTGACCAATATTGTAGTGGATGTAGTAAAAAAAAAAATAGTGTTATGCAAAAGTATAGCATGGTTGAGATTATTCTGTGACTTCTAGTTTGTACCTGTCAATGAGTTTAGAAATCTTTAAACAATTCCAGAATACCTTCATAAAGCCTAAAATCTGGACTCATAAAGTTAATTGCTGCTTCCCCTGTCCCTTGCTCAAGTTAGCTGTGATCCAAATAAACAATTTAAAGCTATCTTTGAAAGGATAATTATGTCAATTAAATTCTGTTGATTGTGTGCTTAAAAAATTAGAGCCCAGAAAATTAGTCTTTATATGTGGCAAATGAAATCTTGTAGCTTACAACTATAGTAAAATTTGCACTTAACGTGACCTTCAGCATGATTCAGCTCTGTTTGAATATCCTTGTGGAAATTAAAGGAAAATGAGGAAGGAGTGCAGCATTAGGTCTGTGTCCTCTGTGTGTTTTATAAATTTCAAAGTTTAATTTACATACAGTACAAAAAATGTCTACAGTTTTAAATCTGAAGCCAGCTCTCTACTTCTGTGTCCCAATTGATGGGAGATTCAAAGAGCATTAATAAATTCCAGACTCATAAAATATGTTATTCTAACTCCTAACCTAAACTTTCTCTGCTTATTTCAAAACAGAGATTCTATTCTCTCCCACCACCTGGAATCTTTCATGGAGGATCATTTTGTATACTCTGTCTTGCCTTTGTTACACACAATTTCTGATTCAATATTTACCTTCCATCTCATTGATGGGCTTCATTCAAAGTTTGCTCATATTTAACTAAATTGTTTACTAATTCAGGGGCCAAATTTGACCGCTGACCAGTAGCCTATTTATTCCAAAATAATTTCCACCTAAGACTATATATCTCATGATTAATTCTAATGTATTGAGATTCTAGCATTAAAAGTTCTATTTGATAGATCAAGAAGAATTGTGGATAAAAAAAACCCAAAAACATTATTTCAAAGTGGCAACTTGTCTATTCAGGAGAAACCATCTCTAGAATGGGCAGAAAAGATTTAGCTAAAAAAGTTTACGTGATAGAGTTGCCTTTCTCACAGTGGATCAGTGTCAATAATGACCTGCGTTAGACAAGGTAATCTCTTAGGTAATAGAGGATCCGATAATATACTGCAATGTTTAACAGATTGAGTTCAAAATTTCCAGTATCCACTAGATACAATAATAAATTTCTGAAATATGCTTGATCTTTTTACTTTTTTAATCAATAAAATAGGCCTAATAATAATATCGGTGTTGAGACTTATGGATTAATAAAATAGGAAATAGTTAAGGAAATATAGTACTGTCTTTATGCATGGAAAATATGACCACTGGCTTGACAACCAATGGCTACAGTTTTTCTCCTCAAATATTAATAATCAATTGTTTGTGGCTATTGCTACTTTTATGTAAAAAGATTCATCGTCTGGTACAATAATAGAGGTAGTTTTCACTAAAGAGAATAATCTGTATTTTCAGAATTAGTGGGTTTTTTATTTTTTAATAAATTAAGTGGATCTAATGTGTTTCATATATGTAGTATTAGAATCTATGTGTGGATGCCAGTCAACAGCCGTTTGAGGGAGAAGTGTCAGATACGAAGGCCAGAGATTTGATTCAAAGTAATATTTCCTAAAGAATCGCAAGATGTATAACTCAGGAGAAACCCGTGTTATTTAATTCCATCCTTTTAAACTAATGGGTATTTTAGGGGATAATGCTTTAGACACTTTGTTTATAAATTTATAACACACCTATACTCTTCTCTGTTTCTAAGTTACTGTTTAGAAATTTCATGTTTCATGAAGTTAATATTTCACAGATGTAAATGAATTGTTTTGATCACTTAACATTTCATAATTTGAATTTCAAACCTTTCAGTTTTAATTTAATTGCAACTAAAAAATGGTCTTTAAGAGCCAATGGTCTTTGTGAGTGTAACTTCATGTATATATACAGAACCATATGTTTATATGGATAACCAATATAAATACACAAATGTGAGTTACACATGAATCACGCATGTTTACAGTGCATAAAGAGTTTGTATCACTAATAGGCACAGTCTTCTAAAAAAGCACACAATTCCTCACATCGAACATTTGATGTGGGTGAGACAGAGGACACCCAGGAAGAGCGTGGAACGATTTATTAGTCATATTTCAAGCCTGTTTCAACAAAGAGTACAAGTTGCCAGGCAGGTCCGAATTCATTTAGGAAAGAAGAAGAAGGAAACAATCTTGCATGTTTGTTTTTGTTTTTCTTTTCATGATTAGGACGCGGGTCTTTGTGAGGGCTTCAGGGTACAATGGGGCCACAGATTATGTCTTGCGAATTTCATGCAGGTTCCAGGGAAGACTATACATCTTCTCATCTGGATACCTCGATATAGAGCAACAGGTCTTAGAGCTGCCAGCTGACATAAAATACAGAATCAGAGTTAGATTAAAGATAAAACTAAGGATTCTATCACAAGTACATAGTATTAGTGAACCTAACAAAAGAATAAATTAGAGAAATCTTAAAACCAGACATCCTAAATGCCCCAGCAATCACACTGACTGCAATCAATAGATACTAAGAGGATTCAAGAAACTTTCAGTATAGAAGCAGGTTTGAGTTCTGTTCATCCAAATTGCTCATAATTCTTTTTTATAAGTCACAATCTATCTTTTTGCTGTTTGGATGTTTATAAGAAATACTTTAAAAGAAAGTAAACATTTTCTGAGAGTTGAAATAGTTTATTAATTATATATCATATAAGCTTTATCTTTTCATTCAATGATTTTAACATTTATGCCAAATAAAATGAAAACAAATCTGCAAGAGTGCATTTTAAAGTATCTCAAATTTTATAAGTAACAAACACGGTGTGTGACTCGGACTTTTAATAATATCTCCTGGTCTGACTTGGAGCTCTCTCTGTGTTAGCAGATGCTGATCTGAAAGTCTCAGCATTTCCTCCAAAATGAAAATAAGGCCCAAAGACTTTGGAACCTACGCCTGACTTTTCTGTTTCTACTTTTAGAACAAGACTGACCTTTCTCAAGAGCCAGTCTGGAAGGAAACATTCACATGACTTTGGGAGACTTAAAAAAATTAGGGACATTCACCCTTGAGTTTATATGATTGATGGCCATCCATTTCCATTTCATAGCTGTGGCATGGTGAAAATCACTGTTGTTTTGACAGTTTGGCGGTAGAAACTTTGAAGAATGGTCTTTTCTTAAAATACCACAAAAGGTTTACTATGGGAATATGAGACTGGTTAGTAGAAATCTGGCTAACAAGAACTTGTCATCTCTAGTATTCGGTCACTGTGTGTGCTTGTCTTTATGTATCTTCTGGTTTATGGTTGGAAAATAAAAATATACTGGTGCAGATCTGGCGTGGTAGCCTAGTAGCTAAAATCCTCGTTTTGTTTGTGCCAGGATCCCATATGGGCATCAGTTCATGTCTTGCCTGCTATACTTACCATCTGCCAATGGTGTCAGAGAGGCAAGAACCATTGCAACAAAGATGTGACTGTCAGAAAAATTTAATCACTGCTAATACAAAAAAGATATATCTGAAACCTAGGCGTTATCAATGATCATTTTGAGAATGCTATTCCATTTAAAAATTTAACATATTAGTTTGATAGGCACCTCCATTGTGGTTCAGTAGGTTGAGCTACCATTTGTGATACCAGTATTCTATATCAGCTGCTTTTACTCTGATTCATCAGACTAAGTTGTATGCATGTGTAACATGTTATACATTCAGAATATTTTTGCAATATTCTTACGTTAAGCACATATCTTATTTATAATATGTATGGCATTTGTATATATATACATATGCTGGTGACATTTCACTGAGCCAAGAATGCTCTTCGAGGAGAAATAGACTCTGACAATTACACGGAATTAGAAGCCAATGCTTTGAGAATATGAGGCACAGTGTGTGCATCCTAAAGAGATACACACATGTAAAAAACAGGAAGCAGAGATTCCTTAAGGAGTGGTTAGTAGAAAGAATGGACATGAAGATGGTCCGCAACGGTGTCCCACTAAAACAGGGTAGCTTGCTTACTGGCTAACGAATGTGTAAGAATGAAAATTGCTCCTTTTTAAAATTCAGCACATGTTAACTGCATGTTTATTGCAAAGGCATTGTTTTGTAACTGGAAATCTGTTTGGAGAGAAACAATAAAGGACATATCAAGTGAAGCAATAAGAATATTGGAGGAGCAGATATTTGGCCTAGCAGGTAAGATGCTGGTTGTGTTGTCTGCATCCCATATTAGAATGACTGGATTCAAGTCTTAGTTCTGTTCCCAGTTTCAGATTCCTACTGATAAGCACCCAGGAAGTCAACAGGTAGTTGGATACATGACATCGCCAAGCAAGATCTTGAGTCTAGTTCCCTACTCCAGGCTTCAGCCTGGCCCAGCCCAGCTGAAGCAAGCATGTTTGGAGTTATGTAGTGGGCAAGAGTGGTCTCTCTCTCTCTCTGGCTTGTACATTTGCTGCGAATACTAGTGTTTCCAGCAATAGTGATCTGTGCCTTGGGTCAGCCAGTGTAGAATATAGAAAACAGTAACAGGGACGGGAACTCTGATGCTGAAAGGATCATATGGCACAGCTCTTGGATTAACAAACAGAAACAGCAATGAATTCACAAGCAGGTGAAGATCAAAGGGAAGGTGACCTCCACTGACAGGAGAGGCACACACTCACATACCTCACTTTGTAGTCCATCACATTCTCCTTTGATCTGTTCTTCTGTTAATATCACATTCTATTCACTGAAGTAGCATTATGACTTATTAATAATGGTCTCCAAGATTTTGATAGCCTTTGAAATATCCTTGCTTTTTTTCTTTTTACAATTTTTTAAAATGTCTAAGGTTTTATTATAATCTCTGTCATAAAATATGCTTAGTGGTTTAATGCTGTTTTAAATGTGTGTTAATAATTAGGTGTCCACTGTTATGTAAAGATTAAGTTTCATATCTTGAAAAATGAATGCATCTCTCCACACATTCCTTTCTTGTTTTCTCACCTCCTTTCCTCTACTTTTCCTAGTAGAAAATAAATTTTGATGTCATCGTGTAAAACATTACAAGCTCTGAATTTCTTTACAAACTTTATAAACTGAGGCATATATTTAATAAATTAATTAAATGATATAGAAACTTTTTAATTAAAAGACTGTACAGGTGATCAATTTATTGTAACTCAGTGTGAATATCTTCCACTGTGTCTTTGCCTCCCTCCACTTGCATACAATCTTTATAAATGTACCATTTCTCTAGCTCATTCGATTCATCTTTTATGCTGTTCATTAAAATGTCTCATTTTTTTACACAGTATTGTTCACACTCTATAAGATTTTTGATCACTGAGATAAAAACACTGTACTTGATACACAGGTGGATTGAGTATGATCTAACTGCTGTGATGCAACCAAGAAACCTAATCCACAACAAGCATGGCTGAGGTTTTGCACATATGTAAGTTAAATTACTTGCAGGTGAATTTGTTGTATAACATGTATCTGGAAAGACTTTGGGCTCATTTAGTAAGATATCTAACATCAAATTTGATTGAAAATGTGCCTGAAATATCTAGGTCTTTTTCATTTTGTATCTCATACCCTTGTTTTCTTTTGGATTTTTCTCACAAATCTCTAAACCATGCATTGTTTATGAATGCAGATATTTTAAGTACTTATATGAAATTAATTGCCTTTGGAGATTTCTTTTCTTTTTGCAGTTCCATGTATGAATCAAAGAAATCTTAATCAAAGAAATTTAACAGAGCTGTGTTTTTCATTTGCTACGTATGCCTGACATTCTATTAATGCATAAAATACAAAGTCTGTGAATATTCATTGCTTAAAATTAGTTGGTTAGTTTTAATTTCATAATAGTACACCACTTTCAATCATAAACATTGTCATATTGCTTTAAACTGTGATTATTTACTATATGAAATTTTATTAAATATTGTTCTATACAAGAATCAAAATTTCAGTTTAATCTTACAAAACTTGGGGTTTAAAATAAGTAAAGAGCTATAATACTATAAATGATGTCCATAGTAAAAGCTTAACATCCTTTCATCTTTTTTTTCAAAATTAATGTTTTGTTGAAAAGTAATTATGTTTACTACTCTACATTTTATATTATTTACCTAATAAAATATTAGGCACAGTTATGGGTTGTGCAAAACTAGTGAAAAGAGGTATTCTGCACAGAAAATAAAATACAACTATGAATAAAACATTTATCTCAAAATTTTTAAAACTGAAATTTAATATTGCTAGGATTAAAAAAATTAACAGAAATTTTAAAACCATTCTATATGAAAATTACACCCTTCAGATTGTTTCAAATGTGCATGTTATGTGATTATTCTCTCCCGTTAAGACAAGTATTTAATGGATCTGCTTATAATCTTCTAGAAAGATACCAACTATTTGTAAGAACTGCATGTTTTTGGATTTTCAGCATGAGATAAATTAATGTAAATTTTTGAAGGCTTTATATGGACAAAACTATCTGAGCTACATGTAACAATAGAAGAAATTAGATACCAATGTATATTGAAAGCAATCAGACGATCTAGGGGACCAAAATGGAACGATAATGACAAAGATGGATCAAGAATATTGATGAGAAAAACCTCAATTAGAAATTAAAAAAGAAAAGCACACCATCATAGGATTAATCAAGTAGATTATCAGATGAGAGAAGTTCAATAGGGTATAATCACCACGGTGTCACAAAGATATAGGTTATATTTGTGCATGCTGAATTAAAAATGGATTGGGGTAGAGTTTAGAAACTTTGAATAAATATGCAAAATGTAGTGATGATTAAAAGAATTCAATCAGCTCTCATTCTAAAAGAGTTACTTTATTTTTAGAACGCTTTGAGAGATACAAAGGAGGAATAATTAGACGGAATATATGCGATCATAATAATTTAGAATTCATAGACATCAAAGCCAAATCCTACAAATTATCCATTTTGTATTGAATGAAAAGTCAGATTACCAACATAATTTAAATATGCTGGAATGGAGAATATTTAATAGTAATTCATGAAAATAAGAGATGCAGACTGCCAAAATTCAAGTAGGTTCAATGTAGTTATAGATAAGCTATCAATTTTTGTACATAAATCTCACTTTTTTCAATATCTTCTTTCAGGCAAAAGTGAATAAACATTATCACAGACAACATTATATTGGCAATATCTATCTTGAAGTTATATTCATCTTTTTTTTTTTTACTATTTTTACTATTTTAAAAGCATAATGTCACACCTGAACGTGGAATTGTCTTCCAGACTAGTCCAGTGTTGATTGAATGATGCATTAACATTGACTGCACTTACTACTGCTCTGTTTTCTACTCAATAAAAAGAGATTTCAGTGTTTAATATACAATGGTATTAATTGAGTATTTCGGCAGCATAGACAAGAAAAACAAAGTAATTATTAAATTGTTAGTTGGCAATAATTACGCAGTGATATTGACAATCGCAAAGTCCTGGCAAATGAGAAAGCCGAAGAAGGCACTGGGCTGGGAGGCTGCTGGGCGTGCTTACATGACATGACGTTTTGTGCTAGTGGGAAGGAGGGAAAGAAGTCATTTCAAATGAGGTTGGTAAGGCTGGTGAGATGAGGCTGTGTAGTGTGGTGGCATCTGACATTCTAGAAGCTTAAAATTTTGGAGGAGACCCAAGCAGCCAGGACAGGAACCGGCACCGATATGCGATGCCAGCACTTGGAGGTAAAGGATTAGGCAATTAGACAATGCACTGGCCCTGAAAAATTACAAATTTCGAATCAGATCAAAAAGTATAATTCCAGAATAAGACAGTTCTGAGAGAGGGCCGAGTTTCTTGGGTAAAGATTGTGAAATGTAGCTGGTCACACAAAATTTTATCACCAATTTTGAATTAAAGTAAACATCGTGGAAAGCCAACAAGACAGTGGAGCATGGTGTGTGACATTATCTGCATGCTGCCAAGGGTTTCCTGGTATCTCATCCTCGCACTGCGCCAGTGTTCTGGGCAGTGACTCACAGTAGAGCCTACGCCTTGGAGCCCTCCTCCTCCCTTCTGATGAAGACACCGAGAGGAAAAACTTTTAATTCTCACCACGATGGACATAGATCACCTACCTCTATCATTAAGCATGTTTATTTTGGATTATTATCTTCCATTAGTCCTAAAATGGCCATCAAATAATCAAAGCGATTCAATAAGGCCTTCAACAAAAATTAACAGCTCATTATTTTATTCTTTTAAAGGGCGATTTGTTCTAGGAAATGTTAAAGAGAACTACATTTTTTAAAAAAAAGATTTATTTAATTTTTATTGGAAAGGAAGATAAGATTTCCAGATAGAAGGAGAGAGAGAAAGAAAAAGAATGTTCCATCTGGTTCACTCCCCAGATGGCACAACAGCCAGAAGTGAGCGGATCTGAACCCAGGAGTCAGGAGTTTCTTGCAAGTCTCTTGCACCGGTGCAGGTTCCAAGGCTTAGAGCCATTTTCTACTACTTTCTCAGGCCATAAACAGGGGGCCGGATGGATAGTGGAGCAGTGGAGACATGAACTGGTGCCGATATAGGATCTCAGCACATGCAATGGGAGGATTTAGTTACTGAGCCATTGTGTTGGGTCCTGAAGTTTTTTTCTTAAACTAAATGCTGAGAAATATCAAACATTGTATTAAAAGTGAAGGATAATTTGGATGACCCATTTATAAATGGTAATGTGTCACTATAAAATACTTTCAGAGTCACCCACTGACTAATCAACTATAATTTACTACCAATGAATACAGTTACTTAGGTTTTGCATTTTTATATTGACAATAACATTAAATAAATAGCATCCCTAAACTTCAAAGCCTGTTGATTGTGGGTACAAACGAGAAGATCATCTCCAAAATTTCCTATTTCTCAACTTTAATTTCATTTGCAATCTCAATTGTGTGTGTGTCTGTGTGTGTAAAGATTTAGTTTCACATTTGGTCTTATTATCTTGCTCCTTAATATTATATTGGGATCAATATGGAAAAGTCAAAAGAAAAACGAGAATAACAAGGAAAGACTTTTGATGACAATAAACATCACTTTACTGTGAGTTAATATTTATTATTTGGAAAACTTAAGATCATTTAATTAAGCACCCTTATCTTTTGCCTTAAATTCTTAAAAAGATGACCATATTAAGCCAGCCAAACAATCTCTTAGCATTTTAAATGCCTATTGATTTTTTTTCTCAAAACTCCTCAATAAGATCTATCCCTGGAGTATTCTATAAAAGGGCAAAAGATATCTTTGTGGGCTCGGCTCTTCCAGGCACTTGGCAATTTAATGACTCATTGTACTTATAAATGTCCCTGATTATGGCTTTTTATTTTTAGCCTAATTTACTTTATATCATTATACTTCACACAGAATTTCTTCATTTCTGCTCCTGAGTCACACACCATTAAGTGTCCACTCGTGCAGTTGATACTCTTATAAACATCAAGTATGTTTTCCCTCCTTCATCTTGGAAAAATCTTCTAATTGGCCTTTTTGCTTCCAATGAACAGAAATGATAGGATTTTTCCCACGTAAGATGTCTTTTATGTTACTGTGAAATTACTTAAAATCAAACTGCAGGTACAGAAGTACTGATAATAAAGAAGTAAATATGAGTTAAGGGTAACACTAAAATTGAACATATTTCTTGGCTTTACATTTGCCTGAATTTTGTAAGAAGAAACAATTTAGAAACAGCTCTTTGTGTACTGGGGTACTAGCTAAACTTCCCTAAAGCATAGCTTGAGCCTTCAGATAAAGAGTTAGACAACTGACTATTAAAATACAACTTTATATTGAAATGCAAGTTGTAAAAGATACAAGCATTCCAATGTTAAGAGGTTATACCAAAATGTGTTTCCAAAAGCCATCTGATATGGTGGAACAGCATACTAATCCTCTACCCTGTGACACCGGCAACCCTATGGGCGCAGGATTTTGTCCACTTCCATTCCGACTCTCTGCTTGTGGCCTGGCAAAACAGCCCCAAAGTGTGATACAGGCCAGCTCAGTGGGATACAGGCCAGTTCAGCTCTGGATGTTGTAGTCATTTCGGAAGTGAATCAGTGGATGAAAAACACCTGTCTCTGTAAAAATCTACCTTTCAGATTATTAAAGTGAGAGAGAAAATGTACACATATAAAAGGTATCTGTAAGAGCAGGTTCTAGGACCAGATAGCCAGAAAAGGGTTGATAAGCCTAGGTTGCTGTTCATGGTGTCTTCATCCCGTGAAGGAGCACCCTGGGCAGCAGCAATGATTAATCAAGTACTTTGGTCCCTGCCACCCATGCAGGAGACCAGGATGAAGTTCTAGGCTCCTGGCTTTCACTTGAGCCAGCCCTGGCTACTGTGGGCCTTCAGAGAGTAACCAGAAGATGGAAAACTCTCTCTCTTCCAGCCTTGCCTTCCAAGAAGATGCCTTTAAAGAGGCAGTTCTTTTTAAAAGGCTGATGGCTGTTTGGGTGGCAGATCCAAGGAATACTACTGTCATGCCATAGCTTTGCACTCAGTTTTCAGATGAGTTGTATAAAAGCTTCCAAGGAGAAGAGTTTCCCTTCAATGAGAGCCAGGAAGAAGCAACAGGTGCGACTGCTCATAGTCACAGCTGGGACAGGGATCATGATCAGCCACATAAGGAAATTTCACAGGGAAAAGACTCAGCAAAAACTTCCCGGAGCCCTACAAAAGCTATTTTTAACCTCAAAGATCCAAAAGGCAAGATATTCTCTTCACTCCCCCGTGATCCGCTGAGAGGCAACATGGAGCCCGCTGTAGAGGATGTGTGACGGCTCACATTCCGTGGTATCCATGATGAGTCTCAGTAAGAATTAATTTTTTTTATATCAGGGATTAGATTTAACTGGAGTTTCAGCTCAAATAAATAATATTAACTTCCTGTTATTAATACCTTGACTCAATAAGCATTGCTTATAAGCTTTGAGCAGGGGGAAGATGCGTTACACGGATTTGTACTTCCTGTCATAATGCCAATCAGAAGACTGAAAATATGTACCTTCTCAAAGGCAATGTGTTGGTTCTAAATAAGCAAATTGTCAGATTCATAAAAAGCCCTGATTTCTAGCTCTTATATGTTCTGTAAGTGAAGTTGTCTTTGGTAGAAGAGGAAATTAAGGTTTATAACCTTACTTAGTTCTCTTGAATAACATTGCTGGCAGAGGCAGAAGTCAGCATTGGTCTAATTTATTCCCAATACTGCACTCCTTCTGTTACATTGAATCATCCATATTGAGGCATGTGAATTCAAAAACAAACTTAAACATGTTTAAGTGTAGAGAATTAAGACAAATTCAAGCAACCCAATTAGGTCACTTAAGACACACAACACATCTCTCCAATCCATTTTAAAGCAACTATTTAAAGAAACGGTTGAAATCATAGTGCTAATTAATAGGCTAAATGAATATTTTTTCAGGCTAAGTGAAAGAAAAGTAATGCTTTCATGAATGGATATATACACTTTAATAACCTTAGCAGTAATATCTTGAAACGCCACAAGATGGTGACATTATTCCATAAAACAGTGTGTGTTTTGAAGGATAATAGTCTTCAGTATTGCACACCAACATTGAAGATTTGGTTTTACTTTTCTGAAAGAGACAGAATTTCAGGAATATTTAAGTGTTGAGCTTATATTAAATTTTTTTCAAGTTATAGTTTCAAAGCCTAAGAAGTCTTTATTTTTAGGAGGACCTATTTTTATCTTCTATTAAATATTCATCCAAAAGCATTATTTTATCCCTGATCTCATTTAGAAATATTAGCATCCCTCAAATTATGTAACCTGACATGAAAATAGGAAACTGTGTAAAGGATTCAAATCTTTATAAATTGCTGAATTAGCAAGATATAATTTGGGAACCACATTGCAAAGCAAAATCATTTGGCCACTTTCCACACAGCATTTGTGTTTCTAATTGACTGATTTCTTAAAGAACGAAATACATTTTAAGCTTTTTTCACAACAGACCTGTATTCCAGTAATGGATTTCCTCTCCAAACTCTAATTTTATTTCTTCTATTTTGATTCGGAAAGAACATAATGTTCCTGCTGGCATGACGGCAAAATTTAAGCTTTTTTTAAAAATCCCAATACAGAATTTTAAGAACTATTTGTGAGAAATTTTTGGAAGTGATTAAGTGTTAAGCACTAATTACTGGCCAGCTATTTGTGTTTTATCTTCCCTAGTTAAAAAACAACAACAATAACAACAACAAAAAACAGGGCCTGGCGCAGTAGCCTAGTGGCTACAGTCCTCCTCTCGGACAAGCCAGGATCCTGTATGGGTGCCAATTCTAACCTCGGCATCCCATCCAGCGCCCTGCTTATGGCCTGGCAAACCAGTCAAGGATGGCCCAAAGCTGTGGGACCCTGCACCCACATGCGAGACCTGGAAGAGTCTCCGGATCTTGGCTTTGGATCGGCTCTACTCTGGCTATTGGAATCACTTGGGGAGTGAATCATCGGACAGAATATCTTTCCATCTCTCCTCCCCTCTGTATATTTGACTTTCCAATAAAAATAAATAAATTTTTTTAAAAAAGAAAAAACAACCTTTCCCAAGGAAACTTCAGCAGAATTATCCTTAAATGTCATTTTCAAGTGAAAGGAGAGCTTTTGTTTAGACAGTTTGCGGGTTTTTAATCTGCTTTATTTTATTTTGAAACTCAGTTTTCGCTCCAACCCTGATCACCACATTCACTTTGGTAATGCACAGTTGTTTGTAATTTGGCAAAGCTGAACTGGGTTCCACTCAGTGCTGAGGGGTAACAGGACGGTCAACATCATTGAAAGTCTATTTCACATTGTTTGCTGATGTTGAGCTCAAGTTCTGATGATGAACTACAAGGATACTTTTCCATAGACCTCATCTTGATTGTCAGAATTAGCCAAAAGGAGTTTTTTGCAGCTTGGCCCTGTCTGCCTGAGCGGGAGTCTCTATAACTTCACAGCCAGACCCCTTTGCCCGGGATATTCAATCTGCCTTGATTGCAGGCCAACTGAGGGTTCCCGTGAACAGTCCGCAACAACAGCAGCACCGGGCCAGCCATGGCGAGTGTACAGCCAGCCTTCCGGTCTGAGAGGGAAGCTTGGGTCCTTTGCTTTTGCCACATCTACCACCCAGGAGGCCGTCTCTCACCCAGAAGCAAAAAAATACCAGCCATTTTCTCCACAGCCTGCTGTCCTTCCTCTACAAGTTTCTTCACGGTTTGCTTAAACACAGGATTTGCCTTATACCCCTCACCTGTGGAACTGACTGGCGCAGCCTCAAAGGGAAGCTTCCAGCAAAGCCATCTCCTAGAGCTCCGCAGCAGCAGTCCCTCCGAGGCCCAAGGTAAGCTACTTTAAAACAGCGCAAGCTGATCAGATGTCTGGCAAACAGCAAGGTTTCATTCCTAAACTCTCAAGGACATATGATTCTGGCTTTTTAGTCACATTTGCTCATGGGACATGGACAAGCAGCAGTTAAGTTATTCACAGCTACTTTTTTTTAAAAGATTTATTTCCCAGTATGTTAATCTCCCTTATAGAGTTTATATTTGTGTGTGTGTGTGTTCTGTGTATTAGTTGTTGCATATCAGAGAATATTGCCTTTTGCGACTGGTTTATTTTAAGTAATGATTTCTAGGTGGGTCCTTTTTTTTTTTTTTTTCAAAAAAAAATCTTAGGAGCTTCTTTGCAAATTTCCATGTATGGTTTGTAGGTAACTTAGGTCATTGACTATAGTATCATTTTGTAACCTATAGCAATAACTTTTCTAACTTCAACGCTTTGCTTCATTGGAGTGGATGAACTCACTGTGTTGAAATTGATACTCCTTGTTACTCAAGACTTACTCCCGTCACTTCTCGAGAAACAAACAACTCATGTGAACATGTTGATCTGTATTTGAATATCCACTGAGGACAGCGTAGCAGAGCGAGTACAGGGACCACAGTTCACCCTTCTGTTCAGAATGCACGTGCAGCAGCGGTCAGCAGGTGCCAGCTGTGCGTGCTTACTCTGCAGCCAAGGAATGAGCCTCACCTGGAGGCTGGTCCCACTTGTTTTCTACCGGAGATTCTCAGTTCCCCTACTTTCGCTTTTACCCTCTGGTGATACCTTTCTTTTTCTTTCACTTACATTTGCAAAGCAGACCTTACCAGTAGAGGCTTAGGAACCTCAAGGCCATCACAAAGCTTAGAGAGCTGCACTCTCAATTCAGTGGAGTTGTGCCTAGCATAATCTCCAGTATTTTACTGACTTTCTGTCCTTTTTACTCTTGGTAACTGGGTGCTATGGATGTGCCCACAGTGACGCCTGGCTTTGTTTCCAAGGCTCTGTCTGAAGGAATCAGGTTTTTTTTAGGTGAATCAAACTAAAGTCTTTTTTCTTTGAGTCATTTTCTTCAATGAACAGATTTACCAAGAATACCTGGTTTTACCTAGAGCTTTCATAAAGGGTGTTAACAACACAACTTGAATTTTGCTTGTAGTTTGAATTTTAATCAGTCTTTGTTACCAAGAGCAGTTTTTTTTAAAAAAAAAAAAGATTTATTATTATTATTATTTTTTTTTTGGAAAGGCACATATACAGAGAAGGAGATACTAAGATCTTCCACTCATTGGTTCACTCCCCAGGTGGCCACAACAACCTAAGTTAAGCTGATCCAAAGTCAGGAGCTTCTTCTGGGTCTCCCACTTTGGTGCAGGGTCCCAAGGCTTTGGGGCATCCTCTACTGCTTTCCTAAGCCACAAGCAGAGAACTGTGTGGGAAGTGCAGCAGCTAGGACACGAATTGGCTCCCATAAGGGATCCTACTGGTTGCAAGGTGAGGACTTAGCCACTAGGCCATCACCCTGTGCCCCAAGAATATTTTTTAATTCATGTTTTAGTGTTTGGATATCAGCAGAAATTGTGCTTTTCAGTACTACAAGGGTATCTCTAGTAAACTTCTTAGCTGATAGTGCAATGTCAAAAGTAAATGAATACTTCCTAGTGTCTTGTGTCAAACCCTCCAAAACTGGTAGAGCACCAAGGCCAGCCTCACTGTGGGCTGCCTGCTAATTGATGTGCCTGCAGTTTAAGCCCAAGGTGTGCCAGCCAGCCAAAGGTGATGAAGCAAGAAGTAGAAATCTGAGATCATGGGCCTTTGCCTGGCACTGGGGAAGTTCTAAGGGCTCTAGGCACAAGTGCCATCCTGGGATGGAATTAAGAGAAGTAATGGATTAAGAGGCTCTGCTTCATGAGGAATGCAAGAAGTACAGGAAGGTGGTAGAAAACCATCTAAAGATTTATTCATGGGCTGGCTTAGTGGCTTAGCCACCAACAGTGCTGGCATCCAGGGGCCCTGGTTGGAGTTCTGGCTGCTTTAATTCTGATCCAGCTCTTTGCTAATGGTCTTTGGAAAGAAGTGGAAAATGGCCCAAGTCCTTGGATCTCTGCACCCAGGTAGGAGACACAGAAGCAGCTGCTAGATCTCAGCTTTAGACCATCTGAGCTCTGATGGTAGCGGCCATTTGGGGAGTGATCTAGTGGGTAGAAGATGTGCCTCTCCCTCGCTCTGTAATGATTTTGGAATAAGATAAATCAATCACAGGCAAGAATTGAGAGAAAACACCTTCCTTCATCAAGATCTAGGATAAACAATTATGAACTCAACTAGAGAAACTCAAATCATACAAAAAAAATCAGAATTAGATATGATATATCCATCCTATATAACATGTCAGAATAGTGGTGAAGAGTGTTTAATGGGCTGAAAGAAAATAAATTTCAACTGATTTCATTGTTACTTAAGCAGACCAATAAAACGAAAAATTTGACATAAAAAGAAACAATTGGTCAAACAGAAGTAGAAGTGGAAGAAGCAAAATCGAAAGATTAATACTGAAAACTGATTAAAATATTATTTCAATAGATAATTAGGCCCAGGTATAACAAATCACCATGCAAAAAATAATTAAAATGATAAATTGTAATAGTCACTGACTTGTGAGATATAGAGCTCCTTGTAAATATCATCCACCATGTCTCACAATATTTATAGAAGAGACCTAAAAAACCTTAGTTCTGAAATGTATCCTAATAACAATAAATGAAATTATAAGGAAAATATGTAAAAGCCTTCTAGTTAGAAAAGTGATTATTTTAATACTGGTTGTTTTTGAGAAGTAAGAAAAAGTAGAGCCTAAAATTTGAAATATTCACTTTGCAGAAATCAGACTGTCACTAGTCTCAATTTAATAAGTCATAAACCATTGTCACCTAACATGAGAAAAAAATGTTAGTGGGAATGCTGGCGCTATGCAAACTTTGTACTGTTACATTCTACAGGCAACTAGTATAAAATGAGCTCAAGAAACTCATTTGCACAGTTGAGTATATTGTATAAGCCATGTAATATGTTATGCAATAAATTTAGGTTACAGATTTGCCATTATTTTGATGGACAAGCTAAATACTTTAAGTGTAATATGAGGAAATGACAAGTTCACTGCTTTAACAAGACAGATAACCAGTTGATTTATTCATTTCAACCAGGCAAAAGATAAAGGGGACATTGAAAGGGTAGAATATCATAGTTTCAAATAATAATACTAATGCTTACGAATAAGCCAATTTAGTCATCATAAACTACATAATATATGTGAAAATGATTGTTATCTGAATGTGGATAGATATTTGCTGCTTTACATGAAGGAAAATATGTGGTGTCTTATTCTGTACATAAATTGTTTTATATATGCTTATTTACACATTTATTTTATATTTTATGTACTTTATTATATCTTATATATTTTTAATATATTGTGTATTATGTATTTAAATTTTTATATATGTATATATCAGCATCCTGATTATTTGCCATTTAATTCAATGAACAGTTATTAGGAAGCAATTTATTGCTAGGTATGGTGAAAAGTCATGGGGATAGACAGATGCAGAGTTAGGCTGACAGTCCTGAATGCCCCTTTGCCAAATAAAGACAGGAAAGCGAATACATTAAACTTGAGTGCATGATGATAGCATAATTAAATAAGTTCACAGAGTTTCTGTGGGATGAAAAGAGGTTGGATTGGCTTAGGAGTCAGGAAGGCTTCTTGGGCTGAATGACATCATGTGATCTTCATCCTAATAAAAGGAAGAGGCTTTGCCAAGGGCCAGATGAGGGACATGATGACATGGATGGGCCAACAACCCTAGGCAAGGAGGTGTTCAACATGTTGTAGAAGTGTAAACTGAAATAAATAAATGAAAAACAAGTTGAATATACACCATTTAGAGAATTCTTTAAAGAGGAACTCTCAAACTATCGTTGACGGCACCAGCCTCTGCATGGGCTGTTCTGTCAATCTTCCAGCCTGTCTCCAGGCCTCCGCCTCTATGACCTACTAGTATTTCAAATCTGTTAAGTTCTTTTATGTCAAATCGTCTCCTCTGTTCTTTCCTCTGCTTGGGACACTTGCCTTCTCCTCTTTATGATCAGTCTCACTGTTAAATTCCCACTTCATAGTTCCTTAGCCTGTCCTAGAGGCTGGCATCCGTTACACCTGTTGGAATGATCTATGGTTCTCTTCCTCAGCAGGGAATTTAGCTTAATCCCAAATAAAAACAGTACAGGTAATTAAATCAGCAATACCATTATGATTCTGGACTACAATTCCAATAGAGACAAATGTTTCTATCTCAGTCTCGTCTATGGAGACGAGGATCCAGCACTTCCTTTTTCATTGTAGAAGGTCAATAAATATTTATGAAATAACTGTGTGCTGATTGGAAGTTTAAAGTATGATAGAAAGTTTTATGAAAAAAAAAAGATGAGAAAGAATAAAAACGATGAGAAATGATCAGAGATCAGGCAATTGAAGCAGTACCTAAATTAAATAGGGTCACTCCAGGCATAGTAGCTCTAACAGTTCTGTGCATCAATAGTTGAAGCTTTTAGGAAGGAGGTTAAGCAAAAATATCATTGCAAATGAGTAATGGAAAGTTAGTGACATTTGCATGCAGACTCAAGGTAAAGCACCTTTAAGAAAATCCACATTCCCTGAGAGATGATTTTAATAGAAAGCACTTACAGTGCATCGCATGTGAAATGTCAGTAAGGAGTGGAAGTGACAGAAACGAGCTACTTTTTTTAGGACTGTTATTTTTTAAATGTTCGTCGGGGATGTGAGGAAGTGGGGATGGCAGACCCATTTGGGCCAACAGTAGGAATAGGTGGAGGGAGAAATGTATCCACCAGAGTTGTGGGAGAGAGTGTACCACTCCTTGTTTTCAGACTGCAATGCAACAGTATCTTTTTCAATAGATTATGCTACAAACCCTCCTCTTTGGTCATATATCTCTGTAACTGTAAACTCTACATATAGAAGTTCTGCTAACAATATATCTCAGCTGTGTGGAAATTCACATGGATGTATGCTTACTAATATGTGTACATGCCTATATCCAAAATATTTAGATATTAAATTCTATTTTTATATGGACTAGATTGAGGAGGCTGAAAGGCATTTTGTATTTTTGCAGGGGTTTCGTTAGAACTTAAATGTATTCTACAATGATCAATTTCGGTTCTAAAGCTCTTCATTTGTAGAACTCAGCTCACCAGATAAGGCAATAATTTGATTGTGATATAGGATGTTCTGATAATTGGCTAAATATTTTGAGTGTATCTGTGAGATTGTTTCACTGAATGAGGTTTTTTTTTTTTAATTATTTATTATTTAACTTCAGTAATTACATTGTATTATGTGACACAGTTACATAGATACTTGGGTTCTCCCCACCCCTCCCCAAACCCTCCCACCATGGTGGATTCCTCCACCTTGTTGCATAACCACAGCTCAAGTTCAGTTGAGATTTCCCCATTGCAAGCGTATACCAAACATAGAGTCCAGCATCTTATTGTCCCGTCAAGTTCAACGGCTTCTTAGGTATACCCTCTCTGGTCTGATGACAGAGCCAGCAGAGTATCATCCCAGTCAATTGAAAGCTCCAACATACCATCAGCAAAAATTTACATCATTATGGAATTAATTGACATAGTAATGAGTAACCAATATGTTAAAAGTAAATGCGAGTTCCCAGCCACCTTCTGTGACCACCTCACCTATACTTCAATTTTAGTTTATACACAACATATAACATTCAAAACATAACATGTTATACATAACATCATATCATCTTAAATTAAGTCAAACATGTGGTATTTAACCTTTTGGGATTGGCTCATTTCCCTTAGCATTATGGTTTCCAGAGGTTAAGATTTAAATCAACTGACTGAGCGCGGTAGAACACCTTCCTTCATGTAAAGCACATGGGGTCTTATCCAATCCTTGAGTGGGCAGGGATTTCAGTCTTCCATACGTTTTCTGGACATGTATCACCAGCACTCCTTGGTTTCCAGCTCGGAGAGAGTAGATTGTGGAATTTACCTGCCTCCCCGGATCAATTAGATCCCTAATATTTCTCTGCTTGTCATCCTAAGGATAACTCAATAGCAGTGACTCTTGAATTTCAAGTGATTGATAAAGATGGAACTATTCTGTCTTGAAGACATCTGGGAATATATTGCAGCTTCTAGGACATACCAACACCAAGCATTGCATGTGGCAGTTAAGTTCAGCCAAGTGTATAAAGTTAGACATGGTGGGGGGCCTGATACGGTAGCCTAGTGGCTAAAGTCCTTGCCTTGTACATGCCAAAATTCCATAAGATGGTGAAAGTTTGTGTCCCAGATGCTCTGCTTCCCATCCAGCTCCATGCTTGTGACCTGGGAAAGCAGTAGAGGACAGCCCGAAGCCTTGGGACCCTGCACATAATGGGAGACCCAGAAAAAGCTTCTAGCTTTACATTGACTCATGTCCAGCTATTGTGGCCACTTGGAGAGTGAACAAGCAGCTGGAAGATCTTTCTGTCTGTCTCTCCTTCTCTCTGTCAATCTCACTTTCCAAGAAAAATAAATTAATTTAAAAAATTAGACATGATGAACTGTCAGCCACACTTGCCCATCTTTTTAGTCTACTTGTTCCAGTTGGTTTACTTCCCTTATTCCAATGTATTAAAATGAAATTTAAAATCATGAATCTGGACATTTATTTTAACTCGCTGCTTTGTCAAAATATCATCTTTTATTTTTAACCTCAGTAAATATGTTTACTAATTCCCCTCATGATTTTCTAGCAAAGAAAGTTTTTTGTTGTGTTCTAAAATACCAAGTGTTTAAAATATCTGTTCTGATAACTAGTTTTATTCCATGATTCCAGTATTTTAAAACTATGAATTTTTTTCATAATTTATTAAATGGTACTGGAAATTCCAATCATTCTTTTTTTTTAAAGATTTATTTATTTTTATTGCAAAGTCAGATATACAGAGAGGAAGAGAGAAAGAGAGGAAGATCTTTTGTCTGATGATTCACTCCCCAAGTGACCACAATGGCTGGAGCTGAGCCTATCCGAGGCCAGGAGCCTGGCTCCTCTTTGAGTTTCCCACATGGGTACAGGGTCCTAAGGTTTTGGGCCGTCCTCGACTGCTTTCCCAGGGCACAAGCAGCGAGCTGGATGGCAAGTGGTGCTGCCAGGATTAGAACCAGCACTCATTTGGGATCCCAGCACATTCAAGGCAATGGCTTCAGCTGCTAGGCCACCGCACCAGGCCCCCTAAGCATTCCTAAACGATGCTGTGTTCTATCTGTGTTGTGTGGAGTGACCTTTAAATGCCAGTTATGTCCCAAGGAAGTTCTGTGAATCAGGCCTGCTCTCAAACTACCAGAGAACATGAGGCAAAATGCGTGTTTATTTGAGTCTCTGCTCCGTGTGTTCAGTACACTTCCATTTCTTTTTTACGTTGAGAGTTCTTAGTTACTTTTTACTGATGCAACTCTGCCCTTAAACTTGAAAAATTAAATGACAGAAAACTATGGCAGAATTTGGCATGTTTTCTGGACTCTAATTGTGAACCAAGCCCTTATGTAAATTATTTCATTTATCCTATGTAGAAAATGCTTAGTTATTAATTATTAGTTGCTTTGTACTTTTTATGATGCAAGATACAGATTTAAACATTTTTAATAACAAACTCATTGAGTTAAAATGGAAAATCATTCAGATTTGAATGGATGGAACTATGTTCAAATCTGAACATAGTTTGCCAGTCAATGAGGTATATTGTTACCAGCACTCACAGCCCTTGGAAATTTACAAGAAGTGTTTGACAGAATCACTCCTTAGTCATTTTCAACACAACATAACCTAAATGAATAGATATTCTTGATGTATTAATGTATTTGGCAATATCCAATAAATTGTTAAATCTCTAAAAATATGTTAATATTACTGAAATAATTAACTAGTTGTCTTTCAAAAATATTGACTAGCATGTTACGAATTTAACAGTCATAGCATCATGTTCCATCAAAAATATCTCATTAATTTCTTTAACAGTTAAATGGACAGAATATGAGCTGTGAAATTGTATACTTTTAATGAAATATTTGATAATACTAGTATATTTCATCCATATAAAAGAGCAACGGAAATACAAAATTCAAGTAAACTATCATTGCCATCATTCTGAAAACATACTTTCATAAAGGAGTTTCCTATTTTATGAAATCAAAGCGTGATACCTCTTAACATCCCTCTTATTGTTTGTACACCTTGCTTTATTTATTTACAAAATAGCATGCAGCACTTAGGATGCGTTAAGATGTTCTATTTTCCTACTGGAAATATGTTTATACACAAAAATTTATAGAAGCTTTAATTTTTGCAGTTGGCATTCAGTTAGTATTTTTTAAAACGTTTCTTGCTGACTAACACATCAATGCATCAATCAATGAAATTACTGCCAAAATACCTCCATTTCCAAGACGTGGCTTCTATTAGTAACAGTAAACTCTTTTTGGAAAATGAACAGTTAGTGTTTCTACATTTTCTTTTGAAATTTTTAAATTCTTTGTATAAGGTAAGCAGATTCCATATGTTTCACAGATTCAGAAGCTTCATGATATTTCCCATCTACCCTTCTCTTTCTTATTTTTCCTTTTAAAAAAAATGTATACAAGATCTGCTTTTCATTCCTGTCACAATCTTAGGCCTAACAATCCATTTGTTAAAGAATTTCATGAGTAGCAAGCAGAAACAAACAAAAGCATTGTTCAAAACAGGATATACACAATGATCAAATCTCAAAATATCAGTTTCACTAACACAATTTATTTTATGTACTCTGCCTCTAAGTTACATTTACCTTAAGTAGTTTAGTCTTCTTAAAGTGCTTTTAGTGTTTCAAGAAAAAAAAAGTCTCCTTTTGTTTTACACCCAGGTTATCAAAAACATGTCATGGACTTTTGGCTGTGACCCATGAGGGTGGCACACCAGGTAGCTACATGTAGCATCTGTTTGTTATTAAGGCTCAGTATACCCTCAAGACATCCCCTTCATAAACACCGAGCGCAAGAAACACTGTTCTTATTAAATTGAACTGCATGAATAATACAGAAGTCATGAATTTAAATTATTACTGGTACTCAGAGAAAATGGGAGTATTTCTGCCTTTAAATAAGAACTATACTTTATTTCTAGAAAATGAAGTTATTAAGTTGTAAATCAGAGCCATGCCAGGGTTCCGAGCTATTTGTGATCATCAAAACCACTCCAAGGTATTTTAGAAAGACTTTTCTACATTATACCTTCCCTCACAAGGATGTGAAGTTTACTTTTGCAAGACATTGAAAGCCTTTCAAATGGTTTGTTTGACATTTGCTTATTTTTATAAACAGGCAGAATAAAGTATGTAGCAGGCACCTAAATATGCACCTGACCTAGAATATATGGATTCATGAAGTTCCATCAAGACTTATAATTTAACACAGCTTCAGGGAAAACCATGCTTTTTTAATGAAGTTACCTAATTTAAACTTTTTTTTCTCTCAAACCTCAAATATTCCCACTAGACTTTATGCTGTCTTCGAACAGGAACAGTACAGCATTCTGTGAGCTGCATTTATGTCTGAAAAATACAAAGTGTTAGAACCGCTGCTCATCTGTGAGGCTTGTTGTAACACACTCTTCTGGTCTATTCTCTTTTTAAGCCAAACTAACTGCTCAATGGTTCAGTGTGGGAGGAGAAAAATTACTATCAACATATGGGCTCCAAGCAACCTGAATGTTGATGACCTCTTTTCCATGTTGGCAGTGGAGCTTGTGTGAACTTTGGCATAGTTTTGTCTCTCAGATCCCAAGTTCCTGAGTTGAAGAAATCAGCCAAGACTGACCATCATGGGTGTATGCTAAAGACCCAGAAATAACAACTCTGATTTGCTCAGGGTAAAAAGCCAAATTGTTTAAATCCATTATTTGAATTTCTAAAGATTTACTTTATTTGAAAGGCAGATTTATTCAGAGAGAGAAAGAGAGAGAGAGATATCTTCCATCGGTTAGTTCACTCCTCAAATGGCTGCTGTGGCCAGAGCAAAGCCAAGCCAATGGCTCCTTGCTTTGGATGTATTATCTGCTTTAACTGGAAAGTATTTAACAGTAGAGTGTCCCCCAGTTGACAGAGGTGAGTGCATTTTCAAGGAAATTCTTAAGGGATGTTAAAAAATTCTTTAGGAAATAATAAGGGAAGGAGGTACTATAACCATTTCTGGCCTGAAGACAAAGAAGGAAAATGGTTTGTGAGAACCTGAGAACCTGTAAGTTCTAAAGATATGAAAGTGCAGTGATCTTTAGAATCTGTAAGCCCAGCCTCAGAAGCTTTCATGTTTCGCCAGGCTTAAATGATGTACAGAAAATATTTTCCTACTCTGTCTCCTCATTGGTTTCCAGTATTTTGCCTAAATCTCCCTGGATCTTGCCCAAATGGGAGTCAGAGTAGAAGCAGTGCAGATCGGGCAGATTCACAAAATTTAATCTCCAAAACCATGACATACGACACGGAGTGGTAGAGAAGTGATCAAGGAGAGGAGGAATGGGAAGTGAATAGTCAGCACATACTCTAATTGCTCTTCCTGGTCAAGTCTAGTGAAGAAGTTACCATATCTTTTGACATTTTCATCTCATTTTCTTTTTTATTAGGTGACATTTTGGATTACAGGGAACAGAAGCTGAGTATGCATAATTAGACTATAATTAAAAGGATATTGGGTAGACTTCCAATTTAGCTATTGCAAAACAGCTCATATGAAAATAACTTTTCTGCCAAAAAATCTGTATTAACAAACCCAATACGTAAGACACCTGTTGAAAGCACTGTAAATCAGGCAGCAGAAGTTGAGCACCCATGACCCATGAGAGGAAGGGAACACATGGAAATGCGTTCCGTATTCACATTGGCTTATAACTTGAGGGTAGTTGCCAATTATTGGAACAAAACAAAAGAACACACAGTAGGCTTTAAATAAACTGTGCTAAGGAAGCAGAGTAGAGGAAATGGATAAAAAAATTAACCCAAGAATTCTCATGAAATTTCCAGTGACAAAATGTATTCATTTCATCCATTAATGCATTCATTTATTTTAGAATTTATTCATTTGCTTTTTATTGGAAAGGTGGATTTACATAAAAAGAGAGAGCAATCCTCCATCTTCTGGTTCATTCCCTTAATGGTTGCAACAGCAGAGCTGAGCCAATCCAAACCCTGGTGCTGAATTCCAAGATTTGAGCCATTCGCTTCTGCTTACACAGGCCATAAACTGGGAGCTGGGTTTCAATAGGGCTGCTGGGACACAAATTGACACTCGTAGGGGCTATCAGCCTTGTAGGCAGATGATTTAGCTTGCTAAAACCACCTGGCAGACCCCTGACCCAAAGATTTTATTAAAGTATACTCTTAGAGAAACAGAAGTTGGAATACAAGACCTATCAAGACACCCAGCGAAAGCCTCAGTGTTGCACTTGAGATTTTTGAAGGAATATGTGCTAGAAGTATAGACAAGTAGAAGTTGATCGGCCATCACACACATTAAAACCTATTCTAGCAATATGTCATATTTCAATAACAATTCCACAGCCCCAAAATATTGTCTCATAAACCAATTGTTCATAAGGCAGGAAGAAGGCAGTCATTTTAATGTGGAAAAGTCAGATAACACCATAACTGAAAGATTAAATCTGACTTCAAGAATAAGGGAAAATTGGAAAATACATGTATTTATCATAATATGCTAAGAAAGACATTATCTGTGTAGTTTTCAAGGCAAGAAAATCTAGCATGAGTCAAATCCTTAGAACTTATCTGAAAAAAAAATAGATCAGGAATTTTAATGAAAGACAAGTTGTGTATTCAATAATACACTTCAAAAGGTGGAGTAAGACAAAAAAAAATAAATCTTGCAAATTTTAAATTACAGTATTGTCAGGATCAACCGCAGTTTCTGCACCAGACTGAAACTTATTTTGGAAAAGAGATGTATCACTTTAAGTAATTTGAAAAAACTTAGAGTGCAGTGGTACGCTAATTAAAATACTGGGTATTAAAGTTAATTTCTCTGTGTTGTGGGCCCTTAGTATGATTTAATAATGTCTCTATTCACTGATAGTAAACACTGGAATGTCAGGGACCAAAAGTCTTGTCGTGTTAAGCTGTTTTAAATGATTAGCAAGAATATTATGGTACAACACACATGCATCAAATGTTAAAGGAAATGAGATAGGCCACATGCAATGGCTCAGTGGCAAGCACCAGGATCCTATGTGGATTCTGATACATGTCCTGCCTTCTCTACTTCCCATCCAGAGCAGAGGAAGGCTCAAAGCTTTGAGACCCTGCACCCGCATGGAAGACACAAAACAATTTCCTAGCTCCTTGCTCTGGGTCAGCTAAGCTCCAGTTATTGTGGCCATTTGGGGACTGAACCAGTGGATGGAGAATCTCTGTTTCTGTCTCTCCTTCTCTCTAAAATCTGCCTTTCCAATAAAAGTAAATAAATCTTTAAAAGGGAATGATGTAAAATATTAACAATTACCTATTCTGAATAGAATTGAGCTAGTTATATTCTTATAGTGACCTTGTAAAAATCTAAAAGCCTTCAATGAAAACAAAATAATCTGTTTCATCAAAAAACATTAACAGAACCATAATTTTTAATAGCTGCTGACTGCTTATTTAAGACAAGTCTATATCCAGCAAGAAGAGAGTTCATGTGGTTTGAACAATGGCATATATAAAACCCCTACAACTTGCGTCATACTAAAAGGTGAAAATTTACATTTCTTGCCTTAGTTTTAGAACAAGCCAAGAATATCCATTATCAGTACTTCCATTTGGCTTTATCCAGAGTTCTTAGTCAAGAAAATAAGAGAAGGAAGCTATATGGAAAAAAAAAAAGGCAAAGTAAAAAGAAACATCAGATCTGGTGGCCATATATTTCCTTTTAGGAATCATTATCTATTTAAAAGACCATTACTCTGAGCAAATTTCTGAGCCTAGAATGTCCTTTGAGAAAAGAATAAAGCTCTGAAATCTAAAGTCACTATTCATGAACATTTGGAATGGTTTATGGAACTACCAGTTAATATATCTAGATCAATTTCATTACTAAAATATATAATGAAGTTAATGGATCATAACACAATAAATCAAAACAGAAAAACATGGGTTCCCAATGATACCAAAACAAAAAAGAAATAAAAATATTAAGAAAAATGCATTGATGAATGATATTAGAAAGTCATTTTCTAATTGCTAATATGAGTGATTCAAACAAGGATTATCAATGAAACCTAAAGTCATGGATAATGTGGGATAAAAGAAAATGTACAAGATCTTAGAATTGCTTCGCATATAGTTTTACTATAAAGGAGAAAATGAGTCAACAGTGATGAGGTCTGTATTTTCCCTCAACCTTGAAAATAGTAAAAAGCCCCAATGTATGTGCTCCTAAATATGATAACAATCAACGTCATTCACATGAGAGTCTTGACAAAAGTATGCGATATACTCTATTTCCCAATACAAAATGTGGAATGTTCTGAACTCTGGACTCTTCAAGGAATCAAATATTAATAATGAGATACTTCAGGAATTTTATAAACTGGGAAATTGAAGGAATATAACCATTGATGATTCATCATTTTTCAGTGAATCCTAATGTACATTTATTTTCGTTATATATTCATATATATTATCTCATGAATTTAATATATATTTTATGTGAACTCATAGATATTATATATTTGTTTCATATATATTTCATATAATTGAGATATGCATAAGACTTTGAAATTGAGGGCATTTTGATCATGTGATTTGATTTTAAATAGTTTTTATTAAGTATATTTGAGTAGGAAATATCTGTCTTGTACAATTCCTAGTGAGGTCATTAGGAGTGAAGTAGTTTGTGTACAGAATTTCTCTGGAGAAAGAAAGGGACAAATAGGTGGGTAGTCTGTTAGCAATTGGTAAATACCAGTGATGAGTAAACAAGTGTTCATTTGAAGACTTTCAATTTTTCTGATCCTGTGACATTTTTCAAAATAAATTTTAAAAGTCGAAAATAGACTTCTAAATGGATGCATATTTTTGTCTTTGAAAACTGATTTCTCACTGGAATGAATTTGACATGGAACCAAACTAATTTTCAAAGCATAATCCTTTGAAGACTGTCATTAATTGAAATTCAGAGCCGTGGTCCTGTTAGAAATGGAGTCCGTATGTTGCGAGCAGCTTGCTTTGTTGAATAGGGTCTGATCCATATTATTTTGAGTGCTTTGGCTTTTTGATGAAACATATCAAGATTTTATCTAATTGTATAAATCATGCCCAGGGTTTTTAGAAACTTTGACAAAGTAGATGACTAAAAATTAATTACAATATTGTCAGAATTAACCATTGATCAGCGGGATGGCAAGAGTACAAAATTAGCATTTCTGTGTAATCATTCCAATGTCATCTTCTGTATTCAAATAGACCCAAATGTGTATGTTATTTCTCAAAGTATCCACTCGTAGATCCTTGAATTCAAGTTCAGCTTTGTTACAACATATGGAATCTCTACATGCTCTAAGAAAGATGATTCTTCTCAAAAAGAAATGAGAATCATGGTTTATTAACCCTGAATTCATGTCCACAAAGCAGACAGACATGAAACACATGTTCTTTGCCTACTTCTGGGGGCTGGGAATGTTTCCAAACATTAAGTCATCTCAAATTTCTCAAGAAACATTCTTTTAGAGAATCCTAGTCAGAATGTATTTATTATTTCATTTTCACAAGCACGATTTTGTTTTGGTTAACACATGCAACTTTGAAGAGTAAGTATTAGGATGGAGGCTGAATTTGTCTCACAATTTCTTATCCTCCTGTTTCTATTATACAATCCACAGAAGCAGCTCAGCATCTGTATTCACGATTTCTAACAGATTTCAAACGACATACGCTACTAAATGAATTCTGTCATGAACTTTCCATGAGTGAAATTTTTCTCTGATTGGTTCATAATTCCTTGAAACTCTCATTGAACAAAAGTATATTGAAACTCTGCTGTAGGCTAGATCCTACAATAGCTTCCAGATTTATAGAACTATTAAGCTATGTCTCCTGTACTTCAGAAGATCTTGAATTTAAGGGGAGAAAAGACACCAAAAAGGATAATAAGATCACAGGCTGACAGCCTTCAAAGTCCTTTTGCAAAGATCCATATAGCCAAAATAGTTGTGATAACATGTTCGTTCTCATTTCAAATTCTAGCTTTATCTTCTTGTCATAAAAAAAAGTTAAGGCAAAAAAAAAAGTTAGCTTAAATTACACAACTGAAATTTTAGAGAAAAGTTAATGTTCTTCTTGAGGATTTATTTTATTTGAAATGCAGATTTACAGAGAGAGAGATAGTAGGAGAGCTTCATCCTCTGATTCACTCCCCAGATGGCCACAATGGCCAGTACTGAGCCAATTGAAGCTGGGGGACAGGAGCTTCCTCTGGAACCCGAGGATGTAAGCCATCCTCTGCTGCATTCTCGAGGCTCAGGCAGTGAGTTGGAATGGAAGTGGAGCAGCTGGGCAGTGAAGTTAGACCTAAATGGTGAACTGAAATTTTACAAAAATGGTGATAAGGATTTCTGTGTATAATTGTGTTTGATGTTTGAGTTTCTTTAATTCCTCTGTTTTCTTGAAACCAGGCTGCTTTTCCTTTCATTTGATCCTGCCGATCTTATCATACTAGTGAAGTCAAGGAAAAAGAGAGGAGGGATCTCTGACCATAACATTTGGTTAGCACCTTTGAAAACATCAGGTATTTTATTAATTAGAAAGACAGACACAGTTCCAGAAAAGAAAGTATGCATTTAACTTTGACATTAACTAAAGGCCTACAGAGCATGTTTAAAAGCTTGTTCAAAGCTTTCTGATGAAATCCCGAGTTGTAGGAGAGCACTTGGTCATCATGAAATTTCAGGAATTTGAGGAAAGAAAATCAATCGTGGATATTCATGGCTGTATGAACACACTGCTTTCTTAAAGACTTTTTATCAGAAAGGCAGATTTATGGAAAGGATGAGAAATAGATCTTCCATCTGCTGATTGACTCCCCAAAATGTCTCACTGGCTACAGCTGAGCCTATGCAAAGCCAGGAGCCAGGAGCTTCTACCTGGTCTCTCAGGCAGGTACAGGCTTTGGGCCATCCTCTGCTGCTTTCCCAGGCCATAAGCAGGGAGCTGAATGGGACATGCAGAACCTGTACATGAACCCAGTGCTTGTAAGGTGAGGATTAGCCAACTGAGCCATTGTGCCAGGCCATTTATTTTCTTTTTTTAGGAGAAGGAAGTACCCATACCTGCCTGAGAATAATCCCTCAACTGGACTTGACAGTCACAACTGCCACTCAGGTAGTGTAATTGCAGTTG
The DNA here is from genome assembly GCF_030435755.1 of Ochotona princeps. NCBI lineage: Eukaryota > Metazoa > Chordata > Mammalia > Lagomorpha > Ochotonidae > Ochotona > Ochotona princeps. Next base: position 14,039,965 of record NC_080858.1, on the reverse strand, counting down.
TTTTAGCTGCTGTTGTAAATCCGCATCTTTAGTTCAGAAAACTTATTCTGAAGCCAAGATCTTTCAATCTTATTTTCGAACATTTCCAATTATACATTTCATTGTCTGTTGAATTCAACTTGGAAGTTAAAACAACAGTTACGAGTTATAACCAACTTCTGGTGATTCAATAATTTTTGAAAGGACAAAAGAAACTGGATTTTGAACTATCTAGGAGTGGTTTCCAAAAATGGTGATGTGGAATAATAGAATGAAGCAAAGCAGTACACTGGATACCTGGCAACAGATTTGCACTAGGAAAGTGATCTTACAGTGTCTGCTACTACCACAAGGGCCATTGTTATTAATAGTGATGTTGTTGCAATTATTAAAGAAAGGGAGGGGAGGGGAAGGATCAAAACAATGTATGGCTACTTGTGTCTCCTGTGGTACAATCAGAGTCAGCCTCTAGAAACTGTGTACCCAACATCATTCGTCTGTGTTCTGATCCATTTGAAAACGAGGAACTGTCTGTGACAATAATGATCATTTTAACTATTTCATATTTTATTTCAAATACTAAAAATTTAACACGTTAAGCTTGCCCCTGAATTAAAAAATACAGCATCTTACTCTTGATTACCAATTGTGAGCAATATATACATTTCACTGGGTGTCCGTTCTAATCTATTTACTCCATGTTTTTTAAATGCTGTCTCCTCCCACTCACCCACTTAAGCAACAGATTTCGAACCCATCTTTGAATCCTTACTTACCAGTTTAAAGTATATTAATATCATATTTTAAGCCTGTCTTCTTTAAGTAGCTTTCACTGTTTAAACCTCAAATCCTCTAATTTCTCACTTGGATTACTATATTCACGTTACCTGGGGTTTCCTGATCTTGGAATTCCTCAAAGATTCAATGCCTCCACAAACAGGAGGTTGTTTGTAAAGCAAAATTCGTGCTAGGTCTTACATGTTGTTTTTCTCACAGTTTCTACTAACCTTCTTGGACAGATGCTAAAGCTACTAGGAAGTTTCTGCTTAGAGTCACCATTATTTGGCTCCTCTTTGTCTCTGAACACTATTGGTTACTCAAATACGTACATCAAACCACCACCAACACCACTACTGACATCATTAGCAGTGCGAACTGGATTACTTAAACATATCAAGATGCTTACAACCCTATCTCCTGCTTTACATTCTTGTTGTTCTACTAGCGCCGAGTCATTTTTATTAATGTTTCAGGTCCCAGATACTCCACAGCCATCTTATTGTCAGCACCCAACCACAAGGCTTCATTAGCCATCAATTCTGTATTTTCACGTTAATAACAAGTTATCTTTATTTCTATTTACACCAAAATTTCTCATTTATTTCCCAAATTGTGGCAACAGATTTTTATCTTTTTAAGAGCTTCAGCTATTTAATATTTAATATTTAATATTTTTTATCCAAAACTTTGACATCTTAAACATTATTCCTTAAGCTATTTTTTTTCCTAGATCATAGCGTAGCTATGTAAAAGAATACTTGATCAAGGCTCAAACTAATATGAGGATGGAGCTAATTTGCCTGTAAGATACAAGCCATGCTTTTCTTGAGCAAGAGAAAGTTATAATTAGCAAAAGCAGCTCAGAAGATAAGCACTAAGGAAATCAAACTAAATTTGAACTTACTAGCTTGGAAAACTTAGAAAATTTACCAAGCATCTCTGTAGATGCCTTTACTTAGGTTCACATCGGTATTTCTATCCAATACCTATCTGTATTTCTGTGCTTTAAACGATAGAATTAAGCATTTGTTGCCTAGACAGTTATAGCACAGCTTCATGCAGTTCTGGCAGCATTGCTATAACCAGGTATGCATCATTTCACCCAAGTTGTGGTGTCTGCCTTGCTGCACATATCTGACACATCACAAAAATTTACTCACCTGTATGTCTCAAATACCTAATCCTTAAATGTACTATTTATATGTCATTACATTTAAATAAGCAGCCAGTTTACATCCAATTAAGATGTCAGTTGTTTCAAAGTTTATTTTCAATCGGCTCTCCACAGATTAAATTCTAGGAAGCTGATGCTGTTGCGTTCCTTGCTGCCTCTCTCCCTCCGACTCTAGCCCCCTTTTCTCTCTTCATTTTTGAGATGACTTTTTTTTTTAAACCACAATACAACGGAGAAGTTTAATGTTTTTAACATATAAAAAGGAAAAGGCCCTGATTTATTTGGAAATATAGATAAAAATGGCTGTAAGCAACAATTGAATGAAAACATGGCCATTGCAATTGTAAACAGTAAATTTTAAATAATCACAGTACATTAAAAATATTAGTATAAGATTCTTAATTGTTGGTTTCATAGTTACTTTATAAAATTATTTTGTTTTATAGACCTATATCTACAGTAATATAGATACAAACAGACCCTTTCTCTTGTTTTTTTTTTTTTTTAAACCTTTAGCTCCCATAGGTAAGAACAACATGCAATATTTACCTTTCTGGGTCTAGCTTATTTCATCCAACATGATCTCTGGTTGTATTCATTTTACTGCCAGTGGTGGAATTACATTCCTTTATAAAGCTGAATGATATTCCATCATATAGACCCATTATTATATATGTATATGTATGTAACATACATTTATTATATACATATATGTGTATATGTATACATATGCATTCATTTTATACACACACATATACATACCACATTTTCTTTATGTGACGATGACACTTTGGTTGATTCTAAATGTTGGACACTGTGAACAGCTCTGCTGTCAACACTGTGGTGCAGGTATCTTGTTTATTCACTGTATTCATTTCTTCTGGGTGTATTCCCAGTAGTGAGACTGCTGGATCATATGACAAGTCCATTTCTATTTGTTGTTTAAAGATTTTATTTTTATTGAAAGTCAGATAGACAGAGAGAAAGAGAGACAAAGAGTAAGATCTTCCTTCTGATGATTCACTCCCCAAGCAGCCACAGTGGCCAGAGCTGTGCCGACCCGAAGCCAGGAGCCTGGAGCCTCTTTAAGCTCTCCCACACAGGTGCAGGATCCCAAGGGCTTTGGGCCATCCTTGACCGCTTTCCCAGGCCAGAAGCAGGGAGCTGGATGGGAAGGGGGTTTGCCAGGATTAGAACTAGTGCCCATATGGGATCCTGGCACGTGCAGGGTGATCTTTAGCTGCTAGGCTACTGCATTGGGCCCACACTTCTAATTTTTAAAGAAATTGCCATGCTGTTTCCTTCAAATTAGTGGCTATGCCCATCAAAAGGGTGTAAATATTCCCCTTTCTCCACATCCTTGCCAGCATTTGTTATTTTCTGTGTTTCTGATTTTAGCCATTCTGACAAGGGTGAGGTGATATATTATTGTGCTTTTGATTTAATTTCCCAAATGACTGGTGACAGAACACTTTTTATTGGTTGGGCCTTTAAAGTTTTTGCTCATTTCTGAACTGGATTGGCTGTTCTTTTGTTATTAACTTTTTAAACTTGCTGATATATTTCAAATACTAATTCTTTGTCAGGTAGTTTGTAAATTTTTCCCATCCTGTTGAATGGCTTAACTTTATTTATTTAAGATTTATTTTTATTTGAAAGTCAGATCTATAGAGAAGAGGAAAGACAGAGAGGAAGATCTTCTTCCACTGATTCAAGTGGTTGTAATGACCAGAGCTGAGCCGATTTGAAGCCAGGATCCAGGAGCTTCTTCTGGGTTTCCCATCTGAGTGAAGGGTCCCAAGGCTTTAGGCTGTCCTCCACTGCTTTCTCAGGCCACAAGCAGGGAGCTGGATGGGAAGCAGGGCTGCTGGGACACAAACTGGTGACCTTATATGAATCTGGCACAGTCAATGCGAGGACTTTAGCCACTATGCTACCGTGCTGCACCCAACTCTTCACTTTATTGATTTTTTGCTATGAAAAGCATCTGCAGTTTAGTCCCATTAGTCCCATTTGCTTGATTTGGGATTTTCATCCAAGACATATTCCCTATGCCAATTACTTGACGTGTTTCTCCAACATTTTTTTCCAACAGTGTCATAAGCTTTGGCTTAAATGTAGGTTTTTGTTCCATCTTGAGTAATTTTTTAATATGATGAGAAGTATGAATCTTGTTTATTTCTTCAACATATATAATATAGTTTTGCCCGCACACTTTGTCAGATTAATTGATTGCATGTATATGGGTTAGTTTCTGGGGAACAGAATGAACTAAGTATTCGGGAATAGTGAAGGTTAAGGATAGTAAAGACTACCAGCATGGTGAAGACTATGAAATGTAAGTCTGACTGTGTTTAGAACTTGTTCCACCCAAAACAGATGGAGTTTTTCAAATTTTATTCACTACAATAACTAAAAGTAATAATAATGTTTGGGATGATATGCCTCATTTCACAGACTAAAAGTCATATTTATAAATGCCATGACTTCAGGGTCTCCAAGAATACTTCTCTACTCAACCATAACTACAAGCAGTTTTAAGACGGACACAGGATTGAGGCAAATAAAAATCAAGTACAACCTTCTTAGCGTAAACATCAGATTAGTGCGAAGTTTCCAGGCCAGTGCTTCCCACATTCCTGCATTCACTTGCTCCATGCTTACAGACAAAGCCCATCCCGTGACAGCAATCTTAAAAACAAAGCAACAACAAAAAACCAGGTCACACGCATTGCTATGTCTTTGGCTGAAGAGTGAGAAGGTGTAGGTGAGAGGAGAATGCCGGTTCTCTTATCTTTAGATTTATGTAATTGTGGAGAGTAAAGTGGCTCATTCTAATCACTATGGATTTATTCATCAGTTGATTCAAGAAGGATTTTTAAAAATTTTTATTTGATTAGTTTAAAGACTTACATAGCGAGGGAGAGGGAGAGAGACACACAGAGAGAGAGCTCTTCCATCTCCTGGTTCATTTCCCCCTTGGCTGCAGTGGCTGGGACCTGGCCAGGCTGATGCCAGGAGCCAGAAGCTTTGTCTGAGTCTTCCACATGGCAGGAACTCAAATATGTGGGCATTCTTCCCCTGTGCTTCCCAGACCATTAACAGTGAGCTGGAATGGAGGATGAGCAGCTGGGACGTGAGTCAGCATCTGTGTAGAAGATGCTGGTGTTACAAACAGCAGCTTTACCCACCACATGACACCACAACCCAAAGAAAGACTTCCTCAATAGCAATTAACAACATTGTATTATCGGAGGCAATGAAAATAACACTATAGAGGGCACAGTGGCTCAACAGGCTAATCCTCCATCTGCAAGAGCCAGCATCCCATGTCAGTGTTTCTTCGTGTCCTAGATGCCCCACTTCCAATCCAGCTCCCTGCTTGTTATGTCCTGGGAAAACAGCAGAGAATAGCTCAGGTCCTGGGGTCTCTGCCCCCCTGTGGGAGATCTGGAGCAAGCTCTCGACTTCTGGCATTAGACAGCCCAGCTCTGGCCATAATGGTTATTTGGCGAGCAAAGCAGCAGATGTGAGATTTTTCTCTATCTCTCCTCCTCTCTGTAAATATCCCTTTCAAGTCAAAATAAATGACTCTTTTACGGGGAAAAAATAACACTAGTATCTATTACTGACCTTACTGTTCTATAATGCTTATATTGAAATGAAGTAGGACAAGAACAAGTTTACCTGAGAATAGGCTTTGCTTGGTGCAACCATAGAGCAAGTCTGCATATATTTTAGATTGTAGGGAGAACAAGTGACAAGAGTCATAATCATGTCTTTGTCTCAAACAAAAACATCTAAATGCAAATCATGCTTTTGGGAGGAGTCTGAAGTAGTCCTCTAAAACCTCATCAAAGGAGAGAAAGGACGTTGGGGAAGTGGGTGGGAAGAAGGCTGGTTGTTGCTCAGCAGGGCTAATGAACACTGTGCTTCGTGTGCATTCGATGTTTCTCATAAGTGCTGGCACAGGCAAACACTCAAGGGAAATGGGGAAATTGGTGATCTAGTAAAATATGGTCTTTAGCTAAAGGTCGAATGAAATTGTCCTGGAAACCTTAGGGATACTTTAAAGTGGGAGCTAAAGACCGGGGGTTGCTCATTTGCTCATTAGAGCTGAAGCTTAAGTACCAGGTTCACTCTATCAGGGAAATTGTTCATTTGTGCAAAAATTTGACCTCTGTCAGTTGCCAGGCAGGCAAGAGCCTGGGGTGATCCCATGCTCATATGAGCTTGCAGAAGTTAGAGCTACCTGGGGACCAGTTTCAAAGAACATTGCCAAGGTCAGCAGATCCAAAATTCTGACCTTCCCTTCTTCCTTTCCATTTATATCTGTTTGTAAAGTTCAAATACTTCTTTTTATTCCCAAAAAAAGGAAAGCGCTTCAAATGCAATAAAATGATGAAAGATTCCAAAGGGATGAAGCTATAAAAAGAGGAGGGGAAATAAAAATATTTCAGCTAGGAAAGCTGGTTATTTAGGAAAATAGAATTCAGAAAGGTACGGTAACAACATTTCTTAATCTGGAGTACATTTTGCCTTAAAATTGCAAGGGGTTACTATTTGATAAACCAGAAATAAAAATTATTGCTAATGAGTTAAGGAAAGAGGAAGAAGAGAAGGGCTATTCCTAAGATGTTAATGATTAAGAATTATTTACATTACTTAAAATTCTGAGTGTTCTTATCACATATCACAATTAAGCTCTAACGGGGAAAAAAACAAGGAAGTGATGGTCTTAAGTGGCAGAGACACAGTGATGCAAGAAAAGCAGAACTTTAAAAATCTACATTAAACCTCAACTGCATGCTGGAAATTTTAGTTCCTGTCTATATGAACTGCTATCTTTGAATATATTTACTTGCTTATCACCTAGTGCCTCTTATGAGTGTGAATGCTCAGAGAATGGACTGTGTCATGCTAGTGCTGAGCTTTCAATATCTAGGACAGCCAGGGACCCAAGATTTGCATTGTTTCTGTGTAAGGAGTCTTTGTAGAATTCATGGAAATGCATGCTATATAAAAATTACATACGCAATTTTAGCACCAGAATAAATTCATGTTTAATAGTAAGCTTTCTTAAAAATTCATTTTCAGTTATTTGGAAGGCGATAGATGAAGACAAAAAGAGGCAATGATTTTTCATCAGTTGGTTCATTTCACAAATGCCTCTATGGCAGTGGCTGCACCAATCAGAAGCCAAGGGTCCAGAGATTCATCCATGACTCCACAACAGTAGCAAGGACTCAAGTACATGAGCTATCACCTGAGACTTGCCAAGTGTACAGTAACAGAGGCAGAAGTGAGATGTGGAACCAGGCACACCCAAGAAAATTCTTAGCTGCTGCCCCAAACACCTAGCCCCAAATGTATACTTTAATTTCGTTTTTCAAGAACTTTTTGAAGGCCCTTCACATGTCTGTAGTATTTTACTGCTTCTTCAATAAATATACACACATGACATACACATATAAAAAGCTCAATCATTTTAATTGAAGGTTATTTAGGAAGAAAAAATATAGATGCTTATTCTCATAATAGATCAAGGATTTAAAAATAAAGGTTTGATGGCTTAGGATGTCAATCACAATAAACATATTTATTTATAGTACTCAGATAAACAGTGTATTTATACCATTGACATAAAGCCCTGGACTGTTTTCTTAGCATAATTAAAATAATACAAGTCACACACCTTCTTAGCAGCTTTGTACACATTAATTTGTATATACATCAGGAAGGGAGTTTATGATTACCTTGAAGTATAAGAAATTGTCAGTGCTCAAGTATTTTTTAAAATTGCGTAACCAGCAATTCTATATGATTCGATCTAATGTCCATCCCTATGCTACCATGTAAAAAGCTTCATGTATGAACCAGAATTTAATTACAAATCAATATTCCACTGAACAAACATGGCTTTGGCTATGGCATCTTAGGAAGAATGAAGCCAAAGATACAGCTTTTTTTTTTTTGTCTTGCTGCTCAATGTTTTCTGTATGTGTTACTTTCTTCTCTTTTTCAACGCAATCATTTTTGTATGTCAAAATAATTGCTGCATTTCTGGTGTGTTATACAGCGTTAAAGGCCATGTCTTACAAACATTTGTTTATCCAAGAAGAAAAATTTCATTTTGAGTCTATAATTTACCAACATATGAAATCTCCAACTTCCTTTGGATTTTTCATGCAAGCACATAAATGGAAAGGATTCAAACATACAAAAATGTCCCTGCTAGAAAGAAATCGGGCAGTGACCCAGGTGTTATTTATGTAAATAATTATCCCAACTGCCTTTCAAGGGAAAGCGTTTCTTTCCAATTAGAATTCTGAATGGCATCACCTAATGATTTAATGAACTGATTATCAAGATTATAGACACATAGGGTTTCGGAGCAAATTCGCTTTCTTAAATAACATATATTCCCCTAGAGACATCTCAAAACCTCTTTGACTCCTTTGACCTGTGGGGATTTTGTCCTGTTTTCTTGTCTTGCTGTAAACAGTTGCTGAGCAAACAATTCAGGCTGAAAGAAATTAAACGTGCATGTAATTTTTTGGCTTAGCTACTGTCTAGACTGCTACTGAAATTACTGTTTACCTCTTATTAAAGCGTTTAGGAAAAAATGTACTCAAAGAAGGGACATTTTCCACTCACCACTGTAGCTTTCCAGAGATGTAAGCAGGCGGGCAGAAATAGTTTGTTTTTAAGTGGGACGGAGTGTGTCTGGGAAAGAGTTAATGGGGCAGAGCATAAGGGCAAGTTGAACACTCAGATTTGAAAGGAAGGAGGGGAGGTCCCACAAAGATGTCGCTTCTTCCCTGCTACTGCGGCCAGCGGCTAATTGTGTTAGTTGTGGTAATGGTGCCCTCCAGAGGACTTTTGCAGGAATTTGAAAGGCTAAGAAGGAACAGGGATGTGGAAATGATGACCTGAAATAAAACCTTTAAAATATAAGTTAACTTGTCATTCTTAACTAGGTAAGCAATAGATCCTTTTGCTTAAATTTGGTACTGAATTCCATTGCTGCATACAAATATCAATGCATGTGCATTTTAAAATATTGGACCAGAAAGACAAATATTGCAGATTCTCTTATGTGGAAATTAAAGATGTAAAAAATGAAACAACAAAAACAAGTAAAAAAGAAAGAAGTGTCTGTATCAGTATTTCTGCAAATATTGTAAAATTGTTTTATGCCCTTGTCAAACCAATGGTTAAGATTGTTATTACTGTGGTTTAATGATATGTGATTAATATTTACTATGTATGAAAAAATAGCCCACTTGTTGTCCATTTATATGTCATAGTCTTTAGTATAATCTGAAATATGATGTCTTTATAGATAAGTAAATTTAATTTAGGGATAGAGTACAGGACCAAAAAAAATAGTAATTCAGAATCATGGTCTCTGTTACTTTTTTGATGATGATCTTTGGCCAAATTCTTTAGAATTGTGTGTAAATAAACTGTAATGTTCTATTAGCATTGCTGAAATAAATCAAAATGGTAAGCCATCATGAGAATCTGGGTCTCCCACGAGGAGTAGAGACAGGTGTCGGTAGCCAACACCTGCTGTCTCGGGTGCATGTTAACAGGAAGCTGGAAACTCAAGAGTCTGGGCTAAACCTAAGCACCGTACATTGGTTGTGGCCTTGTCCAACGACGTCTTAACCACTCAGCTCACTGCCCTTCATCATACATTAATGGACCTAAATTGAATGGGGAAGACACAGCACCAGAGTATGGAAAAGCATTAGCAACGCAAAATATCAACGGGTTAAACTAGATAAGTACCTGAAAGGAAGACAGAGGCCTATGTGACTTTGCCACTTAAATATTCAAGCTTCCTTAACTTTAGAGGCTGTCCAATGGTTATTTCACATGATAACTTATTTTCATTATCATCAAAATTTTGTTTGCTGTTACACCAAATGGAAACATTCTAGGGACAGAGGATTCATATACATGATTTGGTGGCCTTTTCCTCACATTTCAGTGATTTTCTGCACTTGAATGCCTGGAAGAAAAAAAAATGAACAGAAAACAAGTTCCTGTTAGCTTCTTGGCGTAATGGTGATGGCTTCCATCAAAACAGATGGCATTTGAGAAGCTGTGAATGAGAAAAAGGGGCAGCTTTTATCTTTTTACTTTTAACAAAAGTGACCAGTAGGGCTGACAGTGAGGCACAGCACGCTGAGCCTCTGCTGGCAGCATCAGCATCCTTAATGGGCATTGGTCCAAGTTCTGGATGTTCCAAATATGACCCAGCTTTCTTCTTATATCCTGGGAAGGCAATGGAGGAAGTTCAAGTCCTTGGGCCCACATGGGAGACCCGGAAAACGTTCCTAGTTCCTGGCTTCTGGCTCCTGGCTTTGGACTGGTCCAAGCTCTGGCCATTGTTGCCATCTGGGAAGCTGGCTCTCTTTTTCTCTCCTCTTGGACACTAACAATTGATATCTAAAGAAACTTTCAAATATGTAGTTGGTAGAGAATTTAGATAATAGGTACCAGCATATACACAGTCTAAGAAATAATCTATTTCCCATTTAAAGTGTGAAGATAATAGATTCTATAACAAGTATACCAGGACATGTAGTACCCAAGAATAGGAGACATGATTGTGTCATGCCTGGTTACATGAAAATATTAAAGATACAGTTCAATGTAAACATACAGTTAAATGAAGCACGCTCATATTTTTCTCTCTCGTTCCCATGTTGAAATCAGGATTTATACATCAGTGTATCCATATTTTTCTACTTTGATTATATATAGCTATATCCAAATGTGCATACTTCAAAATTCATAGAAATTAACAATATTCATGGAAAATAATGCTAAAAGAAATTCATGCAATTTTTTCATAGGATGCATTTCCATGAATTGTTAAAGTAACTCCATGTGTATGTAATGCAATGGATTATGTGGTTTAATATTTAGAATTTATATCCTTTTTAAAGGTTTATTTGTTTATTTAGTAAAAGCAGATGCACAGAGGATCTGCTTCACTCTCGGTGAGATAACAGTTTTAACACACGGACCATGTATATTTATAGGCACACTCTTCCTTAAGAGAATAAGCAAATGCGGTAAAAAATAATCAGTGTGGAGATTCTTCAGAGATCTTGAAATAGTTGTATTATGTGATCCAGCCATCCCTCTGGCATGGACTTACCCAAACAAAATGAAAATCAACATACAAGAGAGTTATTCATGTGCCCGTGTTTATTGCAATACAGTAAGATAGGGAATTAACCCAAATGTGCCTCAACTGATGGCTGGATAAAGGAGATGTGGCATATATAAACTGTGGAATACTACTCAATCATAAAAAAGAATGAAATCTTTTTTTTTTTTGCAGTGAGGGTAAACTCACCTGAAACCGTCATGTGTAGTGAAATAAGCCAGACCCCAAAAAGATGAATATCATATATGTTCCCTGGTATGCAGAAACTAATGCGCAGTGTGCAAAACAGGTGTAACCTACATGAGATTGACATTCTGAGAATTAATTCTTGGTTATAATTTCTTGTGAATGCACATTCATTCCAGTAATATAGGAGTGTAGTCTTTTCAAAAATTCTCACTTTCATTTTAAGTGCTTGCTAATTTTACATAAAAGGTATAGTATCCTACTTATAGCTTACAGGTTATGTATATTGTGTGTTAAAGTTAGTAAACGTCCCTGTAAAATTGACCAGTCATCATCCTCATTGGTGACGCTCTTGTTTGTATGTTTTGCATATTTTTAGCTTTCCTTCATCTAAACTAATTTTAATCATTTATTGATTACATGTTTAGCAAAATCTATTTCTTCAGTTATAAAAGTTGCACTTTATAATATACACAAATGCGTGAATATCTTATTTTTCGTTTTGTGCTTTTTCCATAGTCTTTAAGTTACTTTCTACCCCAATTTTATTATTTTTCATAAAACTATCTTTTAAATATTTTAAAGCATGTTGTATATTTCCGAAACAATTTATGAAGATATTCATATGGTATAAAGAAGGCGTGTAAACCCCACCGTCTCTTCAAGTCTAGGCTATTATCTGTAACTATTCATTGCAGCGTCCATATTCACCATGGATTTGTAGCATCATCATATCATTTATGCACTTACATTTGTACACATACACATGCAGACACACATCCACGGGCCCACACAGGAGTCTATAAAAAGTTCTTGGGAAGTGTACATTATGAAAAAGCTATCAAAGATTTTATTTTATTTATTTTATGATACAGCTTCATAGGCTCAGTGATTTCCCCTCTATCATAGATTTACATGTTTTTATTCCAAAATAAACCTTTGTCTAATTCCATTTCTCCACAAACTTCTCAAGTTGTCTCTTCCCAACCCATCGTATTAGTATTTCTATTACTGTGAATAGTCTCTGCCTTTAAGTTATATTTTAATTGTTAATTATCAATATTGAAATACCTATCTGGACTCATTTTAAAATCAACAATTGTGCTGAATCGTCTTATTCTAACAGTTTTCCAACTAAATGTATATGAAATTTCACATCACTGAAATATGGGAGGATTTTAATGAATTTGTAGAATGTAAAATCAAAAGAAAAATAAAACCCACAAGCTATTTTTCAAGAAAAACTGTGTCAAGTTCAAGATATATTTGTTCGCAAGTTCAAGATACTCTTGTAAGCATGGATACCAGACATTCAATCCATCCAGAAAGCATTGAAATCTTAGAAATTTAACCCTCTCAAAACAGTCTTTTTAGTTTGCTAATGGAAGAAAAGTGGTCACCCCTTTAAGGACCATCTAATAACAGGAAAAACAGAAAAGTCTGAAGGGGCCAGGCAAGCTGGTTGCTTAGTAATTTCCCATCAACACTCCCACAACAATGGTTGTGTTTGCTGAGGGGAATGGACAGGTTCATTTTCTCAGCAGGGGAGAAGTTTCTGCCAAAGCTTCCTAGGTATTTTTCTACTAAAATTTTTGGCTCACTTTGTCGAAACTCTATTTGTCCTTTAGGAAAGTCAACAAGCACACTGCTTTGGGCATCTCTAAAGTCCTTTTTTTTTTTTTCTTCTTTTGCTTTTTCTTTTCTTCTTTCTCTCCTCCCTAAATCCCTCCCTTCATCCCTTCCTTTCTTTTTTTTTTTATAAGATCTATTCATTTTTAACAGAACTTATCTGCAGCTGATATGCACACAGTTCTGGCACCAAAGGAGCAGGCTATCGTTTCTCCAGGGAATTGTCAGTCCTGTTTAGTTAGGGGCATGAACAAGAGTCATTTTTTCCTTGGCAGTTGGTGAAAAATGGTCTGCCCCTGTGGGCTTCATGTTCCGTATTGTCATACGCTCTCATGAGAGACGTTATCCACCTGTAAACTGTGGTATTTTCTCTATAAACTTTCCACAAAGTTAAATGATTTTTTTTTGTTCCACCCAAACTTCACCATTGATGGGATATTTATTGTTACTTGAATTTTAGTGGAATTCCAGACGCTCTGTAGGCATTCTTTTCAACCTGACGTCTTACCCTTGCTACTGCTTTAAAGCAGATCCTATTCACACACAATATTAACATACTTAAAATAGGTTAAATGTGAATATTATAACAGATTAGCACGATTTTTTCTTGAGGCAATAGTTTTTGAAATCTGATCATGCTTTTTTTGTCACAATATACTTTTTCCATCAACTTTTACAAGGCTTCTCACATTTTGGAGGTCTTCCTATTAAGTCACACTTGTCTCCATGATGATATAATTTAAATATTACACATCTTAATCTGCATTTGATCTAGTATATTTTAAGAATTTGAGTCAAACACTGAAAAAACTTGAAATAATATTATGAATGTAAGTTTTTCATTTCAATGATCTTAAGCCCTGCAAGTTTGAGGTTATATTACCAGATTTGTTCAAGTTTAGGATTTTTTTTTATGTCATTGGAAGAACTTTTTAAATTATATCTACACATTTTCACAATTTTTTTTTTTGCCTTAAGCCTGTACCTGAATTTTCTTTTGACCAATACCAGCATTCTCTGACATAGGGTTTTTTTTTTATTACTTATACTGAAACTTTTCTCATTTACATGTGCACTATATTTTCCACATTTTATGTTGGTTACTTATTTCCTGTTTATTTTGTCTTTCCTACTGGAAACTGAGTTTTCTAAGCACAGTAATGTTTGATTCAATAATGCATTGAAAACATGTTAACTAATGCTGTGCATTTCATAGGTCTTCAAAAAGTTGTTTGTTGAATGAATTGTTCAAGATGTGATTCATAACTTCCATTTTAACTAGAAGTTTTCATACTATAAACTCAGAATCATGCTTGCACTGAATAAATTTCTTCCTCTCATTTGTTATAAATATCAGTATTCTTCCATTTATTTTTATATTTCACGTTTTCAATTTACCTGATTTTTAAAATATGTTGAAAATATTATATTTGTATAAGGTGAATGGATTTCATATATTTCACAATACAAATTTAGGAACATAGAGTTCCCACCCTTCCTACCCTCCTCTTTTTTTTATTTCTTTCTTATTTTTTTTTGATAATGACAAGATTTCTGTTTCTTTCTCAGTAACAGGCTAAGCATTCTGTTAGGCGAATAATGAGACAAAGAGCAACCAAGCGGACAAACAAAACATGATTGTGTCTCATGAGTATAAAGATTGAAAATAATAATCAAACCTCAAAATGTCAATCTCCCTTCTGTAGATGACATTTTTCATGTTTTGTGATTTAGTTGCCACAGATCATAGAAAACACCCTGTTTGTCTTTCTGGCCTATTATACTAAGCATAATGGCTCCAGTTGCATCCATTTTGCTGCAAAAAGACAGGATTTCCTTCTTTTAAATGGCCATGTAGTATTCCATCTTGTATATATACCCATATGCCATAATTCCTTGCTGTAGTCACTAGTTGGTGGACATCCAAGTTGAATCCAGATCTTCGCTGCTGTGCATTGGGCTGTTCGGGTGCTGATAACTCATGCTGAACTCATCTTGTTTGGGAGCATTCTTTAATCCCAGCTTTCGTCCTTTTTCTGTTCATGCTAATAGGGGATTTCCGGTCTCATGAAAACTTAGACAATCGATTCATGTTATTCAGTGTTTCTACTGCTTACGGGAATAAGAGATGAGCTTTGGCATTAGGTTTATGAAAATAAAAGCATTTATTATTTTATTCCAGTATTGCTGGGTATGAATTCACTGTAACGGAAAATGAATACAATACTAAATCGCATATCTCGGTTGGTGTGGTGCAAAATAAACATAGGGAGGAACAGCAGGATTTTCAAAATGAACTTCAATAAAATTTCTAGTAATTACGCAGAGTTTTATATACCCATAAGATATATTATTGATCACTCAAGCCTATCTTTATTTTTGGAAAGATTGTTTTATATTTATTTGAAAAGTAGAGTTGGAGAAACGAGAGGGAGAGAGAGGGGGTGGGAGAGAAGGAGAGAAGGACATATAGGGAGAGTACTTATCTTTCTTACCATGGCTAAGTAAGGCTCTATAAAAAGATAAAGTTTGACTCTAATGGCTCAGAATCACTGTGCCCATGTTATAATATTCTAAAAATCTAAATTTGTGTTATCAAATAGTCATTGAAGACAAAAAAATAACACAGTAAGTATTAGTAATTATTTTTAAGTAATTAATATTAAATTAGATAATATAATTAATTTGATAATGCTGTGACATTTTTGCAACTAATATTTCACTGTTCTATAACAGATAAATTATATTTTAAGTAACTAAAAGGTGGAGTAATCTAGAACTATTATATAGCATATCTTATAACTAATGATATGTTTTGAAATAATGTAAGTTACCATGTGGATGTATTAAACTATATGGACTTCATGAAATTAGAATTATCAATAATATTCAGGAGTTTATTTTAACAACAAAGTGTGCACTTTATTAACTAAGTTGAAGAAATTTTCCTGCATTTGTCTTAATGTGGATTCAAATGTGCATCCCCCATCTAGTTAATTCAGATAAGGTCTCTGTATGCATGCCCAGAACCAATATTTAATTCAACAACAAATAACATATATAATTTCATGGGTAATTATGATGCCATAGATTGTAACAGACTAAAAATTTTGTACCACCTAGTGACGTTGTAATGTTGTAACGTGAGTTATCATTCACAAGTTTGTAGTGATGCTGCTATAAACTGTTCCCCGGCACGTACAAATTGCACAAGGCAATTCTGTGTAGTACAGCAATAATTAAAAATCTATATTGCTGTTTGTGTATCTCCTTACTATACTAGTTATTCTAGAGTGTACTGCCATATATTAAAAATAAACAATTTACTGTAAAAGAGTAGGCTGTATTTAGCCAGCACCAGCCTCAAATTCTTGTATTTATCACATCTCTTGATTGGCCAAAGCTTGGGTAAATACACTGTGATATTTGCACAGTGACAAATCGCTTTGCAACGGAGTTCTCCTAATGTATCATAACTGTTAAGTGACACATGCTTCTGTGTGTATGCACACCCAGAGGAAGCACGCTCACGCTTCTGACAGTGTTATGCTGTAACAGTGTTATGATGTAACAGTGTTATGATGTCACAACACTGTAAAACGCTCGCAGACTTGAGCTTGTGGTGTTTATAGCATGGATAGCTGTGAACCTGAGGCTAGGAGACTCAGGGTTTCCCTAGGATTACAAAATAATTCCAGGAATGTTGGCCTGATCAGTGTGCCGACTCTGAATGGATGCTCTTCTCCGGAGATCAGTACTTCTCACTGTGACCCAGAAGCATCAGTTTTCACACACCTTTTGAGGTGGCACCTGATGGCAAAAACACTTTTTTATAAAACACAAATTATTACTTTCTTTTTTCGCTTCTCTGACATTGTGCCTGTAGTACAGATGCCATTGGGAATAAATCAAGGAATTGGCCCCATAGTTTATTCCAGTAATTTTTGCTCCCATTTCTGGCACATAGGGAATTATATATATATATATATATATATATACACACACACACACACACACACATTATATATATAAAAGCTTCATTAAGAATGGAAATGGCAAAAATTTTTATTGAACCTAATGCAGCAGTATAATCATGGTTTTTACAAAAATCTCAGCCCTTGAGTACATGTTGTCATCACACTCTGTAATTACATGGAACTGAACTCTAAGGTACTTATTTCTCATATTAAAAGATAATGATTGTCTCTAGGAAAACCAAATGTGCAATTGTTTAAACTGAAAGTTGAATTGGCTTCCCTTTCATTGAAAAGGAGCAAAATTAGAGGAATTATTAATATATATTGTAGTTATTGCTATTTGGTTAAAGGATATTTTATATTCTCCAACATCAGTGAAATAAATCCATCATTTCAAGAAATACAACTGATCATATTTCTTGCCAATAAAAATGCAATCTTTGGAGGAGAATTCTGAAACGTAAAAACATATGCCCACCACACTGAGTTTTATATGACACTGAAACTTAAGGAATTGTTTTAGTAGTGACATTAACAAATCTGGTTTGTTTCCAGATATTGTATAATGAAATGTGTCAACGTTTGAGGTGTGGCCTGACTCAGGAAATAATATTTACAAAATACACAAGGTTAGAGATTTCAAACTCAAATGTGGGTATAAGGTTCTGTGGATTTTAGTGTTGGAATGTGTGAAAAGATTTCTACTTGGGTTACAGATTCCGTACTGTGACTTACAGTTATGAAACCACTGTGGCTTCTAATGTAGTATGGGATACGGGTACAGTGGAACTTTCCTTCCTAAAACCCACGCAGATGTTTCCGCTGTGTTGTGTGAATGTTGAGAGCTCATGGATGAAGGAGGCGGCTTGATCGAATGGCTCTGGCCAGGATGGGGTTGCGGTGAGATGCTGGCGGGACCCTGGTGGCGTGTCCTCAGACAGTGGGTCTATGAAGCAGTTCAGTTATTGAATTCTAGTTCGCGCTCTCTTTCCCTGCCGGCTCCCATGTAACCCTTATACCTCCACAACACCCGTGACGGCCTCCCAATCCTGTGACCTTAGGCTGTGAGCTGAGACCTTCTCTAAACTGTCTGTTAGGTATTTTAGTGAAAAGTTACAATAAATGGGCTAGTATGCATCAAATAACATTTCACAATCTGAAAAGGAGAAATATTCCTATTTTTCCTGTTCTGATTAGATAGCTGAGTGAGGGTGGCTTAAAATCAGTGTAGTGCAACAAACTGAATTCAAAAGCAGATAATAGAATTTGACTAACTTCCCATGCACTGAATTTTGAAAAATGTAATATGAGTCTGCTATTTATGGAGAGAATAGTTACTTTGTCATATATATGTATGCTGTTTATTTTTGACATTGTGTAGAATATTATTTTAAGACAAATTATTAATTAGAATAATTATAAATTATTTTCAGATAACTTAGAAAATGCCAATTTAAATGTTTCTCAATTTTAATTTCTTATATGGTAAATAACCCTAACCCGCAAGAACTATTTTAAGATTTTAGTATTTATGAGTATAAAAAATTCTTGAGACCAGATAGTTTCAAAGCTTGCTTTACAGACTGACCTCCATTCCCAAAGAGAAAAATGAAGCCAATAATATCCTTATAGAAAAGAAGCATACAACCTTGCTGTGATAGTCACCTTTAATTGCAACCTCACTGCATCAGCGACGCGATGGTTAGGCCGTATACTTAGGGCAAGAATCTCAAAGGATACTAAGTTTTCTATGAAAAGTTTATAATTTTTTATATAGCTTGAAACTCAGCATTTATGAGAGTAAAATAAGGAGATTTAAACAACTAAGGACTAATTACAGTTTCAGTTGCATAAATCTAATATGTTCACAGTAAGAGTTAACGGAAGAGATGGGAGAAAATGATTTTGGTACCAATGCCAGCCACTGAAGGTGCTCCAACCAATGAGAACACGTAGCTTTATTTGTACAACACCGATGAGATAAAACCAGCAGTGGGCAGAACACCTTTCAGATGTGACTCGTTAAGCCTGAACTCACCCTGCTGACATTTCTAGCAGAACTAAAACTAAACCAGCAGAAAACATAAGGTAAGCAATAACTCTGCACATCGTGTTCGGAAGTATCTGGTAATGGAATTGTCAATACCAAGTTGTTTAATAGAATCATGGCGTTTTTAATACAGAACCGCTAGGTAGTTAACAATTAGCACAAGTAAGATTCCCCTTCGTGTGTGGGAGCTGATGGTGGGAGTGTATTAATTTTAAGAACAGATTTTCTGGTTGGCAATTTTTGAGAAAACATAGTGAAGCAAGAATAATTGAGTACTCTAATTGTTGTGGATTTGGGTTCAAGCTCTTCGAGCTGGCACTGTAGAATTCAGAACAATTCAGGGAAAAGGTCAAAATCAAGTCTCTGGCTTCTACTTGGCCCAAAGTAAAATTCTAGTTTAGATTGGTGAAAATGTAAAGAAAAGCCATAACTGCAAACATTTTAATCACAGTAAACATGTGTAGACGACAAATAGTAATTTCAGTGAGTAATGAATAAATAATGAATAAATCACTGGTGGTAAAATTATTTCAGTACTACAAAAGCGTTGGTTCAGATTTTTACAATACTAACTGATAAATCTGACTTGAGTTTTCATTTTAGACTCGTTTGCCATGCTGTGCTCATTTGCAAACAAAATTTTGACTTCATACTGAATCATTAATCTTAATAATCTAAATTAGGCCGATACGCAACAAAACAGAAAAAAATTTTAAAATCTTGAGAAAATATTCAAATGACACTCCAACTCAATACTATATATCTAGAGGGTGTTTATACCCTAGGTATTATAATAATAAAAGGAATTATAAATATAGTTTAAGAATTGTGTCTATAATTCCCACTGAATAAATTAAATGCTATTTAACAGAATTAACAAGAGCATAGATTCAGCAAGAGAGAAGGAATGGCAATTACATTGTAAAATCTGGCGTACTAAGAACTGCGAGAAACAGCAACTATGTTGGCATCAGTGTACTTTAAAGTCATGACAGAAGAACATTGTCAAACTGATCTTAGTAAGCTAAAGATATCCAAGGATCAAATAACTTGATCTGCTAAGGAATATATCTGCAGAAAAAAATGGATATTTCTTAAGTTTTTTTTTTTCTCAGAATAATCAGGAATGCTTTAAAAAGACACTCCCTGACTGATTTGGGGGTAGGGAAATCCCAGATCCTATGAAATTGCACCATAAAATTCCAAATTTTTTTTAAAAAATTAAATATTAACAAGAGACAGAAAAACACTGTACCCTCATGAAGAATATACAATGTCTTATTTTCAGGGGCCATATGCAAATTCCAATTATAATCACATATATTTTATTTTTCATCATTCTAGTGTAAAATGTATTAACTTTAGCTTAAAAATTGTTCATGTTGTATACAGATTTTATATCTTTACGTTTAATAGCATAACTTTCCAGTTATCTAATCCACCATTATTTGATTAACTATAGCAAATATGAGTGCTGCAAAATCAATACTGCAAATGACTCCAGATTAAAACATTTGTCACGCTTTTTCCACTTCAATAACTTACTGTCTTATGAATTTTAACTTCAGTCCACTGAGTTAAAGTACACATTTTATAGACTTGCCAGAACAATTATAATGCCTTCAGACTCAATACCGTATGCTGTTCTGCAAACCTCACTAATGCTGTAGTTCACAATTATAGGTTATTAACAGCGAGAAATATAGCCCCCCTTTGAATTTTTACGAGTATCAATTTGAATATTTCTTCTATTCTTTCTGAACAAAGATTTTGTATTGAGTGAGTTTTGCCATGTTAGAGACCAGTTGAATGTTAACCTATTTTACTCAGTTTATCAGTGACTTTACTTTCTTTTTGTTCTTTCCTTTATTTTCATTTTAATATTTTTCTTCTATCTTTCTTCCCGTACTCCTGTCCTCACTTCCTTCCTAATTTTAAGTGAAATATAGGAATATTTAAAATTCAAATTTAAAAACGTGTAGTGCTTGAAATACTCACTAAGCATTCTTTATACTCAAAATTAGCATCGCTATAAGGAGCAAAGTTGAGAATTTCAATAAATTAACTGAAAAGTCTTGAGGAAATAATTGAAGAAAAATAGAAGAAAGAGCAAAATAAATTTTCATCATGTAAGAGATAACTGCTTGGAATAATTCTGTACACCAAATGCTCTCTTTTTAAAATCAATCTGTATCTATCTACCTACCTACCTACCTACCTATTTTATTTGAAGGGCAGAGTTACAGATACAGACCCAGGCCGTGTCACAAAAGCCAGGGCTGGGTCAGATCAAACCCAGAGCCAGCAGCTCCATCTGGGTCTCCCAGATGAGGGGCAAGGATCCAAGTGTTTGGGCCATACTCCTCCTCTCTGCACGGCAACTAAGACTTTAAATCACTTCTGATACAGGAAGAGGGCAATGCACACTGCAGCTTCACCCACGAAATCACAACACCCATCCTAGTGTTTTACATTTGTTTACTATTTTAAAAATAGGTGCAAAAATTCATATATATTGTGGGAACGGAACAATTTATTTTTATTCCTAACAAAAGAAAATTGACATAATTGTATTCCTAATACCATAGCACTCAAAGTATTTTATTTATTCTGAATTTTTCATTCATCGGTTTCTTTAACTCCAATTTATCAAGATAGGACATCTAGATATGATTGAAAGCAATATATTGTTCTTGTGACATGATTTTTATTAAGACCTATTTCCTTGACATTTGCGAAAGCATAGTTTCCACAAGGCGGCGCTGTTGAATAACTGAAAGCCCAGGTTGGCATGTATGGACAGAAACAGAAGTGTATTCATTAGCATTCAAGTTTACAGAAGTTCTGGAAACTGTGAATATTCAAATCGAATAAATTCCCTTCCACCCTTATGTTTGCTAGCATTTAAAACTCTAAATATTCCTGTGACCTCATTTTCTGTGGAAAGTAACAGCACAACATTTTTAACATTACAGCATTCATTAAAACAAAACAGACAAGACTAGAAAAGCAGGCGGTTGTCGGTAAGAAAATAGCCATCTGTATGATTGATTTGAAAAATACATGAATGCATTGTATAACATTTTCATTCCTTACAATAGTATGACTTACAAAAAAACCTCAGATAATTAGTATATGAAATCATATACTTAACTGTGATTTTCCAGTGCTTGTTAACAATATATCTAAGGTTGTAAAATTTTAGGCGTTAACTGGCATGTGAAGAAACAGAAATAGGAACATAAAAATCAGAATTTTTTTGAAGATTATTTTTATTGGACAGACACATTTACAGAGAGAAGGAAGAAGGGTTTGTGTGCTGATTTACTCCCCAAGCGGCCGAAAAGGCTGGAGCTGAGCTGATCCGAAGCCAGGAGGCAGGAACTTCTTCCAGGTCTCCCACGCCAGTTGAGGGTCCCAAAGGTTTGGGCCGTCCTCCACTGGTTTCCCAGACCACGAGCAGGGAGCTGGATGGGAAGTGGAGCAGCTGGGATTAGAACTGGTATCCATAAGAGATTCCAGGGCAAGGCAAGGATTTAGCCACTGAGCTGTTGCACCAGACCCAAAAACAGAACTTCTGCAAAGAGGAAATTGAAATTCTAATTCTTTCTTTTCTATATGGAATTGTTGAAAGTCTTTTCTAAGTGAAATACGCATGTCAGTATGGAGGTAATATGGTTCGACTACAGTCAATCGCTCCATTTTCTATTAAAAGATACAATATTTGTGATGGTATCTGAAACAGTGAACATTTATAACACATCCACTTATTTCAGCAATAAAAAAAACATGTAGTCAGGGTTCAAATGAAAAAGCTGTATATACAGGGAGGAAAAGCCTATTTAAACTTGCAGCGAAAAGTGTTTTGGCAGAATTTGAAGTTTCGCCCAGAATCATTTACATCCTGGGAGCCATTTTCTCTCTGGCAGAGTTGCTCTGTCGAAGAAGTCAGAGCTGGGTGTGTAAGAGCAGAAGCTGCTGAGCGTGGACGTGGTGGTTTGGGTGCCACTTGCCACTCACACCCTGGAGCCTCCACCTCCACCTCCAGGCCCCTGATAAGGCACATACTGGGAGCCTTCGTGATGATTCGGTGGCTGGATCCCCTGCTGTCCTTGCAGGAAAGCTACAATGACTTCCTGGCTCCTGGCTCTGATGGTTGGGAAGCTGTGGACCAGTTGGTGGAAGCGCGCCATTACTCTGTCTCTCCCTCTCTCATTCAAGTAAACAATTTTTGTTAAACATGTTGATGTTGAAAGCATAGTGCCTCACTTAAATAATTGAAAATCTGTGTTATGTTTCATCTGTTGTTTTTTCAACGATGGTTTATTCAAAGCTAGACATGACTTAGTTTTGGGTGAGTTGCACCTTTTGGTAATTCAGTTTTCATTGTTTTATGAAATGTAACTCCTTTGGACTTTTTTGTGATTAAGAAGGTGATTTGCATTCGAAACCTGTGAAGTGTCTTAACGGGAAGCGGATGAATGTATCAAAATTCGATGTGGCATTTGATAGCCTTCACATGGCTGCAAATCATACATCGGTAAATGGAGTAAAGTCAACTCAGTTATTTGAGTAGGTATTATTAATGGCTCTAGTTATATTTATCTCCAGAGAATGGAAACATCTCTGGAGATTTTTTTTTTGTTTGTTTACTGGATTTTTTTTTTTTAATCTGGAGAGATGCTCCTACATCTAGTTTTCAAAAAAGATGCAGTTTTTTCAACTACTCACGTCAATATTGGAATTAAGTAGCCAGAATGTGCAGAATAGAATACACACACACACACACACACACACACACACAGAAGCTTACATTAGTCTAATGTGTTGAGCAGAGTACACCAATGTGTAACTGTGGCTATTGAACTCGTTGGGTGACATTTCCTAATTCAATTTTTGCTGAGAAGCAGGGCTGGTCAATTCCTTCTCACTGTAATGAAGCCCCAAAAGGTCAAATTGAGATGTCAGCCTATTCCTCACCTGCCGGGACAAATTAAAGACTTCTCAAATAAGATCACATAATGCAGAAGAGTTATAAAGATGAAAATAATAAATGCTGATCATGATGGACAGAAAAAGCAATAACTTTTCATGACTCATCACGAGGCATGTATAATAAAAGACAGATTATTAGGACAAAAGCACACACGTTTCTTTAATAAAAACTCTGTATTGCATGAGAACCTTCAGGAATGAAGCCGTGAGGAAGCAGGGAGGCACATCTCCTTGTTTGCTGCACCTAATTAAGTGTCCTTAGAGGAAGAAAAGGAAGAAAGAATGAAGACAAATGGTAGTAAATGGGGTACAACCGAGCCCTTCTATGTGCAGGGCTTCTGCTCTGGGTCCCAGTGTCTTCAAAAAACAACAACCAAAAAACCCTTTTCTCTGGAAATGCGTAAGATACTCAAAGGAAAGTTTCATGGCCCACTTTTACTTTATTATTTATTTCAAATGCTGAACATGAGGGCCAGAGACCGAGAGACCTTCCGCCCGCCAGTTCATGCCTCCAGCCTGCAACAACCAGGGCTGTACCAGGTTGACAGCACGATCCAGTTCATCCGCTCTTCCTGTCTCACCTGGGTGACATGGACACAAGGACTTTGTCCATTTTCTGCCATCTCCCAGACTCTGTGTTGGCAGGAAGCCACAGAATCAGAACCTAAACTCTGACACCGTGAAAGGAGAAGCAGGCAGCTGCAGTAGCAGCTGTCCCATGCCCCCCCACGCCCCCGACACACTCACCCCTCATGGGAGAACAGTCAATTCTCTGCTGATCTACTTCAAGGGGAGGGGAAAGAGAGAGCCACAAGGGTCTTCCTGCTTCTCCAGGTGTTAAGGTGTCACGATTGGCAGTAGCACGTCTGAGCTCTGTGAACAGAAATCTAGAGGAAAATTGCTGCTAGGAGGAGATGGGTTTGTTTTGGGAGACGAGTGAGGAATCTTTCTCTGGAGATAGAAGTGCTCCGTATCTTGACAGGGCTACCCAGACTTAGGTACTTTTCAAACTCATGAGACTGCACTCAAGATCTGTGCCTAATTCAGATCTCTTAGCTTTAGGCTCAAAGGATGATATTATATAACAATATTATGAGGAAACAAAATGTTAAAGCAGAGTGCTAATAATAAGTGCTAATAATTTCCTTCTCTGCTGCATCTGCTTTGTCTCCAGAGACCGGAAGTAGAAAACAAGAACTCTGAGGGGACCACCTCCTCTGATGATGCTCTCATCCAGTGATGGCAAAGGTTCTGGTCCCACATGCTCCACTTCCCATCCTGCTTCATGCTAATGGCCTGGGAAAAGCAGTGTTAGATTGTCCAAGTGTTTGATTATCTGCCACTGAAATTGGAGACCTGGGAGAAGTTCCTGGCTTCAGCCTGGTCCAGCCCTAACCCTAAAGGCATCAGGACAGTGAACCAGTGGTTGGAAGATTTCTCTTTCTTTCTCTTCCTTTGTCAACATTTATTAATGTGTGTTATGTTTAAGAAACAGGATATGAGCAAAAAAATATATTCTATTCTCTAATAGAATAACATATGCATCTACATGTTAGGATACAAGTCAGATGGTTATAAATTAACACAAAATTTAAATAGATAAAGCAATTCAATTTCACTCAACAGGAGTGTTTTATATAGATAATTTAAAACTTAAAAGATTAAAGGAGACAAAAGATACTCAGTAACCTAAGATTAAAGGCAATTGTGTCCTCAAACGATAAATATAATCCTTTTTTCCCCAAAAGGTTACAGCATTGATCATCACCAAGCCTCATGTTACAATTATCCAGCTGATGTGACGAACTACAGCTGCTGGCAATACAATTTGTAAACTTCCAAACGTATGGCTTCAACTAATTTCCTTCTATTTTTAAGAAAATATTTAGCCATCCGTTATCTACTTCTTATTCCCTTGGGCCATATATTTCACTTTTATTGTCACTCTATCCACCCTATGTGGATTTGCAATGCAAATTTTCAAAGACAAACCTAATTAAAATCCCCCCAAATGGTATATTAAGCATCTAGGTCTTAATATGAGAATCATGAACTTTTTATATATGAGCATTTTGTATGTGTAGTAGGTTTGAAGATAGAGCTTTTATTTTGAGGAAATGGCTCTTATTTATTTATTTATTAGACATTTTTAATTATGTGAAAGGCAGAGTTAGAGATACACCTTCCATCTACTGTTTCATTCTACAATGGCTGCAATGATATGGGTGGACCAGGCCGAAGCTGCGTCTGGAACGTCTTATGAGTCTGCTGTGTGGGTAGAGGTGCAGGTGCGTTGGCAGGGAGCTGGACTGGCAGTGCAGCAGCCCTCACTTGAACCCACATCCATACGTGATGCCAGCGTTACTGATGGTGACTTCACCCACTATGCTATAATACTGGCGACGTGGCTTTCATTTCTAAATAAAATGTTCTAACCGTATCTTGCCATAGAGAGGAAAAAGTTTTTTTTTAATTAAGTATCTACCTGGCCTGTAGGGTGACATAGGAAACTCACCCTCTACCTGCAGCACTGGGGTCCCATTTGGGTGGCAGTTGGTGTCCTGGCAGATCCACTTTGATCCACTTCGATCCAGCAATAGAAGATGGGCCAGGTCTGTGGGCCCTTGAACCTCTGTGGGAGACTCAAAAGCTCATAGCATCTGACCAGCCCAACTTGGCCATTGCAGCCATCAGGGGAGAAAAGCCCCAGACAGATGACTTCTCTGTCTCTCCTCTCTCGCTCTAATCTAACTTTCAAGAAAGATAAGTAAGCATATTTAAAAAAATAACATCTTTATATTTTTGTCCATTCTGTATTTATTGAGCATTAGTTTTACATGTATTTAATGAACTAAGATCTATATTTATAATTACATGTATTTTTTTGAGAGACCTAGAGATAGAGAAGCAGAGACAGGAGGTTTGCACCCACTGGTTCGTTATCCAAATGCTGTCCATAGCCAGGGATGAATCAGGCAGAAGCCAGAAGCTAGGAAGTCAGTCCGGGTCTTCCATTAGGGAGCATTGCTAAATACCTGAGCTGTACCCACTGCATCCTAGGAAATGCGTTCACCAGAAGATGGCATAAGAATCAGAGCTGGGAGTCGAACCTGTGACTCTCTGACATCGGGTATGAGCCGACTTCTTAACCACACGAGAACTTTTCTCTTGTTACTGTTTTGCTCTGTTATTGAAAATAGAACTCTAAACTCTTTTAAGTCACATTTCAAGTCATCCATGTGTGACCATTTTTTCTGACTTTTATGTTGATCCTGTGAAAAATTACAATAAGTCAAAGGTGTGATTCCCTGAAGCAGAGTTTACTAAAGTTATCTAATGACTACTGAGATTGGTAGTCAATGCATGAATTCTAAATTTAATAAGCTCTGGAAATTATTATTATAAAATATTCAATTTTATTGTGCCTTTTTGACATATTAATATTTTGCATTCTTATTTTGGACCTGTACCTAGAAATAACCAATTTACATCTATTTGGGTTATAATTTTCATAAGTAATATAATAAAAATTTGAAGAGACATAATTATTTGAATCTGAATTCTGTAGTAGTTAAGTGCAGTTTTAATTCAAGCTTGGTTTCCAAGGTGATAAGCATGCAGCAGAGTTTTTATTCTCTTGTGTTCTTCTCCTCTTTTTTGGCATCTAATATGTGATAGGAACCAATAATCCAAGTATGCTATCTACAACACAGACTTTCTTCACCTTCTCTCAGTTGGTGTGTAATTGCATAGGAAAGAATCAGATCATTTTTAAAAGTTAAAAAGAAAATAAATCACATGTTTTTACTCATGAGGCAAATCAGTGAGGTTCAGGGGCCGAGAAAGCCACAGGGCCAGGCATCCCCCACCTGTGGATTCACTCTTCCAAAGCCCACCCAATGGACCAGGACTGAATCACACAGAAGGTGGGAAGCATAAACAACCCAGGCCTCCCATGGGGTTGCAGTCCAGTTCCCTGAGCCATCACTGCTACTGCACACAGCCTACAGTAGCAAGAAGCTAATCAGCGTCCAAAGAGTCAAATGCACGTTTTAACAACTAGGCAGATGTCTATTCTTAATGATTTCTGTGTCTTTCCTACATCCAGTTCAGCAAATATCTTGCAAAATAAGCATTAACTCCTGAGTCATTACAATGGAAGTAAAGTAGGAATATTGGGGAAGGACTTTTAGTCCATCACCACCCTGGATATATGTAACTACCTTCCTGTTTGCTGCCTTATGCACTTTGTGTATATCCAATATTAAACACAAGAAGTTCTATGGAGCTGGTGCAGTGACTTAACAGGCAAATCCTCTGGCTACAAGTCCTGGCATCCCATAGGAACACTGGTTCCGTGTTCTAACTACTCTATACCTTGTCCAGCTCCCTGCTTATGACATGGGAAAGCAGAGGAGGATGGCCCAAAGCCTTGGGACTTGTACTTACATGGGAGAGCAGGAAGAAACTCCTGGATTCTGGCTTTGGATCAGCTCTGCTCCAGTAGATGAAAACATTTGGGGAGTGAACCAGTGGAAAAAATCTCTGTCTCTCCCTCTCTCTATAAATCTGCCTTTCTAATTTGAAATAAATAAATAAATAAATAAATAAATAAATAAATAAATAAACATTCCACTCAGAAAATGGAAGATATGCAATTTGACACTTGTCATATTTCAAGGGGGCAATCACTCCTCCTGGATAGGGATACAGACATTCTCTTTCCTGACAGTGAAACCATGTGCTTGACTGAAACCCACTTATGTTCTCTAGGGAGAAGGGCTTTGCTCTTGTCATTATGGTTTCCGGCTGGTTTCTTGGAGTTTCCTCCTCCATTTTTTCTGTGATTGTACTGATTTATGCCACGGTCCCTTGTAATTTCAGCCTTCAGTGAACAAATTCTTTATTCTGTGTATCCCCTTCTTCACAAAGGTGTCTTATTTATCCTAAGTTTATCTTCTCAAGAGAGAATCCCAAAGCTTTCCCCCCCTTGAAACTGAACATCTTCTGTGGTCAATGTTCTTTGGAGCCATTTGGGGATACTCTGGGATTGCTTTAAAGGCTAGGCACATTGGGCCCGGTGGCGTGGCCTAGCGGCTAAAGTCCTCGCCTTGAATGCCCCGGGATCCCATATGGGCGCCGGTTCTGGTCCCGGCGGCTCCACTTCCCGTCCAGCTCCCTGCTTGTGGCCTAGGAAAGCAGTCGAGGACGGCCCAAAGCTTTGGGACCCTGCACCCGCGTGGGAAACCCAGAAGAGGTTCCTGGTTCCCGGCATCGGATCGGGGCGCACCGGCCCGTTGCGGCTCACCTGGGGAGTGAAACATCGGATGGAAGATCTTCCTCTCTGTCTCTCCTCCTCTCTGTATATCCGGCTTTCCAATAATAATAAAATCTTTAAAAAAAAAAAAAAGGCTAGGCACATTAGCTTTTGCAGATCAATGCAATTTCCTCCAAAAAAATTAGTATGATTTTCCCCAAGTTACCTACGGTTGTATACTTGGGTAAATCACCATGGGAAGGTTCTAATTCTCACAATGTTGCCATGCTTGAAAATGCTTTTCTGTTACTTACTAATTTCTTTGTTCAGGACATTTTTTTATCACCCTGAATTTAAAGATGTCTGTTTAGAAGCTATCCAAAAACCCACTAGTGTAGGCAGGAAAGCATGGCTTCTAATCTGGACTTTGAGATTGGAATGAAAACATCTGTATGAACTGAAACATGTACACGTGGGCATGAAGAAACCATGAGCTCATTTCCCTCAAATCCAGCTGTTACCATGAGCCCAAGTAGTTCTCATCAAAACACTTGGCACAGAAGAACAACCAACGTATGTCAACATTCTGTGCTTTTTTTCTTTATTCCTTCCCACCCCCAATGTTCTGAACTTTTCCAAGCATTTCCTAGAGGTTCTAGCTTCTTTTGGAAAGTAACTGCCTCTTGAAAGACTGCAAGTGACAGTTTTATACAAGGGTTTATTGTAATATAATCAGCAACGCTAGCTTTGTAGCCCACAAATCTAGTTCTTGTCACCCACTCTCAACAGATAAGTGCCTCATTTTTTTTTTTTTAGTTTGAGAGAACCCACTTCAGCAACTGAATTTTATTTGATATGAAGATGTTATTTAAAGAGAGGGAAGAAATTTAAAATCCTGCAAGATAGAAATTTGCATCTAATTAAATGTCAAGCTGTAGGTGGTCCACTGCTGTCAGGAAATTCTACCTTTTTCAGTGTGTGATTTCCGACTCCAGATACAGACAGGCTGCTTGATTTCCAAAGATGAGAATGCTCCAAAGAAGAGAAAGTTTCCAGAATATTGCCTATTCTCTTTGTTTAAGGATAAACACTCAAAAAAACAGTCAATATCTGAATATAAGAGGATATCAAAAAGTTCACAGGGAAAAGGAATTAAAAGTTAAGTTTGTTTTGGTCCAAAAAATTTAAATCCATACATATTTTTCACATAACATGCATATGGTTTCTGTTGAGATCCTGTTGTCTAGAATGTAGGCACATGGTTATATACTTCAAAAGCAGAACTACGAAGAGCATTGTTCAGTTGAATGGGCAAGCAATCCATTGGAAAGCTATTATCAAAAGATATTAAGGCAATATTGGGTGGCAACTCACAGCCTTATGAGTCACTGTTGCAGGGTTAAATATGTTACGCAGGAAAAAAATAACTTTAATATAGAGAAGAAAATGTTTTCAATTATGAAATAAGGAGTCAAAGTTGTACAACCTAAGCAGAAAGAGAGCCCAACAGAACTGACAAACCCGGGGGTGACATGGCCACTGGAACTATTGAACACCAGCGTTCCATTATAGAAGCCATCCCAGAGTTAAGAACCTGAGAATTAGATGTTGCCATTACTTTTGTCACAGATTGTGCCTTTCAACAATGAGCAAAGAACAAATGCTGAAATATTGCTTTCAAAGTCAAAAATCTTCATTGTAGAAGGAAAAAAGCAAGCTTGAAAGCACAAATCCCCTTAGCTTGCACCTTCCCAAATTTATGCAAATATATCTCGCTGTTAGAACCTAATTTTAACCCTAACTCTGAACTGAAAAACCCCTGGAAAGGGCCATTTTTTTTAACCTTTGCAGAATCTGTGTTCAGGGAGATTACAGGTTGTGATTGAGCCAGACATGTCAACCACCTGTGTGACGGTGCACGGTGGGACTCCAACAGAGCACATGATGCTGTTCTAAAAGAGTAATGAAATAATTCTAAATGATTCTTCTTCAATTTGCTCTTTTCATTACATATGTTTATAGTATGCCTGTTATGTTTTGGCACAAAATGCTTAAATCAGGCCAATTAACACAATACTTTTTTTTTCTGTTGAGAACTCTTAAAATCCACTCGGGTAGCCATTTGCAAGTGAATGATGTATTGCTATTGATCAGTGTCGCCAGGTTCAATATCCTTTGAACTTATTCCCCCAAGTAACTGAAATTATCCACTGAAATTTTGTGTGCTTTGACCAATAGCTCGCCCAAAGTCCTTATACCCCCATTTTTTTTTTTATAAATGCCATTCTGCTCTCTACTTCAATGAACTCAAACCTTTTTAGATTTTATCCATAAGAGACAGCATGCAGAACTTGTATCTGGCTTATTTCACTGAAAATATCGTCTGGGATTATCCACATAATTACAAGTGACAGGATTTCCTTCTTTCTAAAAGCTGGACTGAATGTCATGGCCTGTAGATAGTTAGCCTGCTCTTTAGTGAAACTTTCATCTGTATTTATCCTATTTATCCTTCAGTAATCAAATAAACATAAAAGCTCACAAAAATGTTCATACTCATTTTAGGAACATCAATATTGATCTCTTGATACTTTAAACTAGGCTTTCAACAAATAATGATTTAGAAGATCTGAAACTTGAATTTCTATGAAGTCCTTATTTTGTATTGATTCAATTTTTCCCTCTTGCAAAGTGAAAGGGGATGAAAGAATTAGCAATTTCTTCTTACATTAGTTGTAATGCATCTAGCAACTTAATTCCCAAGTATCTTTTTCAAGACTCTTCCCTTTCATCTTCCATTTTTAAAAGCATGCAAATAGCTGAATTATACTTGCAATTTCTTTAATATTTGTTTCATTCAGCAGTAACTCTTCTAGATCACTGAACTTGGTAGAAAGGCTAGAAGTTGGAAGATATGTTTGTAAACCTCACAATAGCAGGGACCGTTGGAATCTTTTATTCATGAAACTGTATCTAGTACCAAGTAGATACCAAATGCTTAGTACTCAGCATTTATCTCTGTTTGAAATGTTGAGCACTAGCTGGCTTTCTGCTCTAGAAAGAGCTCATACAAGTAAGAGTGGTAAGTCAACAGGAGGGTGAAATGCTGAGTACATGTAGAACAGGCCTGTTGTCAGTGTCAAGGTTGGGACCGTCAATCCTTCACATCAGATTTAAGGCCAATGCTGTTAAGACTTTAGCCTGTACTTGGAGGACATTTTTACCTTCACCCATATGTTTACAGCAGCTCAGCTCACAATATCTAACATGTGTTGTCAACCCACATGTTTCTCTGTGGATGAGTGGATACATTATGTTACATATTTACACAATGGAATACTATTCAGTCATAAGAAAGAATGAAGTCCTGGTCTTTTATAATAAAATAGATACAGTTGGAGACCACAATGCTTAGTGAAATGAATCAGTCCCCAAAGGACAAATATGTTTTTCATGATTTGTGTTTTAACATACAGAGTACAAAAAAGAAGATGTATATGAATAAAATTGACCTTTCGAGATTTGGTTATTACGCGTAGCAAACACTTGTATATATATGCTTGTTCATGCGCTTGAGGAATAGTGGTGATTTGTCTGCCTGCTACTTGTTGAATTATTTATTTAGTGGAGGGTGAAACTTGTGATTATGAACTAAACTGAAAGCAAGTCAGGTAGGAAAGAAAACTTCAACTGTGTGGGCTAAAGCCATGAAAAAGTCAACCAAATTAATGGTATAATTATCCCTTGTTTTATTTTTAATGAAATGCTATAGTAAGATAGGTAGGTATCCATGTGAAGTAATGAAATAGAGGGTGATGAAGGGCTTACTTTCAAACAAACTAAAGTGCAAGGTACATGTTAATACCCGCTCTTGTTAATGAATAACGACGATTGAACTATTCCAACTTTGTCTTTCATTTTCACTGAGATTAGATTGTTCTTTTTCATTGTTCATTTTGTTTCCACTTCTCTTCCAAACTGAGTTTACCTTAATATTGTATAAGTGATTTCTAATTCAAGAAATTATTTGTCTTTTGTGGACTGAATAAAATTTCACTAAAAATAATAGTCTCAGATTGCATATATAGAAAAACCCCAAGAACTCTGCCAAAAAACTTATTATGACAGTGAGAGAATTTAGCAAAGTTGCAAGATACAAATTCAATGCACAAATTCAACACAATTTTATACATCAATAGAAAATCATGTGAAAAATAAATTTAAAAATGTAATTAATCCCCAATAATTACAAAAAATAAGTAAAAATGAGTTTGACAAAATGATGAGAAGTCTCCATAAAGAAAAATAGAAAATACTGAGAAAGATAAGAAGACAAAATAAAAAAGACATCCAATTACATGAA
The DNA here is from genome assembly GCF_030435755.1 of Ochotona princeps. Lineage (NCBI taxonomy): Eukaryota > Metazoa > Chordata > Mammalia > Lagomorpha > Ochotonidae > Ochotona > Ochotona princeps. The sequence continues at coordinate 14,006,385 of NC_080858.1, read as the reverse complement.
TTAGAAGAATAAGTACTGTTAAAACATACTTAACTAACCAAAAAGAATTATAGATTTGATGTAATTCTTTCAAAATATCAATGTTGGGTCCCTGTTGTGGTACCACAAGTGAACCTATTCCCAGTGACATGGGCATCCCATATTCCCATATTGAAGTACCAGTTTGAGTCCTGGCCGCTGTACTTCCAATAGACCATCTTGTTAATGTGCTTAGGAATCTGTGTTGTCATAAAAATATATACATATAGACCAATAAAATAGAGACCTTAGCAGGAAACTTACCATTTTCAAGCCACTGAACTTTAACAAAAATATTAAGTGTATATATTGGATAAAGTACAGTATCTTTAATATGTACATTTTTTCTTTTTTTTAATCATTTATTATTTTATGTTACAGTTCCATAGGCCCCTGGGATTTCCCTTATCCCCTCCCCAATTCCCTCCCCCCGCTGAGTTCCCTTTTATCATTATTGAAGAATAGTTCTTCACACACAGTCATATGTCCATTACTGTGGGCATGGACAATGGCAGAGAGTTCATCATCCTATTGTCATGTAGTAAACAGTTTCACTGGGAGTTCATCTTTAGTCTGGAAGTAAAGATGCATACTGCATTGTATCTCCACACCTGGATATGTTAGTCTCCATTTCACAGTTACTAAATATCCTGTTAAATGAAAAGACACAATACGAAATCAACAATAAGAAGAAGAACAGAAATTTACAATGCCATGAAGTTAAATAACATATTACTAGATACGAGAGTCTTCATTGCACAGCTACTATACATCCCCTTAAATGAAAAGCCACAAATACAAGATCAACAACAGGAAGAAAAAAGACATTAACAACACCATGGAGTACTTTTAATATGAAAACCTGTATGTCATGTGCAGAAGAACGAAACTAGACTTCTGTCTGTCACCATGTACAAAACTAAATTCAAAATGGAATAAAGATAAAAAATTAAGACCTGAATATGTGTTCTACTAGAATAAAGCATAAAATCCTTCAGCGCAGTGCAAGTGATGCTTTAGAGAGGACTCTGAAGTACAGGAAACAATAAAAAAAAAAATGGATTACATTGAAAGAAGTCATCAACTGGAACAAGCTCTAGGATTTGAAATGGTACAGTGAGCAGTAGACCTCAACATTTTGCTAAAGAAGACATGCAAATGAACAACAGGTGTGTAATAAGGATGCTTCATTTGGAAACTACTATAGGTTTCCAACCTTGTAAAAGAGATGAACATTTTCTTATAATCTAAAAAGATTAACTTATTTCATTATAGTTACTAAATAGGATAAACTTACAGAATGGCTAAAGCAGCATTTCCAAGGGTCACTTCTGCCCCTGGAAGCTGAGACTGCCAGTTCCACCAGTCTCTCCAGCCTACTCACATTCAGGTGTGTCATAACATAGACAAGCACAGTTAGAGGGAAAAAAATAAGCTCACCGCACCAAGTTTTCAGGAATGTGTTTTTGCTGGTACATTGCGGCTGAGTATTTTTGGCATGAATTCTGTTTAGTACAGAGAAGCTTATTCAATGCTAGATTCTTGGCTTAAATCCTGTGTTCATTATGTTCGTGCAAACCCTTTTGTTTCCAAATAACCCTCCAGGGTTTGATGAAAAATAGATCCCTAAACATGCCATACCTGCCAAACAGGAATAAAAGCTTCCAATGGAGGCATCTTGTTTTCTTGGAATAGAAGTGTTTTTGCCTGTGTGGGCATACTGACTCAAAAAAAAAATTATGTTCCACTCCAAGACTGCATATGCTCCAGGTAAGAGGTTCAAGTCAACTTCCTCTACGTAATGATTGCATAGGAAAGTTTTTCACTGTATGTGTATTATTGAGTCAGCATGGCTTAATTATGGTGTGCAACTTAAGTCATGGTTGAGTTTAAAATCTGGCTGTTTGTGGAATGTTTTAAAGTACATATCTGGTTTTGTAAGTAGTTTCAGACAAAGCATTTATTCTGTAGCCATACCTGTTCCCTCTCATTGTCTGTGGTTCACACTCTTGTTGGCTGTGTCCACAGATATGTGTTAGTATCTTGTCACTCATATCACTTCCTAATTCTCACTTTCACACTTATCAGAAACTTAATTTCTATCATATCTGTTGATAGATTTCATTTTGTGCGGATTCTTTTCAGTGTCTTGAATCTGGTGCCACTAGACTATAGATTACATGAATCCTTAACACCAAAAAATTTTTGTTAGGTAGAAAGTAGATACTCTTAACCCATGGGCCCCAAACTGGCCACCATTCCTGGTGGAGAGAAATAGCTATGCCATTTTTGCAATGCTTTCCATACTGGACTCCTGTCTGCCTCTCTCTTTACTGAAAGCTCACTTAAGGTCAAGGTGAAACTAATAAATGACTCAATGGCCTACTTCGTTTCTTACCTGGCAAATAATTACATGTCTGGTACTTATGTAGGAGGACAAAATTACTCCAAGCTTAAAACCAATGGTAAATATGTAACTTGTGTACACTTTCATTTTTTTAAAAGGTGTTATCTAACGTCACACTGCATATCAGGTGGCATATTCAGAATGATGCTAAATATATCATTCACATCATTGTTAATGTCATTCAGACATCAGGTTTTATTCATTTGTTTTTTAAAATTGCAACTCATGGATTCCTTCTAAAATTTGCTATTCTAGGCATGTCTGCTTTCCAATTGACCCAGGTGGAAAATGAGCTTATGAATTGAGCATATACTTGTAAATGTTGCCATGACCCAGCTGGTAACAAAATGAAATGTCTTCATCTAATCCATGAGGGTCATATTGGGAGGTGACTCTTCACTAATTTATTAGAAGTTCATACATGATTACTGTAAGTCTCTAGGTACTGGGCTATGGAGTTGATTTTTCTTTTTGTCAGAACTGGCATTAATAGCATTGTGATTCTCCTGGAGTTTAAAAAGTAAAAGTGATAAGATGATAATTTATTGTCTAGAAAAGAATTGCATGTATTTTTAACTAAATCATTACTTCCAAAGGTATGATTTAGTGTAACAATCTCCAGATAGTTATAGCAAAAATTAATCATAATTATTTATAGATAAATCAGTTTTAAATATAATTGTTAACACTAGTTCTTTTATAACATAATTTGTGCATTTCTAAGTTATTGATTTTCACATATTTTTTTGTTGACTGGAATATTTTCCAGCATTGTTTTGAATCATAATCTTTGAGCTTTTGACACAAAAATATGATTTTCTTAACTTTTATTCTTATTTCCAAATTTAAAAAATTAATTGTGATTTCTTTTGTGGGTTAATTAGAATTATTTTTGATGTTTAAAAACTCATGATTTCTCCTGCATATCAATTTTAATTTACTGACTTTTACTGCATTGGGGCCAGAGAGATTAATCAACATAATGAGTTGAAGTTATACAAGAATAGAGTAAGAGGTCAATATTGGATATGAAGTGGGGCAGCTAGGACACCAACTGGTATCCATATGTGATGCCAATGTCACAGAATGGAGGATTAGCCCAGGGCACCACCATGCCGGCTGCCATCCTCCTGTTTCTTGAATATCAATAGTAAGGCCCTCATTCATAGCTTCTTAAAGATTATTTTTAACACAATTGACAATCTATTGATCCTGTATAAATATTGCTGGACCCTTTTGCTTACATGTTTCTGCTACATATTTTGTTTATCTTAATGCTTATAGTTACGTTTTAATCAACAGAAGATGTGACAAGGTATTTATCCATCTTGGCCACCCACAATTATCAGCATCATTCTTTAGTCAGTCAGCTTCCAACTTCACAGATTGTTTTGCTTTCCTTCTTTTTTCCCCTCTTCATTTCTTTCTTTCTTATAGGCAGAAAGACACATCCTCTGTTATCTTTATGTTTACATCTATAATTTAACAGGCATTCTTTAAAAAAAATAGCTATATGTGTACTTCCCCTGTACAGCATATTAAATTTAAAAACTCAGGTTCCCTAATCCCAGTTTATGAAATCTGTGATCTAGTTTATAACTTTGATTTATTTTGCTCTCAGAGTTAGAAATTGTTATTACTTCTAAAGTCGATGTAAGTCTAGAATTATGCACATATGACCTCTGATCCTTGTCCTCCTTTCTGGTCGCCTCAGGTCTCACTAGAACAATTTCCTTTTCTGATTAATTACATTGTTTACAAATTATCCTTAATTATGATAATATTCTACAACCAGGTATCCCTTAGCATTTGAGTTGTATTTGGAGAAATGCATTGTTAGGCCATCTGTCATTGGGCAGGCATAAAGTGTCCATATACAATCTCAGAGGGCTGCAACATCATTGGTCACAGGAGATTTGCAGCTCTGTTGACATTTATGTGGTCCATTTTTGACTACAATATTCATGCATACATTCTGAAACTACATGAGAAGATGGTTCTGTTTTGTTCTAATTCCTGTGTACATTTTTCTGAAAGTTTACATTCTTCGCTCGGTATTTTTGTTCCTTGATTACGTTGGCTTCCTCTTTTATGTTGATGTTCTTTGTTCACATCTCATTGCAGTTACTTCCTTCTTGTTCATCCGTGAATAGGAGTGATTCTTCTTTCCAAGCCAACTACTTTTTAAGTACTGTATTTAAGAGAAAGCAAGAAAATGAGCTCTTTGAGAAGGGATTCTGGAGTTCATACTCGCTATTTATACACTCTTTATTGTCAACACTGCAACTCTGAGTGAATCCCATTTGGACAAGGAACAGCTTTGTGGAACAGGCTTACACTGCAGGCTGGTGAGCCATCTTGAGCAGGGCCATGACAAGGCACTGATTTGTCTTGGTGACTGAGTTTGGAGTCCCCAGCTCTTTCACCTCCTTCTTGCGAGATTCATAACCTGCTGCCTATCATAACATGTAGTAAGCTCGCAGGCGGCAGTGTGATCATTTATTACCGTGTGTGCATGTGTTTGGGTGTATATGGGGATGTGTGTGCGGTGTGTGTTTATATGTTTGTATGTGTGTTTCTGTGTCTGAAGATGTACATGCATGGTGATGTATTCAGTCCGTGCGGAAAAGTGGATTCTCCAGGAATAGCTGCGGAAAATTGTCCTTTGATGTGTGCTCTAACTACTTAGACTCTGTGTGCGTCTCCACTTGAGATATGCTCTGGCTGTTTCCAGTTGCTAATACAATTTGAACTTATTTAAGTCTATAGAACTAAAAGAGAATAATTTTGTAACTCTGATCTACTTTAAGATTATCTGAATATATTAAGTACATACACATATAACTTTCACAAAGATTGCTATCTGGGGATTTGTAGCCTTTGTCTCAAATTTGCAATGATTTAATGCCTATCATAAAATCTGCCTTATTTTCAAATCTCATATCTGAACTATATGATGGTCAAACTGTCTACTTTAATAAATTGCCCTTTCTCTGTTAATTTTCATTCGTTTGTGTCTATTTGCATCAATTTTGCCAATTAATTATCTCTCTTATTTCAAATTATTTTTAACCTCTACTGAAGAGCTTCAGTTTTCTACAGTCAAAAGTAGCAAGTGAAAAATGCACATACTATTTCTTTCTTTTTTAAAAAGCAATTATTTGAAATGCATGGTGAGAGAGAGAGAGGGAGAGAGAGAGATCTTTGATCTGCTAGTTCGCTTCCCAAATGGCCACAATGACCAGGGCTGGCCCAGGGCAAAGCCACGAGCCAGAAGCTTCTTACAGGTTTTCCGCATGAGTGCGGGGACCTCAGCACTTGGGCCATCCTCCACTGCTACCAGCAGGGATCTGGAGAAGAAGTGGAAAAGCTAGGACTTGAACTGCCAATGACATAAATGCCAGCATGGCAGGCAGTGGCTTTGCTTGCTGGGCCCCACATACTGTATCTTAAAATCATAAACCCCTGAGTAGTATGCAAAGTAAGTCATGACAGAAAACATCTAAGTAAAATACATTTTAAGACTATGGTTCTTGGTTTGCCAGTCTATTTGATGGACAGTACAAGATCCGTTCATTTTTCATACCATACCTTAAATGTATATATCACTCAGTCAATAATTTGTATTTTAAGAGGTTTTTACATTTTTATTTTAAAAAATCTTTTCTACTTTAAAGGTAGTGGGACCCAACTTGAGTCTTCTGCTTCCTCCAAATGTGTGTGGCAGGAAATTGACACGTAGAACAAAGTTAGGACTAAATTTAGGTACTCCTATGTGGAATTCTGGCATCTTTGATGGTAGCTTAACTGATGTACAAAACTCTTTTCCCAAGAATTTGTAATAATACCAGCTTGCCAGAAAATTGTACCATAAACTATTGTCATTGAGAGATTATCAAACTGATACTTGTTATAATTTTCTAATGATGAAATCATTTTCACTCTCCTTTTCTTGCCTATAGGCTCACTGTAGCTCAACTTTCCACTAAAGAAGGCTCTTGTGAACCTTCATGAACCTCACAGGAATGATGTTCCCTGTGAGGATTCAATAAAAATGTCAAACATTTAGACTAATGTCTGGAATATTCTTACTTTGCATTCGGTGTTTGTAATTTTTTGAAGCTGTTTTTGTTATTCAGCATTTTGGAGATGAACAATTTTTTAAAATTATTTATTATTTTTAATTCATTAATTACATTGTATTATGTGACACAGTTTCATAGGTACTTGGGTTCTTCCCACCCCTCCCCAAACCCTCCCACCATGGTGGATTCCTCCACCTTGTTGCATAACCACAGCTCAAGTTCAGTTGAGATTCCCCCATTGCAAGCATATACCAAACATACAATCTTTTAAGATATAATAATAATTGTGACTGGAAAAGGTATCACCATGTGTGGCCTTTCCTTCTCTTGCAATGTGCTATGGGATAAGGCACATAGTCCCATTTAGGCTGACAGTCCTAGTAAATTCTCCCTCTGTTCACTGCTGACACATGTGCCATAGCCAAGAAATAGATGTGTGTAGGTCAAACCAGGTTATTGGGTTCCCTCCCCAATTTTTAAACCAAGGTGACTTCTTACGAAGGAAGGCATGTTTCCCTCTGTTTGAGAAGAAAGCCCGTTTTGCCACAGAAAACAAACTGTTCCTGGAAGGGATTCAAAGAGCGCAAGACAGTCTTCATTGTGACTGTGTTTGTGTTCTCAGCTCCCGTTCTATTCCACTGTGCCTTGACTTCTGCCACCTGCGCCCAAGAATCCTTGTGACCAAAAGGGCTTCACAAAATATGTTCAGGAGTTCCAAAGGTACTGCAAATGGTAGTCCCTTCTTGAAATTTTGCAAAATGTATCATGCATTGACATAGTTAGACATCTAGATATTCCTACACCAAAAGAAAACAATATGCTTCCATTAGTGTAACTCTTCATTTCTTGGACATGATTTCATATTTCCGATATTTCACTTCAATAAAATGTTCTATTTTAATCCATATTTAATGGTGTTAAAACGATTTTTTTAAATGCAAAGATCAATCAGGTGTGCCTGTCACACTTAGGAAGTAATTCAGTATTTATGTCTAGCTTGACATAAAGCTACACATACGTGTTAATGTGCTGTCTTTGCCGCTGCCAAGTCTCTGCATAGATCTGTAACTGTTCAATGGGTTGTTATAATTATTGCCTTTAAACTGTGTGTTCTTTTTCAACACAAGTCTCTAAAACATTTTCCTATCCTTTCCTTTTCTAGGTCAACTTTAGAATTACATTGTTAATTTCTCATTAATGATACTGGCTTAAGCTCATAAATTCTTCCAAGCTTGATTTATATTTTTATAATCCTCATCTTCTCATGATGAAATATTACACCCACATAGCTTAAAAGGACTTAACACATCCTCCTTCACTCCACACATAAAGTCATATCACTTATAAAGAATAATTATCTCCTTTCTAGTGGTTATATCCTCATTTATTTTACTGTATTAGCTATAATTTCTAAAATAATTTGACAGAAGGTTTAGTTGTCCTATTCCTAATTTGCAGGAGAGAGCTCATAGTACTTCTCATTAAATAAGATTCAGTTGGTATTGTGTGGAAACTATTTTTAATCTTTTTAAGCATGTTCTCTTCATTTTAGCTTATTAAGAAATCATGATTTGTTGATTATATTGTATTTTGTATAATACTTGTTAGAATCATGGTTGCTTTAATTTGTAAAGAATATAGAATATAGAATACTTTGAAACACTTATTTATATATAGACAGCAGTGTCCACATGGGAGCTGGTTCATGTCCTGGTTGTTCCACTTCCAATCCAGCTCCCTGCTTCTGGCCTGGGAAAGGTTTGCCCCCAAAAAATCTAGATATAATTAATATAATTAGTAATACTCAGGAGATACAGAGGACATGTTAAACTAAATCAGATGGAAATCTGAACAGCAAAATATCTGCTTTGTTCAACAAATAAACAAGAGAAAAAAATAGGGAAGAAATATACTAAATGAAAAAACATCTTAACCAAATACCTAATAATAAAAAGGTGTGTGTGTGTGCAAATGTGTGTGGAGGGAACAGACCAAATCATTATATACTATATAGGAAGCTGAAGAGTTGGAGGTATCTCCTGAGTATTACTAATTATATTGATTATATCTAGATTTTTTTTGGACAAACCCTTATGACACCTTTAATTGTTTATCAGGAAGAAAAAACTTAGCTGATTCCATTTTGTGTTAATGCCACCAATGCTTGATGCCTACATTTTATAAATTATTATTACTTTTAAAATGTTAAAACTCCAGTTTAATAATCCTTGTTATTTATTTGCTGTTTCTCTTCTGCAGAGTGAGACTACGCTTCTCTCTTACTCAGTGGCCATCTCACATTAAAAAAACCAAATATTTGCTTATGAAGATGAATTAACTCTACATTATACAAAGATAATTAGTTGTGGCTAGTATGAACTCATAAATTTAAATCTATTTGGTATTTTAACCCATTTATTTCAGATCTATTTATTTTTATTTGGAAGGCAGATTTACAGAGAGATCTCCCATTTACTGGTTCGCTCCCCAAATGGCTGCAATTGCTGAGCTGAGTCTATCCAAAGCAGGATTCAGGAGTTTCTTTCCGGTTACCCACTAGAGTGCAGGTGCCCAAAGACTTGACCCATTCTCTGTTGCTTTCCCAGGCCAGAAGCAGGGAGCTGGACTGGAAGTGGAACAGCCAGGACATGAACCAGCTCCCATGTGGGCACTGCAAGGCTGAAGATCAGCCTGTTGAGCCACCATGCTGGTTCCTTAATCTACATTTAATACAAGTATTGTTCTCCTTGACTTACTTACTTCTAAATCACATCCGAATAAATTGAGGAATTACTATTCTATCTACTTTCGCATATTGAACCATGAAAATTTATCAATACTTAGGAATCATTATGCTATTTTTTTGGCTATTTTTTTTTTTATTCTTTGGTTTTCCATTTTTAAATTTTCTTATAAAGCGTGTCATCTATTTACTTGAAACAGTGAAATAAAGAGACCTTATATCAGCTGGTTCCTTCCCTAAATGGCCCCAATGGCTGGGACTGGTTCTGACCAAAGCAAATATTCGAAACTGCACCTGGATTCCCCCATGTGGGTGGCAGGGACCCAAGCATTCTTCCCTGGGTCCAGCGCCTTCCCAGGAAAAGCAGCCAGGAGCTAATTCAGAAGCTCAGCACACAGGAAGCCAACCAGGGCTCTAATGTGGGAAACCAACCCACAAATGGACGTTTAACAGATGGAGGTTCCAGACTACCATGCCACAAAATGTTCCTAAACCAGGTCTCAATGATATTTAATTATCCCAGATGGCCTATCCATTTTAAACAATATATAAACCTTAAGCATGTTTCTCATGCATTTTACTTTTTTTTTAAGGTGAAATAAACTGCACAGAATTTTTATCTGAAGTTTTCCAAATAAAACTGAGTCTGTTTCTATCAGATTCTTGTATTATATGGGTCAGTGTTGTGGTAGAGTGGATAAAGCTGTCTTCTGTGACAGTAGCATCACTTCATGTCTTTACTGCTCCATTTTAACGTCAGCTCCCTACTGATAGCCTGAAAAAGCAGCAGAAGATGGCACAAGTTATTGGGTTGCTGTATGCACATGAGAGAACCAGAAGAAGCTCCTGGCTCCCAGCTGCAATTCAGCCCAATGCCTGCCATTGCAGCCATTTGGGAAATAAACCAGCTGAAGGCAAAGATCTCTGTTCCTCTGCTTCTCTTTGTAACTCTGCCTTTCAAATAAATAAGTCTCTTGTTAAAATAAGAAATTATCTTCATGTAATTTTGTGTCCATGAACTTTTCTTACTCCTAGTACCTGCTGTGCACACTGCTTGACACAATATATTTTAAAACAGCCACTGCATAAATAGGCATGCAGACAGTAAATAGATACAATCCATGAGATGATTCATTCAAATTAAGTTCTCTAAAAAAATAAGAATAAACAACAACTTCAAGTTTTCCAGATTCAAGTTTAAGCAATTTAAAAAGAAATGAGGAATAAGGAAATGCCCCTCAGAGGACAGCTGATGGATAATGTGTAGGAATAAACGTTTTTTCTCAAGCGTCTGTTATAATCACTTAGGTGAAAACATCGAAGTTTATGAACACAATAATAAAATGATTATCGCTCAATTCCAAATCCCAACTGAAAGGAGTGAGGGATTCTAAATAATTAATGTATATATTTGGTTGGTTACTTGGTGTTCATATGCCAAATTTCTGTTAAAGAGTTCAAAGCTAAGGAAAGTTAGATGCATATCTGGCTGGAACATGAGTGTCTAGATATGTATCCATATACTGTGTTCCATTGGCACAGCAGATAAAGAAAAATATGGGAAACAGATGAAAAGTGGCTTGGAAATTTGAAATCATTCTTCCATCTTAAAGTTCCTGAAATTAAAAGACAACATAATTACATACTCTATACCCACCTTTAAATACAGACGGCTTAGCTACACTGGTCTTCATTGTCACCATGTCGTATGTTGACACAATCCTTATTATCCACAACTTTTATACATAAAACCTGACAAATTTTCTATGCAAAAATGTTATCTGAAGTAAAGATCATTTTACCTGGATCTCACAATTTGTTTCATTCTCTTCACAAGCACTGCCTATAGCTATTCTTAGCAACATAGCCAGAACTTTTCTGGATCAAGAACAGACATTTTTCAGAAAGGTTATTCTTCTGTAAAATAAATATTTGTGCTTCTGTTCCAAATAGGGGAACTACTGATTTGATATTTACACCTTTTGAGACTGAGAAGGGAGAAGCAGCTGGAATGGGACCACCCTTTTCAGATGGGTGTACGCACTTCCCCTTTGAGGCCAGCTAAGCAATTAACCCTCAATAAAAATTAATTTCTTGCTACTGGAACTGAATAGAAGACTATAAGCAATTGTGCTATGCCAAGGAATTGTCATTATTAATAACTTTAAAAGAGTCGTTTGGATTTCACTGAACTTTCCAAAAAAGTAAAACAGGCTTATCTTTGTATGATTCTCTATATTTCTTGTAGTCTTTTTTTCATTGTTAAATCCATCTAGAAATCTGCTTCTGATTTGCATATTGTGTTCATTTTCTAAGCTTCAGGAAAAAAATCCTGCCACAAATTTAGTAGCCTTACCATACAAATAAATATATTATCTGACAGTTCAGAAATCCAACAGGAATCTCACTGTGCTAAACATGGTTGCATTGCTGACTGGAGGCTCTAAGAAAGAATCTATTTTCTCATGTTCCAGCTTCAGAAGGCACCTCAAATCCTTGGCATACAACCTTTTCCCAATCTGCAGACAGAAAAAGTGAAGTTCAGTCTTCACTTCTCACCATCCTTATCTTTTCTGTTTTCTGAATTAACTTGCAAAGATCCTAGTGGATACATAACCACCCTGGTTTTGGGTCTGCTGACTAGAAGATACGATTCTGTCTGCCTGTAGCTTAACATGAACTCCAGATTAAACATGAGAATGTTTCTGGGCCCTAATTCTGACCACCATGCAGAATTTCTGCAGCTTCAGCTTCTTCCTAACTCAGAGCAGATAGCCAATTTATGTGACTTTGAATTGTATGCTTTGTCAAGCAGGGTGCAGAAATTTGCCAACTGTCATGAAACATTTTGGTTTGCTTAAAAAATAACAAATTTTCTAGCTTCTCAATTGTGATAAAGAGATGTTAAATTGTTATAAATGTCTTTAAAGGCACAAAATTCAATTTTGAAAAAAATGAATCTAGAAAAAACCTTTTTATTGTATTTCTAGCATGAGAAGTGTTTCTTATCCTCACTTATCTCCTGATAATGAATTTTCCAGACAACTTGCTGTCTCATTTTAAATTTGCTGCAAGAAATAGCTGAAAAATATTATTACCAAAACTCAGAAAGTAGTCAGCCTTTTTGGATAGAAGCAGTTTGAAGTGAGCCTGTGCTGGGCTGCAGTGCCTGAATCCAGTCATTCTCCTGTTATCCCATGAACTTGACATGTGCATCCTGTTTTAATAAAATAGCTTTCACTATAGGTGTAGAGATTAAAAATGATCATTTCTGACATTTTGGGTCATATAATAAATTATCTATGTGACTCATGTATCTTTAGAATCATTTGAAATAATATCTGATGACTCATTTTCTGGTGCTTCTGTTTTACTGCCTTCTACAAACCTGGTCCTGCATCAGTTGAAAATCTGTCTCAAATCCATTGGGTCAGTGTCTAGACTGAAGAGGTAAAGCATAGTAAACCTTATCCATGATTCCTCAGGTGATCATGAATTGTTAAAAACATTTGATGCTGACATAATAAAAATCAATTTCCATTGATGTAAAGACTGATGGAGAATTGTATTTGATAACCAGTCATTATCATAGTCATCCTATGAGACTTCTCATATTTAACATACACACAGGTCATAAAAGAATTAATAAATTCTTAACTGTGCTGAAAATACTTCTAAATTTCATTTTCTCCTAAAATGTTGAGGTAAAATATGGTGAATGGCATCAAATGTGGCAGAAAAATAAACTCAAAGCAGGATGGGAAATGTCAATTGCACATATTGATGTGAAGGTCATCGGTGAACCTGAGGTAGAAAGAGAGTTTGTAATTCTTCCAAGAGTTTGAGAAATGGGCAGAAAAGAATTTATCCAAACATTGGCAGAAGATTGGCTGTGGAAGAAGGATTATCTGTAAATATGGGTGGTTGCTGATCAAGAAAAGCTAGAGATTTCAAAGCTTCAGGGCAGGCGTGTTCAGTCTGATAGGTGAGGTGGGAGTGACCCACATCACAGTGTCTGGGTTGAGTACTACCTCTGGCTCCTGGATCCCATTTCTCATCAATGCAGGCACTGGGAGGAGCAATGAGGATTCACCTCCTTGTATCCCCCCAATCCCTGTTTAAACCTGAACTGAGTCTCATTTGCCAGCATTTAGAGAGACAACAAACAAATAAGCTCTTCTTTTCTCCTTCCTTCCTTTTCCCTTTCAAATAAATTTAAGAGGAAGACGTAGAGATTTTAATATGCTTACAGATGATTAGATATGCTTACAGATGACTGAATGTGATTACAGATGATTGAATATAGAGGGAAATGCTGACATTATAGGCAACTGTGTACTTAGTAGGTGAACAATCAAAGGGGAATGATGACATTTGATACATTTACAAAATCCTTGTCATGACTGACTTGGACTGATTTTCCATCACAGGCAGTTCACCATCGATACCCTTCTGTATCCTTACAATGCTGTGAGCCTTGAAAGGGTTTCATGGCACTCAATGAGTTATATCACCGCCCAAGTAAAATCATTTGCTTGTATCTTTTTGCATATTAATTTGCACAAACTCCTTTATTTCTAATTGGATTTGTCTTATGCTTTCTCTAGGAAAAATTCTTCCTTTTTAAATTGTATCATCAAGGCAGTTTTTGGAGTCGAATCAGCCTTTCGTTGTAAAAAATAAAGAATGGCGTATTTTTGGCAGACAAGTCCAAATTCCAATGAATCCCATGAAGATCAGCACAAGCACAAAGAATTTCATTCTGCAAATCGGACCCTTTCTTCTAAACACATCAGTCTGGGGTTTGATCAGCTAGTAGATGAGATCAATAATGAAATTCCCTTCTATCAGCCTGAAATGGGAGAAAAAACCTGTTCTGTGCTCCATTTACCAAACTGGGACTCAAAAAGGCATCCATTATATGAAACCCACCAAACGCCTCTGAATGAATCCACTTCTAAATGCCAAGAGCCCTCCTGGGATCAAAGCACAAAAACATCACGGACTGGTTTTAGTCCTTCCATACTGACAAACTCACATCAGATAAACAAAGAAAGTTCCTTGGGATACCCTTCTGGAAAACACCATCGTGCTGAGTATTCCAGATTCAATATAGTGTCCACATTTTCCACTAGGGTGGGTGAAATTTACCCACCGATAAGACTGGAAAATGAAAATCCTAATTGCCATGTAAGATTCAAAGATGCTATTCCTCCTTTACATCCATCTTTTTCACCTGACTTCATGCCAGAAGAGAAGACTAAAAGGAGCAGACACGTAAGCATCACGGACCCTTCCCACATGCTCTTCCAAGGCTCTCCACCAAGAAGTCGGGAGAACACACAGCCAAGGAAGACAGAGGTGTGTATACTGTAAGTGGTCTTACAAACAAGAACCTAGAAGGACCAGTCAAAATATAATGAATTAATGTGGCAATGAGGAGAAGTAGCTTTAAATTTGGGGAATCTAAATTACTTTTGATTTGGAAGCAATTGTTTATTTTCACAAATTCCTGATTATTGAGTTATTTTTTTTTCTAAAAATATTCTCTTCAGAGGTCAAATTTTATCAAAATTAAATCAAATGCTATAGTACTTATATCTTAATGGATAAACATATCAGAATTGGAGCTATAGCTGAATGTGTTTTCAATTCTTATTTTAGTATTCACACACACAAATGCAATTCAGTACACTTACCACACTTCAGTGAGGTAATTTTTGTCAGTAGTAGTAGCCAAGATTCCCCTTCGCCCAGCGATTCCTAAATAATACAATTGGCAAGCAATTTCCATTAGAACCATTGAAAGAACAGGAAATTAAGTAATCATGTACAGCTTATACTAATGGGTTCATAAATGGCTTTCCAATCATTTTATTAACCATTGAATTTCCTGTGTAATATTTCAAAACTTTTATGTGTATGAGTCTAGACAAAATGAAAAATAAAACCAGAACAAAAAAATTAGTGCTACTGTACCTTATGATGGAAGACAAAAGAATTCTTCAAATGTTAAGTACTTGCAAAAGTATTACAACCCATTTTATATGCCATGTAGCATGGATGCAAGATGGAATGACATGATACTGAATTTAGAAATGTTATCATGCTCAAAATAACACTCAAGTAGTGGAAATGCAGTGAAGAGGTAGGGTAAGTGCCTAGAAGACGCTCCTCGCATTACCTGATGCACTTGCAGAAGAGATAGCACCTCAGATTGTCTGAATTTAAAGTTAGATCTTAGGAACATCTGGTTCTGAAAACCACTTTGTAACATATATTCAGCTTCCCCTACTGCTGACAATAAAGTTTGACCAGATACATGAACAACAGGTCAGAACACTGATCTTTAAGAAGGAAGAGCTGTGAACATCTGGTTTCTGCCTGCCTCAGGCAGTTGATTGCTGCTTTGCGAGCTGATGGAGCCCAAATCCAGTCACAGTATCAGTGATCTGGGAAGGAAGAGCCAGGTAGTCTCGGCACTTGATATTAATAAGGCAGAAAGATGAAAAGTGAGAGAAATAGGTGTTCAATTGACTATTCTTGATTTAGTGTTAGGGTGTACTCATAAAACTTGCTAGACATTGTCAGTTTTTGCTTGAAAATTACATAATTGTGTTTGCCGCACACAAAGTTTTATAGTGCAGATGATAGAGCCAAGCCAGAGGAGAAGCTGGACACCCATGCAATCAAATAAGAGCTCAGAAAGTCATCTCATTAAAGTAAAATTCATACTGTAAACTGAATGCTGTGGCAACCAAAATGGAAGTGGCTCCATAACTAATAAAACACAGCCGATAAAAATCACTAAGATTTTTAATTACCTTTCAAAGAAAATCACACATTACTTTAAAAAAAAGCTCAATTCGTAATGTGTTATCCATGATACCTAAACTATACTAACAAAGCATAGGTATGTAAATACGTAGGGAGTTTTCATCCACAATCCAGTTAATAATCCAGTCAATAGAAAAAGATCCAGCCAAGACTGACACGGGCGTGAACTGATAGGGAAGTTAAAATTGTTACTACATGGAAGCTCAATTAGATAAAACAAGATAGTCACAATGAGCAGTCCAATGAGAAATCTCAGCTGAAAATTTGAAGCATGAAAAACAAGTGAAAACAAATGTGGATTCTAGTACTGAAAATAAAGATCAGCAGAGTTCTCAGAATTTGTCAAAAATATCAAGCTACAGACAGAACAAACTCAACCAAATCACAAACATAAAAAATAAAAATCCAGCATCATGCACACACATTGTATTCAAGCATCTGAGAATCAAAAATTAAAATAATATGCTAGAAGAGGAGGATACAAAAGAAAGTTCAGACAATGGAACCTTTTGTGTGAAAAAACTCCCGATCAGAAACAATGGGAGCCAGCAAAAAGGTTGATGGCATTTGTAAGCTCTTAAAGCAACAAAAACAGAACCCATATATCCGCACCCATTGAGTGCGTGTTTCCAAATTGAAAATAAAATAGACATCTCCACAAAAATAAACGCTTGAGAAAAATTTGTCAGCTAAAAGGCACAGAAGCAACATCAAAGGGAAATGCTTGAAGTGCAAATAAAATGACATGAAATCCGTGCAGGAATGAAGAATGATAAAAATGAAATATGCTGGTAAATATGAAAAAAATACTCTTAGCTGTTAGACATTTGGCCAAAGCAAACTAAAATCAGGTATATACAGCTGCAAAATATATAGCAAAATACCATGACAGGTAGGAGGCAACAGCGTTACTTTGCTACTTCTGGTATATTTGTTAACAGAGAAAGTACTATTCAAAACAATGTACTATTAGAATTAAAAAAGACTCATTTGATAACGATGAAAAGATCAGTGAGGATAAGAAAAGACATTTGCATTTGTATGGACATAGTAAGAGCGCTCTGAAGCACAGAAAGTAAAAATGAGTTTTCTAGACAAATCATCCCTCCTCCACAACGGAATGATTTATGCATGCTTTCTCAGGTATTGAAGCATAAAAACCAGCAGGTCCTTTTTTTTTTTTTTTTTTTTTACAATTACCAAAAGCTTAGAACAGTGCAATGTCCCTCCACAAGAATATGGTTTAACAAATTTTTGAATAGTCATCGAATAGAATACAGCTAACACAATAATGAACATCAAAATCATGGAAGGCATAACGAATGAGTGATGCTCATTTCATTGAGAAAGACGCCTCATCTATGCTACACAGTGGACGCAGGCTAAAGGTGATGTCAGCTTTCCAAACTAAAGAACATTTTCTATGTTCCCAATGGGCTATTGAAATCATAACTTGATGAATTTACTTCTGAAGGCTCAAATTGTTTACTTAAAGTCTATGTAGTTTTCTATATCTCATGATCATTTCACATTAAAAAATCTAGATGTATTTAAGACAAAACCAATCTTTAAAATAGGATTAAAATGATGGATTTTTAATCCTTTTTTCCCCCTCTGCATCAAACTGTACTAATACAGTGTGATTTTTTTTTTTTATGTCTCAAGTCAATAGGTTGCTCCGTTCGGCTGGTTGAAGCACCTCAAGGGAGTAACAGGAGTCTAGCTTCTTTTTGTGACAAAGTAAATAAGTAAGTCCAGCTCTTTCATCACTTGGAAATTTTTGTGCATGAACAAATGTCTATATTGTAGCACTGCACTGATTCATTTTCTGTGTCTAGCAGAAGTCCTAAATGTGTAAACACAGCAGCATATAAGAATCCTTGACAAATTAATCCCCATTCAACTCTTGTTACGAGTTTTGTTTATAGTCAAACAGATTTTTCCTCTATGGAAGTTTGTTAATGTGAAATATTTTATAACTACAGACCTGCCCTTGTGGTTTCTTGATAGCTTTGTTTGCAATGACTTTCTCTTATAATGATATAAGCAAATAACTAACTCCACTGACTCAGTCCCCAAATAACTTTTGTCTATTCATTTTACCAGAAATATTTTATTTAAAAACCATTTGAGTACCTGAAGCTTGCCTTGAATGGGTTGCTAAAATATTAAACAAATACAGGTGTGTTTGTGCTGAAATATCAATTGGGGATATTAACCAAAAAAAAAAAAAACCTGCTTTTTTTTGCCAATCTAAAAATTAATGTATTCTATAAAGCAGATGTCTTTTTAAGTTTATTTATTTTTATTTATTTGAAAAGCAAAGCAACAGAGAGAGGGATGATGCTAGGTATTCCTTCCCATGGTTTGCCATCTGAAAGCCAGTAATGGCAGCGTCTAGGCCAGAGCAAGGCACGGAGCTCTAAATTCCACTCAGCTCTCCCAACATTGGTGGTAGGAAAATAAGCACCTGGGCCATTTTGTGCTGTCTTCTCAGATGTATTAGCAGATAAACTCGATTTGAACTTGAGCAGATAGAACTCAAACCTGTGCTCCAGATTTGCAAGTAACAGCTTAACTTGCTGTGCCAGCTCCTCTAGATCTTTCTGTAAAAATGAGTTACTTATTATTAATTAAAATTTATCCAATGCCAGTTCCTCTGTTGCTATCATTCCTGAAAAGATTTTAAATGAATGCATTTGTATGTTAATTCTACTTCTTATCCATTTGTGGCTGTTGTGTTCAGCAAAATAAATACACATTGACTTAAAAGCTTTCTCCAGTCAGATGATACTTTGAGATTAAAGATTTGAATCATTTATTTAATCATTAGTTGAAAGACAATTTCCATATCTAATAACTGCTTTTTTTTTTTTGCGTGAGTGATATTCAAATTAAAAACAAACAAGCAAGAGAGCATAGCCCTGCTTTAAAGCAAAATCCTGATCTTTCTGGGAGGCCTAGATGTAACACATGCAAAAAAAAAGGTCTGAAATCCAGGAACATATTTCACATTCAGTGATTTCTTGCTCTAGTTTAAAGAAGATTTTAAATGATACTTTGAATATTGAACCATTTGGCTTTCTAAATTAGGAGCTTTAAATTGATCAATATTGATTTGGGAAAAAGCTCCTTGCCGTAACAGAATGACATGCATAGCTATACCCCTGCCACCAATGTGGCAATTTCTGCTTCTGAGTGTGAGAAATGGCTCTTTTAAGATATGGCTATGTTTTTTTTTTTTTTTTTTAATAGCTGAGTATTTTACTTTTAACATATTGGTTACTCATTACTATGTCAATTAATTCCATAATGATGTAAATTTTTGCTGATGGTATGTTGGAGCTTTTAATTGATCGGGATGATACTCTGCTGGCTCTGTCTTCAGACCAGAGAGGGTATACCTAAGAAGCCATTGAACTTGACTGGACAATAAGATGCTGGACTCTATGTTTGGTATATGCTTGCAATGGGGGAATCTCAACTGAACTTGAACTGTGGTTATGCAACAAGGTGGAGGAATCCATCATGGTGGGAGGGTTTGGGGAGGGGTGGGGAGAATCCAAGTACCTATGAAACTGTGTCACATAATACAATGTAATTAATGAATTAAAAATAATAAATAAAAAAAATTTTAAAAAAAGATATGGCTATGAAAACTAAAAAAAAAAAATCTACTATGTATAGTTCCATAATAAGAAAGCCAAAGGTTATTTTTACACATACTTTTCTTGAATTTTAATAATTATTCACAAATATTCTCTTACAAAATGAGCGCATACTTTATGCAAATTATTTTGTATACAAGATGTCCACTCAGTGTTAACACTTTGAGGATCTAAATGTTCTGGCCTTTCTTAATTCAAAAGAGGATCAAGTTAAATTTGAAAGACACCTTTATAAAGAGAGACTTCAAATTTTGTAGAAGGCAATATATCATGGAGTTATATATCCAATTGCTTGTTTCTTATTAATATTTGGGAGATCAGATTTAGCTCTAGAATTTGCATTCATTTTATAATGTCTTTAGAGATGTTTTACAGCTTGCTGTATTAGATTTCAAAATGTGATATACCCCATACAATATCAAAGGCAGGTTCCTGGAACTTGATCTTTTTCTCCTACTTGAATGGCAAGGACAGAACTACCAGAGCCAGTACCAGTTGCCTGCCGGGGTAGACTTGAGCAGGTAGCTGGAATCAGAAAGAGCCAAGATTAACACCCATCCCTTAACATTTAGATGAATCCCCAAGCAGCTTCTTAAGCACCATACCAAATTCCAAATGATGAACTGCATCAATAGATTTATTTTTGCCTGTTTATATTTATTTTTAATGGAGATGTTAACATAGTTGATCAGAGTGGGATGGATCAAGGGTTAGGGAAAAGTAAGTGTGATCATTGTTTCCAAATTTTCTTTCTCCTCCTTGTTTTGGAGGGGAAGGAGAAGGAGAAAGCCATACCCAGCCTCCCAACTTCCCCACTATCCAGGGATAGAGAATGGTTACTCAATATGAAGGCAGGGTCCAATGTGGCGCGTACTCTGAGGGTTCCTCCCAAGTGGTTTCATAGTTCTGAATTGTTGTCAATCTCGCCGATCCAAGAATAAGAGAACCCTTTCAATGTACATTGGTTGACATAGTCGACCTCAGAGACTCCATTTGCCCAAATATTTGCTGTCATCATTTGGCTGGGGTAGTTGTCCAATTTATTCTGTCCTCCTCCCTCTGGGATGGTACAGCTGTCCCCTGCAGGGCTCATTGAGCTGCCATATCTTTATATTACATTGTACATAAATTGTAAGTTATGGATATGTAAGAGTGGAGTGATGCAATATATAAAAATGAGGATATGACGTAGAATCATTAATTTATGCTCTAAAAATCCTCTTATATGCACTGTAAACATTTGGAGAAAATATTAACAACATGCTTTGTGCAAACAGAGAAACTAGTTCAATACCTTACTGCTGGCTATCACAATATGAAATGAAAACTCCAGAATCCAAACTCAAGGTTCTGGAAGAATAGTAAATACTGGGTGTGGCCTAGTGGCTAAAGTCCTCGCCTTGAACACACTGGGATGCCATGTGGGTGCCGGTTCTAGTCCCAGCTGCTCCACTTCCCATCCAGTTCCCTGCTTGTGGCCTGGGAAAGAGTTGAGGACGACCCAAAACTTTGGGACCTTGCACCTGCGTGGGAGACCCGGAAGAGGTTCCTGGTTCCCGGCTTCGGATCGGCGCAGCACCAGCCGTTATGGTCCCTTGGGGAGTGAATCATCGGACAGAAGATCTTCCTTTCTGTCTCCTCCTCCTCTCTGTATATCTGACTTTGTAATAAAAATAAATAAATCTTTTTTAAAAAAGAATAGTAAATACTTGTTTAGAATGATTTTTAAACACTAAGTTATAATCCAAAGTTATCGTTTAAGAATGTCTTAGAATTTGGGTGCAAACTTAAAAATTACCAAAATATCTGAACTGCAATGAACCAAAACCACAATGAACCAGTTACATAGATTTTGAGAAAATTAGAATTGGGAAATATCCAAGAGGAGGAATTGTAGGAATGAAAAATAATGTAACTGAATCAAATGGTAATGTTCAGAGTGAAACATCCTGCCTTATGGAATAATGAAGTGTTGCGAGTGACTTCAGATGACCCCCTGACTGAAGGCCCCGCCTCTCACATGTTCCTTGGTATTTTGCTATACTTGTAATCTCTTCCCACCTACTTAGCTAAATGAACTGTACCACAAATCAGTCATAGGTTGCTTTCATTACTCTTGCACAGTGGGTGTATTTTTAAATTGTGTGTATTTCAGATCTAATCCTAGGTACTTTTCTTTTCACATTCGTTTTTCAGAATAAGAGAAACATACCATGCAGGCGACATTGATTCCAATTCTGGGAAGATCTGGAGCGCTGTCACACCATTTCCACATCAACTCTTCT
The DNA here is from genome assembly GCF_030435755.1 of Ochotona princeps. NCBI lineage: Eukaryota > Metazoa > Chordata > Mammalia > Lagomorpha > Ochotonidae > Ochotona > Ochotona princeps. The sequence goes on along the minus strand of NC_080858.1, from coordinate 13,984,342 downwards.
CTAACACGAAGTTTAATATAAGTATTGTTACTGGCAACTCAATACAAGTAGTTCATCTTATGCCACATGGTAAGTGATCTTAAAAATAAATATTTATGAAGTTGGTCTTCATATATAGCCTTGAACTCATGGATTGAAACTCTTAAAAATAACTGTTATTTGCTGTTTTATCCTGAGGCAAAAATATGAGGAAGACATTTGGGAGACTTTTATTTTTAACGATGTATTTATTTTCATTGCAAAGTCAAATATACAGAGAGGAGGAGAGACAGAAAAATCTTCCGTCCGATGATTCACTTCCCAAGTGAGTGCAATGGCCGGTGCTGCGCCAACCCGAAGCCAGGAGCCAGGAGTTCTTCCGGGTTTCCCACACAGCTGCAGGGTCCCAAGGCTGAATGGGAAGCAGGGCCAGAGGGATTAGAACCAGCGCCCATATGGGATCCTGCTGCGTTCAAGGTGAAGACTTCAGCTACTAGGTCATAGTGCTGGGCCCTGGGAGACTTTTAACACTTGAAGAGAGAGGGGAGAGCTATTGTCAGAATTCTTTTCACATGGTTTACTCCAGAATACATTCATTTCCCTGGCAAAAAGACTTAGCAAAATGTAACACTCTTTAAATTTATTCAAACAATCTGAATTTTAAAGATATCCTAGCTAAAGATGATATATGAGTAAGAATCAACTATTTCTATACATTAGGAAATACAATTCCATTGCAGTATAAGTAAATTATGACGTTGAATAGACACTGATAACAGTCTTCATTCCCATCAGGAAAATTCTGCAGGCCATCTGCAGTCCACACTCACCAGAACTGGTAGACCTGTTGATTCAGTCGCCAGGGAAATAGCTCAAGAATGTTTATATTATCAAACTCATCTCTAAAAATAAACCTTACTTTTCTGATATTTAAGGTATCATTTAATTTTTTTAAATGCCCCTTTTATAAGAAAAGAAATGTAAAGAGAGGAGAGGAAATAAGGAGGGTAAAGGTGAGGAAAGAAAGAAACAGAAAAAAATAGGGAGGGACAACATAAGAAAAGTCAAGAAGATAGGCAAGAAGAGATAGAAATAAAGAGAAAATGCAAAAGAAAGGAAAGGCGTGAGGAAAGAGAAGAGGGAGAGAGGGAAAGAAGGAGAAAGGGAAGGTGGGAGGGAGGGAGAAAAGAAAGCAAAGAAGGAAGGAAGGAAAGAAAAGAGGAGGGAGGGGAGGAAAGAAGGAGGGAGGGGAGGGAAGAAAGAGAAAAGAAAGAAAAAGAAATTTTCTATCTGTTGTTTCACTTCCCAAACAGCCAAAACAACCAGAGCTGGGCTAGCCTGACTCCAGAAGCCTCGAACTCCCCCTCAGGTCTTCGACATGGCTGACATGGGCTCTCACTGCTGCCTCCCGAAACTCCTACTGGGAAGCTGGATTGGAAGCCAAATACTCTGGGTTTCACCTAGGAACTGCTATGTGATGAAGGTCTCTCAAGTAGCATCTTTACCAATGTACCAATTGTCCATACCTAGGGTATCTTTAAATGGATTCAATATCCTACATAACTTTTACAGTCCACTATTTTTTTTAATTATTTATTATTTAACTTCATTAATTACATTGTATTATGTGACACAGTTACATAGATACTTGGGTTCTCCCCACCCCTCCCCAAACCCTCCCACCATGGTGGATTCCTCCACCTTGTTGCATAACCACAGTTCAAGTTCAGTTGAGATTCCCCCATTGCAAGCGTATACCAAACATTACTCTGCTGGCTCTGTCTTCAGACCAGAGAGGGTATACCTAAGAAGCCGTTGAACTTGACTGGACAATAAGATGTTGGACTCTATGTTTGGAATACAGTCCACTATTTAGCAAAATCTTTTTCCAGCCTTCTCTTATTCTGTACTAATTGAATTCCTTTACTTCTTTAAAATAAATAGGGTGTTACAGACTCAAGCACATGTGCTGTTTGGCTGGCTACTAAAGTAGTCTCTGTTGACTGCACTTCCGCATCTCAAAAAGCAAGATTCTGATTTTCTAGCCAAAAATAATGATGCTGTGCCAGCTCTGATCAAAATGGTCACAAGCCTTGGTTGTGTTGGCTTTAGTTACTGAGGAAAAGAATTTAGTTTCTTTGCTCAGTGCTACGGCACCACTTCCATTCGTCCATGTTATAGTACTTAATATTCTCTCTCTACCCTTCCCTCTAACCTTCCTCCCACCATTTTTGTTGACCAATCAGGCACAATTTGTTTCTTTCATAAGATGTTTCAGTAGATAGGTTAGGTAACTTTCTTTAGTGTTAGAGATTAAAAGAAATAAAGAGGCTTTGCACGCCCTTAGAAGTCTTAAACGTCTATGGAAGAGGATACAAAAGATGAGAAAAGACATGCAAGAAAACAGAAGTTTGTATTGTGCCACAGGTTAAGCATTGCTTGAGAGACATGTTCATCCCTGTCAGCGTGCCTGGGACAAATCTCTACCCTGCTTCTGATTCAGTTGCCTGCTAACAAGCCTGAGAGGCAGCAGATGATGGCACAAAGCACTTGGATTTCTGCCACCTGCTACCCACAAGGGAAAGCAGCCTAGAGCTCCTGGTTCCTGGTTTTGGCCTGGCCCAGCCCTGACTGTTGCAGGTATCCGGAGAGTGAACTAGAAGCCAAAAGCTCCATCTCTCTCTGTCTCTGCCTCTCCCTCCATCACTCTGTCATGTCAGTGCATGAATAAATCTTTAAACAAAGACGACAAGAAAACATGCAGAATATCATATGCCAGTGTTTGGAGAAAAATTACCCCTCCACCACATGGTTGCAAATAGTAAGATGTGGAGGGGAGAGAGTTTGGTCTTAAGTGACAACAGATTACAGGAAAAAAGCATAGTTTATTTATATAGGCATATGGAGTTAGTACCAACTTCTTGAAATACCATAGATAAAATTAAATTCCAACTAGTTTGGCAATAAAGGGAAGGTAAAAGAAATGCTTATAACAAAGAGTGGGAATGGGTGGAAGTTTGAATGAAAACAGTCTTGTAAGAAAAGGGCAATATAATTTTAAAGTAGGGACACTGAATATATGAAAAGAAAAGGATGTTGAATTGATAAACCGTGACTTTGTGTTAGAAGAAGGATCATAATTGAAGAGATATATCCAAAAAGTGGGTAGTCCATAACTAGATCCGAGGTGTAGAGTAAGATAACTAAAGAAACTCAGGTTGGTTTTACTCTTTGCAATAAAGTAGACAACATGTTTAGCACTTCATGGAGACTGGGGAACAGGATCTATTCCCCAACATTAAAGCACAGATATGAAATCTATTGAAAAGCAGACAGAATACTTGTAGGCTTAAGTTTAATTTGCAGACTCCTAATGACTGGGTTTCAGGGCAAGACAATGATTTCAAGTTTAGACATGCAAGATTGTAAGCAGTAATGAAAATATACAAAGTGCAACAGAAAGCAGCCAGTAAGAGATATCAAACCAAGACCCAGCCTGGCACTAGTAGTACACTTAATGGGCTTATGGAGTCTTTTCTGTAAAGTGGAAATGTAATTGCAACAAGCACTAATTCATGGTCACCCCTGTAGAATATAAGATGTAGTCTTTGAAAATGGAGAAGTTGATAACGGAATAGAGTCATGTCCTCAAAGATACTTTCCTGCCATCATGTAATGGCCAATTCGCTCGCCCTCTTGTCCAAGCCCTTATGGTTAAGAGTTTTCTATCTGTTATTTTTTTATCCTTTAATTCCATCAATTTCAATCTTTATTTCCAAATGGTAGTAAACTTACAGCACTCTCTTCCTTGTCAAAGCTACCACTGCCTACAGTGGCATGAATAACCTTGGAGAAAGAGAGGACATGTGATTGAGAAAACAAAGAACGGGGAGCAAGATAGAGATTATAGATGCGGGGCAGCAGAAGAGAACCTCTCCTCCTCCTCTTCGGAGAAAAGAAGGTGGACCTATAAGGCTCACTGCCTCAACCTTTTATTAAACTGTTGGGGAGTCAAATTATAGGAATTGATGTGACTCAAGCGCTCGTAGCTATGCCCACGTTGATTTTAGCTTTGTGTGATGATCAGTAAGGAACAGTGTGACCCAAGTACCAAAGTCAGAATGTGGCCTTCTCAAGGATATCTTCAGGTAATCAGTTGTGACCATGACTCACTGCCTAGCTGGGGACACTAGCCTACAGACTTTGGTTGTGCCCACGTATGGACTATTATCAATAGTTTGACCTTGGTCTCTGGCACAGCATTCTATGAACTTAAGATTCCATTCTGCCCTATTCTCTCTTATCAAGTCACACTGGAAAAAATTTTTTTTGACAAGCCACCTGAGAAAAAAGCATTTGGACAATCTCTAATTCCCTGATAGTCTTTACCATTTATTTCTCCAACGGTTTCTTTAATGACCTCTGGATCTACCATAAAAACCTGTTTTTAAATCCAGCATTCCGTTTTTGTTTTGTTTTTTTCCACTTTGTGACTGCAGTATCGCTTGCACTACAGTTTGTTAGGTTGTTTCAGTCAAAATCCTTTCCCTCCAACAAAAGGAGTGGCAGTAAAAACAAACAGACAAACAAGAAATACAGTGAAGTGCAGACATTGCAGACAAGGCTCAGACAAAGGCTCCCCATGGTTTCAGTGTGAATACAAAGTCTTGTTGGCCACGTGTCCTCAGTGGAGTCCGCTGCACCCCTTTGATTCACTGAAAACCCTGGATCTCTTCCAAAGCAAGGACATGGCGAATTGATTGTCCACATTTTTCTAGTTTTTCAAATTTTAACTTCACATTTGTTCTTAATGGAAAAAACAACCCCATTGTGTTTTAAACCCTTCTAACAAATGAGGAACCTATCTCTGCATATAAAACAAGCAAAAAACAAAAACAACAACAAAAAAAAAACAGAGCTTCAAGGTAGATGCTTGATAACCACATGGCAATGATAAACCTGTCTTATTATGAAGATACGAATTTGCGTTTTGGAGAATACAAGTGCTCTAAAAATATCGAGTTGATCAAGAATGATTTCATCCTGAAAGTTCCATAGACAACAAGGGATGCCTAGAACCATTACCCAGCTATGACTTCCCCAAGTGTTTCCTCAGTCTGAGCAGATACAACATTTAACAGAGGGAGCATGCAATCTGGTTAAATTATGTGAAGATATAGCTGATCAAGGAAATGGAAAGCATTTAAAAGAAATACCCCTAAAAGTACTCCAACTGACAAATCTGATACATTTCATTCTAAATTCTCTTGATGGAACTAAAGGGTTACAGCTTCATAACTGGCTTGATGTTTTTATTTTGTGTGTTTGGGGGTGTGTGTGTGTGGGGGGGGTGGGTGTGTGTTGTGGAAACTTTTCCCTAGCTAGTATGATCAACAATGTTGTTTTATTTTATCTTTTATCTTTGTTTTTAGCTAACTATCTTGTCAAAGACCTAATTGCAGAAACTCTACAATTTTTAACAAATGACCAACTATCTCTTAAAGATTATCTTCTAAGTGTATGCGGCTCTGAAGAATTTTTACAGAAGTAAGTATCTTATTAAGGCCAATTTAAATTCTTGTAATTTCTCTGAATTAAGGAGAACTACCTTGTTGTTCTTTTCAGTAGATTAGACTCACATGCTTTGTATTGCAATCTTATAGCCAGTATCACCCAATCAATTCAAACCCCATGCAGTGATTTTTAAAATTTTATCATCATAGTGAGAGTTTTTCTGTTATCTGTATTTATGGCAACAGCCATTTAAGTGAGCTGTGAAGAGGTTGACTCAGTCTCGATTTTCCCAGGTTTCAGGTGGTTCCAAGGACATGGAATTTTCAGGTTTAAAAGTTCCCAGCTAATCACAGTTTTAAAATAGAGTAAAATCCCTTAAAAGGAGTATATGTTTGATTTGGAACTGTATTAGTGTGTTGATTAAATACTGAAGTTTTTAAGCCAGTGGGATTTGAGTCTTACCATTACAACTTTTTTTTCTTTTTTAACAGTGAGTTCTAAACATCTTTCTTTTTTTTTTTTATCTGAGCAGCTTATAGGTATACTTATTTAAATGTGTTTGCCCATTTAAAATACTCATTTTATAGAAAATGCATTTTTAAGTTTACATAATAACTCTGCCTGGAATTCCACAGAGAGCTTTAAAAATACAGTACAATAAAAAAGAATGTTTCTTTTTTGGCTCTTCTGTTGTATAAAATACTTAAGTTTTAAATCCAGAGATGTCACATTCTTCCTTGTATTTTTTAAGTTTTCAAAGATTAACAACCTTACAGAAATAAAAATGTTTCAGTATTAATATTTTGGCATGAATGTGTTTGCAAATGCCTTGTGAAGCATTTGGTGGATTTGATGATATTTGGATCAACCAATCCAGTCTTTCATTGTAAAATGTGAACTCTAAATGACTTGTGAGGCTAATTATTTTTCTTTTTGAGTTACCAGTTAGAACAATACTCTAATGAATATTTATATGAAGTCACAGATGTTTTCTTGCATGAAACTGACAGGTATTCCCTCTTTTCCTTGACTCTTTGCATTCATTATCCTGCTCCGTATCTGCGCTTGTATATATGGCTTTGATAATGCGTGGAATCAAATGCTTTAGCAGGTTTAATCTTACATTGATTAATAATTTGGACTTGCCTTTTCTACATGTTTCCCAGTGCACACCTGGAGTTCGGTTGTTGCCATAGCAACAGATGCATGAACTAGGGAAGGCGTCCACAGAGGGCAGTTCAGCTGTTGACCGATGGAAAGCTTGCCTCTCTCCTGCTTCCTGATTATAAGATTTAGATGACGTACAGTATAATACATGTTAAAAGGTTTAGGTAGTCATTTCGTTATTTCAAAACTTCATTGAACTAGAATTTCTCAAGAGAAAAAGCCCATCAAGTGTTGGTACATGTATGTTACTTACAGTCATTTGTCCATATGGGATTTAAAGTCCTTGGACTTTGAAGTGCAACATAGCTTGGGTTTCTTCCCATATACCTGAGAAAGGGCATTGTCTTATTTACTAAGTATGCAAGCCATCGCCTGCACCCCAGGGTACACCTCCACCAGAGGCTAGGACTCACATCCAGAGACCTGAATATGGAAGGAGCGCTTCCCAAGCGATCTCTTAACTGCCGCACCACATGACGTCTCAAACAGAATAAAGAGTTTAATTAATAACAAAATACAGTTAAACAGTGACAGGCCATCACGGCATATGAAACTGTTGAAATATTTTAAATAAACTTTGGAGGCAAAATGTACCCAAGCAAATGGCTGCTGGGAATATAAATTCAGAAAGCAATTGCTCGGGAGAATTTGATCAAACATGTATATATTTCAAAAGACTTCTGAAATTCCTATAACCTGTGTTTCAGTAATTTTGCTACTACCGCCAATATTTCTAAGAAAACACTAATAGCAGGGCTGGAATGGTGGCTTGCTCATTATTTGCATGTCTAACAATAAGAAGAGACCTGGAGGAAGCCATACCTCTAATACTTTTCTCTCTCTTTTTTAAATTTCATTTTTATTGGAAAGTCAGATATACAGAGAGGAGGAGAGACAAGAGAGGAGATCTTCTGTCCGATGATTCACTCCCAAAGTGACCACAACAGCCTGAGCTGAGCTGATATGAAGCCAGGAGCCAGGAGCTTCTTCCGGGTCTCCCACATGGGTGCAGGATCCCACGGCTTTGGGCTGTTCTTGACTGCTTTTCTAGGCCACTAACAGGGAGCTGGATGGGAAGCAGGGCTGCCAGGATTATAACCAGTGTATATCTGGGATCCCTGGAGTTCAACGCAAGGACTTTTGCTACTAGGCTACCACGCCAGCCCCCCTAATAGTTCTGTGAAATAATTATAAAATGTATCAGGGAACATTATACAATAAATATGGCAAGGAAAGTTATAAATTAAGCATGTACCATCACACATCTTGACACAAAAACATGCATTAAGCCTTGTTGAAGTGAGAAAGATACATTTTCAGGCCAAATTTAATTTTTAAAAGAAGGAACATTTGTTTCTGTGTGAAAATACAATGAAATTCTGTGTACTAAAATTTTTAAATGGTTCCACCTTGAATGTTTATTCATTTTTATTTACACAATTGCTACAATATTCATGGCTTTTGTTCCCAGTAAATTAAGGAGATAAATAATCTCATTGGGGAAAAATTAACCATTTAAATTGCATTGCGAATGGTAATGTATATTTTAAAAGAATTTTGAAAATTGCAATTAGGAGAATATTACTAACTGAAAGATTGACAAGGTGAACTAAATTAATGACAGGAGGAATAAGTAGAAGTGAAGAAATTTGTAGAATCTTAGGATGGTGAAATAAACCAAAGTTATATATTGAAAATGTGGAACTGTGTAGAAGAGAAAAATAAATGATTACCAAGTTTCCTGGTGAGTTATATGCAACATACATATAAGAGAAATACAAGCATTTTTGGTGCTTGGGAACCATTAGTTCTGAGACATGTTCAGTATCTGATGGACAGCCTGGACACTATGGCTCAATGACTAAATCCTAACCTATGAAGCGCTGGCGTCCCATATGGGAACTGGGTCATGTCTTAGCTGCTCCACTTCCAATCCAAATCCCTGCTTGTGAAGTGTGGGAAGGCGGTTGAGGATGCTCAAAGCTTTGGTCCCTGTACCCATGTAGGCGACTCAAGATGCTTCTGTCTCCTGGCTTTGGATTGGCTCAGCTCCAGCCATTACGGCCTCTGGGAAGTGAGACAGCAGATGGAAGATCTTTCTTTCTCTCCTCTGTAAATCTGCATTTCCAATGAAAATAAAAATAACTCTTTAAAAAAAAGGGCATCCAGTATCCAATGATGCTGCCTCATTATGGATAATCATTATGTGTATTATATACATAACATGTAACATTATAAAATATACTTATGCACAATTCATGTATGTTTATATATTTGAGCCTAAGTTTATAATTCAACATGTGACATTTTGTATAACCACAGATAAAACATTAATATCCTGACATAATTTTTAAATAAAATTCATATCAGCAAATATTTAGATATGGGTTTGGATAAAATAATGCCACATAATAATCACTGAATATATGTACTAAATATTCTTACCAATTTTCTGAATGGACAAATTAAATTTCCTTATGGGAATTTTGTGTCTGTCTAAATAAACAATATTAAAATACAACCAGTTCACTATGGTAAATATGTTACTTTGCTTTGTCAAACTTGGTTAACTTTTTGATATCCATTTCTTACTCCTAAAAGTAAGATTTTACTATATTTTCCTTACTTTAACAAGGTGTAATAAGATTTCATTTTGCTAATCTTTAATTACAAGTATAAAACTTCTAAATTAAGCCCATACACATAGTTTCATAATGTGTTGTAGATAACTCTGAGCTCCTGGGAAGTGTAGAACTAAATAAATTCACAATATTATATGGTTTTAATAATGAACCAAGAGGAGAAAAGTATTAGTCTCCTAGAATGGCTATACTTTTGCAGAATTATGTAGAGATTATTTCACTTTAAGCTCCTTTTATGTTGTCAGAATTACACTTTTTTATCTATTCTGTTTTATTAAGTTAGAGATAAATTATATTTGGTTGGTACTTCTGCAACTTCTTATCTATTTTGTACTAAAAGAAGAATCTTTAATTTTAAGCTAATTTGTTTCTTCCAGATAGTTGATTTATTCAAGTAGTTACTATATGTAATGATTGAACTAACTAAGTTTAGACTGGGTAGCTACAAAGAGGTAAAGATTCTCTCCTACCATGAGGTTCACTGCTGACGCCCCTGTAACAAAGAGGATATTTGTAGAAGATTGTACAAATGCATAAAATGTAAGTGTTGCATGACCTGGGGACCTTCACAAAGAAAGACTCAAAGAGAAAAAGCCATGCCTTGTAAGGTTATGGAAAGGTGGCCATTTATGCAGAAGTCTGATTGGACAAAATGGATGTGCCGTAATGGCAATAATCTGGGGATTCAACAAGGCCAGTTGATCAGATTGGTGGTGGAGTGCCAGTGTTGTGAGTATAAGAACGTTATTTCCTCGGAGTGAAAAAGGCACCTCTGGAATGAAGGTTTACCTTTTCAGGATAGAAAGGAAATAGTGAATTTGAGAGTGGTTTCCCCATTCTGCTCTATTTTCAAATGTTAAGGTGTCATATTGTAGAGTAGCATGTCCTGAATACTTAAGAGTTTAAGTTACATCTAAGGCCCTTTATCATCAAAATTAAATGATCAGTTTCAAAAGTTTTAATCACAGTTATTCTAGGGTTATATTTGTGATTATCTGTGTTGTGTCTCTGTCATACAGTCTTATTGCATTGAATTCTAGCTTTACAAAGTTAGTAAATTAACATAAGATTTTGAGAATGAGATGTAAATAAAGTTGGCTACTGGATTATCCTATTTTTCATTAATGTCACAAAACATTGGAGGCAGTCTGACATTCTAAGATGTTTCTTTTTTTCTTGTTTTTTTTTTGTAAAGAATTATTTACTTTATTTGAAAAGCAGATTGAAAAAGGAGAGAAATAGAGATCTTCAATTCATTGGTTGACTCTACAAGCAGCCATGATAGCCAGAGCTAAGGAGCCAGGAGCCAGGAGCCTCTCTCTGGGTCTCCCACACAAGTGCAGAAACCCACGAACCTGGCCATTCATTCACTGCTCTTCCAGGCCACAAACAGGGAGCTGGATGGGAAGTGGGGCAGCTGAGACTTGAACAAGCAACCACATAATAGGCTGGGATAGACAGGTGAAGGATTAACCTGTTGAGCCATTGTAACATAGTTTTAGAGACCTAAAGCCCATGACTGAGTGGTCACTTTGGTTACACCATTGGAGGAGACTCAACAGCAGATGGCACAGCATTGAGAACATGTGCAGGAGGAAAAATCACATCCCATGACAGGATGCATGACAGGATCTCTTGCCTTGCAAGACAGCAAGGAAGGGCTGTTTTACTTTTCTGGCATCTCACTATCAGGAGTGCTCAGAGATCACACAAGAGTAAACTTGATCCCTCAGTAGGAAGCTCTCCCAATGAACTAAGGGCCTCTAGTGGACCCCATCTTTTTAGTATATGTGCTGCCAAAGCAAGCATGATTTTTTCATAGTTCACCATCTCTGTCACCAGGAGGACTAAATTTCAAATTGTGAATCCCTTGGGGATACACATAAACCATATTTACATTTATAGTTTCGAAATTCATAGTACAATGGACCTAGAGGATGTTGGAAGATTCCATAAAATTCGAACTCGCCTTGTGTGTGTACAAACTACACCTATGTTTGCATTTATTGCTGATATATTAGCACATTACTCTTGAGGGTGCAAAGGGAAGTTTCCCCTTTACCCTTTGAAGATTCTATGCTTTGAACTGACAATAGACAAAGTAGGAGAAATAACACAGGAATGTATTAAAGTTTAAAAGGGCAGCAAAGACATTACTGCATAGAAAAAAAATCATAGGAATCTGATTAACAGCCCCTCTGGTTTAGAATCTTACATACAGATGTGGTGGGAGAAACCAGGAGGGTAGATAATTGTTAAGAGAATAGTAAATGAGTTTGAGAGTAACCCAATGGGCTTGCAGCACATACAACAGCAGAAAGCAAATTCTCCTGATCTACAGATCTGTCTGTGGTTCGTACACAATTCCCTTTGGAGCCAAAATAGAAGACAGTTGTGTGTAATTAAAGTCTGTCTCAAAGTGTGGACAGACTTCAGCTATCGTGTGATATGAGTTCAGTCTCCTTTACTTGATGGTATCTCAACCTGAAGACTAAAGAGATTGGTGTTCCTTTTCTGGTTTTACCTGCTCAGGTAGGCAAAGGAACTTTTCACAACATCCTTCCCTGTGCTGGGGGGCAGAGAGAACAGAGCTAGACCTGCAGGATTTTGATGCTGAAGTTGGCCCATACATCTTTTAATTTCCTTTAGAGCCAAAAACTAAGCAAGGCACATGCCACACTTTTTGATATCATTCTCTGAGCCTCAATATTCTCCCATCTTAATGTATTATTCAAATCACCTAAGGAAGTTACTTTACAAATAATTGCAGAGCATGCTCTTGGTGTAGCAATGAAGACATCACTTTGGGATGCTGCCATCCATGTTGAAGGGTCTGAGCTCAGGATATTAATGACTAGGAATGCAGACTCACTAATAGCAAGATATTTGCTCACTTTTCCCAGGACAATACATTATAAAACTCAACAAAGCAATTAAGATGTTTATAGCATCTTGTGAAATTAAAGATAATTTTCCTAGCCAATAAAGATTCCGCTTTTTGTGACTCATCTATATGGTATTTCTGATTCATTCAACTTTCATCCTAATTTAATACCCCAGTCCTTTCCCCAGGTATCCCATGAGGGCAGACATTCGGTGTGGCAGTTAAGATGCTACGTGAGATTCCTATATGCCACGTCAGAGTGCTGGAGTTTCAGTCCTGATCCCCTTCCATTTCCAATTCCCTAATCATTCCCTAAGAGGCAGCTGATTATGGATCAAGGACATAGGTGCTTGCCACCCACATGGGAAGCCTGTTGAAATTCAGATTCTTGCTTTAGCCTGGCTCAGCCTCAATGGTTGAAGGCATGGGAAGAAGTAAAGCAGAGAATTCAAGGTCTTTACGATCTCTTATCACAATCTGTCAGTCTGTCTCCCTTCCTGCCTCCCTCCCTCCTCAATCACACACACATACACACACACACACGCCCATCTCAATCTCCCTATTTCCCTCTTAAATAAACAAAGGACTTTTTAGTGAAAAGTTTTCGGGCCTATTCTGTCTATATAACACACTTTATTTACCATTGAGTTTGGTGGCATTACATAATATCTCACAAGCTATCGGTATTTTCTCCCAGAATCCATTTTATAGATTGGCGTTTAAGCACAACAATATATTATGAACTGAGTAACAAAGAATCAGAACAGGAATATTGGGCCCAGCATGGTAGCCTAGCGGCTAAAGTCCTTGCCTTGAACTCGCCAGGATCCATATGGGTGCAGGTTCTAATCCCAACAGCCCTGCTTCCCGTGCAGCTCCCTGTTTGTGGCCTGGGAGCTCAGTCAAGGACAGCCCAAGGCCTTGGGACCCTCCATGCATGTGGAGACCTGAAAGAGTTTTCTGGCTCCTGGCTTCAGATCAGTTCAGCTCCGGTCATTGTGGTCACTTGGGGAGTGAATCATCAGATGGAAGATCTTTTTCTTGTCTCTCCTCCTCTGTATATTTGCCTTTCCAATAAAAGTTAACAATTCTTTAAAAAAGAATTAGAACAGGAATATTATTTATATGTTACAGGCTGATGACAGCCCAATAGCCGACTGTCAGCAATATAAAGCATGGAATACTGAAGCAGCAAATTAGAGCAGAATAAAAGAACAGAAATCAGCCAATGCATTCAGAAAATATTGAAATTCTCCACTGTGTTTCTGTTTCGTCATTTCCAATGTAACTCGTGGAGGAGGGCATTCCAAGTAATCCATTTCCTTTAGTCTTATCCAGTCGGTTGCCTTCCGTCAGACTTGTTCTAAGTCAGGTTGAAGGATTGGAACTATGGCATCTTTCCTTTCCCGTTGGCTACACTGCACAAAAATCTGGAGGGCAGACACTCCTCCCTTGCCCCCCTCCCTTCCTTTCTTCCTTGCAAAGAATAAATAATTGCATCTAGATCTGGGTTTGTATCTCATAGGAGGTTTACTTCTTCATAAGTACATTGAAAAACCATGAAATACAATGCTACTTCCCAACTTGATACTTTATTCTACAGACTAACATCAGAAGTGAAGTTGTTTCTATTTACTGCTTTCTTCTAACCACATTATTTCATTATTTTCCTCTCTCAAAAATCTTGCTGTTGGGGCTTTGTTGTGGCATAGTATGTTAAGCTGCAACCTGTGCTGCCTGTGATGCCAGCATCTCAAGGGGGAACTGGTTCAAGTCCTGGAGGCTCCACTTCCAAAGCAGCTTCTGCAAAAGCAAGTGAAGATGCCCCAAGTAAGCTTGAGTTCCTGCACCTGTGGAATAGAACCAGCTAAAGCTCCTGGCTCCTGGCTTTGGCCAGGCCTAGCACCACCTGTTGCTGCCATGTGCAGAGTGAAGCAGTGGGTGAAATATATCTCTTTGTACCTTATTTAAGGGTGGTTCTCCAAAGAAGGAGCTATGTAAGATCAGAGATTCTGCAAGAAGCATAGCTTATTTCAACCCCAGTTTTCTAAGGAGTTGAAATGTGAAAAGTTTTTTTTTTAATTTCTTATTTACTATTTATTTATTTATTTGAAATATAAAACTCCACCTGCTGGTTCACTCACCAACTGTTCACAATAGCTGGGGCTAGGCCAGGAACCTAGAACTTAATCCTTGTCTCGCAGGTGGGTAACAGGGACCAAGTCCTGGATGCTTTAGCTGTTGCCTCACCTGGTGCACATACGCAGGAAGCTGAGACCAGAAGTGATGACAGAATTCAAACACAGACACTCTCACATGGAACTCAGGCTTCCCAACCAGCATCTTCCCTGCTGTGCCAAATGCTCACACTCTATGGAAACATCATTAACCAAAAAAGCTTGATCAAAGAAATGATAGAACTGTGGCAAACTTTTTTCAAAAGGGCATGGCAACTTAAATGTGATAAAAGATACAGATTAGCTTCACTTCCTTATTGCTACACTAGGCAATATGCAATGTCCATGTTCTTTTTAATATTTAAGTATCAAAGACTTTAAAGCTAAGCATTATTACATTTTCTCAATTTTGAATTTAAGTTTAAATAAACCTAGTGCTCTGTTTTTTTTTTTTTAAGATTTTATTTCTTACTGCAAAGTCAAATATACAGAGGAGGAGAAACAGAGAGGAAGATCTTCCATCTGATGATTCACTCCCCAAGTAGCCTCAATGGCCAGAGCTGCGTTGATCTGAAGCCAGGAGACAGGAACTTCTTCCAGGTTTCCTATATGGTTGCAGGATCCCAAGGCCTTGGGCAGCCCTTGACTGCTTTCCCAGGTCATAACCAGCGAGCTGGGCTGCTGGGATTAGAACAGTCACCCATGTGAGAACTCTGGAGTGCAAAGCGAGGACTTTAGTCGCTAGGCCACAGTGCTGGGCCCCACCTCCGTTTTTCTTAAAGAAGTATTAGCTAGATAACTTATAAATTACATATTATTTCAAGTTAGCCAACTTAATAAGGCTTTTGTGTTCTATTTTAATCTTAGTTCTTGAATATATGTATTATATTAGAACAGTCTAACAATACTCCTATAAAATATGGGGAAAAAAGAATTAATTCTTGAGTTGGAAAAAAATATGTTTTTGATCTCCTGAGACAGTGACTGTTTACAAGAAAGCATTCCTGAGGGCTCAGTGCATACTATTTATGCAAAGAACACAAAATCCCAGTTTTCCTGCTGTGGTTTTGGCACTCTGTGTTAGTAACTTCATTTATACATATTGTGGTGCTGATATTTAATTTTATTTTCTGATTACATGGCTTAGTAGGAAAGATATTACAAACTCGATAGTTATGAAATTTTTTGGTAGTCTGAAAAAAGCATCTTGCAGTATATTTAATTTTGCTTTGTATTATTATTTTTACTTAGAGAATCTACATGTACTACATGCACAAAGGAATTTAATCAAGTGCAGAGGGGTAGAGATTGCTGCTTTCTATGGGCTAGAAGGAGTTCTTGAGAAGAATGAGGCATTTGAAGAAAGATGTTTAGATGTCTAAGGTTTAGTTACCTCTTGACTGTAATTGTTGGTACCAATTTATAACCCATGAAGGCCTTGCTGAAAAGCATACCTCTCCCCACCTGAATGCCTAATGCATCTCAAACCTGGCTTTAGAGCTTAACCTTGTCTTGTATCTCTGGGTCATGAATTTTAATTTTTGTAAATCATGATTCTTCTAAAAGTGAGGCATAAAAATAAGGCAAGTAACATTGTGCTAAGTCAGCTCCAAATGCCACATTGAGCATTAATTGTGGGACTATTTTATTAGTTGCGACACTGGTTTACTAGCAATAGGTATAATAGTTGTGGTATCATGGAATGTGTAAGAGAACAGTATATATTACACATTAAGTCACTGTTTGAGACACCTCCATTTCATATTAGAATGCCTTGGTTCTCAGATCATTTTCCTCTGCAACTTCCTGTATCTGATGGGGCAGCCGGTATTTGAGGCTCCAGTTCTTGGGTCCCTGCTGCACAGTTGGGAGAGCTGGAATGCATTTCTGGCTCCCAACATCAGACTGACCTACTGATGACTGAGGAGAACCCAGCATTTAGGGAGTGACCCAGCAGATGAATGAGCTCTGTTTCTCTCCTCTCTCTCTTTTAAATATTTGTGTGTTTTACTTGGAAGAGTTTTATATTTGTAGAGAGAAATAGAGACAGAGGAGAAATTGTCTATCTGCTGGATCATGCCTCAACTGACTACCATGGCCTGGTCCATTAGCAGGGAGCTGGATCTGAATTGGGGCACCTGGACTCTGACCAGCACCCAAATGGGAAGCCATCACCATGGGGGAAGGATTAGCTTGTTATGCCACCATATTGGATTCTTTCTGCCTTTTAACTAAAATAAAAACAAACCTTTTTTTAAAAAAAATTAAATGACAGATGTCAAATGACTATTTGAGAACAAACCTGTGAAGCATTATGATATTGTTAATATTTTGTTATATTTATCCTCAACCTTTTAGTTTTAAGCATTAAATCCCCATCTTAATTGAATTTTCTTAAATAAATATCTTGGATGGACCTCAGTATTTCTAAAATTGAATTTTTTTCTATCAAAAACTTCAATGTTACTGGTTACTCAAAACCATGTCAATTCCATAATATTGCAAATTGCTGTTGATGTTATATTGGGACTCTTAATTGACTGTGATGATATTCTACCAGCTCTAACTTCAGACCAGAAATGGTCTCCCCAAGAAACTGTTCAACCCATCTGGACAGTAAGTAGCTGGGCTCTATGCTTGGTATATGTTTGCAAGGAAAGAATCTTGATTGAATTTGAACTGTAATACTGCATCAAGGTGGAGGAATCCACCAGGGGGAGGGGAAGGGAGAGGGGTGGGGGGATTCCCAGAGCCTATGAAACTGTCACATAATGCGAAATAATTAATAAATAAAAAAAAGAAAAAAAAAACTTCGATGTTTCAAACACAACCTTGTGACCATTTTTTACACATATAAAATGCATCACGTTTTAGCTTATTCCATAAACCAAGGATATGCACTTGTTTTAGTGAGACCTTGCTCATAAATGTGAGCTTATGAGGCATACCTAGAGCGCTGTCAATCAATATTCATCAACTAAGCATTGTCTGGGGGGGTTACACTTTTTTGTTGGTGTTAGGGTCATTAGTCTCTGCTTATGTAAGCATATTTCCCATGAAATATTTTAAAATAACATGAGCTTTCTGTAAGTAGGAACTAGGGGTAACGATGCTGGGCTTCAGGCTTTATTTTCCTCTCAAATGGCAGGACTACTGCTAGCAGTTCCTAACATAGTAACTAGTGCATCCGCAATGAAGTATTTGTTGAGGGAATAAATGATGAATGTGCAGAAATATTTTATTTGTTACTATGTATGAAGAAAACACCTTATCTTCTTTTTTTCTGTATCCTAGAAATTTGGGTCATTGGCCAGCTGAAGTTGTATGCACAGTTGTCAAATAAGACTTACTACACACTTGTGTGGAAAATGTGACCAGATGGAGATAAATGCTTTGTTTATACTGTCTAAAGTAGATAGATGTAGTGTATGCAATTAAAAGCGTATATACATTTAACATGGCTTGTCTTATAAGTGCCCAAATCCTCCTCTGTCTTTACCCAGGTTAGCTGCTATGATTTTCATTTCTCTTTTTCTTAGTGTGGTAGCCTTTCCTCCAGTAGTCTCTGATACCTAGAATTTTTTCTAGATGCATTTATTTATTTGAAAACTAAGGGAATAGAGAGAGAGGATGAGGATAAATGAGAACATCAGTGGTTCACTACCCCATGGCCACAGGCATGACAAGCCAAAGCCAGGAACCAGGAGCCCGGAGTGACAGGAGATCCTGTACTTGAGCAACCATCTGCTACTACTGATTCTCAGATGCATTACCAGAGAACTGGATCCGAAGCGGAGCAGCTAGCCCTCAGACTGGCACTGTGATACAGAATTTGGGCATCTAAACCACTGACTGAACCTGCTGCAGCACAATGCCCAATTATGACACCTGGAATTCTTAAACATGAATTTATTTTATTCATCTTCTTTTCTTTAAATTCTACATAACACTTTTAGCTCCATCCTTCAATGTTTTTTCTCATTTATTTTCATTGTCCAATTGAAAAATCATGTGAGCCATAGAGTAGTTTTAATTTTTTTCACTAGCCACAATAAAAATACTAGAATAGGTGGATTGATTTTTCATTATAATTTAAACATTTTAATGTCCAACATACTAGCATTTCAACATTTAAATAAATTAGTAAAATGTTTTATATTATTTTCTTTAGTTGTCATTAAGATAAAACTTGTATTTTATGATTTTTGCAAACTTTTAGTCAGAATGGCCTCATTTTAACTAATTGGTAATTGTCTAGTGTCTACTGCACAATATTAGTAAAAGCCTTTAAATATAATTTAGTAAATCTAAAATGAAATAGCCATTAAACACGAAATATTGCCTTAATAAAAATATTCACACAGCTCTTGGTAGATCTTACTACGGTGCTGTTCTATATTTGTGACATTGGAGGGAACAAACTGACACAAATATTTCGTGAGATATCCAGGTAAATGAATCTATCATTTTAAGGGACACAAACTTGTAAGATATTTTCTCACCCAAAATCCTTCTCATATTTAACCAAGAGCCTACCATTTTTTACTTAACATACAATACTTGTATGAATTTACAGGACACAATGTGGTAATTTTTGCATGCATAGAAATATAAAGTTTAACAACCAAACCAGGGAAACTAGCATTTATGATTCCTTAATAATTTTTCATTTGTTGGGACCAACATGGTGGTTTATGTAGCAAGCTAGTCCTGTGCTAGCATTGCATATGGGCACCAGTTTGTGTGCTGGCTGCTCCACTTCGAATCCAGCTCTCTGCTTATGCCTGGGGAAGCAGTGGAGGATGGTCTAAGTCCATGGGCCTCTGCATCCACATGAAAGACCCCAAAGCAGCTAACAGCTTCTTAATGTACTAAAAACTTAGCTTCAAATCAGCGAAGCTCTGGCCTTTGCAACCATTTGGAGAGTAAAGCAGTAGAAGGAAAACCTTTTCTATCTCTCTTTTCCCTGTGAAATCTGCTTTTCAAATAAATAAATCTTAATTTTTTTCCATTTACTCTGATATATTATTATTTCTTTGTGTTGTCAGCCTTTAAACTTACCTCTTTAGTTCTTTGTAAAACAGATAATAAAGTGCAGATAATACAGTCACCTGCTGAACTAAAGAACACCAGCACACATTCCTTCTAAGTAATTGTGTTTTGATACCTGTTATTCAACTTCCTTCAATTTCCCTTCCTGCAAGCTTTCTAACCCTTCAATGACCTTTGTTTTACATGTATTAGCTTCTACATGTAAGAACACATAAAATTGGGCTTTTTATTGCTGGATTTATTTCATTTAGCATAAGGTTCTGCAGTCTCATGCATGTTGTCACAAAATGGCAGCATTGAATTAGTTTCTGTATAACTGAGTAATGTTCTGTGGTTTGTACATTACCACCTTTTTTCATTCACGTGTTGTTGGCACTGTGGTTGATTCCATATTGAGTATTGCAAATAGTACCGAAATAAACATGTGAGAACAGCTGACTCTTGGATATACTGCTTTCATTACCTTGAATATGTGTCCAGGAGTCGAAAAACTAGATCAAATGGGAAAATATACGTAATTTGGGGGCCTTGAGTCGCCTCTGTACTATTTTCACAATGGCTGTCCTTATTTACCTTCCTACAAAGTATATACGACATTTTTTTCTGGATCCTTTTCAGGTTTTTTTGTTGTTGTTGTTGTTTTACGTTTTTGATAATGGCATTCTAACTAGAATAAGATGACATTTTATGATTTGTTTGCATTTCCCTAATTATTATCAATTCTGAACATTTTTGCGTATTGATTAATTGGCTACTTTTGTGTCTGCTGAGAAATATCAGTGATTTAGATCATTGCCTACTTTTGATCAGATAGTTGAATTTTTCTTTTTTTTTGGTTGTTGCATTGTTTTTAGTTCTTTAGACATTATGGAAACTGCTTCTTTGATGACTAGTTTAAAAATATTTTCTCTCAATTTTTGTGTCGCTTCTTCACTATGTTTATGGCTCCCTTCTTAGTTTGATATATTCCTAATTATCTAGTTTTGCTTTGTTGCCTGTAGTTTGTGGATTTTATTACCTTTTTAAAAAATATTGCCTACATTTAGCAATTTTAGGTCTAACATTAGAGTGCTTGATTTGTTTTGATTTGATTTTTGTACATAGTAACAGGGGCCTGGGTTCTAGTTTCACGCTTTTAAGAGTGTCCAGCAGTTTTCCCATCACCATTCATTGAAGAGATCATCCTTTCTCTAGGGCATATTCCTGGAAACTTACCAAAAAAAATCAGTGGATTTTATGCCCATGAATTTAGTTTTGGTTCTTCATTCTGCCCCACTGGCCTCTGTGTTGGTTTTTATCATCATGTTTTGACTCATAAAATTTTCAAGTACTTTCTGAGGTAAGGTGTGTGATGCCTACAGCCTTGTTCCTTTTGCTCAAATCTGTTTTGGCTACATGAGATCTTCTATGGTTTTATAGCAGATGAAATTTTTTTCCTTTTTCATAGAGAACATAATTGATGTTTCCCACTTCTAAAAAAGAAGCGTTTTGTTTATTTCAAAGTCAGTATTCCAGAGAAAGAGGAACAGAGAGAGAGAGAGAGAGAGAGAGAGATGTTTAACTTCCCAGATGGCTCTTTATTTCACAAAAGAATCAAGTTTTGTCTAAAATAATGTTTCAGGTTCATAATTCATTGCAGTCATCATTTAGTATGTGTTTACTAAATGTTTACAGAGAAAGAAAAAGAAAATGTAATTATGCTTTAGAAATATCTTAGTGCTGTGATTTTTCTGTTTAATACACTATCAATTCTATGATATAGACATTAATATACTGACTCTCAAGAGGAAATTATTACTTAAGATAATTTGCTTGTCCTGCCTGAGGTCATGAAACTAGAATTTTTTTCTCTAGAGACAATGACGTTTTGCCTGTACCATTCTACTCTCTTGCTTTTGTGCGTTCCACAAAGACATTAGTTGTATAAGACCTTCCAGAAGCATGTTGTCCTCAGTTTGATAATAACTGGGGAAACTGAGTTTGACTATGAAAGATAATCTTTATTATAATGTATTACACCTATTCCAAAGATAAGTATTCATCTTCTAACTTATCTACACATTTGAAAGTAGTTATATGTCTGCATTTATGCAGATAAATATTTTTCCTTATTATATTCATTTATGCACACACACACACATACACACACACATACAGTTTCTTTTTTAAAATGAATGAAAAATCCATGTCATGAATTTCAACATTTTTTGCAACATATTCAGTCGGCTAATACTGTTTTCCAAGAAATTTTTGAAATACCCTCATTTACACTCACACGCATGCACATGCACAAGTAAACTTAGAGTTTACTTTTTTCTACGCCTAATTCTAAAAATACAAGGAAATGAACTCAGAGAGGAAAGCATGCATTTGTGGGTACTATGGGAGGATATGATTGTGTTCATCTTGTTCATTTTTTTTCCTCCTCCAGTGATCACTGTTTGGGGAGTCACACAATGTTTCAGAAAGAAAAATCTGTTATTCAACTTCATCTTCAGAAAAATAAAGAAGTTCCAGGAAAATTATCTCGAATGGTAAGCTTTCCTTAGTACCATTTCTGACTTTATAATCTGTTGTCCACTTCACATAATTTCTATAGCTTAAAGAATACGTGTTTACTTGAGTATGTTTTTGAAACAGGATAAAATATTTCCTTTAAATTTCTGGCAACAATTTGTAATGAAGAGAGAACATGAGTACATGATTGTAATCTAACTGTAGGGACATACTCACGTGTAACTAAGGTGATGTAAGCAGGGACCTTAGGAAAATGTGTGCCCATGAACGATAAAAGCAGAGAACTTGTTTCTTCCTCACTTTCTCTATTTTCTTACCATGTAAAGGAGATTCAGCAAGAAAGTAGTTGTGTGGACGCTGCAAAGAGGGCTTTCATCCTGAGTGTAGACATTTCAGCCCCAGAATCTTGAAAAGAAGCTTCTGCTCTTTAGGGCAATGGATCGGTAATGTTTTGTTACAGCAGCCAAGGCTTACTAATTTGACATAATAAAAAATTATATATTTGTGTCTGGGAAAATTCTTAAGAAATATCTTAAGCTGATTTTATTTATACCTCTGCGTATCCGCATAGAAGAAAATGAGGTAAAAATGTGAATAGGGAATCATTATAGGCAGAAAATAACACAATATTTGTTCTATTCAATTCAGAAAAGAACACAACCGTTGTTCTATTTGAGGACTGTGTTGGTTTCAACATAGCAGAGGCCAGAACACACTAATATTTATAATATATATGTGTATATATATATATATATATATATATATATATATATATATAAAATACCTTAAAAGGAATAGTTTGTTTTACTGTCTCAGTTTCATGCTGTTAGATGAGAATTTTACTCCCTGTATGTTGTGTTGAGTTACTTCCAGTCCAAATTACACAGTATGCAATGAACTTTGATATTTTGGCAGTTCTTATCTGAAGAATCTTCCAATTATCTTCTTTAAGCAAAAAAAGAAAAATCGCATCACTCTGTCATCTTCATAAAACAGATTTCAAGTGTGAGATTCCTTTTTTTTTTCTAATATGAGGTGTTTCATCATAAAAATGTCAGGTGGTGCATTGGATTGCAATACATCTATATGGAATATAACATAATGAGGCCATAAGAGAGTTGTTTAGAAATATCTCTGGGATCAGATTGTCAACTTAGTTGCTGGGGAGACTACGGATCCTCACATATGAAATCTCCACAAAGAACCATAAAGTTCTGTTAACACCTTTAGTGTTAATGAGTGTTAAGGTTTTTCAAATTGCTCCTGGCCTTGAAGCTGCTGAGAGCATCGTATTTCAGTGCATCATAGTGGAAACAGAAAATACATGATCCTAACACGCAGCTTCTAAAAGAACATAGCATCTCATTAATATTATTTTGTGGATGGCTAACATTGAAAGTTCATTTAATTCCATTCCTGTGACTTAGTCTGTCTTAAAACATATCTGTAACATTTTAACATTTCCAGCCTGTTCAACCTGCCTGAGGAATTTAAGAAGCAAATACTATTAAGAATAATGAAACATAGTAACAAGGAACTGTCGCAAAATTTCCAGGATTAGAACCTTGGAAGTGGTGAAAAGAGGAGTTTAGAGTTGAGTTTAGGCAGGGCATCTTTGGATGCCATACCTTCTGTTCCCGACTACCATACCTGGATTATATAGACTCTTTTCAAAGATTTTGCATATGAATTTTAGGGTAATTGCTTAAAATCATATTTATGTATTTATTATTTATTTTGTTTCACATTCCATATCTATACCTATACAATTCAAGGTCTGAGACATGATGGCTACCTTCAGATTATGTCTATATTGGACATCAGGCTCTGTTCTCAATGATTTGAATGTATTAGTTTACAATAGCCCAAGAGGAAAAGAAAAAGAAATAAATAATATTATTCTCTGATGTTGTATAAATAGATACTAGAAAATGAAATGTTTCATAGTTTCACAGCTAGTAAATAAGGGATTGATTTGGGATTTCAGAAAAACCAGTGTTGTAGAATTCAATATATTATAAAATTAGTCATGGGCTGGTGCTGTGGTGTAACTAATTAAGCCTCTGCCGATGGAGCCAGCATCCCATATGTTCAAGTCTTGGCTACTCCACTTTCAATTCAGCTCCCTCATAATGGCTTAGGGAAGCAGCAGAGGATGGTCTGAGTCCTTGGGTCCCTGCATCTCTATGAGAGACTCAGAAGGCGCTCCTGGTTCCTGGTTTTGGACTGCCCAATTCTGGTCATTGCAGCTATGTGTGTTTGTATGTGGGGGGTGAACCAGCAGTTGGAAGATTTCATTATCTCTCCTCCTCTGTTTGTAATGCTGCCTTTCAAATGAAGTAGCATCAACTGATACAGTATATGTGGGTTGCTTTTTTCATCACCCTTCTCTCCATGTCCAGGGACACGTCCTTTGTCATCCTTGTCCATTCTTGGGTCTATACCTGTACAGCTGATTCCGGAGATGTCTGTTTTTCAGTATGTACTTGGGATCACAGAGGATTAATTTATTTGTTTCTTTTTTAGGCTTATTGATGATTTAATATATAAAGGTTTACCTCCTAAAATAAATCACCAACTCTTGATAAATTTGAACAAAGTTGGTAAATGCTGTTTCTAATTCAGAGTTTGAATTAAGACTGACATGTTTATTTAAAAAAAAAACCTGTTATACAGCGCTGGGTGTAAGCCACTGTTTGGGACAATGACATCACACGTGTGAGGGCCACTTAGAGTCCCCACTATGTTGATTTCTATCCAGTTGTCTGCAAATACATCTTGGAAGGTAACAAATGATGGCTCAATAGCTCAGACCTTTCCACCCATGTGGGAGACCCAGATGGAACTCGAGGTTCCTGTGTTGAACTTAGAATAGCCCTGACTCTTGAGGGCTTCTAGAGAATAAACCAGCAGGTGGAAGATCCCTACTACATTTCTATTTCTCTGTTACTGTGATGATGAAAACAACTAATTTTGAAAAATGGATAACTTATCTAATGGCAAAAGTGCTTGCATACCTTTGTTCAATAGGATTCACTGTGTAGGTGCTATGTGTCAGTCCCTATGCTATTGAGGGAGTCATGGTAACTACAACGTAGAATCAGAGAAAGACATCTCTGTCTCCATGACACCAAATCCAGGCTGTTTCAGGAAGTTCTAGCATTGCATTCCAGAGGACAAAACCTCAAAGTTCAAGAAAATCTTTATGGCTTTTACTTTATAGAATTCAGCTAAGTAATTTAAACAAATGAAATCTAAAATAATCGATTAATTTAGTGTATGTTTCTAAAATTTTTTTCATGTCATGTACAATTCTTCCTTTCAAGGACCTCATATAATGAAGGAAAGTCTTAGTAAGCCCAATAAAATTCAGAACTATGCTGTAAAAAAACACACACATGCAAACAGATCATTTGTTCATTGAGCAAATAACAATTGAGTATCCAGCTGTTTCTCAGACACAGTTTTAGATACTGGTAAAATGGAGATGAATGTAGTCTTTCTAGATTGTAGCTACCACAGCCTAATGGAGACATAAAATTTGACTAAGTCTCAGTAGGGCTATGTGCTTTCAAAGAAAAGACAGTAATGCTCTAAGCTCAAAGATTGGGTAGCTGATAGAGATGAACAGGGCAGCGGGGGCAGGAGAGGGGTTCACAGTGGTGCTTCATTTTATGCTAGAATCCAACATTTAGTGAAGATGCTTCAACAAGACTTTGGAAAATGGATATTCAAATGTGAGTACATTTGCTGCAAAAATATTTTTAATAACAGATTAGCATGTACTATAAAAAAACACAAGGATTTAAAAAAATAAATTTTCACCAATCTAAGCTCATATCTTTCCATTTCCCATGACCTTTTCAAAGTACACACACCCAGGCCCAGCTCTGATGATAAGAAATGACAAATGTTAAACTTACTACCTTGGTACCTTGTATAAAAGCAGAGATTCCGGTTTCCTATTGTTCAATTCAAATGTTCACTCAGGCAGGCTATTGAGTCTGCACTTTAATTTCTTCTTTTTAAAAAAGTGAAAATATTCAAATTTGCTTGACATGGTTTTAATGAGAATGTAATTGAGAAAGAAATGGATGGAGACTTTGTGAGTCCGTCACCTAGTCAGTACTCCAATCAAGCATTCACTACTGATGCCATGAAACAAGGATGTTAGACTATTTCAATCTTTCACTGTTGAAGGCTGTAGGACTCCTATCACATTGTCATTAAAACACTTATTTTCCATTTTTGCTCATATATATTTTGTTGGATTCTCTAGTAACTATAAGAAAAAATATGAAATTCATCTTTTGAGTGCTGTTTTATTTCACTAGCATAATGATATTGACATACTTAATAATTTACTTACAATATTGATAATATTGAAAAATATAGATATTGATATATTATGTTAAAATAATAAATAAATGGCCATGTCAGGATATTTTTACTGATAAATAAACAATTTTTACCTATCACAACTTCTGTTGCAAATTTTTAATACCTGTAAAAGCACGGTAAATTATACTACCAGTTGCCAATCCCATATGTGATTAAAAAAATAAGGTGATTAATTTGTTTTTAAATGTTTTAAAAGTTTTTCTGAAATGACTGTGGTATTTTAAACACTTTAACTGAAATAGTTTGTCAACTTGTGACTTGTGCGCGTGCGCACACACACACAAATGCACACATCCCATGTCAAGTACTGCTTCAAGTTCAGCTGCTCTGCTTACAATCCAGCCAGTGCACCTTCAAGGGCAGCAGCTGGTGGCTCCGCTATCTGGATCCCTGACACCCACATGGGAGACCCCAGTTGTGAGCTTTTGACTTTTGCCTGGCTCAGCCCTGGCTATCTCACACATATGGGGAGTAAACCAATGATGAAAGATACCTTTTTCTCTCTCCCCCTCTTCCCTTGCCTTTTAAATAATAAAACTTTTTTAAAAATTCCTAATGACAATATAACAAATGTCAATTTTACCCTTATAAGTATCTACAAACCAGATCAAGCCATTTTAACATGAACTGTGAGCTTGCTATGCAAAAGGCTGTCATGACACTACTTACACGCTTGATTTGGTTGAGCTGCTAAGGGAAGCAGGAGCCAAGCATTGCCGTTCAAGTCGTATGTCCTCTCTTGATCTACTTCTCACTTTGTGTCTTCCGTCCATTTGCCAGTCTTCCCATGCCCTACGTTTCACTTTCTCTGAATCAGAAAGAAACGTTTGTCACTACCATGTTTTTCATTTCAGCCGTTCCAGTGACTGTAGATATACATTCCCAGTGAACAAACCTCACAGCCTCGAGTCTCATTGTACTTCTACAAAGTATTTCTTTTTAACAGCATGCACTCAGGACTTCTAGTCATCACTCATTCTTTTCATTTAGCTTGGCTTCTTTCTTTCTACACACACAATGAAAATATAAGGATTACTTTACCTTTGACCATTAGGCATAGAAAGACTTTCCTCTGATATCTTCTGTCAGAAACTGTATTGGTCAGTTTAAAAAAAAAACAGATTGTATGCGGACACACAAGGTAATATACACCACAAGCCTTAGGGAAACTCATTCAGCTCTCACACCTGACTCCACCAGGTAGGAAACATTACAATTGCAATGGATTTGCTTTTCATTCCCCACAAACTGACACACAGTTTTTTTGCATGCTTGTTCCAGAAGGATTAGTCAGTGAGTTAAGGAATTCTGTGTGTGTGGGCACACACCTGCATGTGGCCCATAGGACTGAGAGTTTTAAAGCAGCATACAGAGGAAAATACCAACTGAATTCTTAGAATTTACCCCTGCTAGTTGTTGTCACTCATGAACGTAGCTTAGTATTTGTGATATAGAGAACTGTCTTATGCTGGCATTTTGGCAGCAACGTATGGTGCATCTGAAAACTATGCAGGTATTTACACATTTTCTAGTCCATTGGGCAAAATATCCTGTCCTACACTGCCATGTTGTGTGCAGCCTAAGTGTGAGGAAAAAATAAAGAAAAAAAAAAAGCCCAGAGTATGCATATAGGTAAGGAACATATGTGCCTGAAAATTACCTTCTTATTTACAGAAATTCATGTTGACGCTGGAGAAGACAGAATTTCTTTCAAACTGTCCTGTAGGTTTATCCTCAACCCAAACCCAGCTTTCTGATTCATTGTTGAAAACAAAGCTTATGCAGTTAAGGAGAATCTGGTGAGGTTTTAAGACAAAGAATAAAAAAGAAGAACGGGAGTTATCAGAAGAGGTGAAGAGAATGACAGCAGGAAGTTACAGGCCTATTTTTATCTGATACTCAATCCTAGTCACTCTATAAATGTTAATATATTCTGTCTACAGCAAGAAGATGACCACAGTCACTTTTATCTGAGCCAACTTCTAGAATTTATGCATATTTGGAAGATATCCAGGTAAAGACATTTTATGTCTGTTCCAAGAAAACTTTCTGACTGGTTCTGAAATGCCAAATCACAATATTTCTAGTTGATTGTAAAAAGTGTCCTTTCATTAGTACTGTGAAAGCTATTGTGCCTTTAATGTGTGATTCTCTTTGGCAAACTCTGTTAGTAATTATCTATTCTTCACAGTTATTCAGATATACTTGAAGAGCTGCTAACACCTTCTCAAATGATCTAACATTCATTTAAAGATATGTCTACTGCTGCTTATTCTATTTCCAGTGATTCTTTTTCTCATTCATTTTGTGAGTCTGGTTATG
Source organism: Ochotona princeps (assembly GCF_030435755.1). Taxonomy (NCBI): domain Eukaryota; kingdom Metazoa; phylum Chordata; class Mammalia; order Lagomorpha; family Ochotonidae; genus Ochotona; species Ochotona princeps. The sequence goes on along the minus strand of NC_080858.1, from coordinate 13,955,687 downwards.
TGTGTGTCAGTGCGCTCTTTGTCAACCTGTATTTCCATCCTGTGACAGTCTGCATCTCCTGGTTTTAATTCTTTCTGGAACTCCCTGAAAATAATTGCTATATCATCAGCAGGGGAATGTGAATTCAAATGAGAAAATCCAAGTGACAGTAAATGAACATATCCTAATTAATTCTTACACCTAAATGCATACAGGCATTATTTGAAAGGATAATTCTTTCAGGAAGCTAAGCTGAGAAAAGACATCCATACTGCAGTTGGGGTATATCTCATGTTACTCTGAAGTGCCCCAGGGAGGAATGCTGTGTGGGAGACATATGTCATAAATTTCTAAGGCAAAGCCTCAAAACGAAAGAACTTCAGTTATTTAATGACTGTTTATAATAGTCATCACTTTGCAGCTATTATACACTTTGTCTACACTTCCCAAGGTACATATTAGCAGGAAACCAAAGTCGGGAGCAGAGCTGGGACTCAGATCCGGGAACGTGCCAGGGATGTGGGTGATTTTACTACTTGCCAAACTCTGGCTCCCACAAACGTATTTAAACCCACAGCCACAACTGAAATCAAATTACTCTGTCTTCTACTCCCTCTGTGCTCTGAATCCTACCTCTTACCTTTTTCAGATGCTATAGCAAAAATCCATCTTCAGCCTCATGAAGACACAATAGGCTAATTGATGTTGTCACCCAGACTACTTGATGTTGTCACGTAAGGGCCAAGTACAGGAACTTGTGTTTGTCTCTTTATTCCGTGGCTGTACTGCCTCTTAGAAAGCATAAACATCCCTCGCCATTACAAGTTCATGGCAGCTTTTCCTACAATACCTAACATCAGACTTCTGATCATCTTTCTGGCTTTAGAATCAAGCTTATATAAGGATACTCCCCTTGCCAGTCCTTGGCTACTCTTCTTCCTCTCCATCAACTTTTATCTTGACTGGACAGAATGGCTCCTACTGAAGTGATAATGTCACATAGTGAAAAAGCAACTGTGTGAAATACATCGCTTCAACTCACATGTTTTGTGTTGGGTAGCTGATTATGCAATTTAATTTCTAGAATTGTCAGCACAAACATGATGATGATAATTGAATTTGGGAAAATCAGTTTGAGCAATGAAGCCCAAATCACACGTGTGCTGCTGAGGCATTAAAAAAGTTTCTGAAGGTTAGGGAAGAAAAATGCAGAGGCAATGCTATCAATTATAAATGTCTGCCATTAATTCTGAATGAAATTCTCCATGAGGTTTTGCATATTTAATATTTCTTGATGTCAGTATTTGCCATTATCTGCTTCTGAGTTTCTTCACAACTTACAGTTTGAATTAAGAGTAGTTTTGTATAATAATCAGCCTTAAAGGCTTTGTTACTTTGTCACAGTTTCTTTGGAATTTAAATTTTTCAGATATTTTTAAAGTTTGTTGGAAGCTCAGTGATGCTTCCACTTAAATTTTTTTAAAAACTGTCAACAGTAATGCTTGTTAGAGTATGCCTGCTACAGAATCATGAACAAAACAGAACTGGTAGTAAATGTGCCAAATACAGTGAATTAAGATCTTCCACCGAATTTAACAAAGTTTTTTCTTTCTTTCCAGACAGTGCCTTTCAGCAGTTTTGGAAAAATATAACTCTCACCTGAACTGCCTGATGAAAACCCAGGTATTCACTCATTATTCCCTTCATCAATTCAATAAACATATAGAAGCATCTACTGCTTTCCCAAAGGTTTTCCAGTTTCTAAAACAACATATCTGGGAACAGGATTAGCACTTAAGAGATATTTGCAGTAAATGCTATGAAACTATGTGTATGCAGGTCATGTAAGAATGGGTAACTAATCTTACCCCATGGAAGTGCATATTAAAAAGTGTGTGCTTTATAATCCAAGAAGCCATGAGAAAGGCAGGGAGAACCTCAAACAAAAACAACCTGAGTGGGAGCAAAAAAGTCAGGAAATTTGAAACGGCTGTAATTCGAGTTCAAGGTGAGAGACTGGAAAGAGATCAGACAAAAGGAGCAGAGAGGTCAAGTCAATATAGGATTTTATGGACCTTTTATGGCCATTTTAATGATTTTCTAATCATCAGCTGATGACATGGAGCCATTATTCAGGGTAACACATGACTGGGGATGATTAGAAATGCATTCTATTAGCCCAAAGAGATGACAAGGATGTGAAGTAATACTCTGGTGTAGGGATGGAGATGAGGTGACAGAACCACAGCAGGTGATGTGGATGTCGGCTGTGACTAACATAGGAAAGAAGTGCCTGGAATAAAAAAACTAGATGCCCAGCTGCTCATTGATTGCCCAGAGACACCAATTCACTAACACAGAGAAGGGAAGACAGGCTTGCTTGATGGATTCTCTTAAAAGCAAGTGGGATTTGGTTACCCAACAGGGCTTCCAAGGCAGAGCTTCTGCAGCTTCTTACTCCAAAGAAGAGTTAGTGCCCTGCAAATGAAACATTTCGTTAATACAGGAAATTGTACGGATCAGAGAAGTGACACTTCTTTCTGCATTAAATGATTGACTCTCAGCTAAGTCTCCCTAATATTTGCGAACAATAAAAAAGTCTGGAAATAGTAAATTGCGTTTCTTAATAACTATACAAAATGTATACATGTATACAAAATGTATCCATGAGTTTCACATGGATGTTAGAAATGGGGTTGACAAATATCAGGCCTCTTATTCCTTCCTAACTTGCAATCATTGTATTTTAATTCAGGTTTTACTGCTTGTGTCTAGTCTAAACCTGAAAGCTCCAGATGTTAAAAAAAAAACAACTACAATTACATTGTTTCAGGGCTCACAAAAATGTCACAATTATTACCAGTCTCACTTCATGCCTTCAAACTTGTGAAGACTGTTCTTCCTACAATAGAACTTAACCCTCATCAAGTTCTCAGGGCACATTCAAGTTTCAGCCTAGACAGTTTTTCTGTCTCCTCTGCAGACATTATTGAGATAATGGTAATGTATCTGTGAGTGAATTTTAGCAGTCTCAGTGTTTCAGCATGCTTATGTGTTCCCTTTTTGTGAATTTGTGAGAACGATCAGTTTTTAAGTTTTTAAATTTGACCAATAGTACTCCTATAGGAAACCACTATCTGCATTGAAAGACATACTCAACCAATGTAAAATTTTCAAGTATGGCTTAAACACTCACACAATGTCAAAGGAGTACTGTTTACAGCAGTGACCAGTAGTGACCATTACCCACAACTGAATTATTTTATGAATCAGTCACAGTTTTTACAGATGATCTCAATTCAAAACAATTGGCATTTTCACTAAGATTATTTTCACTGAAGTATCTCCAATAAATTCCTGGGAATTAAAGAAGACTTTAATATTATCAAGTCATAATTTTTCTATCTCTATTTGATAAGCATGCTCATATAATTATGTAATTGTCCAAAACAAAATTAATTTGAGATATCATATTTCATATCTGCCAGTTTTTGATCATTATACAGGATTGGAAAACATAAGAATGCACTAACATGACCTGAATACTATTGACAGATGTTTATGGTTCATATGGCCAAATATATTCATTTCTCAGAATGATTGTTTTTTCTTCTTGACCGTTTCATATTTTCCCTGCAACATAGATACATGTCTGTGGGGGGAAAAAAACTTGTAAGAGGTTACAAACTCATCCTGTACCTTGAGCTACCCAATCTTCCAAGCTGGTATACTCGTTCACCTAGGACTTTTAGAATTTGTTAGAATTGTGTGTGTTTTTGGCTTGTAGGATTGTATGTCAGCCTCTTCCTCCTGTTTCCTGCCAAATATGTGTGTCCCATTTCTCCTTGGAGCAGCCTGCTGCTCTGTAATCCACTTTACTTGGTCACCTTGTCACCTCAAATCTGCGCTAGCATCAGAGAGACTTAACGTTTTGTATATTATCTGGCAGTTTCTCTCTCTTACACTAGGACCAGTGTTTTATATTTTATGCCAAATTGTAATTTCAAAGTTTTATTTTAAACTTTAGGGAAAAATCTTTATAGTAGCCCTAGTTACTGAAAGTAGAATGAAATCATCCTAAATTCTCAATTTGTCTGCAAACTTAATGAATTCATTTTCAATATAAATATATAAATGGAAACTCACTAAAGTCTACAGAATGTCTGGAAAATTGAAAGTTGCTCATGGCTGTTGAAATGTGTATTTCTTTAATCTCTGTTTCAGCTACACAAAAGGGAATCAAAACTAATTCTTTATTGTTTTGTTTTGCTTTTTAGAAAAATGTGAAGGACAGATGTTTGTCACCAGCCTTTTCTGATGCTCAAATCACTTTTCAGGTAAGCTGAATATTTGAAGTCTTAGAATGTTGCCCCTTCAAAATCTGTATCAAATATTTCATAAGATAAACTCAAAATAAAGCCCACAAAATAACATGATAATCCTACTCTTGTTTTGTTTTCACTAATCCAAAGGATCAAAGCGAGAAACAATTTAGAGACAATGTAGTTCAAAGCTGTGAAATGAAGGACTGTATTATTGTAAAACACAGGAGACCAGGAGACCGTGGGGAGGGACAGAGAGGGAGGGAAGAGCGGGGGGGGGGGGGGGGAGAAGGGAGGAAACTCTATACCTGCAGAACTGTAAAAAGGAAAGTTAGAACTTTTAAACATTGCTTTGAAATTGTCCCTGATTATTTGCATGGCTGTAATGAGGAGGCATTCGATTCTAACTCACAAAGCAGTCAATTCAATGCTTGGACAGATAATCTGAGCAAAGGTTCTTTAAACATCAAGCCAAAATTAAAAAAAAAAAAACCTCTAAATTGCAACTATTTGCTGTAAATTATCATTTTTAAAGCTATTTACGGTACTAA